>NC_089497.1:12250317-12909817 GCF_036850765.1 Saccopteryx bilineata
GACTGCTGAGCCCCAGAGAGCCTTAGCAAATGCAAGATTCTTCCTCCTGCCTCTCACCCACTCCCTGCACCCTTCTGGGTGCTCTGGGGTTTATAAAAGTTACACCCATGAGTCTCTTATACAAGAGATAATGATATAAATGTAATATTTATAAATAATATAAGTAACATGACAGAAAGCCATTCGATTGCTGAAAATTTACACTTTAAATCCATGTATTGAGTCAAATCCCATTTTAACAAGTCTTGTTACTATATAGATACAGCTACAGCATGTGTGAATCTCATGCCCTAAAATAGCTCCAAGTTTATATAAGACATTGTATAAAATGTTCTTTGGTTCCTTGGCCAAACAAACATTGTATTTAAATATGCTGCACGGTGTTTGGTGTTTAAAGAAATGATCAAATAGTCTTGAAGCATTCCTTTTCCTATTATTCAACAAAGTGTTACATTTTCCAGTTAGATAATTTAAACTCATTATAAATTAGGTCTGTTTTTTTTTTACCTGTTTTCCTGACATAAGAGAGAGAGAGAGAGAGAGAGAGAGAGAGAGGAGAGAGAGAGAGAGAGAGAGAGAGAGAGAGAGAGGAGAGAGAGAGAGAGAGGAGAGAATGAGAGAGAGAGGCTGTGAATAAAAACAGAAGAGAAGTTCTTGAGGAAATGGTGAATTTGCAAATCACGAATTGGGGTGTCAGGAAAAACCAATTGATCTTACTGCCTCCAGTACCCAATTTTTACAGTGATCTACGACTATCTATCAGTAAACAGAGTTAAGAGCCCGGACTTAATGATCCGTATTCCTCAATATGTGCTGATAATGCCAATTAGCACTAATAGAATACCAAGCACTTCAAAGCAAAAACTCTGTAAAATTCCTATGTTTTTCTTGTAATCCATTTTCTTTTGCCGAAGTTGTACAAGCAGGGAATAAAAGATGATAGGTTAAGCTTGATTATATACCATTTACATGTCAACGAATCATTTAGAAGGTGGACTAATACTGCATTATAGAGGAAGAGATCCCAGAGAGAATTAAACCCATCTGATGTATTAGTGCTATGTAAATTAGTGTTCTAATGGCTAATTGTAGGAAAATGCACGCTTTGAGTTATTGTATCATTTTCAAGTGGATTTAAAATTTAGACCCTTCTCTTTCAGATGGTTTATTTCAGCAATACATTTGGATTCCATAAGAGAATTAGTGTGTTCTCAAATTATGTTTCATATCTATAAAAATGTCTAGCCTTATATAGTAATAACAAATTTTATAACAGGGCAAGAGCATTTTGAAATTATATTACTGACATGCTAGCAAACATCACTTCTTTAGAAAGGGTCTAACAACATTATAATGTTTATGTAAAGTGGGCTTATAGTGTCACACTCAAATCTAATAAAGTGGACATCCATCATGTTGCAATAAAGAGAAAAGCTTCTAATTAAAATAGGACATCATTCTCAGGATTAAAGTCATTTAGCGTAATTGAAAAGTGTTAATACCCAATTTATCCTCTTCCATTGGTATTACTTCAAGGGTAAAAAACATTTTAAGGTGAAAATGTGTCGTATGCCTTTAATTGAATGTTATTACCTCCTGATTGTAACGTATTGAAACTGTTTAATTACAAACCTGGAAAATTGATTACTATATTGAGAAACAGATCACAGAGGGTTGTAATGTTCTGTTTTGTAAATAAGTACAACATAAAAATTGATGTGTTCTTATTTATAATCTAACTTAGAAATATATCGCAGTATAACTTATTACACCCAAATGTTTTTCTTAGTTGAATAGCAGTAAAGCAACATAGGTCATGGGAGTTAATATTACTGCTCTCATATAAAAACATAAAGGAATACTGTGTTTAGGCTGCTTTTATTCAATATGAAAACTAGAACACTAAGATAACGTTTTAAAAGAAAGTGTTATTATCAAATTCTTTAAGGTTATGTCGTAAATACTTCAGAAACATTCTTTATCTTGTTTTTATTTTCAATGATTTGCTTAATTTTGCTTAGCTTGTTTCTTGTGTTCATAGTTCATTTTGAAGATGTAATCTGTAGAAACCTTACAGCAGAAGCAGATCTGACATTGTGTCAGACTCAGTCACATGCTTTTTTTGATCAAGTTTTGGGAGAAATTCTCTTGATTATGTCAAGTATTAATAATGATCCGTTGAAAGTATATTTTGCATTCTTTAGTGATGTGAAGACTATAAAACATATCCATAGTTAATGTTATGTATGTCCCAGCTTTTCACCATGTCTTCTGACTTGAGTCAGATAAACATTATTAGACCCACTTTACAGATGAGCAAACCACTACTCAGTTTCAAAGATATGAAACAAGTAGCAGAGATCAGAGGAAGAGAAACTGGCTTCAAGCAGAACATGCTGACTTCTTAGAGCATATTATTTTTAACATCATCATTTGGAAAAAGTTTTTCAGTGAAACTCACTACGTGGCATTAAATGATTTAAACACTATGTTTTTTCTTAATTTATGTATTTTCTTTTCCCAACCATCTTACCATAGTTGCAATAGTGCAATAGCTGTTGTTAATGTAATTTTTCTTCCAAGCAGGAAAAGAATATTGATGAGACTGTGTTTCCTTTCGCAGAACCTACTTTTCCCAAACCAACCCCAGCAGGCCAACAGTAGATGTTCTGTGTCCCCAACCGGAGACCTCACGATTACCAACATTCAGCGATCCGACGCAGGTTACTACATCTGCCAGGCCCTCACTGTGGCAGGGAGCATTTTGGCAAAGGCTCAACTGGAAGTGACCGATGGTGCGCTATGATTAGATGTGTCTGCATGGAAATGATGGTTTTTATTGCAAGATCCATAGTAGCCATTTGAAATTTTCTGACTTGTTGATTAGATTATTTTAATCAATTCTTATCTTCTTAGTTTGAATCTGAGTAAAATAACATTTTTTATGGTTTCTAATTCTCTTTGATTTAATACCATGTATTTTCCCAAAGAACGTCCAGGGCAATCGATTTATTCTTAAAGACATAGTGATGTGATGTATTATTTTAAAGAAATGACGTGACACACATACTCTATAAACATGTTATCTGTGTATTTCGTTTAGTCTTATGAAGACCTGATTGCTTCTAATAAATATTGATACTTTTATTTTAGTAGAGGAGAAAGATAGCATTTTTTTTTTTTATTTATTTATTTTATTTATTTTTTTTTTCATTTTTCTGAAGCTGGAAACAGGGAGAGACAGTCAGACAGACTCCCGCATGCGCCCGACCGGGATCCACCCGGCCCGCCCACCAGGGGCGGTGCTCTGCCCCCCAGGGGGCGATGCTCTGCCCATCCTGGGCGTCGCCATATTGCGACCAGAGCCACTCTAGCGCCTGAGGCAGAGGCCACAGAGCCATGCCCAGCGCCCGGGCCATCTCTGCTCCAATGGAGCCTTGGCTGCGGGAGGGGAAGAGAGAGACAGAGAGGAAAGCGCGGCGGAGGGGTGGAGAAGCAAATGGGCGCTTCTCCTGTGTGCCCTGGCCGGGAATCGAACCCGGGTCCTCCGCACGCTAGGCCGACGCTCTACCGCTGAGCCAACCGGCCAGGGCAAAGATAGCATTTTTGATATTATCATTTACATGGAGGTTTCTAGTTAGCGAAACACATTTTCATATCCTATGACTTTTTAATTATTTTTTGCGATGTAAAATTAATTAAACACCTTCCAAACTACTGATGAAAGCTAAAAATATTATTTTTATTTGCACATATGTACTGTAATTCTTAGCGGAAACACCTTCATTCATAGTGAAAGTTGGAAAAGATGTAGGCTCTTCATAGACTGATTTTATTTTTCCCCAAGAGCTTGTCACAAATAATAGGCAGGGAGTTTATGATATTTTGATAACCTCTGAGCATGCATTTAAGCCCTGTTTTTTGATGCCTTAAATTTTTTTATACTTTTTATTTTTTATTTTAATATATATATATATATATATATATATATATATATATATTTGTATTTTTCCAAAGTTAGAAGTGGAAGGCAGTCAGACTCCTACCTGTGCCCAACCGGGATCCACCTGGCATGCCCACCAGGGGGCGATGCTCTGCCCATCTGAGGCGTTGCTCTGTTGCTGCCAGAGCCATTCTAGCACTTGAGTCAGAGGCCATGGAGCCATCCTCATTGGGGCCAACTTTGCTCCAATGGAACCCTGGCTGCAGGAAGGGAAGAGAGAGATAGAGAGGAAGGAGAGGGTGGAAGGGTGGAGAAGCAGATGGACCCTTCTCCTGTGTGCCCTGACCAAGAATCGAACCTGGGACTTCCACATGCCAGGCCGACACTCTACTGCTGAACCAACCGGCCAGGACCTGATGATGCCTTATATTAAAACTTTTTTTCTGCTGTCCTGTATTTGTGAGGTCTGTGGGTTGTCCTTTTTTTTCCCCCCTTTTTTCTTGACACTGATTCTGAGGTACAAGAGTTTCGGCATGTGACCTCTCTGATTCTTTTCTTTTTTGCTGGTGAAATACAATGTGCTTTCAAATAATCCACATTTAGATTAATCCACATGTGGATTAGAAGGTCATTTAGAATTAATGGAAAGGTGATGCTTCTTAATGTTCACAGCATTGCCAGATCCAGCACCGTAGCAGGAAAGGGAATAAATAGAACAGGCAAACTGGCTGTGGGAACACCGAGTCATGAGTGGCCACACTGTGGAGGCTGCAGAGATTTACTGCTGGGAAATGAAAGGAGATCAGGTTCAAGGACCTAGTGGTGCTGAGTAGTTCTTCCTTTCGATGCACAAGATCTTTGACCCTTCAGAGCTCCACATTTCTTTACAAGAAATAAAATGTAATTATTATCTTTGTTAAGATTTTACGTTTTCTTCTATGAGCCAAAATGTCCAGGTACATATACTTAGAAAATAAGATATTCTAGCCAAAGCCTAAGTTTGAGTCTACACTGTTACAAAACATTCCAACCGATGCTTGAGAGCTTTGCTGTAATCCAGTGAAGATCTCAGGTTCTAGGGATACAAAACATAGACACTAAAATATTTCTAAATGAAGACATTTTTATTGGAAAAAGCAAAACATATTTGAAGAATACAGAATTGACGAGTTAGAAGAGCTGATTTATGATATGAGTGATATGGTTCATGAAACAGGTGAGTATTCAGTATTGTATCTAATATATTGGAACAGAAAACTTTTGTTTTGAGAATTTATGTTAGTTGATGACAATCACACAAAACAGTTGTTTTTCTAGTTTTGTTTCTGAGGTCAAAATTAAGATAGTGATAAACAGTTTTTTATATCCGATGACTAAGATGACTCTGGACATTTTGCCACAACTGGCTCAAACATTAATTACTACATTGATGCTTACTTAATTCAGCAATCACAAGGTTAAGATTCTTTTGATCCTTGGGTAAAAATATTGAATTAAGTTTATAGAGTTATTGATTTTTAGAGTAAAGAAATCTAATTTCAAGGCACACACATGTATTATTATTGGACATAACTGTCTCCAAATATTAACTTGTCACATTGGCTTATGACTTCAGTTTCTATTTAGTGTTTTTAATTTTTTAGATTGATTGACAATTTAAAAATATGTGACCCATCATTTTTATTTTTAACATTTTTTGTGTGTGTGTATGGTCCAAGGCAATTTAGAGCCAGTTGAAATTCCAGTGTAAAATGAAAACACATGCCATGTTCTGAGAAACAAGCATACAGTCTTTAGCAGTGTTTCTGTTGTTACATTTCTGTACTTAAACTTCTTAGAAATATTTTTAACTCAAGTGTTCATATAAGAGGAGACTGCTAATGGTGATGAAAGGTGCTGTTGAGTGATTATTTTACTGATTATAGATTGAGCTAAGATACTTCAATATACTTGAATTTCAAAATGTCCTTTTAAAAAGCCTTCTCATGAATTCATTGGTATTCATTTCTTTTTTTTTTCTTCTACTCTTTTTCTTTAAGAAAATTAATTTATTGTAACGAGAATTCTATGAGTAGAGCCAATAGAATCTAAAAAGACTGATGAGAAAACATGTACTTGTATTTTATATTGACAAGAAATCTCACACCATGATCTCATATGAATGGTTTATTGGAGATTTATGATGCATGGTGAGAAAAAACCATAAAGTTGTTCACAGATCTCTGCAAACCCTAAATGTTCATTTAACCATTGACCTTAATGTCATGAAAATCTGTGGTCTGTTTTACTCATAACATACTTGAACTGAAAATTCCTTCTGGCCAGGGGATTTTAAATTACTTTGTTGATCAAATTCATTTAAAATAGGATGAGCTACACATTTGGGAAGTAAGAAAGAAAGGAACTAATTAGGTGTCCTTCGGATTTATCTAATTATTTCAAGAACATGAAATAAAAGCAGGTTATGAGAACTTTCCTGAATTCTATATAGATATTTAATCTGAAACAATTATTTTAAAATTTACTAGTTCATACTACACTACTGCAGACCAGTTTTTTCTCACTGAATTTAAAAATTGTAAAGTTTTGAATTGCCCTTTCCACTTTGGCCTATGAAGATGATACATTCTATGACACTTTTCATTTGAATATCTATTTTCACAATTATTGCAAGATATGTATAATTGGTATTATATTGTACTTTCATATTCTCTGAAAATTACCTTATTTACTGCTAAAATGAAGAATTTGATCAAGGAAATCACTGAAATAATAGGTCTAACTTTTGTTTGTAAAGAATACATTAACATTATTTTATTCTTAGGCTTTTATAGTGTTTTATACATACATACACACACACACATTTCATTTTAATGCATATTTGACGTAGCAGGTTTAGGTTGATTGGATGTCTGCTGCCTCTTTCCTGTAAGGGGATCTGTACAATAACTTCTATTTTAAATTAAAACTAGGTGGCTTTCTCATGGCAGACTCTAAAAAGCCTGCTTAATTTAATGTTTTTTTTTTCTCAAAAGAGTAAACCATAATAATAAAGATGATGTATATAAGGTTGAGAAATAATCGTATATAAACTGGCAATTATAGAAGCTTGTAGAGGAAAAAATGATTAGAGCATCAATAAACAATAACACTGTTCGATTATGAACATTGTAATAGCATAACATGACCTTCCTGAGAAAGATTATTTCTCTTTACAATTGCTGAGCAAAAAAACAATAAAAAAAAACCACCAAATTTTTTCTTTCTGTACAAGTTATATATAATATATTTAATTTTACCTTATATGTTAATATATAATGTATATATTTTATGTATACACATATACAAACTAAATAGTTCACACTGTTCATGGCTCATCTTGTGTGTTCGCTGAATTTGAAGAATTGGTAGATTTTAGGGTTGTGTCAGAAATGATATAAGCCTAGACCATCTTGTGATATCAGTAAGTAAGGTAGTACTCAAAACAGAAAGAAAACCCCACAAGTTATTAGAGTGGGTGGCGGATATCGAAGGAACACAGGAACCAAATGAATGAATGGGCACCCAGTAGCCAATGTAAAATTTGGAAAAGTGAAACAAATACTGCGGTATTGGGCTACAACTCAAAGTATAAAATAAATATGTATGCGTCTATATTGATAGAGAAAAAATGATAGAATCCCTTAACAAATTTATTCTGTGCACAGAAATTCCAAATGTTTTTTGTAAACAGTCGTCGCTCGAGGAAGTGGAGCATGTCCCCGCTCTGTAAGTGCAGGCTGCCCCCGGGCTTTCCCTGCTAAGGTGACCGTTGTGAAAAGGCTAAAACTAGTTTAGTGGAGAAGCCCACCAAACACACCTCAGCCAGGAGATCACAGTTAATATCAACAGTGATATGTCTTTTTTTTTTTATATAAATTTTTAAACTTTTTCCCCCTTATCCATCTCTTTCGCACCTAACCCCCTCCCTGCCTCTGGGATTTCTCTGTATCTATGATTATTTTGGTAGTTTGTTTTTAAATTTAAATACATTTTAAAATAT
Organism: Saccopteryx bilineata; assembly: GCF_036850765.1. Classification (NCBI taxonomy): domain Eukaryota; kingdom Metazoa; phylum Chordata; class Mammalia; order Chiroptera; family Emballonuridae; genus Saccopteryx; species Saccopteryx bilineata. Next base: position 12,258,303 of record NC_089497.1, read on the forward strand.
ATATTTGTGAGGTAGGGAACAAAAATGTTATTAGGAAAATCACATACACACACACACATATATATATATACATATATATATGTAAATATATACATAAAACAAAAATGCATATTTCAGTTAACCAGAATTTATTTATAGAACTTTCTCTTAATTTTAAGAAAGTTTTTCTTGGACCTGCACATGTCAGTTTTATTATGAAGTAGTTTCTAATTAGTTCTAGATAACAGTTTGCCTCCAATTGACTCCACATTTTCATTACCCATTTAAGTAATACTTTACATTCTGATGTATTTTCTAAATCATTTAAAAATACCTCTAAAGACACTGAAAATATGATTTGATTAAAAAAAAGCCCACTGAAGTAACAGCTTATGAAATTCTGGAAAATTTACTCAACAAACACAAGAACTGATACATATGTAAACATTGTTGAAAGCCCAATGTTTATCATACCATAAATCAGGTCCCCAAACTTTTTACACAGGGAGCCAGTTCACTGTCCCTCAGACCGTTGGAGGGCCAGACTATAAAAAAAAAACTATGAACAAATCCATATGCACACTGCACATATCTTATTTTAAAGTAAAAAAACATAACGGGAACAAATACAATATTTAAAATAAAAAACAAGTAAATTTAAATCAACAAACTGACCAGTATTTCAATGGGAACTATGGGCCTGCTTTTGGCTAATGAGATGGTCCATGTGCTCCTCTCACTGACCACCAATGAAAGAGGTGCCCCTTCCGAAAGTGCGGGGGGGCCGGATAAATGACCTCAGGGCCGCATTCGGCCCGTGGGCCATAGTTTGGGGACCCCTGACATAAATAAAGTATAATTAGATTGCTTATTTTGCTAAACTGAAAGAACTAATTAAATTCTATCATCAAAATTATATTACTATAATCTAAAGACTAAATGTCACAATTTGGGGAATAAATTATTTATAATTAACTATTTTAACATTAATATAAATATAGTCTATATACACACAACATACAACTGGTGCTATGAAGGGTGTATTTATAATAAGAGCAAAAGTAAAAATTAATTCTACTCATGTAACCTCCAAAGGCTTTTTTGAATATGCATAAGAGATACAGAAGAGACATTTTGTGAATGACTGTTATAAGCTCTCTATATTTTTAATTTAATAGGATAAAGACTTCCAATAACAGAAAGCCTTTCAATGTTAGAATTTATGCTATGATCCTCTTGAATAGGTGAATCAAACTAATTTATGGTAATATCAACAATAATATGGCCTCAGCAGAGTTTGCACAGGTGATAGATATTTGGTGAATATAGAATATGCAGAATGGCCCTGGCCCCTTGGCTGATTGGTAAAGCACTGGCCCAGTGTGTGGATTTCCTGGGTTTCATCCCTGGTCAAGGCACACAAGACAAGTGACCATCTGCTAACTTCCTCTCCCTCCCTTCCTCCTTCTCCTCCCACAGCCAGTGGCTCAATTGGTTTGTGTGTCAGCCCCAGGTGCTCAGGATAGCTCAGTAGGACTGGGTGTCAGCCTAAGGTGCTAAAAATGGCTTGAATTGAACATCATCCCTGACAGGGGTCACCAGGTGTATTCTGGTTGGGGCACATGTGGGAGTATCTCACTATGTCCCCTCCTCTCACTTAGAAAAAGAAAGAATATGCAGAATTAGTTATAAGTAATATGTATAGTTTTGGGATTTAACCATACTTTCAATGTCAAGATTACTGAATTTTATAGATGCTAACATATCCTGAAAATATTTTTATCCTTTAGTTTTGACAGATAGACCTCCACCAATAATTCTACAAGGTCCAGCCAACCAAACACTAGCCATAGATGGCACAGCGTTGCTGAAATGTAAAGCGACCGGGGATCCTCCTCCTGTAATCAGCTGGTTAAAGGAGGGATTCACTTTTCTGGGTAGAGATCCAAGAGCAACGATATATGAGCAAGGGACATTGCAGATTAAAAATTTACGGGTGAGTCATGTTCAACTTGAGTTTGTATCTTCATCTCAACATAATTAAGTCCTGTCCTAGAGAAAACTGTGTTGTGAATGTACAATTGTATATCCCAGCACAATTGTCCATTTTGTTTTATATTTTATTTTACTTCTTTTTTTTAATTATAAATTTTAATTTATTGTGTAAACATGGTTTCACATATCTCACTCAATATAACACCATCTATGGCTCATGTTAGTTCATATTGTACAAGTGATAAATTCAAATTAGGGGGAATATCATTGTCCTTGTTTTACTCACAAATTCTTAACAGACTTAGAATCTGTTTACTCCTTTATTCTAACCCATGTGTATGTATATCGATATATGTGTAATCAGCAAAATGAAAAGTCTGAAATATATAAAGTTAATGATGATAATAGAATATTGAAATAATTTCACATGACAAATGCTTCTGATTCTCTCTCATGAACAAAGGAAATTTGCAAACAAATATGGGTAAACTGACCTGACCAAACAGTTGTGTGGAAAAAATAGAGAGATGAGACTGACCACAGAACAAGTGAGGTTAGCTAGTTGGTGGAAAATATCCCACTTTTGGTTAAGTTGCTGAGGAATTTAAATGTCAACCCATTGACAAGAACAAGACTTTTGGTCTTTTAACAGCAGATGAGGTGATAGGGAATGACCATCACTGCCAACTTAAACAAGTTAGACTTGTATCAGGATCAACTCAATCAAAATAACTGTACTTCTCAGTATTGTACTAGCTATCTACCACTGTGAAAAAAAAATAGCAAAGTCATAGAGGTTTAAAGCAACACACATTTACCATCTCACCATTCCTGTGGGTTAGGAGCCCAGGCGTGACTTAGCAGGTCTTCTCCTTCAGGGCCTGCAAGTCTACAATCAGGTGTCAGACATGTGGCCTCAGCTGAAGATTGGATGAGGAAAGATTTGATCCCAAACATCATGATTGTAGTAGCATTCAGTTCCTGTGGCTGATGACCTCAGCTTCTTGCTTACCATTGGCCGAAGGCTGACTTTCGTTCCTTACCATATGTATATTCCTAACTTGCTTTCTTGAAGTCCACAAGAGAGTATCCTAGCAAGAGAAGCATTGTAGTTCTATGCAACATAATTACAAATATGACATCTTGGCACCCTTGACCTATTTATTCTATTAGCCAGAAGTAAGTCAACAGGTCCCCCATACTCAAAGTGACAGATTATATATGGTGTGAATACCAAAAGGATGTATCATGGGGACCACTTGCCCTCCAAAAGTACACTCAATTTATTCAACCAACTATAAAGAGCCTCCCACCATACAGCAAGCTCTATGCCAACACTTGAGATCTATTATCGTAATCATAAAATTAAGAATGAGAGCCAAAATCAAGATGGTTGACAATAGAGCATAAAAAAAATTGCCTGAAAATGATTCAGTGGAAGAACAATTGGTCTCTATGGAGATATTGGAACCAATATGAAGAAACAAAACAAAACAAAAATCTCAAAAACTGATGTTGAATTTTTCCTTGTAAGATGATCACAATATATTTTTTTACAATGCAAATATATACTGCTCACAAAAATTAGGGGATATTTCAAAATGAATATAAAGTGATAAAAAAGAAGCATTTGATTTTATTTTATTAAACAAGAACATCAGAAAAGCAAACGACAAGTCAAAGAATGTTGTTTGATTATGCAAATGAGATGCAAAACCATCTTCTATTTCATTGGTGAAAATGCACTGTACAAATGGCTGCAAGTACCGGAGAATCTGCAAGTTCCCTGATCCTCTAATTTTTGTGAGCAGTGTGTTTTGATCACACACTTATTTTGTGTTTATCACTGTATCATGCAGATACATATATAAAAGGAATTACTCCATATTTACATTGTGTGTGTGCACACACAGAAACAAATCTTCAATATAGTTATATAATTAATATTTTTAACTTTTTCATTTTGATTTTGAGACACAGGCATGAACTATTGCTCTAGGTAGAAAAAGAATGCTTTTGAATTCAGTTAAAAGAAAAACAAATTAATACACATTTTTAGCCTTTTTAATGATTGTAAATTAACCATTAACTTCCTATGAGCAAAATGGGAGTTTTTAAGAAATTAACTCCAACTCTCCTTGACTTGGGCCATGGAGGTTAATGCAATTTCAGTGTACTGCTGAATTAGAGGTGGTGCTTGAATCGTCAGGATCCCCAGTAATGCCTGCAAGAAGCAATTAAAGGTGGGTGCTTCATGATGTCAAAAAAGCTCTGTGCCCCACCGACAGGCTCCCTTACAGCAGCGCCCCAGGAGGGCCGGGAGTGACGGAGGCTGACAGCACAGGAATCTCTTTTCAAGCACTTGGTTAACGATGAAAGGAAAAGGATGGAAGGACAGGAAGCGCTTGTGATCAGAAGAGACATTATTGAAAGTGGAAGGAATAAAAGTGAATGTCGTGATGAGGGTGAGGATGATCTGGGAGTGACTTTTAGCAGGGATAGTGAGGCTTTTGATAGCACGTTGGCAAAACTCAAAAAATGATTTTTTTCTCTGTAAGATGGCTGTCTTTGGAGGGAGATAAAAACGTGCTTTAGAGCACTTCACTCGTATCAGACTTTCTGTAGGCTATATGGTCCTTTGTGTCTCTCTGTTTCTGTTTCCGCATTTAATGCAATGGGGGAAATAGCATGATGAACATTGTGTTCTTACAGCTCAGCTAATTGGTAGCCGACTCTCCACCTTTTGAGAACTAGTATATTTTAATGCTCATTTCAGCACACCTACCACAGCTAACGTCAGACTTGCGTCTCCACGCAATGACAAGGAGATGCGGTGAAGAAGCACTACCTACATTCCCTCCTTCCCGCGTTCGCACTTCATAACAAGTGCTACATCTCAGCTCAACAGCTCTAATAAAATGCAAATTCTTTACTCTTTCAGAGACCATATTCAAATGAACATCCCATTAAAACCCAGCCTCAGCTCATTATATTGAGTTTGTGAGTCATGCTCCCTAAATGAAAAGATTTCTAATGACTGCAATGCAGGCGCAGCCCCAGCTGAAAGGAGGGCTTTTTTCCGTCAAAGGCGACTCCCGTCATCACTTTGCATCGTGCAAGACCATTGTATGGAGATCATACAGCAAAGAATGACGTTCCGGAGCAATTCGAAACTTACATGAAAATACATAATGACATTTAAAATCAATTAAAATGGTGGAGAGGCAGTAACAGCCATGCACTGACGACTTACGGGAGGATCAATTGTGCAAGGTTCAGCCGTCGATACACTTACACGTTGAACTTGGCAGATATATTCTGTGAACTCCCATATTTCACCAACAATTAGATGCGTGTTCATCAGAGTTTTAATTCTACATTTGCTGACTTGTCTTATTGTCCTTGGTCATCAGTTTCTCTTCTCAGTCTCACTTTGGTGTTTTGGGGTTTTTTGTTTGTTTGTTTGTTTCTCTAAACTGATAGAAATGGGTGTTTGCAATGTAAGTCCACAAGGCTCAGACCCAGGGAGGGTTTTTGATTTTATATATTTTTTGTTTATCTTGGGGCTTTTGACAATGCACAATCACAGAGTATCCTGCCTTTTTCATTTGTCAAAGAGAACTCTTGGTTATATTAATAAGCATTCCTAAAAGTCTTTTCCCACTCTTCAGTGAATAACAAAAACATTTTAAGCGATCAATAAAATGGCAACTGTTATGAATGCTCATAGAGTTATGTATTAGATTACTTCTGTGGTCTCTTTTCGGCTCTAAATGGCAATGATTCCATGGGCATAATTTGTTTCATTTTTTTTTTATGATACGACTTTATTCTATTCACTGTTACACAGCTACAGATTAAATATAGCAGCACACTGATCTCTTGAGAGGGAAAGATTTAGTTTCTTAATTTTTAAAATTTTATCAACATGTTATTTTCCAACTTCCATTCTCTCCCTTTCTTGCACGCTAGATTTCTGATACCGGCACTTATACTTGTGTGGCTACAAGTTCCAGTGGGGAGACTTCCTGGAGTGCCGTGCTGGATGTGACAGGTAAATTCTTCATGAATTATCCTTCTTTTTTTTTTTTAACAGAAACAAAAACAGAGACAGAGAGAGGGACAGACAGGAAGGGAGAGAGATGAGAAGGATCAGTTCTTTGCTGTAACACCTCAATTGTTCATTCATTGCTTTCTCATATATGCCTTGGTCAGGGACTATAGGAGACCGAGTAACCCCTTGCTCAAGCCAGCGACCTTGGGCTCAAGCCAGAAACCTTGGGCTTCAAGCCAATGAACTTTGGGCTCAAGCCAGCGACCATGGAGTCATAGCTAGGATCCCATGCTCAAGCCAGCGACCCCACACTTGAGCTGGTGAGCTCACACTCAAGCCAGTGACTTTGGGGTTTCGGACCTGGGTCCTCTGCATCCCTGTTCAATGCTCTATCCACTGTACCACCACCTGGTCAGGCTTTGTGAATTATCTTAACAGAAGAAATCTTAAGTGATTAGCTCCTGACCAAGTATCATGTGAAGACAAGATCAATATTTTAAATTCTTTAAATGTAAATATTAATACTTATGCCAACTTTTAAATTCTGGAACACCTTGGCACATAGAATTGCACCTGTGCAATCTGATACATTTCTCCTTGGCAAACTTGTTATTTTATTTTCTCATTCTAAAGAGAAGGCAATTCTAGTGATCATGTAGGAAAGTGAACATTAGTCACATGTAGGAAACGTAAATATTCATTTATATATTTTTGACTCATGAGGATAAATTGCTCACTCTCTAGGTCAACTTCTTTAATAGACTATTCTTTTAACTATTGTTGTCAGCCTTTGCATTCAGAAAAATGTAGCCTTTTCTGTTTGTCCTCTATAGAAACTGGAGCAACAATCAGTAAAAATTATGACTTAAGTGACCTGCCAGGACCACCATCCAAACCACAGGTCACTGATGTTACAAAGAACAGTGTTACTTTGTCCTGGCAACCAGGTACCCCTGGGACGCTCCCAGCGAGTTCATATATCATTGAGGCATTCAGGTATGGACCACTTTCTATTTTCTTGATTGCATTAGCTCATAGATCCTAAAATGTGTGAGCTATCCAGCTGTTTTATTTTAAGGACATTTCAATCAGTATATTTTAAGAATTTACCGTTAAATCTGACTTTATTCAGGAATAGACTTTATTTTTTATGTATAACTTAATTATAAGATTAAATATACATTAATCATACCTGTGTTTATAGGGTCCTGATTCATGACATAATCACTTAGCTCTTTTCTTTTACCCTGACCATTATAAGGATTCAGGATGGAAATTTTGGCATTACAACTAGGCTAAAAATAATTTAATTAGGCACAGGAATGTTTTAATTTATGCAGTAGTTATTGAGGCATAGAACCCTGGGAACTTTGCTTCCTCATAATTAGAGTAAAACTTAAAATAATTCTCATGTTTTTATGCTAACTATTTGGATACATTTATTGGGTACACAAGAGATAATTAAAAATTACAACTAAGAAATTGATTTTATGCATCTCTGGTTGCTAAGAAAAAGGACATATCTAATTGTTATTTGAGAAAAATGTCATCAATTTAAGGATATAAACTGTAAGTTAACAAATATTATTATAAAATTGTCTTACGAGAAATTGGTAAATGGGAAAATGTAATTGCATATTTAGTTCCAGTGTGCTCTGTTTGCCATTATAAAGATAGTGAAAGCCACTGGCCTTTCCAAGTGTAAGGACAAATACTTAAGAATGTGCTCATTTTTAGGTTTTCCTAATATATTTAAGGTAATGATGGGTACATAATCTTCAAATTGCAAAATACTATTTTTCTTTCATTTTCATGTTTTGATGTAAGAAGGACTTCTGAGAAATAAATGAAAGTTCCTTTACATCCCATTTTCTCTTCATTTTGAACAAAAGAAACATTTGACCTTAGACAAAGTGCTCTAAACAGGCATGCCATCTGCAGTTCGGAGATATTTCATCATCCCGAGATGAGAAATCACACTACTGTGTAATGTACAATTTTATTAAAAATGTGACCAAGGGAAAATAGTCATTACATGCTTCCTTTCTCCTTTTACAGATGTCTAGTTTTAAAAGGCTTTATTATAATATTGCGTGGGGGATTGACACGAAAGAAAACACATCTTGGAACAGGAAAATGTCCTGGCATAATTTACTCTGTAGCCCATTTATTCTTTCTACAGGTTAATTCTTTTCAAGTTACATATAGATACACATTTTCCAGGACCGTATTTAGTGTATAAACTTGATGTGCTCTTGGCCTCTGGTCCTTTTGCAGGTACAGGTACTCATTTAGTGGGCTCCTGTGTATTAGCAAAGGGCTGTCCCATCTCCCGGCCTGAGTTTATTTTGTTGTGCATGGCACTTCCGTTAGGTGGGCTTGGCTTTGTTGTTGAATAAACTGAAACCATCCAAATGTTTCATTTACTGGGCTGAACACATCAAGTGTTTTGTGTGTGTGTGTGTCTTTAATTTTCAACCATTAACCTTTGTCATTGATACCTAACTCCACATCTAACACCTTTATGACTGTTCTTTCAATGAAATTTCTGTTCCTGTTTTAGCCAATCAGTGAGCAATAGCTGGCAGACAGTGGCAAACCATGTAAAGACCACCCTCTATACCGTGAGAGGACTGCGGCCCAATACAATCTACTTATTCATGGTCAGAGCGATCAACCCCCAAGGTCTCAGTGACCCAAGTCCTATGTCAGATCCTGTGCGCACACAAGGTAATTTCAAGAGCTGTAAACATGATTGGTTCTAGGTGGAGGCTTTAAGCAGATCTATAAGGACAAAGGAATTGCACACGGAATGATAAAAGTGTCTGCATTGCGGGTTATGACGATTCATTAGACCTGAGCCGGTTTAAAGACAACGTGCAGATCACCTTGGTGAACATGTCCTCTTTCTAGAGAAGTTGGGTCTATTTAATACAAAATACACAGAATAATTGGATGTATTTACATAGTAAGAGTGAATCAACTCATATAGAGCTTCACTATATTTCAAAGGGTGGAATAATATTTCTCCTTTTTTAAAATTAATTATACGGTATCAAAAAGTGATCTATAATGAATAAGATGCCCAGATAAAATATATCATTACTCCTTAATGTTCAGGAATTGTGTTTTCAGAGTGCAGGGGGTCTCAAGATGTGGTTCCCATGGAAGCAGCATCTCACCACCTGGGACCACGTTATAAATGCAGGTTTGCAGGCCCCATCTCAGAGGCTCTGGGGGTGAGACCCCCTCATCTGTGCTAAGGTGCTGAGTGGGTGTTGCTGATGTTTTTGACAAGTTTGACAAGCATTGCTGTGGTGTATTTTATTAAACCAGAGGTTTAAAGAAACAATTTGTTTCAGAAAGCAGTAAATCAAATTTCTCCCCTAGGTATGCAATTATTTTGACTAATAATAAAAAAAGCACCCTAGAACATTATAACAAAAGATAAAAATGGAAGATTTCTCATACTCATCTTTAGTAGCCCATCTCTTCAAAATGAGAGGTCATTGGAGTCTAAGGGTTAATATAAGATGTAGCATTATAATTTATTTTCTACTAGTAGATTACAGAATTAATAACACAGAAATGGTGGCTTTATTATTTGTTACAACCAATTTCCACAAGGTTCTTGAGAAAGGGTTAATTACATCTTATTTGTAAAAGGCTTTGAACAAGATAGAATTCAAAGTAGTATTTTTATGCTATGAAAAGCACCATACAGCCATAAAATATTATTATAATTACAATGTAGTTCAGTGATAGTTACTAGCGTGCTATTATAACAGAGAAGGGTGGGTTGAAGGAATCGAGTGAAATAAAGTTGCCACGTGATTTCCTAACGTTACTGACATGACGGCAGTCAAAGGGGGAGGGAACACCGATTTGCTATTGTTCTGCAAGCAGTGATGTGGTTAATTTTCCCTGATGAGAAAGGACATGTAGGTAAAAAGCTGTCTCAAGAGAAAGAAAAAGTGCAACAAAGAACCTGAAGGCGTGAAGCTGGTTGTATTCTACCTTGCCTCGATCCAATTGCTTTTCGTGTGTCTGAATTTAATGAGTAAATTAAATTAAATTATTGTACATTAAAAATAAGAGGTGCATGGTTTTAAGTCAGGAAGTAATATTACCTAAATCATTTTTACCTGGGTAGATGGAAATAGTCAGTGTGTGTGTGTGTGTGTGTGTGTGTGTGTGTGTGTGTGTGTAGACACAGTGGGAGGCGGAGAGATAACGGAAAAGGGAAGACTTTTGGTGTGATTAAGTTGGCAGACCTAGATCATTCAATAACTGTGCCAGTCACTAAATCCTGACTCACAAAATAATTCCTCGGTGAAAAGGTCAGAAAGATTAATGAAAAGTTGTTTGTGATCTGACTTGTTCCAGTTGAGAGACTATATAGAGCAAAAGACTTTTATGTTCTCTTAACAGATGTTTAATAAGAAAACTCATGTTTTGTGTCTGAATGTCAGGATCATTTTTTGACACCACACTTTCAGAAGCTTTGCATTTTGCAAAGCTCCTCTTTATAAAGAATGCTTTCCTGTATGCGCTCTCATTTTATAAAGATACTAAATACCATGGAATCTAGAATTATTGTAATATGGCAGCAAATACACGTCTCATCTACATCAGAACAGACCGTAGGTATATTCTCAATTGTTAGCATTATTCACCCAGTATTAATAATTTTTTTAAGTCAAACTTGTGATGCTGTTTATGTTAAGGATGAAAAAAGTAGAACTAGAAATATCACCAAAGTGTAGTTCCCAATGATTTATATCCCATTTTAAGTTAGTGCACCCAATTTAAGTTTTGGCTGAGATATGCACTTAAAAATATTTATACAAAAGTGTTGCCTTGTGGCCTGAGAAAATAGAAGACAATAAAATTAAGAAAATTAATCAATTTAAATTCAACTTCCTACATTCAGTAATGTAGTTGGAAGGAAAATAAATTCAGCTCAATATTACAGTGTTCCAGGTAAGAAGTTGATTTGAGTATGTGTGAAATTCAGTATTTGATATCACATTGATGGACTTGGATGTCTATAATTTATATTTTTAATGGACACAGAATATAAACTGTTGTTTGGGACAATAAAAGAGTGTTTATGTAAATAGTAATTAAGAGGCCAGGACAATGCATGGCTGAAGATATATCATTCTAAACATTGCAAATCTATTATTTATTTGTTTTCCTTCTCACATGCTCTCACATTCCCACTATAGTTTCCAAAAACAACGGCATTACCTTTGTTGGACACCTGTATGCTGCTCAAATGTTATTGCTTTGGAACATTTTATCAGTATGCTAAGTTTTTTGGTCAAAATTGTTCTTGTGAATTTGAGGGGCTTCTTCCCCTTCTCTTTGTTTGCCTTTGGTAACATGATTCACTCTCCCAGGCACTCCGATTACTTTCCCTCGCATTCCAAGACTGAAATAAGTCAAACAGCAAGAACACAGAATTTACTAATTGGGACAAAGTATTAAGTACATTCCTAGACAGTAGTTTTCTTTTTTAAAATTACTCAGATATTATCCCATTAACTACCCCCTCCAAAAAAAGTCTTTCAATATCTTTATAAAAAATGATGCTTCCAGAGAAGTATTACAACACATGGCATTCTTTAATAAGAAAATAATAAGACCTTCCACACAATGAATTTGAATGGGGTGAGGATGGCGTACATTCTTTAACATTATTTAATGAAGATACAAATAATCTTTCTAATTATGTTTTAGCAAGATGGTACATATGTAAATATTCTCTAAGGTTTGTGTCACAAAGACATTTAAATTTTCTTCTATAATTATTTCTAATGGCATAATATTGGCTTATACAATATACAATTTTACTATGAATTTTTAAAACTTGGGAATGGTTATGTACCTGTAGATATCAGCCCACCAGCACAAGGAGTGGACCACAGACAAGTACAGAAAGAACTAGGAGATGTCATTGTCCGTCTTCATACTCCAGTTGTGTTGACTCCCACGACTGTTCAAGTCACATGGACGGTAAGTTTCCAAAGGCCATGTTAAATGTAGTCTTGAAACCAGAAAAAAATATTCGTGTCCATTGCTGCCTGTCACCACTCAACCAAATAAGTAGAGACAAGAATTAAGTCTTTATAGGTGCTTTATTCAGATGGCTGGTGACCTGAGATATGGGGGTTCTATACCTAAAAACCATCTAACACCTTGTCTGAGCCAACCTTTTTAATAAAGGGAAGAAAGGAATGGGTAAGGGGTTTGGGATTTAGGGAGAAGTCAATCAGGTGGAAATTGCAGTCCAGGGACTCTTCTAGTTTTTCTTCATCTGCTGACCATTGCTTCTTTATCTACATCCTTGTGAGTGGACTTTCCATCCTTTGAACATGGATGCCATCTTGTTTGTGGATCTGCTGGGCCTGGGGCGCAATGCTGGACTGCTACTGCTTGCAGCCTCATGAAGTCACATAGACCCATTCATGTTTCCAGCTCCTAGAACAAAGTTTTCTCTTTGCATTAATCATTTATCCTATTAATTATAATTATTGATACTATGGCCAAAGTTAAGTTTCTCATTTTTGAAATCCCCACAGTGTCTTTTATTTTGAGGGGAAAAAATAAAATAAAAATAAAAAAAAAAACAAGTAGACAAACCAAAAAAATAGAATTAAAAACTCATATCATTTAAAATTGTGCTGTAATCAATGGCAAAAAAAAAAATTCAATAGTTAAAAGAATAAATATAGGAAAAGCAAATTGATTGTAATATAAACATGTGGTGTCTTCTGAAATTTTAACAGCTTTATTGAGATCTAATTAATATACCAGAGTTAAAATGTACACCTCCATGTTTTCTGGCATACTTGCAGAGTTGTACAATCATCACCGAAATCTGATTTTAGACCATGTCACTATCTCGAAATGAAACTTGGTGCCCACTAGCAGTCTCTTCTCCATTCTTTCTGCTTTAGCCTTGTGCAGCCACTAATCTATTCTCTGTCCCTGTAGATTTGCCTATTCTTTTCTAGGAATAATAATATGCAATGTGTGATCTTTTTTGTCTGGCTTTTTTACTCAGAATAATGTTTTTGAGGTTCATTCATGCCGTTGCAAGTGTCAGTATTTTGTTCCTATTATTACCTTCTCTCATTCTGTTGTACAGATGTATCACATGCATCTGTTGATCCATTCATTAGCTCATACAATTTTTTTTTTGGTATTTTTCCAAAGTTAGAAGCAGGAAGGCAGGCAGACTCCCACATGTGTCCAACTGGGATCCACCTGGCATGCCCACCAGGGGTGATGCTCTGGCCATCTGGGGCTTCCTTCATTTCAGCCAGAGCCATTCTAGCACCTAGGCAGAGACCATGGAACTATCCTTAGCACTTGGGCCAACTTTGCTCCAATGGAGCCTTGGCTGCAGGAGGGGAAGAGAGAGACAGAGAGGAAGGAGAGGGGAAGGGGTGGAGAAGCAGATGGGCACTTCTCCTGTGTGCCCTGACTGGGAAGCAAACCCCGGACTTCCACACACCGGGCCAATGCTCTACTGATGAGCCAACCAGCCAGGACCAGCTCATGCACTTTTGAGTTCTTTCTACTATAGGCTATTATGAATGATGGTGTCATGAACATTTGTGTACGAGTCAACATCTGTTTTCATTTCTCTTGGTATTTACAGAGGCATTGTTGAATAATATGATAATACTCTGGTTAACATTGGGTGAACTGCCAACATATTTTTCAAAGTGGTTATACCATTTTATGTACCTACCAGCAATGTCTGAAAGTTCTAGGTTCTTCTGCATCCTCTCCAATTTCTCTCATCTTCTCACCAACACTTGTCATCCTCTGTCTTTTTATTATAACCGTTCTAGTGACTAGTAAATGATATATTATTGTGATTTGATTTGCATTTCTTTAATGACTACTGATGTTTTGCATCTATATATTCTTTTAGTTGAATTTCATCCAGTAGCACCAACTATGTACATATATAATTTTAATAGTTTGACATATAATAAAAATAATAGGTTTTAAGAAATAGTTTAATATATGCTAAAGCATCCAATTGCATGCATTAGTAAATGTCAGCCTGCTCACTGTTAACTCAAAATGCAAAATGTTTTGACTACATGGTAGCCATTAGGAACAACAGATAACATAAAAATAAGTATATTAGTAGTATTAGAAAATACTAACACTTATGCATATGCTTAAGTTTATGGGTGTCTGTGTTTTGAGAAGAGCAAGGTAATCTTTCCTAAGTTTAATACAGTTAGTGCCAGCTTCCACATTATGACCCAGATCTCTTTATTATAATTTCTAATAATTCATAGAAATATATAAGAATGATAGAAGAACACATATTCTTTTAGCCTTCTATATATGTGATAAATCTTGTATTTTGTATAAATAAAGGACATTTTAATTAAAGGATACCTAGAAAAAATTCCCTTTAATTATAATCTTAATTAGAAAGTATTTATAATTATGTATTTTAATTTGTTTTTGTTGTAGAAGAATGACTATATAAAATATATATATATATATATATATATATATATATATATATATATATATATATATAACTGGATTACCCTTTCTCCAAGATTCTTTTGGGAAATAACTATTCCTATCATTCCCATTAACTTAGTCAACAAAGAAAGTTGAGGGAAAATATAATGGTTATTTTTTATCAGTTCCTAACTAATTATGTTTAAATTATAAAACACTATAGATAGAATTATTCCAGTGTCCTCTCAATAATAAATCCATTAAACAAATCTAGTTCAACAAGCATTTTTTAAGGACCAATTTTGTACTGAATTATTAGGTGTACAAAGAGACACACATCTACTTGAGAAAATCACGTCAGTTCTTAGTGATTGTCATAGCAATAGGTGCACCATACACAGAGGTTGCAATCAAAGAGAAAGTGAGTAACTCTGTCCTCAAACACCAGGAAAGGTATTAGGTCTCGTCCACTTCTCTATGAGGAAATATGGAGGCATTATTTATTAGAACAGAAGAACCTTAGTAACATTAAGCTCAATTTGTAATTTTATAAAAAGAATCCAATTCAGAAAAGTTAGATAATGTTCCCAATATCCCATGGATATTTTTAGGTGACAATAACATTAGAATTTCCTCACTTTGAATCTGCATTTAGTGTTTTCACAGTCAAGATAAAACGTAGATGAATACTAAGTCAAATGAAAGGCGTTTTAATGGTGGAATTTCAATATATGATCCTCAATAAGGCATTTTGCTCCTTCTTAAACCAGACCATCTGATCAATCACATTTTTCACCTCTGAGTAATACTTTAACAAAAAACAAACAAACAAAAAAACTAAGTTCACAATATTTTAAGAGTAATTATGATTAGGATTACATTGTTTCCAATTCTATTTTTTTAGTGTAATTTCACAACGACATACTCTATTTTCTGCATAGAATGGTTTCCATTCTTTTGTCCCCATGAAGGAAACATAATGACCTCATCATTTTCCCAGTGGCACAGTAGGGGCATTATCTGCCGTGCTTCTTCCATCTTTCTGTACCTCTGACTAGAGACACAACTAATAAGGCCAAGGAAATAGTTGTTTTTTAATAGCGGATTTTTTTTCCTTATTCTCAATTGAAAAAGTCTTCTCTTCTCTGTTGGGAGTTTTGAAGGATATTTTTAAACCTGTTTCTAAATATGGGACTTATTTGGATAAGAATCAAAATCATTATGTTCATGAAGTTAATCACTGTAAAAGCCATTCAGTTAAAAATAACAAATCAAATTAGATCCTATTCGCAAGCCAGTAGTCTGGGAGTTCTTTCAGGAGGGGGACCTTGTCATAACCATCTGTATGTCCCAAGAAGCTTGTAAGTTCTAGTTTTAGCATCTCTCTCCCTCAGGAACTTGACTTCTGAGAGTCTGGGATCTATGTTTTTAATTTCTGATTTTTTTTTCAGAGTAAAGCATTTATAAAATACCCTTTCAATAACTGCTGCATGACCAACTGCATTTTTTATACACATTTTATTTAAAAAATGAAAGTGTTCAGTGATGTCACAGGCTATCATTCCCCATGAAACAGGCATGTATTTGAAAGGTAGCTGGAATCAAGTAGAGCCAGATGGGGGTGATGATGGTTATCAAAGAAATTATGACCAACTGTTTTATTTCAGTGTCCTATTTTCAACTTACTAAATGTGCATGTTCTTTAAATTATCACATTGTTTGAGTTACAGATGTATTGAGTTTGAAAGGATAAATATAGTATATTCCTCTGCACATGTGTGTAGATTTGGGGCCAAATGAGGTTGTTTACCAATGGTTGGCAAGATTTGGTTACCAAACATGCATGTTATTTGTACAAAAAAAAAAAAAATTCCACATGCCCCACAAAGCTAATCTCAGAGCAACAATAAGTAGCAAATGCTACATTCTAAAAACAAGGGCTTTTATAATAAGAGTAGGCATAAGTTATAAGAAAATGGCTGTTTCACAAAGAAAATAATGATAAATATCATAAATAAAAATGTTTATTCTGGAGTATGTATGGTGTTTTGTTTTGGCTCAAGGACAAAATGAATCACAGACCCTTCTCCCTTAAATATTACAGTTACTGGGGTTTTGAAAGTGTTTTCTGTTGAACTTGAATTGCAGAACTCGGCTCAATCTAGATCAGTCAGCAGACAGATGAAGGCCACCTAAGAGAATGTATTTTGAATTTTCAGTTTAGGTGGATTGTTTTCAAAATTGGAGAGATAGATATTAAGCATCTTACTTCCACATTGTAATCAAAGGGATGATCGGAGGGCCACACTGGTGGACCTCCTTTTCTGAGCATATCCTTTCCTCAACAACGACGCTTGATCATCGTGCATCTCTGCAACTTGCGAAGTGCTCTGACTTATATTGCTCAGTGAATCCCATGCCTGTGCCCTTGTAGCATAGGTATTACTTGAGCAAATGAAGCAACCTGAGACTCAGAAAGTATACAAGCCTCAGCCAGAACTCGGTTGAGACCGAACTTGGCTTCATCGTTTGACTCTTTTTCTGAGTACAGCTCTTTTCTTAGGCTTGTTTTTCAGAAAATGCCACCAGTTTTTAAAATTCTATCAGCCCATGGAATTGTGTCCAGACTCACAGCCCCAGTGTTAATAAAAACTAGTAACAAGCATGTGGTTTAACTTGAAATTGACCACCTGTCAAAACGTTCTTCAGAAGCCCATGGTGTAGAATGCATAGCCAATAAAAATCCCACCTATTTTTTTTTTTAAAGGAAATGGTCAGCATTTTCATTTTTGCTTCCACCTGTAACAGCACTTTTTTTTTTCCTGAAAAGAATGCATTGCAACTGCACAAAATCCAGTTAAACTCTTTATTTATTAAGTAGGTCATTAGAAAATACTGGTTGAGGGCAGTATATATTGAAGTGAGCAAGGCCATGTTGTATAGTAAACATTAGCTTCATAAAGCCCCTGAAACACTTAATTAATGAAAACCAAACATGGATAAAACCAATTTACCCTGATTTACAGACTCCCTTCATCTGGAAACAGCTGCTTAATGTTCTTCTTAAAAACACAGCTTACTTCTTTCAGTATTAACAAGCTATTATTGTGAGTTATGTCTTTCTTTCAGTATATAAATTCACTTAAAGGGAAGGCAGAGAAGTTTATAAAACGCAAGCTTAATATTGTTTTAACATATGCTGCAGTGATTTTTTTGAACACTGACAGTTTTGATGAAGGGTAGCTCTCTTTGGTGCTCATAAATTTAACTTTTTGCTTTTTAGTTGCTTTGTTTTATAATGTCAGAAAAACTTTTTCAAAAAGAAAAAAGTGCCCATTGTTACAAAAACACAAATTTGTGGCATGGATGAGGGTTCAAAGATCGTGAGCTTTTACATTAGAGCTGGACCTAATTTTTTTTTACTTAACCTCATAGAGTAATGTGAATTTCAGAAAAGTCTTGAGGGTCACAAAGCTGTCGGGTGGATAAAGAAATCCTTACTTGCTGAAACTCATCTGCGAAACTGGAATTAGCTACACAGAGAAATACACATGCTCACCAACTTGATAGACTTTTATAACTTGGACATTCTAAAGACAGAAAAAATATCTCTTTATGCCATTGTCTTTTGACTGAGGTTCTGTATTTTTTTAATTTTCTGCTTTTAATATTTTAAATACTGCAACTCAGGAAGTTAAAAGTTAATACATGAAGAAATAACTTATTTATAATGTGTTAACAATTGGATAAAGAAATTGTTAACAAGCTGAAATAACAGTTTCGTTTATTCCTTATTTTATTACCTACCTCTTCAGACTCCCTAAAATGCAGTTCTTCCAACTCTTCTCCATGAAATTTAATTCTACTTTCTTGGACTGTGAAATATGTCAGGTTAAAGGCTTTTTAGAATATGACCATTAAACTATACTATAGTAATTGAAGAATGTGCTATGGTAGTTACATTTGTCAAGCATTTCTAGAAATACGGCAAGACTTTTTGAAAGGTTAAAAGTTTCTTTCTCTCTGAAAATGAAGAAATGATAAAACTCCCGTAAAAATTGTTTCATAACGGCGCAAAGAGAACGGTTCACGTTTAGCTCACATTTTTACGTACTCAGTGTCATGCAGCTATCATGAGTGAACAAAAATCTTTGAAGTTTCTGTATGATATGAGTTTTCCGATCCCAAATCTCAGATTTTTATGTAAAAACAGCTGCTTATCCTTTGTATCTTAAATGAATAAAAGGATCAAGAAAGTGGTCCAGGAGTGGGGCTACCGGTAAATTAATAAGAGTCTTTAATTTGATCATTGTTGATGGGTGTAAGCTTTTTCCTGCATTGAAAACAGCTGTGTCAGCTCCACGGCTTTCAGTCTCTCTCATGTGCTTCCTCCACCAGCAGGAATTGTACTCGAGCTGTTACTGTTCTTCTTCCTCAGGATCCATCCTCATAGATCTCAGCACTTGTTCTTCTGGGAAACTTTATTTCCTTTCCTGCTTTAGTCAACCGCCTCTCCACTGTAGGCTTTCTCAGCTCCTTATACGTCTCAATCGTGACATTTGTTTGTGTTTATTTGTTATCACGGTAACCTGAACATTGTCTGGGTGATCATTAGACAATGCCCGTCTTTCACACGGATTCTAAGCACCATGAGGGCAGGGACTGACTCCTCTCAGCCTCCAATTTTATCCCCAGATTTCAGCAAAAATTCCTGCTGCTTATTAGTAGAACTCAATAACTGTTTTTGAGTAAGCGAAGGGATTGGTGAATGGACAAGAGATGAGAATGGAAATCTCTGACAAGTAGCACATTATATCCACAACCACAAAAATAGAAATTGCTAATATAGGGAAAGGACAAACGTAAGAAATGATGCTAGAAAAATCAGCAGATCTAGGTGTTGATAAACTTATTTTGCTTATTTAAAGAGTTTGAATTAAGTAGATAGTTTAGTTACCATGAATTATTTGAAACAAGAGAGGGTGGTAGCCCACTCTTCATTTTGGAAAGAATAACTTAGGAAACACGTGAATTTAGAATTCAAAGAGGAGAGAAGAAGCAAGGATGTGAATTAGAAGGCATGGCGTCACTCAGGTTATAGTTGATAAGGACAGAAGCAAGAACAAGAGAAGTGAGGGTGTGGTGGTGTCTAAAGTACTTCCCTGTGTTTTTCAGGTTGATCGCCAGCCCCAGTTTATTCAAGGCTACCGAGTGATGTACCGCCAGACGTCAGGACTACAGGCTACATCAACGTGGCAGAATTTAGATGCCAAAGTCCCAAACGAGAGAAACGCTGTCTTAGTCAATCTGAAAAAGGGGGTGACTTACGAAATTAAAGTTCGACCTTATTTTAATGAATTCCAAGGAATGGACAGTGAATCTAAAATAGTCCGTACTACTGAAGAAGGTTAGTATTCAGATTTCCATCACTTTCCAAGCTTAAACCATAACAAAACCAACTCTGTTGATTCTAGTTCATCGCCTGCCTTAGACAAATAGCAGGAGGGACTCTACGAGTGAATCTAAGGTGGTGTTACTTTCTCTTTTTATTATGAGAGTTTTATAAAATCTGACAACTCAAAAAGAAAAGACATTGAAATAATGTGATTTTTTCTTAAGTAAACATTTGACCCAAATCTTTCTTGTCAGTACATCAAATTTGCTTTTGTATTTTCCCATGTATGTGTGTGTGTATGTGTATATATATATATTTACGTGGATTGGGTTCACTTGGCTTCATTAAAAGACAGTCTTCTAGAAACTGAACAACACAGGCTGTTCATTGTAACTCTTTTTTTTTTTTTTTGGTCTAATAAAGCATGGCATTTTCTTTTATAAGTCTTCTTCCTGTGACCTCTGCCAGTCTGACCCATAATTTCTAATTAAGAAAGCTACCTTTCTCCTTAGTGTCACCTCCCCCCTCTTTCCTCTTGGGAACTTGTCCTGACTGTGCTTTAAAGTCAATCTGCGATGAACATGAACTAAATGTAGGTCTCAACCATTCCATTTCTGAGTGTCTTCTTCCCTTAAGTGGAGGCTTAGGATAAATTCTATCATAAAAGTAAAAAAAATAAATAAATCAGATGCCATGTATAATAAATTCTTGCCCTGTTCTGCTTTTCTACTTATTTTATTTATATAACTCCTAGAGAAAGTTCTTACTTTCCTGGACTTATTTTTATATAAATTGATATACCAGCTGTAAGAAAAGGTATATAGGTTGCTGAGAGTAACATGCAGATGCTCATGTTTAATCAAAGAACTTTCAAATTATACAAATAAACAAGACAGTAAAAATGTTGTGTTGACATCTGCTTCCAGTGTGGTCCACTGACATGGGCAGAAAGAAGTGCATGTTTTTAAGGACTTCACTAATCTACTTTTAGGATGCATAATGAAAGCATTACTGAAAATTTATATTAGTGTCATCGTCATTACGTATTACTTTATGTTGAAGATTTGTAGCATAATGCGCGTGGTGAGTAATTCAATACAGACTGCTACACTTGAAGTCGACTTCCAGAAGTCCATTTCCCTGCAGTTAGACTTTCCTTCTGAATTGGGCATTTGTCACCGTCCACAGTGTGCTCATCTCCGATTTCTGAGGGTAACAAATGGATCTCAGCTGGCTGGTGCCTGGGAAGGCTGAGCGGCGATCTGGGCTCTTTCACATCTCTATAAAGAAGCTGAGCACAGGACTAATTGACCTGTCAGGAAGCACGCACGGTGTTCCCGCCAAGCCAGCGGCGAGGCCAGTGAGCAACCCGTTCTCCCAAGTCATTTTTTTGGTGCAGTCCACTTAATAACCACAAAACTGGTAGACAAGTGGCAGGATTTATGTCACCGTGCCATATTTTGGAGCAGCGTTATCACATGGAGAAATAATGAATAATGGCACTGTGGGACGTGGGTGCCCTATATCTGAATGCAAATATGACCGTACCTCAGTGAAATATGTCCTAACAAATATACCAGACATGGGAGGCTTGATTGATTGGCTTTAAAAATGTCTTTTACAATTCAATTGTATATATTTTCAAAGGCTAAACTGTGTAGAGTTATAAAAGCATTGGCCCTTTGTATAATAATTCGTTAAATTTTGTTTTAACTATTAGTACTTTCATAATTGCTTTTTCCTCTTTTGGGTTAAACTCAGTGATTCATAGACAACTGGTGCTTTACAGTGAGATTAGTATTTGTGAGCTCTTAGATATAATGAATGAGGGATGCTGCTGTCTGAAATCAGAAAAAAAATTTTCACTCACTTATCTCAATATGATTATGGGAGAAACCATCCAGGAAAAAAATAAAAGAAATTAAAATTTTTTGCATGTTACATTTGACCCATCGTGAATTGTTTTCATGTTCTTTGCCCACTGATATAAAAGAAGTCTGATGTCTTCAATTATGAGTCATTTTGTAACAGTCAATTACTTTTCCCAGTATGTAAAGAAATGTATTTTTTGTATTTGTTGGTGAAATCTATAACTGTGTTTTTGTTTTTATTTGTTAAACACAAACTAAAATGAAATAAAATGGTTGTCTGTAATACTACCACTCAGAAATAATACTGATAAAATTTTATAGTACATCCTCTCATAATGTTTTTCATAACAGTGTATTATTTTTTTTAGAAAGAGAACCTGGTAGAGTCAAAAGATTCAAAGTTCTAGAATCAGACATACCTGTGTTCAAATTCTGCCTTGTTGTTTGAGCTAGCTACTTATAGTCGGCTTTAGTATTCTTATGTGTTAAATGAGTTAAGAATTGCTTTTCCTTCCTGAGGTACTTGCGAGAATCAAATCTGAAACTTAGCTCGATATATAGAAAATACATCTCTAAGCTGGGCAGATAGAAAATACTCATCAGAATGTCAGCCGTTAAATTTATTATTCAGTACATGTTACCACGGCGATTGTGTTTGCTTTCACTCCATCTATTCTATTTAAAAGATACGTGAGAAAAACGGACACTGTGGAGCACTACGTGGACATGTATAACTATTGGAACCCACAACCTCCTGTGTCTTGTCTTCATAGTCACATTCTGCAAGTAGCATTAATGCACGCCAAGGCTTACAGTTTGTGTCACTTCCTCTGCAGCCCCAAGTGCCCCGCCTCAGTCTGTCACTGTGCTGACAGTTGGCAGCCACAACAGCACAAGCATTAGCGTTTCCTGGGACCCCCCTCCTCCGGATCATCAGAATGGCGTCATCCAAGAATACAAGGTAGGACCTGCCGGAAGAAGGAAGGCTCACAGAGAAGGTCCCCGGAGAAGTCTCCGCGTCACGCGGATGAGGCACATCTCTGGGTGTCCCTCTCTTGAGTTTGAGTGTAAATGAATTGTTGTACCTTTGTGTGAGAGGTCAAGAAACAAATGGGTAGTGGGTGAGAACCTCCGTTTAAGAACACGGAAAACACAAGCTCGGGTACACACGTAAACCATGTGAGTGGAGTGTTTTGTTGCTGTTGGATTTCCGTGTAAAATGCCTTATAACAGCATTTTTAAATTGCATTCTCAGAAAAAAAAATGCTTCAGGGGTTTAGAAAGTTGGAGTGTGAGCAAGAGGGTGGGCAGCAGCAACTCCCACTTTAAGTTCTGCTTTGATCGATTTGCTGAGGTTCTGTAAACTAGTTCCCTCAAAGGAGTAGGCCCATTAAAAAAAATCAAATTAAAAAAACAACTGTCTTACAGTGTTTGGTTGATTATCTCACTTTTCAACTGAACTAGCTGCTATTTATAAACAGTATAGTATATCCATTGTTTCTTCATCATCATTTTATGATTAAGAGATAAAAGGTGCATAGCTTTGAGAAATAAGATTTTGAATAGCAAATGATTAGACCACATGTGAGAGTAAAACATCTCTTGATTAGCCGTGTAAAAAGTTTAAAACCATATGTTTTTTGCTATTAATAAATATTTACGCAATTCTGACAGTATACTAGATAGATTTTATTAGTATGAAAAACTGGGAGCCCCACTTCGCTCCAAAACTTAATAATGAATATGTAAAATTAAGCTGAATTATTTCACGCAAAACATTGCAAATTGAATTATATTCTTTTTTTTTTTTTTTTTTTTTTTTTTCATTTTTCCAAAGCTGGAAACAGGGAGGCAGTCAGACAGACTCCCGCATGCGCCTGACCGGGATCCACCCGTCATGCCCACCAGGGGGCGATGTTCTGCCCATCTGGGGGATCGCTCTGTTGCATCCAGAGCCATTCTAGCGCCTGAGGCAGAGGCCACAGAGCCATCTCCAGCGCCCGGGCCATCTTTGCTCCAATGGAGCCTCGGCTGCGGGAGGAGAAGAGAGAGACAGAGAGGAAGGAGAGAAGGAGGGGTGGAGAAGTAGATGGGCGCTTCTCCTGTGTGCCCTGGCCGGGAATCGAACCTGGGACTCCTGCACGCTGGGCCGACGCTCTACCACTGAGCCAACCGGCCAGGGCCCTGACTTATATTCTAAGAAAAAAATGATAAATTTAAAATAGAATTTTCTTAAATTAATGGTTAATTTACAAAAGCAAATAGGGAGCATGTGCATAGCATTTAAAATTATTCCCATCACATTATAAAGAAATATGCATAAGAAATATAAGGATAAGGTACATCAAAATAGAAATTGTGAGAAAAATATAATTGAATAAAATAAGAAGTGTTAGGACATGTTTTAAGAGCCAAGAATAATCAGCTATGGAGTGTGTGTTTTAATAAGGTTAGGACTTATCATCTGAGACTAAATATTTTAAACTTCAATTTACTTAAAAATTTATTTTTTACAGCATGATAAATTGTGTTATAAATGATAAACTCTCTCACTCATTTAAGATGATCATGTTTTCGTAACAAAAAATATGTTTAGGTAAGGACTCAATATTCCTCTATTAGTAACACAGGTATCATAGTGTAAGGCAAAGAAATATACAATTCACAGAAATTATTTTAAAGAAATAGTTTCAGAAACTTACCTATTTCAGAAATAAACCCAGTGTGTTCCTTGTGTCTAGATTATAAATTAGTATATAATGAATACAAATATGTATACCTAATACAATTCTTTTTATAAAACATCACACAGTAACATATTTCCATATCCCAGAAGAAAGTATGACTTAAAATTTGATTCTTACTAAAAGTAAAAGTCAAGCTTCCCTCACATTAGTGTTTAGACTTTCAACCACTTTGTTCTCATGTATGTGTGTGTGTGTGTGTGTGTAGATATATTGATCGGTATTAAGATTTATTACTGTCATTGTAAATATTCACTTTAATTTTATCTCAGTCAATAACTATAACTTAAGTCAATTAATCTTGTTAACTACTTCTGTGTAAGTTAATATTTTCTTAAATGAAATATAAATTACTAAGATGTGTGCCTACATACATTGAATATTGAAACTCATAATCACCATATTTTTAATAGATTATATGTGTAATAAATCTTGATAAAGTAAGCAGAGGAATTTATGTTTCAGTCCATATGAAAATGCTGTTTTCAACCAGGGACCACTTTCTAGAGATATTAAGTGAATTATTGTGTTACAAAGATTCAGGGTTGATAACCAGATATGAAGGAATATGGCATAGTTTCAGCTTTCCTTTTTGCCTCTCTCTTACTGCACATGCGTGCCTGTGCGCACACACACACATACACACACACACTGCAGAAGTTAAGCTTTAAAAATGTCAATTAGAAATACTTCCAAAAGTATTGTAGATTGATCCATACAAAAAATATTTTAATCTATTATATTACCTAACTATCAGAAAGCATAATTTCATCTCCTTTTGTTATTCTCTTTACATTTCCGTAGATCTGGTGTCTGGGGAATGAAACACGGTTTCACATCAACAAAAGTGTGGATGCCGCCATTCGGTCTGTAATAATTGGTGGATTATTCCCAGGTATTCAGTACCGGGTAGAGGTTGCAGCTAGTACCAGTGCAGGTGTTGGAGTCAAAAGTGAACCACAACCAATAATAATTGGTGAGTACCAACCTATGTGGTCTGTGCTTCAGAGTCAGTCAGCCGGTAACAGAATAGATTATTTTTTGGCACCCTAACAGTGGATGTGCAGTAATGAGTCAGAGGTGCACGCATCATATAGGCAAATGAGTCAGCTGACTGGAATGATTAGCAATTGTTCATGCTCTTAAGGCTCCCATAAATGTCATACAGTTATCATTACTAAGAGTTAACTGCTGAAAGTTTTTTTGAAAATTATTTTTAATCAATAGTCTTATTAATTTTGATGCCATTGAAATATAATAGGAAATGAGGCAATTATGGAAGAAAGTGCTTTATGCTTCTTCAAATCTGTGCTTTCTCTTGGCCAGAAAAATGTCAAAATACAACCCGATACAAACCAAAAGAAACTTTATTATCCAAATATATTATACCAAAAAAGAAATCCCTATTAAATATACTATCATTTAGAAAATTGTTCCTGATCACTATGGATAATCTTGGCTTGTTCTTGAAATATATATAAATGGAATTATACAGAATATAATATTTTGCATTTGGCTTCTTTCACTAAACAAATGTTTTAGAGATTTACCCATGTATATATTATGCAATTTATATGTTTTGTTTCTGAGCAATATTAATTTGTATAAATATATTTTGTTTCTTTGCTTTTCTCTTCAGAGATTGAACATTATGTGTAAGCCATTTTGAGGACTTTTAAAAAAATTTCTTTTGGGAAATATCTAGAACTGAAATGTCTGGGTAATAAGATTGATAGATTTGAACTTTATGCAAGACTTTATTTAAACACTTTTCTTTCAAATTGTAAAAATTTATACTCTCACTAGCAAAGACTAGTGAGATTATTTCCAGTATTTGTACATTATCACCTTTTGATTTTGCCCATCTGTAGTTTTAGCCATCTGGTGACTGTAAATAGTATCTCACTTTCATTTTCTCTGATGATTATTGATGCTGAGCAATTTCACATGCATGTATTGGATATTCATAAATATATTTTTTAAATTTCTAAGTCTTTGGCTTTTTAAAATCATATTTTTTGATTAATAGAAGTTATTTAACCATTCTGTATACAAATTTTTTGTCATGTATATTTATATGGCAAATGTTTTTTGCTTGTCTATGACTTCTCTATTTTCTTAATAACCTTTTGATGAGCAACAGTTATAAATTTTAGTGAAGTACAGTTTATTAAACTTTTTTTTTCATATTTAGTGCTTCTAACAAATTTCTTCCTACCTCTAGGTAGTAATGATACTTTCTCATATTTTCTTCTAGAAGCTTTATAATTTTTAACTTTTATGCTTTGGTCTATAACTCATCTTCAAGTAATTGCATGTGGCTTGAGGGTTGAGGCTTACTTCCAAATATATATCAAATCGTGTGGGCATCATGTATTGACTTTCCTTTCCCCAGTTAAGCATGTATGTGTGGATTCATTCTTGGATTCCCTGTGTTGTTCCTTTTCTTTATGTGTCTGTCCGTCTGCCAAACCACTGCCTTGATTACTGCAGCTTACAGAAAGTAGTGAGATCAGGTCATGTGAATGAATACTCCATCATTTTCTTCTGCAAAATTGATTTGGCTATTCCAGACCTGCTTTTTATAAACTTTTCAAATCAACATGTCAGTTTCTACAAAATTTTGTTAAAATTGTTTAATGAAAACACAATGAGTCTATCCATCAAATTGGAGAGATTAAATATTTTAAGTGAGCCTTTGTCACCAGAGCATAATGTACCTCTTCATTGTTTACCTTTAATTTTTCTCAGTAATATTTAGGGGTTTTCAGTATATGTTTGTGTTAACCATTTTTCTGAGTATTTGATTTTTTTTACATCAAGTGGAATTTATAATTTTTTCTCTTCCAACTGATCTATATTATATATAAATTTCATTTTATCCTTTTTCTGTTATTTTATCACCTTACTAACTTCACTTATTTATTTCAATAGTTATGAAATACTTCTAGTGGGTTTGGATCCTCATTTCTTTTCTTTCTCCTTACATGTGTTAATGTGCTAAATTCTGTTTTCAAAGATATAGAAACATTGTATTCCAGAAATAAATTCCTTTTGGTCAGGATATGTTATGCTTTTTACAGATATGACTGGATCTATTTGCTTATGTTTTAGAAAGAATTTTGTATCTGGTAATGAGGAATATTGATTGACACTTTTCCTCCTAATGTTTAGGTCAGGTTTTGGAATGAGATTGGTGAGCTTTAGGCAGCGGGTTAGGATGCATTCTTTCCTCCTTTCTATTTTGTAGGGGTTTTTTCAGGCCTTGTATTTCTTCCTTAAATACTTTCTAGAATTCAGCAGTGATATCCGTTCTCAGAGTTTTCTTTATTTTTATGAATTCAATTTTTTTAGAATTTTTATTTCTTCTGTGTTGGTTGTGATAAATGGATTTTTTAATATTTGTTCACCAATGAATCTGTCTTACCTATCTATGTTTTTAAATTTTTTTAACAATGCTTATTTTCAATAGATCCTTATTTCTAATCTTTTTAATGACAGTCTCTGTAAGATCTGTAATAATACCATCTCTTTTATTCTTAGATGTTTAAGATTTATGTTTTCCTCTTGTTCTCTCTTCTACTTTCTCTATTGTCCCCACACTCTTCTTCTTTCTCCAATTTTAATCAGTACCGACCAAGACATCAATTTTATTAGTCTTTTTAAGGTACAAACTTAAGTGTTTATTTTATTTTATTTTTTTTTGGTTTCAAGTTAAGCCATTTCTGCTATATTTTCATACTTCAAAAAAATTATATTTAATTTCCTGAGGTGATATTGGTTAATAGAATTATATGGGTTTCAGGTACATAGTTCTACCACACACCATCAGTATATTGTATTGTGTGTTCACTATCCCAAGTCAGGCCTCCTTCCATTGCCATCTATCTCCTCTCTACGTTCCTCCACATCCTCCCAACCCCCTTCCCTTCCTGAAATCCCCACACGGTTGTCTGTGTCTGTGAAATTTTTTTCTTTGCTTAGTCCCTTCACCTTTTTTCGCTCAGCCCCCTCCCCCGCATTAACGTTTATGTCTGTTGCTTGGAGAACAGTATGGAAAAGGGCCGGGGTGCAGTAGGGTCTAGGGCAGGGGTCCCCAAACTACGGCCCGCGGGCCACATGCGGCCCCCTGAGGCCATTTATCCGGCCCCCGCTGCACTTCCGGAAGGGGCACCTCTTTCATTGGTGGTCAATGAAAGGAGCACATTGACCATCTCATTAACCAAAAGCAGTCCCATAGTTCACATTGAAATACTGGTCAGTTTCTTGATTTAAATTTACTTGTTTTTTATTTTAAATATTGTATTTGTTCCCGTTTTGTTTTTTTACTTTAAAATAAGATATGTGCAGTGTGCATAGGGATTTGTTCATAGTTTTTTTATAGTCCGGCCCTCCAACGGTCTGAGGGACAGTGAACTGGCCCCCTGTGTAAAAAGTTTGGGGACCCCTGGTCTAGGGCTATCAGGGGGATAAATGGTGATGGACAAAGACTTGACTTGGGAGGATGAACACAGTATGGTGTACAGAAATGTGTTGTAGAATTGGGCACCTGAATCCTATATAATTTTGTTCACTAGTGTCACCTCAATAAAATTTAATTTAAAAAAATAAATGTTTGTTTGATCAGATTTGCACACGCTTTCTCCCAGACTGGAGTTTGTCTTTCCAGTCTCTCAGCCCTATTACTTTTTTGTTCTTAATATGTCAGCAAAAGTTATTTGAGTTATGCTATTGTTTGTTTTATTCTTTGTATTTCTCTTTGGTGACTATGTTTTGAGTAAAATAGTAACAAAATATTTGTCCCCAAATATCATGCTCAGTTTAACTTGAATTAAATGGCTTTTGAAAATGTGAATATTTAAAATGATACGTTTTCTAAAAAGAGTGATAAGTTTTTTTTCTAAACACTTCTTCAGCTGAATCTTATAATTTTTGATAGTTTGTGTTACTTAATACCTTCTTAATATCACATTTGATGTATTATGTTTTAACTTATTATAGAGTTAAAAATAATTTCCACTTCCTCTAAGGATTTATGTTTTTTGCAGAGGTTGTTTAGAAGTGTATTGTTAAATTTCCTAACCCTTTGGGATTTTCCAGATAGCTTTTAATTACTGATTTCTAATTTAATTCCACCAAGGTCAGAGAAAGTAGGCTGTATGAATATGACCCAGCTTTTTTTTTTTTTCCTCGTAAATGTTCCTTCTACATTTGAAAAGTATGTGGATTTTTCTGTTTTACAGTGGATGTTTGGTCCTGGCCAGTTGACTCAGTGGTAGAGCATCAGTTTGACATGAGGATGCCAGTGTTCAATTCCCAGTCAGGGCACACAGGAGAAGTGCCCATCTGCTTCTCCACCCCACCACCTCTTGCTTCTCTCTCTCTCTCTCTTTCTCTTTTCTTTCCCTCCTAAAGCTATGGCTCGATGGCTAGATTGGAGTGAGTTGACCCCGGAAGCTGAGGATGACTCCAGGGCCTCTGCCTCAGGTGCTAAAAAAATGGCTCCAGATGCAAGCAAGGGCCCCAGATGGGCAGAGCATCAGCCCCTAGTGGGCTTGCTTGGTGCACCCTGGTCAGAGCTCCTGCGGGAGTCTGTCTCTGCCTCCCATCCTCTCACTAAATAATAAAAAAAGAAATAATATATTTTTTTAAAGTAGATTTTCAGTGAATGTCAGGTCAAATTAGTTGATGGTTCTTACTGGTTTTCTATTCAATTAATAAAAAAGAATCTGGAAACAACTTATAGTTACAAGGTTATACATTTCTCCTTTCTGTATATCAGATTTATTTTATGTATTTTGTTACTCTGCTTTAATTGAACATATTTTAGAACTGTTATATTATATTAATGAATTTATCTTTTATCATTATGAAATTACATACTTTATTTACTAGTATGATTTTTGTCCTAAAATTTACTTTATCTGATATTAGTATGAGCACATCACCATCTAAGTGTTTATTTGGTATGTATTTTTTTTCCATCCTTTTATTTCAGCTACTGTTTCTCTATATTTAATTTACAATTATTTAAAATATATATGTATATATTTTTTGCTCTTGGTTTTTTTTATCCAATATGACAATCTTTTGTGTGTGTGTGTGTGTATGTGTGTGTGTGACAGAGACAGAGAGAGGGACAGATAGGGACAGACAGACAGGAAGGGAGAGAGATGAGAAACATCAATTCTTCATTGCGGCACCTCAGTTGTTTCTTGATTGCTTTCTCATATGTGCCTTGACCGGGGGGCTACAGCAGAGCGACTGACTCCTTGCTCAAGCCAGTGACCTTGGGCTCAAGGTGGTGAGCCTTGCTCAAACCAGGTGAGCTCATGCTCAAGCTGGTGACCTCAGGGTTTTGAACCTGAGTCCTCCACATCCCAGTCTGACACTCTGTCTACTGTGCCACTATATGACAATCTTTACCTTTTACCTGGCATGTTCAGAGTATTATCTTTAATGCAATCCATTTGATATGTTTTGGGTTAAAATTACTATCTCACTATTTTCAATCCAATTTTGTTTCTATTCATCCTTTTAATTTCTTTTGAGTGAATTGAAGAACTTTCTGCATTATATATTTTTGTCCACAATTGGATTATTATACCTCTTCATTACAATGATTACCCTAAGATTTGCTTATAAAGATCTTAGAAAATATAATTTAATTTTCTTTCCTTTCAATCTCTTTTTATTGTTATGCCTTTTACTTCTATTCATGCAATAAATGCCAGTATATAAATTAAAGTATTATTATTGGTTGTGCTTTAAATAATCTCCAGATAGGAAACAATGAAAACTGTAAGATTCATCTTAGTTCCCTTTGTTAGAATCCTATCCTTTTATTTCATGTATGTTGCCTACTTTTATATTTGTTTATGGTGGGGTTGCACATCCATACTTGTTACGACTTCATGGGCAGAAGAGGAAGTATACAGTCAGTTATTTATTTCATATAATACACTTTTCTGTTTTAGAATTTTCATTTGTTTCCTTTTACTTTTTCCACTTTCTTCTGAAATTGTTCTTTATGTTTAGTTATTATGACTCTGTTGAAGTTCATGAACATATTGTAATAGATGCTTTAAACTCCTTGTCCCCTAATTTCAACATCTGGTACATCTAATGGTCTATCTCTACTGATCTCTTTTTCTTTTGACCTTGCGCCATCTTTTTATTGCATTTTGTTGTTAATTGTTTGGCTTGATTTTTATACCTAGTAACTTGTTACTGTACCCTGGTCATTGCAGATGACATACTGTAGAGTACTGTGAACTTTGGAAATTGGTTGACCGCGTTCTGCAGGCAGTGATGTTCCTGGCTGGTCATCTCGATCTTGTGTTGGCAGCATTTTATTTTGTCTATATTTTGTTAATATGAAGTTGTTTGTCTTCTGAATTCAGTCTAGGGACAAAACCTCAGTTTGATCTAAGGCATGGCCTTCTTGAGGATTCAGTGGAAAGCCTCATAAGTTGATCCCCCTAAGTTAATGAAATTAAAATTGCGAGCACCACCTTCTCTGCAGTGGAGAGAAGCAGAAACCTGCTCAGCCTATTCAGTCTTCTAGCTTCTGGAATTCACCAGACCTTGGGGGTCTTTCTTCCTGCATGCACAGCGTAGAGGTGACCCTAGAACTTAGGGGGATTTATATACAGCTATTGGGACAGCACTCCTGTCCTGTGGCCTCCTCTTTCACATGGATTCTTCTTTGATTTTCAGTCATTCTGGAAGCTCTGAACTTTCTCCTCTGACATGCATCAGTAAGATTAAGGTTTTCAGCTTGGGTTCTAGCTGCCTAGCCCTGCGTGTATTGAGATTTCTCAGGGAGAGAAGGAGTATCATAAATGTAGATATCCCCTCAGGCGGGTTCCTACCTTCAACAGGCATTATCTACAATTATCCCTGCTTTTATTTTAAATTAAAAAATATATTCTTCCAAGAGTTTACATATTTTTAGCCTGACCAGGCAGTGGCGCAGTGGATAGAGCATCAGACTGGGATTGGAGGAGCCAGGTGCGAGACCCTGAGGTCGCCAGCTTGAGCGCAGGCTCATCTGGTTTGAGCAAGGCTCACCAGATAAGAGACCAAGGTCACTGGCTCGAGCAAGGGGTCTCTTGCTCTGCTGTAGCCCCTGGTCAAGGCACATATGAGAAAGCAATCAATGAACAATTAAGGAACCGCAATGAAGAATTGATGTTTCTCATCTCTCTCCCTTCCTGTCTCTTCGTTCTTATCTGTCCCTCTCTCTGACTCTCTGTCTCTGCCACAAAAAAAAGAGTTTATATATTTTAAAAATACTTGTATAGTGTTTGATACAAGCAAATACATATGCCATTCCCATTTTTTTATGTTCATTTTCTGAAAGGATACTCAAAGCATACTGCTAATTTCTAGAAATTGTTCCTGATTGCAAAGTATTTATTGTATCTAAAGAGATTTAACATTCAGTTGTAATGGTAAACTTGGGGAGTTCTAAGTTTCCTTTCTTAAATATAATAAAGGTGTTAAAGAGAAAAATTTATAGTATTAACTTTCCTCTAAATTGCCTTTGCTTTCTTAATTAGTCATACAGACTGAATTAATTTCTTAACCTGAGGGAAACCTACCATCTTCCTCTTCTGAGATTTTTAAAATAAATTGGAATAAGAAAGAAATACAGGTACACCCAAAAGGATTTAACTGACATATATATTCCTTTTACAGTGTTTAGAAATGTCATGAATTTTTTACTTAAAAATTATATATAAAACATTTTTAAAAGATGTAGTTTTCTATAAGAGTCCTTAGAAAACTAATAAAGCATGTTTTTTAATCTCTCTACCATATATAGTATATGAAAAAGATTGACTATAATTTTTTAACTAAAGATAATAATGATTGTCAACTATCTATATTTTTCTTTTATATTTTATTTTCTATAATCTTTAGTTATAAATATAATTCTCAAGCGTGGGAAAGTTTTGTTGTTATTGTTATTGTTTTATCATCACTACCTATTTGTTTCACAATATTTGGGGGATTTATTACATTGGGGGGCAAGTAAATAATTAAAACAATACCATTTTACCAAGTTCAAGTCATGGTCGTTAAGAAATGAACACTTGCATAGTAATTTAAAATAATAAAGTTAATTTAGATTATTTTAAATCAAATGGAAAGTTTTGCTTAACACCTGTATTATTTTTAAAAGACTGAGTCGGCCCTGGTTGGTTGACTCAGTGGTAGAGCGTCGGCCTGGCGTGCAGGAGTCCCAAGTTCGATTCCCGGCCAGGGCACACAGGATAGGTGCCCATTTGCTTCTCCACCCCTCCCCATCTCCTTCCTCTCTATGTCTCTCTTCCCCTCCCGCAGCCAAGGCTCCATTGGAGCAAAATTTGCCTGGGCACTGAGGATGGCTCTGTGGCCTCTGCCTCAGGCGCTAGAATGGCTCTGATTGTGGCAGAGCGAGGCCCCAGATGGGCAGAGCATCGCCCCCTGGTGGGCATGCTGGGTGGATCCCAGTCGGGCACATGCGGGAGTCTGTCTGCCTCCCCGTTAACAGCTTCAGAAAAAAAAAAGACTAAGTCTTCAAATGAATAATGAGCACCTTTTAATTTATAGCTTAGTGTATCGTGCAGTGGTTTTCAAATCTCTCTGTGAAGTAAAAATAATTACTGAATGATATACTTATCTCTATCCAAATAGTTAAAATATGCAACAGCTAAGTTGTAATCAGAGAAAATAGACTGTTGTATCACTTGAAATGAATGAACAGGCACACATACACACACACACACAGTGTGAGCAAAATTTAACTGGTAAGGGATATTTGTCCCCAAGAGATTTATTTCTTTTTAATAACTACCATTGTACTAAAGAAGCCCTTAATTGTTTCTTTAATTACCCTTGCATATCTACCTTCACGTCGTGTCTAGTAACCTTATCTACACAACTGTTACTCCTTAGCTGTAAAGTGATTTAGTGATGTCTAATCTCCTTTTCTATTTCAATTTATGCCTTCTCTATTGTCTATTCAGTACTGGAAACAGCACTTGAAGTGACTCAAACTCCACCTCATTTTCCTTTTGCCTTAATTAAATCATGTATTGGCATTTGATGTAATTTATAGCTGATAATTTTAGATTTGTCTTATGCCAGACCATGTACTGTTTCATCTATCCCTTCACAGTTTAGTTTTCATTCCAGAAAGTTCCATTAAGAGACCATTAATTAAAGTGTTGTGTAAACATAATAAACAGCCTTACATAGGCTTAAAAGTAAAATTGTTCTTTTGTTTATAGCTTCCACTGGTAAGAGGACTTTTATACCAAAGTGTCAGTACTTTTATACTGTTGACCTTAGAGACACACAATGTTACCAAATGCATTTGCATACGTATCAAATAGTACTCCATATAACAAATTTACACTGACTTACCATTTTTAGTAATTTTGCTTAATAATATCGCTAATAATATAACTATTATTTCTTTAATCATTTGGTCATTTCACGCTTACCTTGCATAGATGGTAATAATATGTGGAACAGCTGCAAAATTTCACAGTAATAGGTACAATTGAATTTGATGTGTCTAATTAATTTCTATCCAACAAATTAGTTTTGTTCTTCATTACTCTCCAATGGGAGGAAGACATTATATTTAATTATATTTTTTTGTCTGCAAGAACAATGGAGCATTACAGGTCACACACAACAATCTTGTCCATATTCTAATTAGTCCAACTGATAATATTGTTTCAAAAATACCAGCAACATAGGGTAATATACCTAGATAACATAAATACTGACCTATATTAAATATGATATTTTAGGCAACTTTTACAAAGAGATAAATTTTATTTTCTCTCTCTATAGTATTTGTTTTCTTTTTAGTAACGAGTAGTAGCTAAAAAAAAAATCTCCAAATATATCTATGTCTCATATTGAAAGTATGAGTTCATTTTAAATACATTTTTGACTATGTTTATATGTATAATAATTAAGGATAAATAGACTGGGAAAATGAACCAGGTTTACTACACAAATGAATCTGAATTTTAAGCCTGAAATTAAACTTGAAAGACATTTCAGAAATGTACTGTAAGTATGTATAAGAAATATTAGCAGCTATAACAAACAAGCCTGCATTCTGATTGGATTAACAAAAACTGAGTTTTTTTCTTATGAATATACAGCTCAGTCTAAAAATGTGTTAGCAGAATGGAAGATGGGGTTTCTACTCTGTATAGTTATTTAAGAAACTTCAATATTTACAATCAATGGAGTTACCATCAGTTTGGGGGTCAGTGCCCTTCAAGTACGGTCACAACAGTATATGGGTCCAGCCTGGAGGTAGTATGTATTCACTTGTGCCATGCACCACTGGCCAACACTCAGTCATTTTGTTGCACTGAACTATAAGGGAACCAGAAACATAGGTTCATTTTCTGCTCTGTAGGACAAGAGAAACTGGATTTAACAGGGAACCTGTAGTTTTCAGGACTCTCCCATCTAGAAAATTGACAACTTCCATCCCTGAACTTATCTAAGTGGCTCTTATAATAACCTTTAACCTTACTTGAGTCACAAACTGTTGTGTTTCTACTAAACCTCTTTACATGAGTCATCGCAAACAGTCCTCCAAAAAAACAGCACTAGTGCTAACTAGCAAAAACTGGTACTCACAAAAGGGCAAGCGCCCTACGTAGCTTGCTTACATATTTAATACAGCAGTGCCAGGTTATGTATTTTTGAATCATGAACATTTGAATTTGGGCATTGTATGTAGAGGAGAGACAGTTTGCAAATACCCTGAGCTGAATGCTGCAGATACACAAACTACATAAAAACACGCTTCACCCAACTGAAGAAGAGTTACTGTTATTTCAACCCCCAGCAATGTTTTAGTACTCATTGCTAAGGCAGCAAATCAAGAAGCATTTCCAAATCTATTCAATACAATAAACCGTAGCATAAAAGAACACTTTTCTTAGTCACTTTTCCAACTCATCATTTGATTCTTCTTCTGTAGCTTATGCAATATGCTTATCAATAATTGTGACATGTTTAAGATACAACCAATATCCCTTGCTTGCAAAAGAATTTTCTGATTTTCTCTACCTTCGAAGCACCATGAGTATTGCTGTATTTATCTTGGTAAGGATGTTTACTAAAGCTGTCGTTTCTCCCATAGGTGGACGTAATGAAGTTGTCATTACTGAGAACAATAACAGCATCACTGAGCAAATCACTGATGTGGTGAAGCAACCAGCCTTTATCGCCGGTATCGGTGGTGCCTGCTGGGTAATTCTGATGGGTTTTAGCATCTGGTTGTATTGGCGAAGAAAGAAGAGAAAGGGGCTTAGTAATTATGCTGGTAAGAGACTATTTCCAACTAAGGAAACCTCTCATCTTTTGGAATGTGTTGAAGTGAAAGAGAAGGAATGGAATGGAGTAACAGGAGAGTGAATGAATGACCCTTTTTGACTTGGCTTAAACATCTGTTCTGTAAAATGCAATTATAAATGACATGCTTTAATGCATTGCTCCTCACATTATGACCATAAGGCACTCTTTTTGCTTTAATCTCCAATGATGCATAACAAGAGGGCGCACTGATAAATGCTTAACCGTTTTTCTCAACTCGTGTTTCAAAACCCAGAAACACACACACACACACACACACACATACAGAGATTTTGCCTGCTCTAAAGCCATTGTTTGAGAAGTGTATTTGGGCAAGAACATTGCTAAAATGCTCAGGGGAAAAAAAGGAAATACTTAAAATATAGCATTAAGTATTTTAAAATGCAGATGACAATAGGTAATGCCCCAGCTGGGATATGAAAACAAGCAGAAAGTTTTTACCAGAATTCATAAGGCTGATGAGGCGTGATTTAAGGATTTACCAGTCAGTTAAACGGTCTATTTCAGGGTAAGGAGCCCGCATTTTAGAAGGAAGGAAAAGGACGAGGAGAAGCAGCAGCAGAGGGAAAAGAAGGCCCTACAAGTTCTACTTGTTGCAAAAGATGTTTTGTTTTAGAATTCAACACAGAGATTCAAGGTTGTCAAAAATTGTGGCCTTTAAAATATTTCCCAAGCAGAAAGACACAGAGATTTGATCAAGAACCTTGATCAAGTCAGTGATTGAGAGAATGAACCGAATCCTGAAGTTTGTTCAGTAACAATTTTAATTGTAGTTCATTTTAAGTATTTCATCTAACAACACAATAAGAAAAGAAATTGCCTCGCAATGCCTTAGGCTATGTGGTTTAGAAGCCCGTGATTTTAATTTAACATCATCCTCCAAACATCTTAGACACTTTTGAGACATTTTATTCAGTCTTCTATAACCTTGGTAAGAAGCGTAAACATCTTAACTGATTTTGTCAGAGGTTTTATTGTTTATTAAGCTGATAAGCTACTGTAACGTGTAGGCTTCTACACTGCTGAAAATGTTTAAATGGTGTAAAATGAGAAGAAATAGCACCCATTTGGTTGTCTGGTTTGTTACTTAACAACATTTAAATAGGATCACTTGGTTACGGTGTGGTTCTTATCTCTATATTCCAGTATATGAAAATGAAGTTTGTTACTTAATGGATAGAATAAATTCCCAATCCTAGAGAAAGTTTTACAGTGTACCCATTGGAAAGGGGCTTCCAGGCTTTGTGATCTGCTTCGTTTCTGTCATTCTCATTTTTCTTGGTGGCTGACGCATTCTTCCTTACACGTTGTCATCCAAGTGCTATTATCACCACGCCAGTGAGTGATTTTACCCAGAAAGTTATAACTACTGAGTGTCAGTGTCCTGAGCCGTGATGAAACTCGGATGCACCTTCTTCATTTGCAGTGCAGTCTGCTACCTTCATTCCTTGAAGTTGCTTTCAACCCATCTGTTTAATCAGTCACCAGGCTACATTTTTTCTTTGTGACACATTCATATAAATTTTATAAAATGGCCTGACCAGGCAGTAGCACAGCGGATAGACCGTCAGCCTGGGATGCGGAGATGATCCAGGTTCTAAACCCTGAGGTTGCTGGCTTGAGTGCAGGCTCATCTGGCCTGACCGTGGGGTTGTTGGATTGAGCTCAAAGGTCGCTGGCTTGAAGTCCAGGGTCACTGGCTTGAGCAAGAGGTCACTCGCTCTGCTGGAACCCCCTGGTCAAGGCACATATGAGAAACCAATCGATGAACAACTAAGGCGCTGCAACAAAGAATTGATGTTTCTCATCTCTCTCTTTCCTAACTGTCCCTGGTCTCTGACTCTGTCTCTGTCTCTCTCTTTCTCTCGCTAAAAACTAAAAAAAAAATAAAAATAAAATGTAAGGAAGAACAGATTTAAATCAAGGACTGTTTTGTGTTTATCCCTTTGTTTGACTGTAGGGAAAATAATAAAATCTTGACTGTACTACTCACTTCCGTGCAAAGTTCTCCGATACCCACCTTTGCAGTGTTGCATGTTTACTCTACGCTTTTTTTGTTCACTCATGTCTTATAAATAAATAACTCAC
The DNA here is from genome assembly GCF_036850765.1 of Saccopteryx bilineata. Classification (NCBI taxonomy): domain Eukaryota; kingdom Metazoa; phylum Chordata; class Mammalia; order Chiroptera; family Emballonuridae; genus Saccopteryx; species Saccopteryx bilineata. The sequence continues at coordinate 12,297,342 of NC_089497.1, forward strand.
ATAATTAGTAGGCCTGGCCTTTAGTAAAATTATGTAAGACAGGCATTTTTTCTTCTTTTTTTAACAGCAGGGGTTTATTTCCCCCCTTGGCAAAACCTATGTTTTAATTTGAACATTTCTGTTGGTCTTTGCGCTTGACAGGACTAGTATATTTCCTGTTATCATTCTCATAGTGATTGATATCCATCTGCCTGTAGAAGAACTGCTAACTCAGAGAGTGTATGTCCTTCAAATATTTTGAAATAAGGTGAAGCCAGAGAACAGCCTTTCAAAACTTTTATACTTAATTGATAGATGGCTGACTGTCAGAATAGATTCACCTTCAACTAGTAATTTGCCTTCCAGCAACTGCTGTTCCTTTCTCCTAGATGAGAAGTAAATGAAAATTGAAACCACAGGTACCTAGCATTGCATATACAACTTGGTGATGCTTTCTATATATTTGCTTTCAGAAATACCTTGTCTTCCACCTGTTAAAATTTTTATATTCTTGTCCTTATGCGATGTGGAGAATATGGGGGTGTTAAATATAAATGATTAATGGGGTATGAAATGATTATAGGTTTAAATTTCTGATATTTCATGCATGAGCTAATAATCCATTTTAAGAGCACAGAGGTGTCATACAGGGTTATTTTGCTCTTGGCCATATTATAAAAATTATATTGAATAAACTCTGTTTTACTGGTTCTGTTTATATTTTGGTGCTCCTAAAAATTTCTCTGGGAAGCCTGAAATTCACAATTAAGAAAATGGGATTTGATTTGCAAGGTGAAAACTAATATTTCTACATTTTTACTACTTTGTAATGTCTATATATGGTAGTCTCAAAGCTTTATTGTTGATTCATGTTAACAAAATAATGTTTTTCGAAGTAAGCAAAAACTCTACTTTGAGATAACTGTTTAAATTAATTTATAATATAAAATACTTCACTTATTTCAAACCCCTGGTGTGATGTTGGATTATATCTAATTTTTTTTAACAGAGAGAGAGTCAGAGAGAGGGATAGATAGGAACAGACAGGAACGAAGAGAGATGAGAAGCATCAATCATCAGTTTTTCGTGGCGACCACTTAGTTGTTCATTGATTGCTTTCTCATATGTGCCTTGACCGCGGGCCTTCAGCAGACCGAGTAACCCCTTGCTAGAGCCAGCGACCTTGGGTCCAAGCTGGTGAGCTTTAGCTCAAACCAGATGAGCCTACGCTCAAACTGGCGACCTCAGGGTCTCGAACAAGGGTCCTTCCTCATCCCAGTCCAACGCTTTAACCACTGCACCACCTCCTGGTCAGGCAGTTATATTTAAATATTTGATGCATTATCTATATTAAGAAAACTATTTTAGTAAAATGAGGCTGATCCAAGGTATAATTGTAAAGCAAGTAATATTTGATTTCAGACTCCCCTTTTCTACTCCATTTAAGTCTCTTCTTAACCACTGAAGGTAGAACACAGATTTTAACTAGCAGAGAGATACAGAATACCTTTCCAGCTGGAAATTCTAACCTTGCAGGACGTCTTCCACTCATTCTCTGTAACCAAAAATTTATTCATTGACTTCTTTTCCTTTTTTTTTTTTTTTTGTATTTTTCCAAAGCTGGAAACAGGGAGAGACAGTCAGACAGACTCCTGCATGCGCCCGACCGGGATCCACCCGGCACGCCCACCAGGGGCGACGCTATGCCCACCAGGGGGCGATGTTCTGCTTCTCCAGGGCATAGCTCTGCTACGACCAGAGCCACTCTAGCACCTGGGGCAAAGGCCAAGGAGCCATCCCCAGCGCCCGGGCCATCCTTGCTCCAATGGAGCCTTGGCTGCGGGAGGGGAAGAGAGATACAGAGAGGAAGGAGGGGGGAGGGGTGAAGAAGCAAATGGGCGCTTCTTCTATGTGCCCTGGCCGGGAATCGAACCCAGGTCCCCCGCACGCCAGGCCGATGCTCTACCGCTGAGCCAACCAGCCAGGGCCAACTTCTTTTTTTTTTTATGTATTTAATGAGAGGAGGGGAGGCAGAGACAGATTACTGCATACATCCAGACCGGGATCCACCTGGCAAGCCCACTAGGGGGTGATGCTCAGCCCATTAGGGCATTGCTCAGTTGCTTAGCAACTGAGCTCTTTTTAGCGCCTGGGCAGAGGCCATGGAGCCATCCTCAGTACACTTGGCCAACTCGCTCTAAATGAGCCATTGCTGCAGGAGGGGTGGGGAAGAGAGAGAGAGAGAAGCAAGAGAGGGAGGGGTTGCAAAGTAGATGGGTGCTTCTCTTGTGTGCCCTGACCAGGAATCAAACCCGGGATATCCACAGGCCAGGCTGATGCTCTACCATGGAGCCAACTGGCCAGGGCTCACATTAACTTTCAATGTGGCTAGTATTACATTCATTATTTGAGAAACTATATTTGAATGCTTAGAAGGAAAAAACAAAAACTGCCACTCAGTATTGATATTTTTCTCAAAAATCAAAGATTTAACATATTTATCATAGAACACATTAGATGGTAAAAACAACTAACAAGAATCAAATGCAAACTTATACATTTAAGTGACCTAAGAGGAGAATTGGAGAATTTGGCCAACATGTTTTTGCTTTTTTACATAGTAGAAATTAGAGATTTCCCCAGGGCAATGTAACACACTAATTTTTGATTCGTTTCCCCCCCCCTTTATTCTTTATTTAAATTCTTCAGAAACAAACACATACCACAAGTCTGCACATGACACAAAGAGGGCAGATAAATGAAGAGAGGTACCCTCAGATTTCATAATTCTATAATAAATCATTTGATATTTTTCCAGGACAAGGTGCTATATTATTTATCTTAATCCTCCTTGAGCACTAACAGCCTACTTGTCACTGCACGTGACATTCCTGACTGCTGGAAATAATTGATCCCCTAAGTTTCTATGGGGAAATAAAATTGTAAAGAGATTTGGGCATAAAATTTAAAAAAAAATTAAGTGATTTCTGAATCTAGATTAAATCTTTGATCATCTGTATAAATGATAATCTGTATAAATAATTTGATCATAAATTAAAGAATGAGTAAAGGTCATGTAGCTTTCATGAGGTATCTAGATAGTTACATACACATATTCACATATATTATATATCCATTTTTAATCTACCTGAAGATGATGCTTTTCAAGTTTATGTTGTTCACTTCTCTATTCACAGTTTTCAAACATCAACTTTTGAATAAAAGTCAATATACTTTTACTTTTAAAGGAGTGATATAATTTTATGACTGTTACCTCTGAAGATAACAGATTTCTGTGAAACTCAACACATAGCGAGCAAATGATGAAATGTTAAGCACTTCAAGCATGGCTTTTAAAACTGTTGCTGAAATAGAAATTATTTTACAGGACTACCCAAGCACAGCCGTAAGATTTGATGGAATTTTTCGACTCTGATTATCTGGGCTGCATTAACGCTTATTAAAAGAGGATTAATCTACATTCATATTTGAGAAATAGCTTATCAGGAAAGGGACTAAGGCTTGGCTGGCAACATTAAAGTTTCCGTTTGGAGTAGGGAAATGTGGCTTACTAGAGATAGGCGCTCTCAAAGCTTCCTTCCCTCAAAATGTCAATTTACTACATAGCCATGCTTTCCTTCTGCACTTCCAGCAGGCATGAGATTAGGATTAATCCTGCCAGATAACACACAGTACAGGCACTTTGTCTATGACATAAACTTGCAAAGTCCTTTTTTACCACATATATTTTATAAATATTGCAATAAATTCAAAATATTGTATGCAATTTTAAAACCTCTGAGGTTGTGGGTTCCATAGAACTTTTTGGAAACCTTCACAGTATTTAGTTAAGGTTTAGCTAAAGCCTTCTATACATGACTCCCTGAACGTTCTCAGTCTTTGATGCTAGCAGAAATTCCTGATAAAGACTCATACTTATTTCAAATTTATCTCTAAGAAGCCCCAAATTATTACACTGTAGCAAAGTTATGACTGAAATTAGATGGTCCAATCACCTCCGCTCCTTACCGTTTTTGCTTTTAGCTTCAACATCTCGGAAATGACAGCTACCTCAAAACAGCTTTTAATTTGCTGCGACATTTATTTTTATGTTTCTATGTCGTTGAACACACACACACACACACAAATGCTGATCTAAATACTAAATGTGGCTTCCATTTTAGGAGTTCTAATTGTTCATCCTTATTTCTCATTTGCTTTTAATCTCATGGTTTAATAGAATTCAGTTACTTTTTATTTGCTATTCAAAATGAGAACACATCTAAGTTTGGGAGCATGGGATAAAAGTCATCTTGAAAAGGTGGTGTCTTTTTTTCCCCCTTGCTTTAAAAGGAAAACGAGGCAATTTTATTCAGATAAGGTTCTTTTCTTTTTTCTGAGAGAAATATACAAAGTGGAAGATTCTCATGTATACTAAATGGTGTCTACAAGCCATATTAAGTTAGTCATATATTTACACAGTGAGTACTGTGTATTTTTGCCTTCATGTAGTTGGTATGCAGGATACATCTTATGAAGAATTTATCATTGGTTACTATGTACAAATTTGAGTGCAGCTCAATTCTGTGCCTCTGCTAAATGAAGGAGAAATACTTATCTTCTCCCTACATATCTCTTAACAGCACATTTTAAGGTGTAACCCATCAGCGCTTGCTTATTTGCATATTCACAATGATATTCACAGCATGATCTTAACTCTCTTTCAGCAGAGTAAAACAATCACTTGATAGTCCATTAAAAACTATATAACTAGAAAGTCACATCAGATGAAAAGCTAATTAGCTGTACTGTTTTCACATATTGTTGGGTTTTATTTCCCTAATCAGCCCTTTATTTAATACCTCCCATGCTTAATTTTTTTCATTGGTTGTTTTAGATTAATTCTTTTTTTGTTATTAAATGCTGTAATTTAAGGGACCCAATGTGCAGTGGACACACTGCCTATTCCTGATGACCAGCACATACCAGCACATACGTGAGCCATCAGAAAGCAGAGGTAGCGATCAGTACTCCTTGATTTTTAAGGAGGAGCTGTATCCATAGCCCACCCCAGGCAGATGCAAAGAGGGTATCAGGGTTGCTTTATAATGCATTTGAGATGTTACTTCAAATATTAGGAAGTCAGTACACTTCAGGTGCCAGCAGTGGTCATGAAAGTACTGCCTCATGAGTTACTACTTCATGAGGGTTTCAATAGACCTGTGGAAATATGACCATCTCACCTTATGATGTCATTAGATACACGTGATTAGAAAATCTTAGGGAAAGGACCAGGGAACTGTTTTTGGAAATTCACAAAATTTGTAGAGTGATCCTATTTGATAGTAGAAACCAGAAGAACAGATAAATTATGGAGAGATTATTTAAATTAAAAAGTATTTACTATGCATATACTTTGGTCTTTATTTTACCTAAGATATGAATCACTTTATAAATTTTCATTTATTTTTATCTTTACTCACTAAGTATTTTAAAAAACACAGTAAAAAATAATATCTTGCTGAAATAGAATATATTGGGTTCTCACATCAGAATTGTTTTTTGTTTTTCCCCTTTATTCCCAGTGATTGGTTTACCTGATTCAAAGTAACTTTGGTCATAATTACAAGTTTGCAGTCCATAAATTTCTATACACCAAAATTTTTTTGCATGATTTTCCAGTTAAGTCATTTGATCCAAACTAATGTGAAATTATGTTTAGACTTTATCCCACTTACCATAAATATTCACATTTCCCAGAAAAAATGTTAAATAATGTTGACTAAAATTAGCTGCCTAGACCTTCTCTGTTGAATGCACCATAGTACTTTTCTCAGATCTGAAATAGTTTGAATTTCAATTATATTTAGCTGCAAAGGTTTTAGACAAGAGATAATGGGCCTGAACTGATATTTATATTCTTTGACTAACCTTTGAAACCCGCTTGCATCCCCTTAGTTTTGTGAAATGGAAGCTGGTGACTGGAGAGAGTGAATTTTCCAGTTGTGCTCAAGTGCATGTTTGTTGGTGTTGCTAATAATTTCTATGGTTTTATAAAGAACTTGAGTTTTGTAATCATTACATACAACGGGAATACATTCAGTATTCATTATTTGAAAATTTCATTTTCCTGACAGTTAGATGATGAAACCAAGCATTGAGTATATTATTCTCTATTAAATATAGTCTTCATCTATTTTAAATATAGCCGCTCAACTCACAGTGCTTATATTTGCCCTTAAAAGAATCTGTGATAGTGAGAAATACATCCTCCATCAGTACCTATTTTACATATGTCATTGGAAGGATGATATTACTCATTTGAATTATCTCATTTCAATTTCTATTATGTACATTTTGCATTGTCCTTCTAATTAAGATACCCACATATTAAGATTTAAAGTCATGATTTTATAATTCCCCATTATTACTTGTCAATTTTCCAGTACCACTATATATACACCGATTGTAACATTAGCAACATATGTCATCCAAATACAAATTACCCCTTTCACTTACCCATACATCTGGCTTAAAGAATTTAAAAATGTCTTATTAAAGTCGAAGCAGGTGATGACTTTGCCCTGGGCCAAATAATTTCTTTTTACTCTCTGTACATTTAAGTTAATTATATTTTGCTAACACTCCCAGAGGCCTCAGCTCTAAGCTAAGGACCAATATGTAGTTGTTATTAATCGTAATTAATATTGACTATGTGTGTATGTATGTCCTTTATTTATTTATTTATTTATTTTACAGTTACATTTCAAAGAGGAGATGGAGGACTAATGAGCAATGGAAGGTATGCTAAGGAGATTTTAATTTTTATTATTAATATTTGTAATAGTACTGGGAAACTTTATAGTAGGAGGCTTTATTGTAATAAACGATCACTTATACATCTGAGAATTCTATGAGGAATTAAATGGCTTACCGCAGGTTTAATGATCTATCTGTTGTGCATTTTAGAGGAATCAAGTCCAGATGTTTCATATCCCCCAGATGCCCCTGAAGAAATTAGTAGTAAATATCACAGGGAATGTGTTCATTTGTTAGTAGGGTGTTTATTGCATTAATTAGACATTAGCAAATGAAGTTACTGTTGTTTAATACTCCTTATTGGCTCTCACTAAATTGCTGTGAGTGAACAATTACACATAATCGATCACAAAGTAAATGATTCATGGATGATGAATAGGCTATAGATTGATAGGACTGGATTCCACAACTTTGGATGCTCAATTGAAATTGATCAAAGATAATAACAAACCCATATATCCTCATCTTTTTCCCTTTGCCAATATGGAGATTGTAATTAGGCTCTGGGTAATAACTTCCAATCTCCCATTGAATCAATATTTTAGGAAAAAGAGATTAGGTCTAATGAGAACTAGTGGATGTAGCAAGAAAGCAGTTGGCTCTTGTTATTGCGTTTCCATAGAAACTCAGGTTTCTCTTAAAGATTATACCAGAAATGGTCTCTCCCTCCAAAAAGTACACTGATGATGAATGTTGCTATTTCTTTGTAAATAATTTAATAATCTATAAAGGAATTAGAATCCCCATCTTTAATATTAAAAATGTGAATTCTTTATTAACTACGATGCAAAGAAAGTTTTCTTTGTAGACTACACATGCTGGATGAGATCGCAGTGGACCTTTTATTACCTTAAAAAATACTGTAATCTACCTGAATATTTTGCAGTTTACAGGGCCAGAAATGTGCTATTGCCGGAACAGCATAAATACTGTTCATTACTTTTCCTCAAGTTCTTTGCCCCAAATCCAACACTTGGGCTGGTAACGGTGGATACAGCCTACAGGAGACAGATAAATATGGGGGCTGTAAGAATCAAAGAAGCAATTGCCCAAAGTCCTGGAAATGGCTGACACTGAGCAGTCACTCTGAGCAATTGTTCCCGTGAGGGTGCCAATTTATCATCAAACCTTGTTTCGGGATCCTGCTATGTTACTGATTCCCACCAGTTTCAGGACAGATAATTGAATTCAGTTGATGTCAGGAGAATCCCCAGCAGGACCCTTCTGCTCCCACTGACAGGGTAAATCTATACACAACCTAATGAGCTGCTGAAGTTCTCTAATTCTAGAGAGCCTACCCATTTTAATTTGAAGTGAATTAAAATCTTAAAGTCTTAAATTCAATTTGGTGCATGAGACCGGTGTCCAAGTCTCTCACTGAGCTCCATGGGTTGATTTCTTTTTAATTTCTGTTTTAGCCGTCCAGGTCTTCTGAATACTGGGGACCCAAATTATCCGTGGCTTGCTGATTCCTGGCCAGCCACAAGCTTGCCCGTGAACAATAGCAACAGCGGTCCCAATGAGATTGGGAATTTTGGACGTGGAGGTAAACTAACGTTTTTGTTTTTTTAATTTTGCTATATGTTATTTGTTTACTTGGCTTTCCTAGACATTTTTTTTAAAGATATGCTAAAGAGTGTTTTTCATAATTAAAATTAGCGAAGCACCTGAACTAATAGCACAGGACATTTGCTAAATATTTTATGTAACCATTGTGCTATATTACCTTGAGTAGAACTAAGCTTTTAAGGATGTCATTACTAACCAAGAAGATAAATATTCATAATACGTTTTGCTTTTAAGATTATTAGTACAAATTTACTAAAATTAGGAAGTATGCTACTAAATGGGGTGTATAATTTTGGTTGAGTCATTTCACTTCCCTGACTCATTAAACATATATTAATTAAGCATGTCCTATGTACCTGGTATTATGGCAGACAATAAAAATAGCAATACAAATAGAGATGGTTTTTATCTTGGTATTTTATATATATAATAAATATGCACTTAATGAGTATACACTTAAATGTAACATGTTGAGAGAGAACTTTTCTGTAGACCTACAATTGAGCACTGGTACCCTAAATAAAAGACAAAATGTTGGTAAGTAGCTGACATGCTGAAGTGTTCAAAACTTGGTGTCAAGGTCCTTTCTACAGATCTCTATAAGGAGACAGAATTGGATCTACTAGGCATAATTACCACTTCTTCCTCCTCTTTCCATCCAGTCAATAGGAAAGTGAAGGGTTTAGTGAAAAATGTGGTTAGGGAAGTCTCCTGTCCCAGTTTTGGGCTTGGCATATCTAGGTGAGTTTTCCACTGGCAGAATATTGTGCAGAGAGCACATGGACTTGAGCTGTCTTGCTGATACCCCACCTGAAAGACCTGTGTGTTGGCAACAAGGCAGTTCTGTGAATGGAATGCTACTTACTGATATCAGAAAGAGAGCTAGGAATTAGTCAAAGTGTGAAAAAAGGCCCTGACCAGTTGGCTCAGTGATAGACATTGGCCCTGCATATGGAAGTTCCAGGTTAGATTCCCGGCCAGGGCACACAGGAGAAGTGCCCATCTGCTTCTCCACCCCTCCCCCTCTCCTTCCTCTCTGTCTCTCTCTTCCCCTCCCACAGCCAAGGCTCCACTGGAGCAAAGTTGGCCTGGGCACTGAGGATGGCTCCATGTCCTCCACCTCAGGTGCTAGAATAGCTCCAATTGCAACAGAGCAATGGCCTGGATAGGCAGAGCATCACTCCCTGGTGGACATGCCAGGTGAATCTCAGTTGGGCACATGTAGGAATCTGTCTCTCTGCCTCCCCCTTCTCACTTCAGAAAAATACCAAAAAAAAAAAAAAAAAAAAAGAAAAGAAAGAAAGAAAAGAAAAGTGTGTGGTTTATTATCTTTCATAACTTAAGGTATAGACATAAGAGAGATCTTGACCTATTTGAGAAATGAATATATTTTCTAATGACTGGAGTATAAAGTGTAAGACAGCAGAGGTTTTAAAAACACAGAGGGGCAGATAACCAGAGTGCCTTCTAAGCCAGACAGAGACTTTAAACTTTCCACAAAGAGTGATCAGAAGTCATTCATAAATTTTAAAGAAAAGAAAGCAGGATCCAAGTACTACTTTAAGTCATCCAGTCTGTTGCTGTGTGGAGAGTAGAGTTAGAGTGAAAAATTCAGGCGATTAATAGGGAAATTAGTGCTGTAATCTAAGAAAGTCTGAATGAATCCACTGGAGGATTTCTATACTTCTAGGTAGAATTCCTGCTGGAGACCCAGGGCAGGGTTCAACTATTCTGAGTCTATTAGAAGCCTCAGTGGTGGATTTCACCTGTCTGAGTGTCCCAAGATGTTGACTTAGACAAATAATGGATACCGGCCTTTATTCTTTCAGATGGAATACTAATACCAGTTTGAAATTAATTAAAACATTCTTTCAAATAATAAAGTTACTAGGTTTTGTCAAGTATGCATTCTTTCTATACCAACTACAAGAAGGTAAGCTCCCTTCCATTCTCCAAATAAAATGCAGAAAATAACCATCCCTAACTCTTAAGTGTATAATGAGGATTAAATGGATGACTGTATATATGGGTTCAGCACAAAACTTGACTTATATTTCGTGGTCAATATGCTTCACTGGAGTAAATGAGAGAACAGGAAGTAAGTTGTAAGACTTCTCAAACTCTAGCTTATCCTCTACAATTCAGTCCATGCCGTTTAGGATTCCCGCATGCCCAGAGCCTCTGAACGTGGCTGCGGTCCCTCGGTGACCGAACTCTGAGTTCTGGAACTACAGGTTGTCATTCTCCCAGGGATAGGTTCTATTCCTGAGTACTTCCTCACCAGGAAGAGGAGATACTCCCCTTTGACCCCCCCCCGACTGGTTGTGTCAAAAGAAATTCTGACCCCAAGGATTTTATTCAGTCTAAGAATATCTGCCTCTTTTACTTTTTGTGGTTGTTTTGGAATAACACACCATTCTATTTTTATATCAAGGAATAAATACTTAACGATGGATGAAAATAATTCTTTTTTAATTTCTAGAAGGCTACACTAACATCTAAAATTTCTCAGTCTAATTTAGGCAAAGGGTTTGTTTGTAGATTTTTTTTTCTATTGCCACCTCATTTCCTTAACATGAAGTATTTCACAAATGAACATCAAGGCCAAGACTAAGTTTTGCAGGGTTTTCAGTGTGGTAGGAATTTTAAACTTTTTCTATGTATCAGAAATGATGCTAGGAGTTTTCCTACTTTTTAAATTTCCTTCACACAATAAATGTTTGACATAGATAGTCATATTTCAATTTAAAAGGTCAAGAAAGTAACATTTTTAAGATGATTAACTCAGGACCTGGGTGTAGAATGCACATCTTCCATATTCTAAAGCTACAGTACTTTTTGTTTTATTTTTATTTTTAATCTACATTGCTCTGCACTTCTGAAGGCACAGTTTACACGTACGCTTGTAATACAACCATGTTTGCTAAGAAGAACAATAGTGTAAATTGACATTTTCCCTTTAAAAATAGAACATCAATACATGTTTAAATACATATAATATAGGCCCTGCTTGGTTGGCTCAGTTTAGAGCATCTGCCTGGCGTATCAATGTCCCAGGTTCAATTCCTAGTCAAGGCACACAGAAGAAGTGACTGTCTGCTTCTCCACCTCTTGTCCCCCCCTTTCCCTCTCTCTCTCTCTCTCTCTCTCTTTCCTTCCTGTAACCATGGCTTGATTAATTTGAGCACATTGACTCCAGGTGCTGAGGATGGCTCTATGAAGCCTCTACCTCAGGTGCTAAAAATAGCTTGGTTGAGAACATGGCCACAGATGGGCAGAGCATTGGTCCCAGATGGGGTTGCTGGGTGAATCCTAGTCAGGGTGCATGCAGGAGTCTATCTCTCTGGCCTCTCTTTTCACCTGGAAAGGAAAAAAAATGTAATATAAATGGTATTTTGCATTATAAAGTTTTTAATTGTCAAAAAATCTGCATATTGGCAATACAGACTATAAAAAAAATTTAACCATTTGATGAGTGCTTTCTACTAAGTATTAGGTGAAGAAATACGGAATTATAGACATAAACCATCTATGTTTCTGTCCTCAAGTAACTTATAATGCAGTGAAGGAGATGTATGAATAATTATAGAAGGACAGAAAAATAAGTGCGTGTTTAATGAAGATACTGAAAACCCTCAGAATGATTCATGAGTGATTCCAACCAGCTCGAAGGGTCTCTGTAATTCATGGGTTTCAAACTCACATGTTAAGAAGTGCCAGCCAGCTACCCTACAGCATTACGGATGGGAAGGTTGAACTGCGCGACATGGACGATGGGAGTCCTGCCTAAAGATGGCAGCGCCTATTCGGGTCCAGGCTGGTCCTGCCTAAAGATGGCAGCGCCTATTCGGGTCCATGCTGGTCCTGCCTAAGGATGGCAGCGCCTATTCGGGTCCAGGCTGGTCCTGCCTAAAGATGGCAGCGCCTATTCGGGTCCATGCTGGTCCTGCCTAAAGATGGCAGTGCCTATTTGGGTCCAGGCTGGCCCTGCCTAAAGATGGCAGCGCCTATTTGGGTCCAGGCTGTCCGGAGGAAGGCTGGCCCAGATTTCAAAGGATCTGACCTTAGACGATGCTCCCCCACATCCAGATCTTTATGCATAAGCCACCACTAATTCAGTGTTGGGGTACAATTGACTTTATTTTTTGAAAATGTAAGAGTGATGAAATAACAGTGAGAAGGAGATGCAGCTCAGAAAAACAAGACGGAAGCACTTAGACGTGGAGGCCGACTACACTGACCCAGCAGATGGAGAGGCTATTTTGGAACCCTCGCTTTAGCTGTTGCAGAGCAGTGTCATGTAGGATTCAATTCTTAGGTGGTTTCCTTTTCCCATTTTTAAATGTCTGCACACATCACCACTTTAAAAGCTTGTTGTTGAAGTGGCTCACAGTTTAAATCTAAAAGCTTTGCTGGACCTCAAGTTCAGGGTAGTAGGATCTTGGGTCCCTTGAGAGTTAATATTTACCAGGGAAAGTCATTGTGGAAGTGTCAGAAACTCCGAAAACTTCCCCAGAGTGAAGGCCTTGTTTCCAATATTTTAATATGTTATGAAATATTAACACTGTCGAGAATTAAAATGATAGTGACACTTGCAAATGAAATATGCTTACTCATCATTAATTATTCAAATTAGTTTCTAGCTAAAAACAGGAAGGGTAAGAAAGGAGTTGTACAATTATGAAATTAAAAAATGATTTTACTTGCTTGTGCACCTTAGTGAAATATTATAAATTTGGATATATTGAACAATCTCATTGATATGCATTTGAAATATTTATTCAATAAAGTGCATATTCACTTAATTGTAAAACAAGTTAGAATTTCAGACTTTAAAAACGTTCAGAAAAACCTAAATCATACAGTGTACAAAATGTATTATAAATGTATTGTTGCTGTTGTAAAGAAGATGAGTTTTAGCTTTTGTGAAAAGCAAAAACAAATATTTGTACAAGGATTCTTATTTCAAGTACTGACGGCTGCCATTAAATCTAAAAGTTTTAAGGTATTTTGATTAAGTTCTTACTTAAACTTCCCCCTTGTGATGATAAAATTGGTTTTGGTTTTAAGATACTTTGGTTTATTACTTAATGTTACAAAATTATAACTAGTTGAAAATTTTCTATAGTGAAGAAATCAAGTTGGTTGAGGACCTAAAAATTCTATGAAGTGTGGCTTTTTAGAATACAGATTAAGAAACATATTGTAATTAGATTCTCTTTTAACTCCACATGATTAAAAATAGTATCATTTAGTAATATTTTTAAGATTTCAGCATCTTCTGAAAAAAAATAGAGCTCAGTAGAAAGATGACAGGTCTGAATTCTAAAGCATCATATACAGATAATTTAACACAGAGAAATAATAAATGATAAGTGGACTGGTTGATACTTAATGGTATTTCTAAAGTTTCATTTTACTCTTGCTGTATTAAAACTTGAAACTATAATTCTCCACTTTTAAGAGTAGGTAGTATAAATTAAACTCTGATTACTCAAATTGCTTTTTCTGTAGTTAAATCCTGCTATATTGTGAAAATGACTTATTCATGAAAATTTTCCTTTGTTATGCAAGAAAAAAAATTTTTTTTTGCTGCCATAAGTTACATTCCATTTCTGGAGCTCTGAGATCAAATCAGATAACAGCAAATTGAAACTTCAGAAAAATGTACCTCATAGTTTGATAGTATAATTTGGGGATTTTTTTTACATCTATTCAGCAGTTCCATTTTCTGTCTTTTGGGATAAAGTGGAAAAAGATGTCTTCATAAATTTGTATTTTCGCGCTGATTATTGCTTCTGAAAAAGAAAAAAAGATAACAATTTTATTAGTTCTAAAACAGCATGAACCACTGAAAGCCCTGTTTGGTAGTGAAATAGCCCCAACTTCTCATTCGTAGTTGAAGAACGCGGGGGAAGGGGTGTGGTGAGCAGTGGGACGTGAAGGGCGAGCAGAGGCCTGCCTGTCACCCAGGCTGAGGCTCGGAGAAGGTTGTACATCATCTACCCTTCATCGGCTCCTGAAACCCATCTCAGCTGAACTGCGGACGTGCGGGCTGACACGTATATTTTTCATCTTCCATCCTCATAGTGTTGGGCTTCCTGTGCATCATTAAATTATTTCATTTTCCTCTGTTCGCCACAGATGTGCTGCCGCCGGTCCCAGGCCAAGGGGATAAAACAGCAACAATGCTCTCCGACGGAGCCATTTATAGCAGCATTGACTTCACGGCCAAAACCACCTACAACAGCTCCAGCCAGATCACGCAGGCGACCCCGTATGCCACCACGCAGATCTTGCATTCCAACAGCATCCACGAACTGGCCGTCGATCTGCCCGATCCGCAGTGGAAAAGCTCCATTCAACAAAAAACGGATCTGATGGGCTTTGGTTATTCTCTACCTGATCAGAACAAAGGTAACAATGGTGAGTCGGGCTCTGGAGTTCCGAAGGATCCATTTTCATCTCATTCGTGCATGAGGTAGAAATGAGTGTTTGTTGTTCTAGGTTGAGTGACTCATTACCAGGTTCACTATCTAAACTAAAAGCATATGTCAGCATGTATTCGATACCTTGCACAATTCCTACCACCACCACCACCCCGCCACCACCGTTGCCACTACCAAACACCAACACCGATCGGTTTCATCCTTTTAGCTCTTTTCCAATAGAGTGATCGGTAATCCATCTCAATTTCCATTAGGCAGGATAGACAAAACATTCCTCCACTGTCCTCCAACATCTGCTTCTGAGTTGCTAACTGCATGTTCTGCATGGGCTTGTGCTGTGAACTAATCACATGATGCCACTATGACCTCTGCCCTTTAACCCTTAGCCTTACTTTACATCCCTGACTACCGATTGGCTGAGGGATTGTCTAATAGAATGCCACACAACCAGTCACAGGATTTCAGCACCACCAGCTCTCACAACAGCTCAGAGAGGAGTGGCAGTCTCTCAGGTTGGTCTCATCACAGTAAGGAGAAATATTTGTTTGTCATCAGCATATGACCTGTATTCCTAACAACCATAAAGAAATACTGAATCACAACTCACTATCAGACATTTATCTTTCAAATGACAATGACAGTTTATCCTAATGAGTCATGTTTGCATGTGGGGATAAAAATTGCTGTCAGCCTTAATGTACTTCAGTTTTAATGTACTAAATAAAAGGATGTATTTACTGAAAAATAATGCCATTTTACTAAATACTATTCATTAAAGAGCAGTTGCATTTAAACTGCCTTGAACCCTACTTAAGGGTCAACAGAACTTGACAATAAAGAGATCATACAGGAAAGTCAACATGGTATGGACCCTAAAAAATAAATTCAACTAAAATGCAAATAATTTTGGAGAGTTTGTTATATTAGGATTTCAGTGTTGTGTCTCCCAATTTTTGGACAATCTTTATCAAATATCATGTAATATAATTTATTATCTACTACATTATATTATTTAAAGTAAGGTGCTGACACCATACTAAAGAAGAATATTAATATGGGACATTATTCTTCACGTTTAATTTTCCTCCAAAATACAGTCTTTTTTATTGATAATTTTTATGCTATAAATTTTAATATTTATATATTTTGAGATATATCAGCCAAACTAACAGCTATAATTTGGCATTATATAGCATATGTGGAGAAAAATACATTTTACTGTATAGAAATATGTATCTATCATGATAAATATCAGTGATATCCTCCTGGTCCAAAGATCCTCACCTCAAAAATGTGGAGGTCGTAGTAGACACTCTCTAACTTTCAACCATAACATGTAACATGTACATTGTATGACTGATGACTTTATCTACACATTTCTAATTAATTCCATGACCTTATTTGCTTAATTATTCATATTAATGATATCCCATTTGTTTTTATAAAGTTTTTTTTTAAAAAAAACTACAGGTTCTTAGTAAAGGATTATAGTGTATTATATGTTTCATGACTACCAGGCTTCAAGACTATAAAGAGTTAATTCTTTTGCATCATTAAGGTAACATTTACTAAATGACTTTTCCTCAAGAGATAGAATCCTTTCCATCTGCAAATGTTAATGCTCTTTTTTTCCCCTCTAAAATGGGCTATTTGCTCTTACTACTCATTGGTAGAATTAGATACATTATAGAATCCAGAAAATTTTAAACACCTGTTATGAATTTAAACTGGCTTAATAAAATAGATGACTTTTTAAAATAACCTTATATGTCATTTATACTGTCATTTATTTAAAATGAGCCTCACAATTGCCCTGAATAATTAAAAAGTAATTTATTCTAGGCTTATTTCATTCAAGGTATGTAGAGTCTCAAGCAATCTACACATAAAAATATCTACATGCTATAAACCATGGAATACGTAAGACCTTCTTTGAAACCTTCATAAGATATTCTGTAAACGTTGATTGTCACTGAGTTTTAGATATTATCTTTTGAGTAATTGTAAGCAGAACAGGATTCACAATAGTGTTTACTTTTTTTTTAGAATCCATTAATCTCCTGAGTGACATTTATACATATCTATGCATTATATTAACTACCTCATCTACATTTGAATACAAAATCACTTAAATTAGTGATAGAAAGCATTCTTTAGGAGATGTAAATGAATTGATTATCCTTTTTTTAGTTCAGTTCAATTGAGTTGAATATTATAGAGTTTGTTTTATTCTTATAATCATGAGTACGTTTTCTAAGGCTCAAATTTAGGATCAAACTACTTCACAGATATCTAATCATATCACATCATAAGATTTTCTTAATTTGTGCTCAGTAATGAAACCAATTTAAAGTAATTACAGTAATAAAGAAAATTGGACATTTCAGAATTTTTTAGTAAATTTCTCACCCTCTTTGAAACACTTCAATAATTTATTCAATACGTAAGTTACAAGCACTTCTGTTAACAATCTTACCATTAAAATATAAAAGAAAACTCAGATCTTTCAAAGTAGCATCTGCATCATAATTTTATATATATGTGTGTGTGCACGTGTATATAGCGCAATATCAGCATCAACAACTAAATCATTTTATGCTGCAGTATTTTAAACAATAGTCTATAAGTTTAATTTGAAATGAGCTGATTTCATAATTTTCTTTACATAGTGGTCATTTGTTTAGAACAAATGAATGAAAATCTAAATATTTACACTTTGCATTGAAGAGAGATGGGTTAAATATGTTTTCAAGCCATCGAAATTTATTCTCCTAGAATGTAATGCAGGCAGTTCTTACTTTTTAAACACTTGAAGATCTTTGTGTGCAGTTAACAGTAGCAAACAGTGGCTTGCTTAGCTCAAAGTTTAGGTCTCAGATAAAGAATTTAAGTTCCTTAACTTATGTCATATACTCAGCACAATGTTAAGAACCCATGCGTCTTAGCTTGTTGCTATATATAAAAACAAAAAAAGAACACACACAAAAAAACAAAGCATGTTGATAGATGCTCTTACCAAGACTGTTTACAACAAGAAAACAGAAATTTCTCCCTAAGTAAAGAATGTGGACATTCAGTGGAAAGCCATTACAACTCCCCTCAATGAATCAGCTCTGTTTCCACAGTACATTTCTATGTCTGTAGTTTGGAGAGTTGATGGTGACTTTTTGACCTTAGGTAAAGACTTCAACAGAGTTGGGTTCAGAGATTCAGAAATAGTCATTTTCGCAAAAGATGCTTCATTTAAACTTTTTTTATTATTATGTGAATATGGGCCACATAACACCGAGAAAGCATCTCCACTTCCTCATTTATAAAATGAAGATATAAGAACTTGCTTGTGTCACTCAGTTCTGGTGGCGAGCATGTAACATTTCTATAAGCGCTATGAAAAGTGTAAAAAATTATGTACACATATAAATAGAAGGAATAAAGGAAGCACGACGAGAGAGAAAGCTATGAGAGAAAGCATAGGGAGGGAGAAAGCCCAACCTATTCCTCTTTGAATTCTTGGAATACAGTTCTGATACTACAGAGAAAAAAATATATATAGTCCCTGTTTACGATTTGGGTGGGTTATGAGGAAACAAAAGATGGTCTCATCTAATTAAACAAAAACATTAGAGACGTGAATTCAAACACAATTCTTCTTCTGAGAATCAGGCTTTTTCTGGAATACTTTTTGGAGTCGGAAGAGTTGGGTGTAGCAAAGAATGTGAAAATGGGGATAGTCGCAGTTTAGCTCTGCGATAGAGGCAGTGGGGAAAAGTAGTGATGGTTGGCGTTCATTGGCCCTTCTCTACACTCTGAGCCTTTTATCTGCCTTATCTCTTGAAATCCTCAAAAAAGCCTAAAAATGGAATAACTGTTTATCTGTTTTACATGTGTGGACATTGAGGCGGTATCTCCTGAGTAAGTTATCAAGTAATTGAGATACTAGTCTTCAAACCCGGAGACCAAGCTCTTACCTTTGAAGCCAAAGATACCTGCTTTCCTTGCTCTGCACAGCTCTCATTCTGCCAAAATAAAGTGAAAGGGAAGGTGAAAAGCACTATGTTTGTGGGGATGCTCTCTTACCTATGTTTATGTATGTGCCTAGTACATAGTTATTATTCTTTAATAAGCAGTGATGTCTATGTCCAGTTGAACAGTTGCATCACTTTCTGGCACTCAAATATTGAAGTAATTATTAAATTACATACTCTTCTGAATTAGCTCATGCTGAGTCGTAACTGGAAGAAAGATGTTGAAGTAGACGTCTCGCGATATTTCTATTGCTAGATAACCCTGATACAAATGTTTGATTCTTCCAGCTTTTAGTTTCAGAAAGATGAAATTCAAGCTCGATACTTTTTTTTTTTTTTTTGGAAGCATAGCTACAGATGGTAGCGGGAGTGACAGAAGACCCTTAGGTTCCCTTTAATCATCACCCTTTGTCATTCTGTTCAAGAAGTATCCCTTCTTGCATCCACTTGTGGTCCATTGAGGAAGAAACTTGAGGTACTTCGTTTCGGAAGACTGAAATTTTGGCAAGATACCAGTGATAAGTTTTATTTTACACGTTGTTAAAGTCCTGCGGTCCTCAACACGGTCTACACGCTGCCGTGCTACTTCCTGCTCATGTTTTGTGCCAGAGTTCAGTCGTCGGGCCGGAGTACTGAAACTGGTCATTGTATCGCCATTCGTTTCCCAGACCTTTTGGAATCTTAGCAAATGTTACACTTAAAATATCTGGTGACTGCTTTCACTATATGGAAAAATAATTGTGTCGTTCAGGAGTTAAAAAAAATATTCTGTACAACATATTAATGGAAAAGATGTACAACTTATCCGATAACGTTGATTGATTTTTATCAGTTACTTTTGAGGGGGGAAAAAAAGGGTTATTCTCTTGGATTAATTAAATTGAATAAATTCTAATGGGAAACTTTAGCCTGTATCTTTAGACACTGCATTTTTCACTGAGAGAGATTATGGAAAAGAGCATTAGAAGTGTACTAAAATCTGACATTTGAAAGAATTGGTTATGGCCCATTATTTCGTCTAACAATGAGAACGTGGAGGCAGCAGACGTGAATAAATCCATACATGCTCTTTTCCTACGGCGGCCATGTTTTCTGGTTAATTCAGCTCTGTAGTTAATGCGTTGGGAAAGAATATCATTTTTGAGTGATTTATAAACATGTTTTTTCTGATAATATTAATTGTTTCTAGCTTTTAACAACTATAACATACCGATTGGGGTGTTTTGAAAACATTAATACATCTCCCCACCTGATGCACTTCTGTTTCTTCTGATATTCGGTATGTCTGAAAAAATGCACGATTACTTTCAGGTGGGAAAGGTGGAAAAAAGAAGAAAAACAAAAACTCTTCTAAACCGCAGAAAAACAATGGATCGACCTGGGCCAACGTGCCGCTGCCCCCGCCCCCTGTCCAGCCCCTCCCCGGCACGGAGTTAGAGCACTATGCCCTGGAGCAGCAAGAAAACAGGTAAACATGTTTTCTCTGTCAACCTGCCCGGGGCTTTCCTCCCGTCTCTATTGTGCATTTGGGTCTCTGTTCTCTGACTGTGTTCCCTGCCCCCTTTCCAGCCTGCTCACTGCTTCTCCCCCCCCCCCTTTATTGTTTGCACCATCTATGTGTTTTTAGCTGATGAATACAACACGGCACATACTGAGGACCTAGAATCCTCGGCTGTCAAGTGCCTTAGATTGTCTGCAATCATGATAATGCAACCTCCATTTATAACATTGCTTGTTAGTTTGAAAGCGAGTACCCACAGCTCTATGAACTAAAGGAGCCACTCCTGAGAAGGGCTGAAAAGGGAATTAAAATAGCCGCCTTCATCACCCCTCACGGTTCTCTAATGACTTGATGGCTGGCCATAGCAGGGCGCCCACTGCAGAGCCCCGTCACAATGGGATAATTGTAGAGACCTGGCCGGTGGGTAGAACTTTAATCAGCAGCTTTGACGGGGAATTTAGGGGCCTGAACAATAAAAGAGGTTCAAGTCAACACTCTGACCAATCCTTTTTAAGTTAGAACATTTTCTTTAAGGGTCTTTAAATATAACCGGTTTTTATCTTTCCCAAACGTCTCACAAGAGTTAGTTTTCTTCTGTTAGGTGTCGTGTTAATTGATTTTAAAGCAGAAAGACATTAATACAGTTTATTCTCTAATCCACAAACAGTAAGTCAGAAGAAACATACTGAGTCGCTTTCTAAATTTTTATAATAGTAACTGCTCTGTCTTCCTCACGATTTCTAAGGTCAGCATTGCTTTGGAGTAAAACTGAAAAATACAGAATGAAGGCAGGTTTTTCTTTTCCAAGTTTTTCTTCACGTAGAAGTTTTAGACATTAAAATACTAATATGAAAACCTTTAGAAAGTAGTTGAATACTGAACTAAACCTTTAAGTTTAGTTGAATACTGGTCTATTTTCTGTCTTGTTTTACATAAAGATCACATGGACATGTTTATACATTTTTTCTGCACATTTTTAAAATAACTGCTGTCTTTGAAGTCTTCAGATTAATTTTTATGTCACAACATTTTATCCATTGAAAGACCTCATTTGCCTTTTCTTCCCGTTATGTAATACTTACACATATACACTATTTATACATTACATAAACAGATATAGAAATACATAGTTATGCATATATACACATATGCATATTGCTATATTTTTTGCTGTATCTTTTTTTTCCTCCACAGGGCTTGATTGGCTTCTATGGAATTATAGTTTTCATATATATGTGTATCGTTATTTCTTTATCTTTAAAAATAAGTTCACATTTGAAATAAGAAGTTAAGCCCTGGCCCGATAGCTCGGTTGGTTAGAGCATCATCCCATAGCGTAGAAGTTGCCAGTTCGATCCCCGGTTTGGGCATGTACAGGAACAGATTGATGTTCCTGTCTCTCTCTCCCTTCCTCTCTCACTAAAATCAATAAATAAACATTGAAAAACATACTTTAAAAAAAGAAATTAAGATCACATCCCTTTTCTCTGACAAAAAAAATCAAAATTTTGCATATGGTTTTATGCAATTCATACTGGGGATACAAATGTGTCCGTGCTACATGGATCCTAAGCAAAGAAAAGCCAAAGATGTATTCCACAAGCAAAGATGATTATTACAGGTCTTAGCAATCTTCCTTTTAAAGACTGTTCAGAAAATGGGGAAATGGAACTTGTAAACTGGGAAGAGAAAGCACTGCTCTTAACTGCTGATTAGCATGAGGTTTTGAACTCAGATCACATGAAATTGTAAGCAATTTAGAATCCTTTTTCTTTTCACATTTAGCCTACGTTAAAGAATCATAGACTGTAATAATACTCTATTACCAACTGAGATAAAACTAATTCATTTCAAATAAATGCTAAATTTCTCACTTTTCTTGTTGCCCAGCAACAGAATTTGAAATATCCACTTGATGAATGAAATGAAACCCGTTACTGTAGGTTTTATATTGTGATACAAATTATTTTCTAACATTATGATACAAAACAGAAAAGCATTTGTACCTATTTGGGGATTATAAATTATTTTAATATTCAGCTAGAATGTGTTTTATTAGAAAAATCTCATTTTCTAAAAGATTTCTAAGAATCTATTTGGTATTTTAGGTAACTAAATAAATATATTTGTTCCTAGATATATTAAAATTGTGGCATACATGTAGTTGAGTTCTAATTGAACTTTGAGTTATTTGCCTTACGTGCCTAGTATTTCCTGAAAAAGACTTCATCAATGTTAACAGAGCTAGTTGGCAAGTCTTAACCTATTAGTAAACCGACAGCAGAATTCAATTTCCTTCTTCTTTGGACTCAGTGTTTTTTCAAGACAAACACTTGAAAGTTCTTATTTCAATTGTTTGTAATAAACACGTTTAAAGTCAATATGACAGGAATAAATGAAAACGAGTAGATTTGGGAAGACCTTGTCCACTTCTTATTATAGTATTTATATTCTTGTGTTTCCTAATGTGGACCCTTGTAATACTGGAAAGATGTTTGAACACTCCTTAAATTGTTTAGACACCGCTGTTCATAATAACATTGACTATTTTGCAGAAGAGCACTTCTGCAAAATTATTTATATGCCTTGATTTCAAACTTAAGCAAGTTGAAAGTTTTCTTAAAATATAAGCAAAAACTTTAGAAGTCACCTTTTTGTTTTTGTTACTATTTCTAACAATCAAGGATTCTGCAGTTGTACTCCTTATTGTGATATATTGTTTTTGTTTTTAACATATCATAATACAGAACTCGCTTAACACACCTTTTCCCCGGGTACATAAGAAGTGCAATGTGTCGTGTTAGAGAGATGAAAGAAACAAATTCAGACTCAATAGGAAGATCTTATTTCTGATCTAGGAAGCCCACAGGAGGGGAAGGTAGAGACCAGACCCCCACACACACACGCAATTATGCATGACAAGTCCTCGATGAGCAAAGTGCGTACAGATAATTTGCATACAGATAAGTATAATCAGGTATGCCAGGTAAGGCTGGAACAATCTTACATATGATGAGTTTTGAGATGAATCCTGAATTATTTGTTAATGAATAATAGTGCCCAGAGTTAGGTGATTGTTGCAGGATAGTGAGGAATAGTCCCTAGCGTAAAATACCTGTGCATAGGATAGATTGTTAACCAATGACTACAATAAAACGTTACTAATGTTGCCATTTGTGCAGGTAAAAATTATCTAGCCAAGGACAAAAAAAGATTAAATTAAAGAGAAGGAAATGAAAGAAAAGGAATAGTCTGTTAGTTTTCCTTTGGTATTTTTCATTCTTCTTTGGAAACCTCACCCTATTTTAGTTAAAGTGATTTGCTTTTCCCTTATTTTTCATTATTCTTTAAGCTGACTCCTCTATTGTAGCACTTACCACATTCTATTCTCATTGCATGGTGAATCCGTCCAAAGTTGGTAGCTGCTGTGTGAGGGTTGTTGAATTTGAAACTTGGATAGGGGAGGAGATAATCTGAGATTCTTGAGGACAGCTCTGAAATTTTGTATGTCACGCAGGGATTCTGGTGCTTGGCAGACCTGAGGCTGGGCATAGTGAGTGCTCTATTGCAGCAGCCTGGACAGTGTCATGAAACTGATAAGGGAATAAAATAAGGCATTGGCAGAGGTTGGAGGGATAAGGTTTGATTTTGTATAAAGACCTACTTGAGAAATAATCATAATCTTGAAAAGATTGTCTCTTGTTTTTTATTACAACACTTAATTTATTTTTTCTTCTTTCTTTCTTTCTTTCTTTCTTTCCTTCTTTCTTTCTTTCTATTTCTCTTCTTCTTTTCCACATGAGAGGGAGGGAGATAGACCAACTCAGTGTGTGCCCTGACCAGGATCCACTTGCCAATGCCTGCTCTGCTCATTGCTCTGCTCTGGGGTCACTGCTCTGCTCATCTGGGGCCATGCTCACAACCAAGCTATTTTTAACACCTGTGACATAGGCTCCAGGAAGTCATCCTCAGTGCCTGGGGCTGATGTGCTTAAACCAATCGAACCATGGCTGCAGGAGGGGAAGGAAGAGAGAAAGAGAGAGAGAGAAGGAGAAGGGAGAGGGGTAGAGAAGCAAATACTCACTTCTCCTGTGTGCCCTGACTGGGAATCGAACCTAGGATATCCATACACTGGTCCAACACTCTACCACTCAGCCAACTGGCCAGGGATAATATTATTTCTAAGGATTTAGATACTATCAATTTTTCCCAAGCCTTTCTTAGATCATTCCTCCCCCCTTCTACTAAATCATAAAAGTTATCCCATCATTGTCCAAATGGAAAATATGTTTTTATTGTTAACTCAGTGCCATCGCAACAATAGTAAATGTTCTCTCTCATCACTATGCCTCTCTCAGCCTGACCAAAGTGTGTCAAATATGTTCTTTTTTTTGCTGTAAATATAATGCATTTTTTAAATAATCATATGATGCTAGGAAGAATTTAGTAGTAGTTTAATAGATTCTAAAGGTTCTGCTGTGTTACTGTCTCTAGAGGTTGACAAGCTTTTGTGGGTGTTGAACTTTATTATATTTTTATTAGTAATTTGATATTTGTATTTGGCCTTTAACAAGTCACTTCACGTGCGACATTGATTTGTTGTCATCTTTCTCATTATTCATGGGCAAAGCAGACAATATGATGCCCCATGCTTCACTGACAGTAAGTCAAAGAACAAAAGCTTCTCCTGCAAAGCTCGCCCAAAAGAACTTCGGTTTGGCATTACAGGCATTTTCACGGTCTTTTTGATGTTACTGTTGAAATTTCATCACTCAAATAAGATATATAGCTGTAAATGTGAAGGAAACTCTAAAAACAGAGCTAAGCTTTTCATAACATTTATAGAGGCATCTGTTACTTTCTTGTCCTTCTTCAAAAACAGCATGAAACCCAAGTATTTCTTATTCTAGAATTTATTCAGACTGGACTATCTCAGAGATGATGAACAGTTAGGCATCTCCATCGTACAATACGCAACATGTCCCAAATTTCTTTCATCTATTTTTCTATATTCTTCTCCTCATCTTTTTTTTTATTCCTTCTATTTCTGTTTTCCCCTTCTGGCACAAACCATTGACTAACACGGGTACATATTTGCTCACTCCAGTTCTAGATTACCTTTGTAAAAAAGACTTGGAGCAATGGATGAAAAACACCTATTCTAGTTCAGTGAAGTAGCAATATTGTTGGTCTAATAAGTTTGTAAAATATGATTTTTATGTTTGCTCACTTACAGTTTGCATTGGGGGCTGGGCAGCGCCAGGTGTATATGGGTCTGTGAAATCGCAAATTACCTTCCTGCTTGGGAAGGGCTATATTGTTTTGCTAATGTGTGCTGGAGGAGAGGTTTTCACGCCAGAAACTTTTGAAAAGAGAAAAGAGAAGAAAAAAGAAGCCATGTTTTGCGGGGAGGTCAGAGAGAATGCAGGGTGCTGAAGAAGAAGGCAGTTAGGGCAGGTAAAGGTGTGCAGAGGGAGAAGGTGTGCAGATGGGGAACCAGAGCTGAGGGGCTCTGGAAAATCCCCTGAGACTGATGGGGCCTTTGATTCTAGGAGAGACTGGAGAAGGTTCTCCTGGTTGTGGAACCGGAGAATGTGTCAGTGGTTTTGGGAGCCCTGTGTATATGCTCATTGGCCAGTGCGAGACTTGAATAAAGGAACAGCCCACCATTTTTTGGCTCAGCTGTTTCTTTATCATCTGCCCGAATCCAATGAGAACCTGCACATATCTGGCCATGGCGGCTGCGACTACTGGCCATATATATATATATATATATATATATATATATATATAATTTTTAACATATTTATGTAGGTAGGTCCTATGCCTGATGGTATTTGAATAATAAAAAATAAGGACAACTAATTATAGTTTTGTTTTATGCTCCTTAACACACAATGCATGTAATATTATTTTTTTCCTTCTCTTATATTCTCTACGTATTCTTACACCACATGTATGTTCCCTTTAGATTATTGGAAGTAAAACTAGTTTGCTACTTATGAAGTGGGGGAAATATTAAGAGGTAATTCACTTCTTTCATTTGAAAGATTAAATTTATAAAAAATTTTTTATTTGAATTTAAGCTATCCCTAGAAATAAGCCAATGTAAGCAAAGAAAGTAGGAACTCAGTTTATGAAACAAACAAAAAAAAAGGTACTATTTTATAACAAATTTTATGGAGTAAATTTAATAACTATTTATGAAATATAACAGCACACACATTCCATACTGAAAATGGGCAGTTTATTTTTTAATTTTGCTTATTATACATATTATTGTTTGACTTGCGAATATAGTATTTAAAATTAAATAAGTAAGTGAGGAGATGAAACCTAAGCATTTTTATTAGTGAATTAATTTATGTATTTTCATTTTAAATGAATAAATATGCTTATAACCTACATTTTTTGAGGTACCATGTCAAGTGTGGCCAAACAGAAAAAAAAATCAACATCATAACTTTAATGTTGCTTAAATCTACTTAGGAAAAGATAATATTAACATGTAAAAAATTAAATACGAAAATCAGCTGGACAGTAGTTAAAGAATCCAACATTGGATAGGGCACAAGAAAATGCATAATCAATTTTCAAGTAAATGTGCGGTACAATTGTCAGTACAAGTTTAGAAGAGTCATGTATCAGTGCTTGTTGGCCTCAGGAGGAAAATATTTATAAAATACAGGATTTAGCCTGTAGCTTAAAGGATTTTTAAGATTAAGATAAGTTGGGAGGAGTGAAGCTTATTTGAAATAAGTTAAATGCTGTAGAGTGATGCACAGGGTGAAAAAAGTACACAAAATAAAAGAAGAAGAAGAGGAAAACAAACCAATCTATTTTGAGCAGGAAATTCTCGTTGAGAAACTGAAGAGGTAGGTTGGGTCTTGGACATTGAATGGACAGAAGAGTGAAGAGTAGTAAATATTTCATTCAAACAATCCTAATGTTTTTTACTCCACATTTAGGTGGTGTATAGGATTGATTTGATGGTGAAAAACACAAAAAGCAAATGAAACAGTGGGTTACAAACTTTTCACTCAGCAGAATTTTTATTCAGTGAACTCTGTGATCTTTAATATATTAAACAGGAATAATGGCGTTATTTTAGAGCAATATATTTTCTCAGTCAGGTTGGTATTTATGTAGTCAATGAATGGGAATACAACTTTAACCAGTGGTATTTGCTAGTATAGGAAAAATTTTCTTTGTAGCATTTAAAGTGTGTTTGTTTATATTAAAAAATATTGAGGATATTTCTAGAGAGATAGTCCAATTGGGGCTTCTGAGACAAGGTTTTCAGTTTGCAACACATTGAGACAAGGAGATTATTCAAGTAGTTTCAACAAGAGAAGAACATTGAACAGCCAAAGATGCTATCATTCTTGGTGCAAGATCTCTCGGTAACTATCCGTCATCCATAGGCAAAATTCCTAACTGCGTGTCAGAGCAGATGAGCCCCGCTACAGTCTGGTCCACCCTCCCTTACCTCTCCACCCTCCCCTGTGGCCAATTTTCTTCACTGGCCAGCTCTTGCCACTCAGGAAACTATTTGTGTTCTCCAAATACTTCATTTTTTCTCTTTGTCTGCAGCACTACTTGTGTTACTTAGAACATCCTCCTTTCTCCTTTCCAGTGGTCAGCATGGCATTACCCAGCCACCAAACTGGCTTCAGCTTCCCTGCTCTCTGTTCCTATAGGATTCAATAGTGCTGTTAATTTGTTTAACATCAGTCTGCCCCATTGGATTCATGCTTGGTTAATAAATCCTTTCACCTGACACCTGATTGTTGAGTGAGAAGGTGATGAATTCAGATTTTATTTTTTTTGCTTAGACTTTGTTCTTTAGATCAGTTTAAGATTAACAGTAGAACTGAGCAGAAAGTACTGGTTTCCCATATACCCCCAGCACCCCAGCCCTATGCATAGCCTCTGCTATTATTAACATCTCCCACCAAAGTGCTACATGCGTTAAATTGATTAACCTACTTTGACACCTTAATGTCACCCAAAGTCTGTAGTTTCCATTAGGATTCTGTAGAATAATGTGTTCTCATGATGGTATTATAAAGAGTAGTTTCGCTATCTAACAGTTCTCCACGCTCACCCTGACAGAATAGCTCGGTTGATGAGAGCGTCGTCCCAAAGCGTGGAGGTTGTGGGTTCAATACCCAGTCAGAGCATTCCTCCTTCCCCTAAACCTGTAGCAGCCTTTGGACTTCTTGCCTTTTTCAGAACATCGTACAGTGGGAATCACACAGTATATTGCCCTTTTAGATTTGCTTCTTTCATTTACTAATATGCACTTAATGTTTCTCCATGGCTTTTCGTGGCTTAATGAATAAAAATGCTATAAAAACCTGTTGGTAGAATTTATTGCAAATTCAGTTTCCAACAGGGTAAGTGAAAAGACACTCAAGTGAAATTATTCCAGACTCATCTGGACCTTTTCATGTTTGCCTTTGTGAGAGAGATCAAGACTAGCTAGATCCATTTGTAATGTCTTCAGTTTCTTTAGTGATCATCTTCCAGATGCTAGATATTGTACTCTAGCAACTGGAAATGTAGAGCTAAGAGTTATAGAGTCCTTGAGCTTAAGGATCTCATAGTATAGTGGAGGAAAAAATACATCAAACAAATAATCTTAACATATATAGAGAATGTCACAATATAAGTATTGGGGAATTGTAATCAATTCCGTATGACAGAGGCAGAGAGAGCTTCACAAAAAGTAACAACATTTGAATTGAACCTTGAAAGAACAGCTGGAAATCATAGGCAGATGATTTGAGAATAGTCATATACAAATTTGTAGTTTAGAAAAAAAAGTAAAGCAATCTGGAGTTGTAGAAATTAAGCTATAAAAATAGGCTAATCAGATGGAGAAGTTTTTTTTAGGTCCTGCTAATGAGTTTGAACTTTTTTCTTATATTAGCAATAATCACTGATAATTTAGAGCATAGGTGTGATGTGAATAAAAACATTAGAAAATATAATCTGTTTGCCTGTATGGAAGGTAGGATAGAAAACATGAAGATGACATCCCAATAAACTAGGAAAGCTAATTGGATAGTTCACATCCAAAGAAGATTGGTCTGTTACGTGGAGATAGAGGTCAAATGTAAGAGAAAGAATTGGAAAGAATTTAAGAGTTTGGATTTATAGGAAAATTATATTTAATATTGCTTATCTTATTCTTATGTCTCTTTTTTGAAGTACATTAAGATCTATTTGATGAAAATATAGTACAAAGAGAAATGCACCTGATTTTGTGTCATAAGTGAAACTTCTAAAATTAATTTTCTGTAGTCACTAACCAGAGTCTCTAAAAACATGCCCTTTTAAAAATATTATTTATTTATTTATTTTCAGTGAGAGGAGGGGAGGCAGAAAGACAAGACTCCTGCATGTGCCCTGACCAGGATCCACCTGGCAAGCCCACTAGAGGAAGATGCTCTGCCCATCTGGGGTGTTGCTCCGTTGTTCAGCAACTGAGCTCTTCTTAGTGCCTGAGGTGGAAGCCTTGGAGCTATCATTAGTACCCAGGGCCAACTCGCTCCAATTGAGCCATGGCTGCAGGAGAGGAAGAGAGAGAGAGAGAGAGAGAGAGAGAGAGAGAGAGAAGCAAGAGGGGGAGGAGTGGAGAAGCGAATGGGTACTTCTCCTGTGTGTTCTAACCAGGAATCGAACCCAGGACATCCACATGCCAGGCTGACGCTCTACCACCAAACAAACTGGCCAGGGCTTATTTTGCTTTTTAATATATCTATAATAGGGCTAGGTTTTGAACTTACGTTTTATAGCTTTTAGGTATTGAAATATAGTTAGGCATGAGTTTCTACTGAAAAAAATTAAAAGACTTAAGGGAATCAAAAGCTATTGAGCCTGACCAGGAAGTGGCACAGTGAATTCAGCATCAGACTGGGATGCAGAGGACCCAGGTTCGAGTCCCCGAGATCACCAGCTTGAGTACGGGCTCATCTGATTTGAGCAAGGCTCACCAGCTGGAGGTCAAGGTACCTGGTTGAGCAAAGGATTACTCACTCTGCTGTAGCCGCCCAGTCAAGGCACATATGAGAAAGCAATCAATGTACTAATAAGGTGCTGCAATTAAGAATTGATGCTTCTCATCTCTCTCCCTTCCTGTCTGTTCCTCTCTCTCTCTCTCTCTCTCTCTCTGTCACACACAAAAAAGAAACACACAAAAAAAACCTATGAAAATAATTTTGCAGCACAGTTTTAATGAAAAACATAAGGAATAAGAGGTTGGTAAAATCTAGAATAAGAGTAAATAGGCCCTGGCCGGTTGGCTCAGCGGTAGAGCGTTGGCCTAGCGTGCGGAGGACCCGGGTTTGACTCCCGGCCAGGGCACACAGGAGAAGCGCCCATTTGCTTCTCCACCCCTCCGCCGCGCTTTCCTCTCTGTCTCTCTCTTCCCCTCCCGCAGCCAAGGTTCCATTGGAGCAAAGATGGCCCGGGCGCTGGGGATGGTTCTGTGGCCTCTGCCTCAGGCGCTAGAGTGGCTCTGGTCGCAACATGGCGACTCCCAGGATGGGCAGAGCATCGCCCCCTGGTGGGCAGAGCGTCGCCCCGTGGTGGGCGTGCCAGGTGGATCCCGGTCGGGCCATGCGGGAGTCTGTCTGACTGTCTCTCCCTGTTTCCAGCTTCAGAAAAATGAAAAAAAAAAAAATTAAAAAAAAAAAGAGTAAATAAACTTCTCAAGCTCTTCTCAGATGATCAATACCGGCATATTCTGTAGGTACATAAACGATAAACAGGAGAAAGTAATTAAATCTACAAGCGCAAAATTAATTAATTGTCTTTAATTAGCAATTTGGTTTTTCCACATGAGTAACTTTGTTGGGAAGTTACTGCCCTTTCAATTGCGAGGTAACAATTAGGTAATAAGATCTTTTAAGAATAAATTGAGATGTGGAGGTAACATGTAATTATGATTAGAAATTAAGATAATAGCCCGGTGATTTACGATGGTGATGACAACAACAACTTGTAATCCGAAGGAGATACACTGAGGACAATTCAGATACTACTGCTGTTGTGGTTGCTGTTTATTGCAAGTACAGTGGTGTGAGTTCATGTGTATATGTGCAAATGCGCTTTCTTTTGTTCTCAATTTCAGCTATGACAGCGATAACTGGTGTCCGCCATTACCGGTTCAGACGTACCTACATCAGGGTATGGAAGACGAGCTGGAAGAAGACGATGATCGAGTCCCAACACCTCCTGTCCGAGGAGTGGCTTCTTCTCCTGCTATTTCCTTTGGACAGCAGTCCACAGCCACGCTCACTCCCTCCCCACGGGAGGAGATGCAGCCCATGCTCCAGGCTCACCTGGACGAGCTGACGAGGGCCTACCAGTTTGACATAGCG
Source organism: Saccopteryx bilineata (assembly GCF_036850765.1). Classification (NCBI taxonomy): domain Eukaryota; kingdom Metazoa; phylum Chordata; class Mammalia; order Chiroptera; family Emballonuridae; genus Saccopteryx; species Saccopteryx bilineata. The sequence goes on from NC_089497.1 coordinate 12,329,074, forward strand.
AAGCAAACGTGGTAACTATATTCCTGCGCTCCAGAGGACCTGTGCTTTCCAAACACGGGTTGGGGAATTGTTCTCTTATAATAAATTCGTAAAAGGGTCTCCTGGAGCTATACTGCTGGGGTTAGAAATGCTCTTTTGCACAATGTTTCAATCACCTAGATAAAGAGATTGATTGAAGAAATGTTACATAATTTGACCAAAGTCACATAACTACTTAGAGTGAATCAGACCAAGAAGTTAGATCCGCTGAATTTCAGGTGAAAGTGCTTTTGACTACACCGGAATCTTTTCTCATTTATCGTTTAAATTCAGTTAGCTTATCCTTGAACTCACTTCCAAAACCCTAGTAAGAGACTCCTTTTATATTCTTTCAAGTGTCTATAATTAAATCTGTATGTGGTTGTGCGTATATAAATGTAAGCTTCTGCAAATCACATATGGTCAGTATCAGTTATTAAAAGCCCTTTTTAGGGGCTGAATTAGATGAGACAGAAAAAAAATTACAATATTAGTAACAGCAGATGCATTAAAAATATAGAATAAATTACAAATTCCTTTCTTTCTAATATCTTTAAACTTTCATAAGGTATAAATGAAAATCTATTTAGGATTTCTGTTAAAATATGACAAGAATATAAGTGGGACCAATCCTTCTCATTTTGTAAACTTTTATTTTTTTTATTAGCTTTCTCTTCGCCCAAACAGTAACGTGTAAGTCTGATACTTGAGAATGATCTCCTTTTTTTTTTTTTTTTTTTTTTTTTTGTATTTTTCTGAAGCTGGAGAGACAGTCAGACAGACTCCCGCATGTGCCCGGCCGGGATCCACCCGGCACGCCCACCAGGGGCGACGCTCTGCCCACCAGGGGGCGTCGCTCTGCCGAGACCAGAGCCACTCTAGCGCCTGGGGCAGAGGCCAAGGAGCCATCCCCAGCGCCCGGGCCATCTTTGCTCCAATGGAGCCTTGGCTGCGGGAGGGGAAGAGAGAGACAGAGAGGAAGGAGAGGGGGAGGGGTGGAGAAGCAAATGGGTGCTTCTCCTGTGTGCCCTGGCCGGGAATCGAACCCAGGTCCCCTGCACGCCAGGCCAACGCTCTACCACTGAGCCAAGCAGCCAGGGCCGAGAATGGTCTCTTAAGTGGCATACCTTTGGTAATATTCTGTCAATTTATGTTGTGTGCTTGAAGTTAGAGTAAATTTTTATGAAAGACTAACAGCTTCTTTTTTATTGTTTTGTCTACAAGAGTAAGTTGATAGTAAGTCTCATTCACAGTGTTAACGGGCTATTTATTTTAAAAATACAACTAAGTTGGCAGAGAGATACTAAAACCAGGAATATCACTGACAGCTTATTTCCAACAAAGTTCTTTTCTTAGAAATAAAGGTTCTTGAACATTTTACTCAACTAGCATATTTTTTTTTCAAACATCAAAGACAATGTACTTTAAACCAGCGTTGTTTTGCATCAGTCTGCTTTATAGAACACTGCTGTTTAAGTCGAAGCCAGCTGCTTTAAGGACCAGAATATTTCCTTCAAGTTAACTTAGGAAGCTGAGCAGTTTAGTTAAAGCCCAGGTTCTATCTCGGGGTTCTCAATTTTGACTAGATTTTGGAATCACCCGGGCAGCTTTGAAATACATTGGCAGCTCGGCCCTCCCCCGGAGATTCTGACAGCTTGGTGGAGTGTTTGTCTGGAGGCAGCCGGGGTTGGGACCTCTGCCTTTGCCACTGCTTACTCGTTGTACAACACCGGACAACTTGCTTAACATTTCTGTGTTTCGGTTCCCGTTGGTAAAATGGTGTCGGTAACAGAAATTAGATCGTATCTGAAGGGAGAAGGGAGGCCCCCAGAGCATACTCCAGGTTCAGGAGTTCACCAGAAAAACCACAGAACTCCCAGGAAGCTGTTCTACTCAGTGACGGTTTATTAGAGCGAAAAGACACAGATTCAAGTCGACCGAGAAAGGAGATTGGTGGAACGGAGTCTAGGAAAGCTCTAAAGCCGGAACTTCCGGGTGTCCTCTCCCAGAGGAGGCGTGGAAAGCGGTAATTTCCCAGCAGGGATGTGTGACCCTGTGCAGGGAGTCCTGCCCACCAGGTAGCTCGTGAGCCTTGAGGTTTGGAGCCTCAACTGGGACTCTGTCACATAGATGTGCTGACTACCTGCATGGTTGACCTCAGTCTCCAGCCTTCCCAGAAAGCAAGCTGATAATCTTATGACTCAGAAACCTCACCGTAAGTCACATTGTTAGACTTTCTGGAGGAGCCTAAGGCGCAGGGGTCGGGAAACTTTCTGGCTGAGAGAGCCATGAACGCCACTTATTTTAAAATGTAATTCCATGAGCGCCATACAATGACCCGTGTACGTTATGCATTATCTAATAAAAATTTGGTGTTGTCCCGGAGGACAGCTGTAATTGGCTCCAGCCATCCACAACCATGAACATGAGTGGTAGGAAATAAATGGATTGTAATACATGAGAATGTTTTATATTTTTAACATTATTATTTTTTTTTTTTATTAAAGATTTGTCTGCGAGCCAGATGCAGCCATCAAAAGAACCACATCTGGCTCGCGAGCCATAGGTTCCCGACCCCTGGCCTAAGGCCTCCAGGAATACAAAGACATTTTTATGAAACAATACATGCTAGAGTGTAGAGATTACCTTCCAGGAACAGAGGACAAAGGCTTAACTTCTCTTTAGGCAAAGATAGGTTTATTACAATGCATTACAGTTTTGACAGAATTAAGTGAGTTCGCACTTGTAGCTAACTTCATAAAGAATTTAGCTATATTGTAGCTGTTATAATTCAGATGGGCTTGAGTTTTCACCTGAATTGATCACCACTACACTTAAAAGTGTGCCTTCTTTAATGAGTGCTCCATCGAGCTAAAGGAGTGAACACATGAGTTCATCTCCTCTTGCTCCAAGTAGCCATAGAACAGATGCTGTCTCTTTTTCTCAGTGGTTTCCCTTCAGTCTGTCAATCCTCCAGAATGTCCTTGCTGACTCCTGGGACAGGGACTATGAGACACCATGTGTTCACACAGGAGGACCACACCCTTCTGAAAGAAAAGTGACTAGCACAGTGTCTGTCATTAGGATATATTCATAAGTATTATGTACCCTCTTTCTGTATTTCACTTTATCTCCTAATTCTGCCAAACTCAAGGAGGACATTATTCTCCCTTTAGTATCTCTCAGTTCATCAAGAATTGTCAGCAGTGATGTAGGACTAGAGTGTTAGCTTGTTTTCTTCTTTCTAGGAGCAAAGTTTACACACTTAGAGGAGAATAAAGCATGTCTATAAATATCACCTTATATTCTCTTGCTCATGACTTGATTCACTCCATCCTTGATTAACAAACAGAATTCAAGGCAACACTTGACAAGGTATAGTCATCAACATTCAAGAGTTCTTGTAAAAGTAGTTAGGAAACTTCCTGACTTTCCAAAAGATGAGCTGTGATGAATACCCATTTCTATTCTGTTAAACTAAAGATGTGGATCTGATGATATGATATTGATGTAGCTTCTGGAGCTAACATATTAAGTTTTTTTCTTAATTGAAAGATCTAGAATCTTGTTAACATTAGAGTGGGCTAATATTCAAAAATGTGGATGCAAGAATATTAAAAATTCTAGAAGAATGATATATTTTCCCTCAAAATGTAAATATTAAAGAAAAAAATTTTGTATCTTTAAATAAACTAACAGTACCCTCACCAGTGGTGTGCAGTGGCTAGAATGTTGACCTGGGATGCTGAGGTCCCAGGTTCAAAACCCTGAGGTCAGCTGCTTGAGCACAGACTCATCAGACTTTAGCATAGGTTTGCATGCTTGAGTGTGAAATCATGACCCAATTGTCACTGGCTTGAGCCCAAGAAATGCTGGCTTGTTCAAGGAGTCACAGGCTCAATTGGAGCCCCCTGGTCAAGGCACATAATAGAAGCAATCAACAAGCAAATATAGTGACTCAACTATGAGTTGATACTTCTCGTCTCTCTTCCTGTGTCTGCCTCTCTTTGTCTGTCTGTCTGTCTGTCTGTCTCTCTCTCTCTCTCTCTCACACACACACACACACACACATACACACACACACAAAGGAACAAAAAAGTAACAGTAAAAATGCATAGCACTTATTTTATATCTTCTCAAATAGCAGAGATCTTTTAAATACTTTGTATCAAAACAAAATAAAAAGACTTAATATGTCCAAGCATGGGCTATATTCATTCTTTAGTGACAGTAACAAATGCAATGTGTTTCCTTTAGCATTTTATGGTTTAGAAGAAACTCTTAAATATGTGTAAAGTGAACCAACTGGACCCCAGTGTCCAGCTCTGTGTTTTACTAATGAGGTGATTTGAAAAAAATCATTGAAATTGAACTTTAATAAATTCTAAAAGAGAGTTCTATCTACTTCGCAAGTTTCGGGTCAAAGTTATCCATTCATGGCAGAGGGTTTATTTAGCAAACCGAATGTTCCCAAGGCAGAGTGCTGAGGTGAATCTTTCCTGCCTTTCAAGCGTTTAAGATTCTGGTGGATGAGACAGACAGAGAAATAAGTAGCTAGAACACAGAGTAGCCATTTCCATCCTAAACTGGTTTCATATGAAAACAACTGTCAGCCTGATTCGTGGGGGATCGTGCAGGGCAGGCAGTTTGCCCATGGTTGGGGCAGCAGGGATTGGTATTAGGTCTTTATGTGACATCATCTCTTCCTAAGGGCCAGAAGGTCACACAGGTTTCACAGTTTGAGTGGAACTTCCACAATGAACTAGGAACAACATTATTATATTCTCTTTGGACAAAAAAAAAAAAAAAAAAAAAAAGGATCAGCTTTAAACAATTACTTGTGACAAATATTCCTATTCTCCTTTGGAAGATGTATTTATACAAGATAGTGCTAGATCTGTAATCATTGCCTCTGTGCGTCACCCCACAAATACCAACTGAAGAGTGTGATAGTCAACATTGTTTTTTCATCAAGTCGCGTGTACGTAGCCCATTGCCTCTGCTGAAAGGTCGGGGAGGACCATGAGCACCAAAATTAGTCAACGGCAAACAAAAAGAGAAGATTAGTTTCCAGAGCATGCTGTTTAATTCTAATCACAATTTTGTGGAATGTTAACACATTTGTTATTATTTTTTTCCATTTAAATTCCAGGCACATTCAAAGCAATAATCAAGCTCCACAGCCCCCCCTCCCACCATTAGGTTATATGTCCGGAGCGTTGATTTCTGATTTGGAAACAGATGTTCCAGATGATGATGCCGATGACGAGGAGGAGGCTTTAGAAACCCCCAGGCCCCTGAGAGTGCTGGAGCAGACGCCCGGATCCAGTATGGACAATCTTGACAGCTCTGTGACAGGTAACAGGGTGGACTGAATAGGAACAACTGACCTATTTGTGACATTAAGATGCACCCCAAATCGAATACTTTCTTATATAAGATTTATTCCCCTCCATCTATTTCTGTAACGTTTTAAATAGGTTCATATTAAACACAAAATTCAAAAAGGATTTGGAAATACTTTTGCTTTGCTGCAAAAATGATAAGAAAATTCATGAATTTTAAAGAGCTTTAAGGACATGAAAGAAAACTCAATTATATCCAAGGCTTTCATAAAAAAATTCACTCTACTGGGGAAGCAAGTCTATTATATAAGAACCTTGACTTTTATAAATGATATATTTTGTAAAACAGGAACAACATACAAGTGAAGGCAATCTTAATACACTTCCTGATACTTCACTCTGTAAAATCATTCATTGATGAAAATAAGCAAGTCTTCAGAATAAGTATTTCAGCGGTTGCACAGGTATTATTTTTAGAGTGGAGAAAATGTATAGAGAGATAAACCCCTCATTTATGCATTTCATATTATTGGATTCATTAACTGCTTCTCTCCCAAGAAATACATTTTTTTTTTCTGTGCACTCCCTGGCCTTCCTCTTGCCTTGTTCACGGAGTGAAAGGCTGAAGTGGGACTCTAGTGACATGATCCCAGGACTGCAATCTATTTATCAAATTTTGTTTGGAAAATTTAAACCCTAATATATACACAATGAATATGGGATAAAGTAAACATTCAGTCTTTCTATTCAAGTAGATATTCATTCTTTCACACAAACACACACACACACACACACACTTATACAAACACACAGTCCTCTTGCATGACTCTAACGACACAACGACTAAAAATCTAAAAGTGTTGCCTTGGCATGTCATTGGGTCTTCTCAGAAAACCACCCAGATCTGTCTCTGTCGTGATGATATCCTTGATAGGAGATGTTGTATCACTGTCCCAATTTATTCATTTTTGCACCATCAGCTTTCCAATTTGCATAGATTTTGCAGTATGTGTCAGAGTTTAAAAAACATTGATGAAAGCTGCTTTGCGACCGTCATGGAGAAGCATGAGTGCCTCCATTTCCTTTAGCCTCCCTTCCTGAATTACAAAATGTGTGATGCATGATCCTACTTTTCAGTTTTTCTTCTTACCTGGGGGGGGGGGGCTGTCTGCATGCTGCGCTAATTAAGATGTAAGAACTGCGATTTGAAATCCAAATCTGACTAGAGATGGTGGAATGAAAGTTTAAATCGCTGGCTGTCGAGAGAGCTAACTTATTAGTACACTATTATGCTAAGAAGCCCTTTTTTCCTGAATGTCTAGCATGATCTCCTTCAGGGTAAATTCTGCATATTTTTGCATATCTCACTAATGCTACTGAACTCTTTTCCATTAGGAATGTAGGAGAGAATCGCAATAATACATATAAGTCAGCTGTACCCTATGTAGTTCTTTTATTTAATATTATAGTTCTAAATATAATAAATATAAAAATATATAATACATAAATAAATCATTAGAATAGCATTTTCACTTTTACCCACTCACCTGTTAGTAACATGCTAGGCTGTCTAATGTGACGGCAGCTAGAAACAATTTGCATTTTTTTCCTGTAGCTACTATACTATTAATTCCAAATGAAGCTTTCATTGCTAAGAAAAGTCTGTTTTCCTCTTCATTCGCTCCTTAATTACTGCCATATATAAAAACTTCTGGGTGGTTAGGTATGTATTCCATAATGAATTTGTTCTAGAAATACATCTCTTTAATAAAAGAAGTTGCAATCTACACTAAATTATCCAAATAAGAAACTTTTTTCTTTCTCTCTCTCATTTCCTCCTTCCTTTCCCCCCTCCCTCCCTCCTTCCCTTTCTTCCTCCCTCCTTCCTCTTTCCTTCCTTCCTTCCTTCCTCCCTCTTCTTTCTCTTCTTCCTTCCTCTTCTCTCTCTCTCTCTCTCTCTTTCTTTCTTTCTTCTTTCGTGTCTACAATAATAACTTTGTGAGAAATATGTGATCAAAGATTTAATTTGCTTTCTAGGGTACAAGTATAATATAAGTTAAAAATAAAAGTAAGTATATTTTCTCAAAAATAGTGTGTGTATGTAGAGACTGAATGAATTTGTGTAAATTATACGTTTGATGACATAAGCGTATGTAGTTGTGTTTGAGCGTAAGTAGGATTGTGAATGTATTAGAGTGTGTGTGAGAGAGACAGACAGACAGAAAACGAGCATGTGAGCACACATGTATGTGACATAGTAATGGCCCTGAAGTAAATGTATCCAAGTACCAAATGTTACAGAAATCGACATGCTAGTGAATATTACTCTAACATGTTTGTATTTTCTTCAGACACCTAAGGCTAGTTTATTGGTGATACACGACGTAGGCAAGGAAATAGACACTATTTCTTTTTTTTTTTTTTATGGTTTTAGGTTGGTAGATACCCAGAGAGAATTCTGATCTCACCATAAATAACTTTGAGTTCTAAATTTGTGTTTGCTATAAGTAAATTAGTCATTACTTTCACCTGAATTTCCTATTAGAGATTTTCGTTTTCATGAATCTAATGACCATTTTTATTAAATAGGATTAACAGTGATGTTCCGTTCCCTGAAACTCTAAAGCCAACCAGATTGATATTCCAGTTATAGTGTAAGACAGGACCACTAAGCCTGTACATAAAATTATTCATGATTCTGCTTGCAGATCTTATATGCTAACAGCTGCCATATTTAAGGTATATCAGCAGTTAACAACGTATAGAACCCATATTTGTAAAGAAATAAATATACTAATTCTAAATATATTCATAACAACTTAAGAAAATTCTAAGGGACTTCTTAAATTTTGACATAATGGTTCATGAATGGAAAGGCAAATCCCTAGTCGGTAAGCCCAGTCAGTTAAGAGCATTGTCCCCAAATAAGAAGGCTGCGGTTCATCCCGGGTCTGAGCACACATGGGAAGCAACCACAGAATGTACAACGGAGTGGAACAACAAATGCTTCCTCTCCTCCATCTCGCTCTGTCTCTCTAGAAATCAAAAATGAAGCCCCTGCCAGAGAGCTAGGTTGGTTAGCATTGTCCTGGCGCACGGAGGTTGCTGGTTCAGTCCCCAGTCAGGGCACATACAGGAGCAGCTCCATGTTCCTGTGTCTCTCCCTCCCTGCCTCTCCCTCAAAAAAAAAAAAAAAAAAAAAAAAGGAAAATAGCCTGACCAGGCGGTGGCGCAGTGGATAGAGCGTCGGACTGGGATACAGAGGACCCAGGTTCGAGACCTCAAGGTCGCCAGCTTGAGTGCTGGCTCATCTGGTTTGAGCAAAAAAAAACACAACAACTCACCAGCTTGAACCCAAGGTCACTGGCTCCAGCAGAGGGTTGCTCGGTCTGCTGAAGGCCCGTGGTCAAGGCACGTATGAGAAAGCAATCAATGAACAACTAAGGTGTTGCAATGCGCAATGAAAAACTAATGATTGATACTTCTCATCTCTCTCTGTTCCTGCCTGTCTATCCCTCTCTCTGACTCTCTCTCTGTCTCTGTAAAAATAAAAAAATAAAAAAAAATAAGAAAATAGGAAAATATTAGTAGTTCCTTATCTCATCCACATCTTCTATGTGTCTTAGTCTGGTCAGGCAGCTATAACAGAATGCTATAGACAGGGTAGCTTCAACCACCACCACTTATATCTGAAAGTTCTGGAGGCCGGGAAGTCCGAGATCAAACTGAGAACTCTTACTGATTCAGAGACAGGCATCTTCTCTCTGCAGCCTCACGTGGCATTAGAGATAAAGCAAGCTCTCCAGTCTCTTTTTTATGGTTACTAATACCATCACGATCACCCCACATTCATGACTTCATCTAAACCTAATTACCTCCCAAGGCCCCAGTGCAAAGTGCCAGAGTATTAAGGGTCAGGGTTTGAAAAAATATGAATTTTAGGGTTATACTAACATTCAGTCTATAAAACTCAGTAATGGAGAATGTATTTTCAAAATTGTTATAGTATTTATTAATTCCAGCAATAAATATTTATTGGCTCCCTGATTCTTCTAACCACTTGGCTAAGAATTTAGATTTAATAATAATAATAATGATAACAATAAAAAGTTGCACATATATAACCCATAGTAAGTGTAAGGCACTCTTCTAAGCAGTGACGGGTGTTTTTGTGTGTGCGCCTTAGTGAGATAAAAATGTTTCTTACAGGTTTTAAGGGTTATAAGAAACAAGATTATGATCAAAAACAAAAATAGGTGACAAAGAAGGTTTAAAAAATATTTAGTATCTGGTACTTTACCTAAAAATTTTCCTGACCCCTCTTTTAAAGTTTTAACATGTATTAATCCATTTCATCATCAAAACCTTTATCTTATTCTCTTTTTTGATATTTAGACTTGATCAATTCTTTTTATATATATATTTTTTTAATTTATTGGGGTGACATTGGTTAATAAAATTATATGTTTCAAGTGTATAATCCTATGGTACAACATCTGTACATTGTTTTGTGGTCACCATCCAAAGTCTAGTCCCCTTCCCTCACCCTCATACTCCTTCACTCCCTTCTCCTCACCCCTCCCTCTTCTTTCTTCATTCTCTTTGTATAGACAAGGAATTGAGTCACAGAAGGCATTAAAGCCCTGTTAGCTGTCACACACCTGAAAAGTGATAGAAGACGTTTCAAAATTATTGTCAGACTCTAGAGATAAGTCATAATAATCCCTGCTGTGGAAATGCCCAACTTTTTCTAATCTCTGGATGTGGCATATTTAAAAGGAAAATGATTTTCGGGTCTATTAGTTAACATATGTCTGGTTCTCCCCCCTCTCTCTCTCTCTCTCTTCTCCCCACATATGAATAAACACAACCTACAATTTTATGTCTGCAAACATTAGTTCTTACCCTTTTGCACTTAATCAAGATCAAAACTTAATTTCTTAGAAATATCATTTGTTTTTCTCATATTTAGTTCTATATTCTATTATAGTGACTCATTTTAACAGAATTCAACTCCATCAGCACTTTTTCTTAGGAAATCTCAAGTTTATCATTATTATCATAATTTTTCCTCATAATTTAAACTGACTTGGTTGTAAACGTATAAAAATGTGTTGATCACAGCACATCACACTCTGGTTTTGGCTAGAAAGTGAACGTATAGGATCATTTCAGTCTTCAGAAATATATACTTGTAATATAATATTTCTTCCTAAATGCCAAACCCACGTTGTGGGTAACAAGATGGGGAAGGTTTCAATACTTCTCTCTCTAACTTCCATGGTGGGAGTCAAGTGTAAGTGTTTCCTGAATTTAATGACTCTACCTCTGGAAGAAAAAAGAAAGAAACAGAAAACAATAGGAGAGAAGGCAGGAGGAAATGTTCTAAACAGGGAGCCAAGATTCGAACTGCCTCGGTGATCACAAGAAGTTAAGTCTGAGAATGAATGCTCTAAAGGAAAACAAGAAGAAAAACTTCCCCTGACTTCTGGACCCCACGTAAATACCACAGCTGAAAGGAAATGGTAACTCTATATTTTCTGTATTTTATGCCTTTTGAGGTTTTTTACTTGAACTCCCAAAACAGATCATTTTGAAATCAATAAAACCTGGCAGCCTCACCATTATACTCAACCACACAGAGTTTAGAAAATTGGCCACTTAAAAGTGTGACCTGACTTCTTGTTTTTGCTGCAAAAGAAAACTTAAGGAAAATATTTCTACATTAGGGAAATTTCAGGAATATTGTTCAAAATAATTAAGTGATTTTCTTAGACTACTTCAGCAGCTGTGATGTAGTATAAAAGAATTAAATGTAAACTTCCAAACTTTAAAACCGGGGTGGTATCCTACATTTAGTTTTTATCTGAGTGAAACAAGGTAACAGGTGTGAAATGTCCCAAGAAAGATACTTTGTAATTGTTACTTTCCGTATATATTACACATATCTTTCTCTCTGAGAAATGATGTGGGAACTTATAAAAATTAGACATGTTTTTCTACATCTAAGCAGAGGTCAGTATTAGGATTGATTTGTCCAAAGACACTTGCAGCTGAAGATTTCATTTAACAGAGAGTTAGACTGATTACACTTAATAAGAAGATTTTTCTGGATTACATATTGGCTGAAAAAAAAAATGAGGGATAACCAATTTTTTTGTATCTCATAAAAATGGTAATGCAACAATTAGCAAGGTCCTATTATAAAGCACAGACTTTTACTCTAGCTTAATGGATCTAAGGATAAGCATTTATCAGCAAGGAAGGATTTAGCACAAAACGACATGTAAATGAATTGATGACTGATCATAAATTAATTTTAGTGCTGAAGATGTAATGGAAACACAGCAAGATGCCACTTTATCATGGTGTTTCAATGCTCAGTAACATTTGAGCAACAATTTAATGTCTTATCCTCAGCCCTTCTTTAACAGCTTGAATAAATTTGAGGGGTTATTTTTGTTGCTGTTGTTGTTGTTACCTTTCAGCTATTTTAAACCTGAGAAATTTGGAAAGATTGAAAATGTCAACACAAATAAATTTGCCTATGTGACATATATTCATTTTTCATTAAATGTTTAAATATGGATTGATCATGTATGTTTGGGGCTATCACATGTCCTATTGGTATGGAGTGCTTGTCATTAGTAAGCATTCACTCACTACCTGAGCTATTTGACCTGGTGTCATTTTATTTTTTAGTTTACATCAACATTTATAAAAGAAAACCAATGATCACGAACAATGCTTGCTTTCTAATTCATGAGCCAAGGCTTTCCTTTTCTTCCCACAGTTGTCTTTGTGTGTGTGTGCTAGTTGACATCCATCTCTAGGTCATTCTTGGTGTGTGAGTCTACAGAACGTTAAACACTGGGAGCCACGGAGAGGTGGAGCGGCCCCCATGGTCCAGTCTCTGTGGTGCACATCTCCTCAACTCTGAAGTCACCTACTTAGTTTCTTTGCTCCTACAGAGAGTAGGAAAGAAAAAAAATAGCTAGCGTTCTTTCTATATCCACATTCAGTTGAAGCCATGTTTTCCATGCTATTTTCTCTTCCCAAGGAAGGGACAAAATCATCAGGGAAAACTTCATGAATAACTGGAAGTTGGCCCTGGCCGTTTGGCTCAGTGGTAGAGCTTTGGTCCAGCAGCTGGAAGACCCGGGTTTGATTCCCAGTCAGGGCACACAGGAGAAGTGACCATGTGCTTCTCTCTGCCTCTTTCTTTCTCTCCCTCTCTTCTCTTCCCACAGCCACGGCTTGATGGGTGAGAGCATGGCCCCGGGAGTTGAGGACGGTTCATGGAGCCTCCACTTCAGGCACTAAAAATAGTTTGGAAATTCTGAGGGCGTGGCAAAGAATATTAACAGTTAAGATACATTTAAAGCAAGGAAACAAAGGCAGGAAAGTAGTCGCTTTGTTTAGGGTTTGGCAGGTTTGGACGTGGAAATATTCATGTAGAAGGGCCCCATTACCACAGGGAGACGGACATAGCATTTTTGAAAATGTCAGCTAAACTCTCTGTTAAGAAATCTCACAGGGTAGCATTTCTTTAGTTTTACATTGATGTGATGTAGGAATTTTTCTAAGTTTTACAGGTTCAGAGACTAAATTTGTCAAAATGCTAAATCTTTGGGATAGAACCACAGAGCAAGCCAACTTGAGTAGATTAATTTAAAAAAAAAAGACAAACTAAAACAGATCCAGCTATTTCTTAGTTTTAGTACAATTTTGAAAAAGAGGAGAGGGGTGTTTGTGTATTAAAATGGTTGAGTATAGATGGTGAAATTAGAAGGAAAAGTAAATTGCCACTTAATATTGCATCCTTATTTTAATTTGAATAAGATATTAATATATATCAATATTTAAGTCATCAAAGCATAATTAAGATAAATATAAATTAATTTTTTAGTCTTCTCTTTTGGGTATTTACATAACTGATTTCTCCGCTGTCTAAGTAATTGACAAGAGTTGATTAACATTGTATTTCTTACTTAATGTTTTCCAGGAGTTCTTTGCTTTTTTTTTCTTCTCTTTTTTGACAGAGACAGAGAAATAGACAGTGAGAGGGACAGATACGGATGGACAGGAAGGGAGAGAGATGAGAAGCATCAATTCTTCATTAGAGCTCCTTAGCCTCCTTAGGTGTTCATTGCTTGCTTTCTCATATGTGCCTTGACCCGGGGGGCTACAGCAGAGCGAGCAGTCCCTTGCTCAAGCCAGTGACCTTGGGCTTCAAGCCAGTGAGTGACCTTTGGGCTCAAGCCAGCGACCATGTGGTCATGTTTATGATGCTCTCAAGCTGGTGAGCCCCCGCTCAAGCCAGATGAGCCGCGCTCAAGTCCGTGACCTTAGGGTTTCAAACCTGGGTCCTCTGCATTCCAGTCCTACACCCTATCCACTGCGCCACCACCTGGTCAGGCTCTAGGAGTTCTTATGAACACATTCTTTCTGTAACTAAAATAAGGCCATTGCAATGAAATGACATGTGGAATAGAATTACACATAGGAATTATAGGGAATAATGAAAACATTGAAGACATTTCATTTTAATATACCAGTGTTTATTAAAATTTTTACTGTGCAGTGTTCTTGCACAGGAGACATGAAAATGAGTAAGAGATAGTTTCTAATCTTCAGAGTTTCATTGTCTAGAAGAGGAAACATATATATTCAATGCAACAAACTAGTTTGTAGAGACCTCACATGCTTCCAAATGAATACTTTTTTGAAAAACAAAATTGGCAGAGAGATTGATTCTCCTTTAGACAGGGTTGAAGGTGAGGTGGAGTCAGGGTGATAAAAGAGGTGATATTTATTTGGAACTTAAAGTTTGGTCGTGGTTGATAGAGTTAGTAACAATCCAGAGGTGTGTGAGTGATGACAATTACACAGGTGAGGCAATGGGACTAGTCAGGCTCTAACAGGAGACGGGGCTGGAAAAGGAGTCTCATCTAGACACAGAAGGATGTCAAATACCTACCTTGGTGTTTGCATGAGGCATTGGCAAACTAGGTAAGCCTTTGAATAGAGGGACACACATGCGATAAATGTTTCAGAAAATTAATTTAGATGATAATGAGGAAGACAGAGGGAAAAGGGGAAAATCAAGAATGCAATAGAAGGTGTAGAAAAGGAGGCCTGTTTGGACAGTGAGTTTCAAACAGCCAACGCAGATGTTTTCGCAGATGTTCGGTAGACATTTAGAAATACAGAAAACAGTGCATAGCAGGGACCCCGCCTGAGCTCTCACGGTTTTCAAAACTATCCTCGGTTCTGTGGTTTCATATTCTTCGGTGATCACTGACTGAATCACTTTGATTTTCTTCTTATCTCCTGTAACATTATATTGCAAAGCCCATTGCATCATTTCTCCTTTCATTTTGGGCTGCTGGTCCTTGACTCGTGATGATTAACTCAGAGCCCGTTCTCTCAGCGGAGGCTCAGTTGCTGCTGTTATCTTGGCTTCCTTTCAGTGGCCTGTGTCAAGGGAATTTATTTTGAAAGTAAAAAAAGTCTATCTCTGTGCTTTTGGCAAATAGAATCAAAACTCTATCTTTTTTCGGCTACACTTAACACCCTTTTAACTTCTCAGATCCTTCTAACCCCTTCGGTTTCTGTTTTCTCTGTCTGGAAAGCCCCTGAACCTATGATATTGTATCCTGTCACCTTGACTGAAAGAACAAATACCTCACCTTGGCAACTTTCCTAACTATACCTTTGTCTCTTAAATATTGGACAAAAGCAGAAAAAAATCTGTGGTACTTGACTTTAATTTCTTGTATGTAAATATGTGTTTGGTTTATTTAGAAACCTTATGTTCGTTTTTCATAAATATGATACTTAACTTTTTTTTCTCTTTTTAAAAAGTTTAGAATATACAATATTTGTTACTTTATTGTGTTATCAATATAAATTAATGGTATATCAGACTTAAATTAACGATAGTAATACCAATTGTATTATGTCATAGATTCAGGCCTCAGTGTGGTTAGTCTAAGAAAATATATAAAATTTAAAATGACTTGATGAAAAATTAAGAATAAAAGTTATTTCTCAGCAACTTCATTCTTTTTGTAGCTTTTTACACATAAAGCTAATATTTTCCCTCTATAGTCATGTTGCATTTTGCAGAAAAATCCATATTAGAGCCAGTGATATTCTTCACGTTTGACTTTTTAAAATATATATTAGTATTAAAGAAAAAAAAAAACTGGAGTGTTAATTGGAAAAAGAAAGAAAGTATACTAGCATAACAATTATTAGAAGTTTTTAAAGCTACTATTTTTTATGTTCTAAGTCTTTTTGCTCCGGTATTATTTATGCATTTTTTTTAAATTTATGAATGTTCTCCTTTATTTTCTGCATAAATACATTTTTACTTTAATATCTTGAAATAATTCTAGTTATCCCACAGTGTACAAGTGTGGATTTCTCCTGCAAATTATCATTAGAGTTTGCATTAAATTCAAAATATATTCACAACCACTTCTTCAACTGAGTTCTTGATCTGTTCACTTTGAAAGCACTACGATGGAGTTCATCAAAAGTGCTCTCTGAATTATCGACTTAAAATACGCATAGCGTTTCTCTTTTGGAAACTGATCATGTCATAATTTTAACCACGTGAGAATGGAACCACATGGTACATGTTTTGCTTACATGTTGCAATAGATACAAGTGAACTTGGTTTCAAGTGAACTTCACCCTACTGTACGTGGGAGTGTTTAAAACATGGATAAGGCTTGTGTGTGCCCAGAGACGTCAGCATGACACCCGCTTTACCTCAGGGGAGACTGAGCAGTGGTGGCAGTCTACTTGGTCATTGACATAGTGTATGCAAACCAATGAGCTCTCCGGGATCGACAACTCACTTGGACAACTACATTTGTTTTTAGGTTCAATGGTAAATGGATGGGGCTCTGCATCCGATGAGGATCCTAACCTTTCTAGTCGTAGATCTAGCGTAGGGAGCTCCTCGGAGGGCTCCATCTTCGCCAGCGGCAGCTTTGCACACGCTCTGGCGGCAGCAGCAGATAAAGCTGGTTTTAGGCTGCATGGGACCAGCTTTACGAGAACAGGTTGGTAGACTCCGAGTCCACGCGCTTTGCATGAAAGAATCCTGTCCTTTGGACACCGAGCTCTTTTCATTCTGTCCTTCCTCCTTAGCAAGTCTCTCTGGAGGCATCTCTTCTCTCTGCATGCGCACCGTCTGGCTGCTCAATGAGCAGAACTCTCTTCAGACGCTCGTTCTGCAGAGCCACAAACAGGCTCCGGCTCCACCCTCTCCATCCTTTATTTCCCTTTCCTTTCACGGTTCTGCTGATTAATTGGAATATGCTTCCTTTTTCTATTACAGCAAAGCTGCAACTGAGATTGCCATTAAATTTGCAATAACTCACACTTTGCAAAATTCTCCCAGAATCAATAATGTGCCCAGTGATTAAAATTATTCAGCTTTTATCTCCGTGACTTTCCTCTGCCCCATTTCTCTCTGCAAAGGCATTTCTGGGAAGGCATCCTCAGCATGGGGTGACGGGGTCTAAGGCTGTCAGTCTAACAATTCGCACAGCCAGTGCTGTTCTGAGTTACTTGGCTGTTAAAGTTTTAATCCAATGACTTATTATTTGTTTTAAAGGATGCTAATAAAAGATACACCCACTGCATTTGCAAGTTGGAAAAAAAATGATGACTACATGTGTGTTGCTCTTTAATGTAATCTGTCTGTTGGCTTCTGAGAATAATAAGTAATAATATATAAGACCAATTATGTAATTTTTTCATATTCCTGAGCATCCCCCCCCCAATGAATGTGAGCTGCACTCTAATGGTAGATCAGTAATTTACCATTTGTTTTACTAAACCAAAATAATTTCGGAATGATGCATGTTATTAGATGACTATGTATACTTCTTAAATACATATATAAGATTCTAATATATAAATTAAGCTTAGCTACCAAAAAAAAAACCCTAATGAAATTCTAAACCTATTTATAAAGCCTTGATAGTACCGAAATATTAAAATAAAGAAAAAACAATTTTGACCCTTCACTAAAGTCTCAGCTTATAAAAATGAGGCTTTAAAATGTTCTTTGAAAGAGATCATCAACAATTTCATTTGAATGTGCATTAGGTATCTTTAAATAAAATAAAATGGTTTTTCAAGCATCACAGAGGTCCTTTTTTAATATAACATTCAGACTAAACTATGTTGTTAAATAACAGTTATTTGAATTGTCTTGCTCTAGCAGGCATTAAGTCAGAAACTTGATATCATTGCCTGAGTGTTTTTGCATCACAGCTATAAGTGGAGCAGTGAGAAAGTACAAGAAACCAATAAATTAGAAGGCATACATGCTTTTTTTTGTATTTACACTAATAGCTAATAAAACATTAAACAATATGATTTCACACTGCCTAAAGAAAATATAGTTATATACAATAGTTAAGTATGAAACAAAAACATGTACAAGATAGTATATACATGCATATAAACCAACCCTCTCTTACCATAATAAACATGATATTAAAATGAAAAGATGTTGACTTTATTAGCTAACCTTTCTCCAGAGTAAACTCCCCTGCACAAGTACACAAGGCCTCAAGAAAAGGATTTAGAACATTTTATTTTTCAATGAGACTTTGGAGTTTGCTCAGATACAGTATTATTCATCAGAAAACACCTATTGCACTTTAGATATGCAAGGTGCTTTTAACCTGCTATCTCTCCTCTACTATACATTGATGTTACTGAGTTTGTGTTAAAAGAGGTACAATTCATCGAATATGGGTCTGGGTGGTAAGATCAATTTAATATACATGTCTGAGCAGAACTTTCATGTAAAATTTCAAATGGAATTACTACAGGACATTTTTCTGTGGGATTCCAAGGCTGAAATCTGATTAAATAAGACAGTATATAATATTTCAGAAGTAGCTTCTTTAATTTGAAGCATACATTTGCAAATACCTAGGAAAATAGTACTAACATTATCAGGGTTAAGTAAAAATATCACATAATATCAAGTTTCTGGTTTGTTGAATTTATTTTATATTCATTTGGTTTCATTGTCCAGTGACTCATGTACTGGTTATTGAAAGTTGAACAAGATCAAAGCAGCAGGTCATATATTTTCTTAGGGAGATGCACCAGTATTCGGTGTCATCTCATGGTATCTCTAGGCAGGTTAACAGATTAGTAAGAGCAGAAATTCAAGACAGACAGAATCAGGCTCTATACTAAAATAACATTCTCTATACTCCATTCCCTTTGTGTTTTTGTTTTGTTTTGTTTTTGTTTTTGTTTTGTGTAGGCAAAGCCTTTACCTCCTCTCAAAGACCTCGACCAACCAGCCCATTTTCTACTGACAGTAACACGAGTGCAGCCCTCAATCAGAGTCAGAGGCCTAGGCCAACTAAAAAACACAAGGGAGGGCGCACGGACCAGCAACCAGCCTTGCCCCATCGAAGGGAAGGGATGACAGATGGTAGGTTTGACTTCTTCTCTCTCGTTTTCTCGCTGAAGGGATACTCTCTGTGCCATCTTTGATTTAGGCTACATCGTTGCTTTTAGGTAGGGATGGTAGCTTAGACATGACCTCATTATGTAACAGGGCAGAAAACCTGGCAATATAGTCTTGTTTAAATAAAACACCCTCTTGTTTTAACGAACTAGAATTATTTCTCTATCACCGAGCCCAAAGAAGTAGACACCGTACTTGTTTCCAATGCTGATTTTTTTTTCCCCCACCATTTGGGCATTATCCATTAATGCTTTTCAGTGAATTTTCCCCTATAAGATTAGGAGAAAATACATAGGTAGCATGTGCACTGGCCGTGTTGTTGTAACATTTCCTATATTAAACTAAGCTATTTTAGATGTTATTTTACTTCTGGGAAAAAAAAAAAAGACTGATTTTCAATTTAGTAGTTTTTTAGTTTTGTGAATTTCAGGGCTGAAAGCAAGCTGCCAATTATCTTTAGCTGATAGATCAGCAAACTTTTTCTGAAAAGTCCAGATGAATATTTTTGGCTTTATCAGGCCATCCAGTCTTCTGTCACAACCACTCGGTACTGCCATTGATACACCAGTGCAGCCAAAGAAAAAGATAGTGAACGGGTGTAGCTGATTTCCAATAAAACTTTACTGACAAAACAGGCAGTGGCTAAATTTGTCCAATAGTCCATAGTGTCTTGAATCTGTTTCAACCCTTTTATTTACCTGTAGCAGCCATCTTTGAGTATTTGCTTAACCACTAGCTAGTTTCACGAATCACAATGGAAAATGCTTTTGTTCTATAATGCGTAATTTATAAACATTACAAAGCAGGAATTATTTCCCATATATTCCACGTAATTCTCGTATATTTAAAAATCGGAGTAAAAATATTTATTCTGAAGTTTTATTCTAAGGACTATGTAAGGTATGTTTTATCTAGTATAACGTTGGACCCAAAGGTCATTTTCTTCCCTGTTCTCAACACTGTTTCCTACAAGCACATTAACTTTATCTGAAGATCATTCTACTCACCATCAGAAGGATGAGTCTAGCTAGGCTTCACATTAGACCACCTGGATACCTCCTAGAATATATTCCAGGTATTCTGATTTAATTGTTTTTTGGATAAAAAGCAGTTATGGGTATTTTTAAAGCTCCATGGATAAATCTAATGTGCAGTAAACAAAAGAGAAACAGAGGCAGGGTCACAAGGAACAGACAGACATCCGTCAGAGGGGAGGAGGAAGAGGAGACCAGATCAAAAAAGGTGAAGGGATTAGCTAAATTGTATCTATGGAATATATATACACATACAGGCAACAAGGTAGCAATAGCCAGAGGGAAAGGGAGGCAGAGGAGGTAGGGAATAGGGGGGCACTTGGGGGGTGGGAAGAGACTGCATGGGGCGGTGGGGAACAATGCAGGTGTGTACAAGATGTTATATTGAGTGAGACACTTGGAACCATGTCAACATAATAAATTAAAAATAACAATTAAAACAAACCAAAAAAATGCTATGACCAAGTCCTTAGTATTCATCTCAGTCTCTTAGACTCATCATTGTAGGAGAGAGTAAGCCTTAGTTGAGAAAGAAGTATTTGTTATTTATTAATTTTGTTGGGGGGTGGAGTACCTGGAAGCCATTTTTGTGTTTTTTATTGTCGTGTTCCAATATTACAATTTTAAAGCCAGACATAACTTGTTCTCAGAGCTTTAAGGCTTAGTTATCCATTGGGAAACGTTTCTATGCAATATGAAGAGAAGGATACAACTGAGATTTTGACTTTCTATCAAATGGATATCCTGTGGGGAGAAAAAATCCTCACCACTGCCTTTCTGCCTCAGATGTTCTGAAGATTAGTTGAGTGCTTGAAGTAGCCTATATGTTGATCTTATTCCCTCTGAATAAGGGCTGCTCTCCCTTATATGCTAGTTATAAATCTCAGAATTTGTATACTTTTCCTGCTATGAATATCATGGAAAGAGGGGAATAAATCCAGGTCTATGTTTTTCTGTGCTTTTTGAAATTGTTTGACTGTTGTATTGAGCTTATGTGGAAGATATAATATGTAAATCTAGAAAATCAAGATATAATATAAATCAAGAGAGAGCTCTCTGCTTCCCAAAACACTTTTCATGCAAGTTTTTTTTAGAATGTCTGGTTAAAACAAACTGTCTGTTAGTTAAAGCACGATCAATATATTGCTTAGCTTTCTAAAAAAACAAATAGCTTCTTAAATTTTCAAATTTGCTAGCATTCCAAAGAGCAGTGTGGATTATGTGCTCTCAGTGAGTACTTTTCAAAAGTAGTGATATTGCAAAAAAAAAAAAAAATTGTTGGTTCACATGTCTTCTCAAGTGTTTGACCCAAAGACATTTTAGTTATAATACAGAGACATTTATTTTGTATGGAACTCCACAAATTACCCTTAAAGATATGGGTATTTTATACCAAATATATATGTAATAGCATTTATATGCTTTGAATCCATGTGTCTGTAATGATTGTATAATACTTGTATATAAAACCCAACTGTTGTTTTTTTTTTGGTAAGTTTGCTGTTCAGTAGCATTTAGCATGTAGACATTGTACACTAAAACATTTGCATTATTTACAATAGTGTTTTATGAGTCTATTCATCAGAGTAGTTACTGCTAGCTGCTATACCTTCATGGCTTAGGACAGTAAGAGTTTGGCTCCTCATAAGCACAATGATCTTATAAAGGTCACATGGCTCTTCTCTAAGTAATAATGTAAGATGTAGGCTTCTTCCCTACTGGGCCACCATTATTTTCAAGATGGAACCTTTATGGTTTCTGAGTGAGGAGAAGACAGAACATAACTGATTCATTTGGGAGATTCTGTGGCCAGGTGAGCAAGTGGCACATACCATTTCTCACATGTCTTTGGCAAGAACTTTGTCACATGGCATCAACCTAACTGTTGGAGTGGTGAAGTAATCTTTCCTTGTGTTCAATAAGAGGGATTAGGAATGGTGGGAAATGTCAGTCTCTGTCCCAAAGGCTATGCAAACACCCACACACCACATACTTGTTAAGCAGTGCTCTTCTCCCTTGGATAAAGTCCTTCCTAAGCAGGTAATGCTCAGTCCAGACCTTCTATTCCATTTGCATAAGCACAAGGATACCCTTTAAAGCCAGTACATCGACCAGGGCTGAACAAAGCAGGTAGATAAGATAGTTCTCTAGTCATCAGTCTTTCTTCTTTGATCATCTCCTTCTGGACTGTTCCCCCTCATTCTGAATGTCTCATTCAGACAAAGAGCTCTTTCATAGAGTAGCTGTGACCATTGAGCAAATTATATTTTTATTGAACCATTCATTGAAATATTTATTAAGCTCACACCAAATGATTGGCAATGGGAACCAAACAAACTAAATTTCCTGCCCTCCTGGAGCTTACATTTTGATGGGAAAATATACATAAAGATCAACATAAATATATAGGTGAAAATTTAAAAAGTAGGTAAAAGGGTAGTAAGTGTCATGAAAAAAATATAGAAAAGAAGTTGAGAGATACAAAGGTTGCGGGAGATATCTTTTAAGTAGAGTGCTTAGACAAGACCTTCACCCAGAAGATGACATTTAAGAAAAGACTGGGAAATCATAAGGGAAAGAGTAATGCTGATATCATAGGAAAAGTCATCTCAGGAAATGAGAAGAGTAAATGGAAGCCTGAAGCTTATATGATGAAATGCAAGAGGAGTCGTCTGAATGAAGCAGAGAGGGACCCAAAATAGAATATGAGGTCGGAGAAGTAAACGAAGGCTAGAGTTTGTAGGACCTTTAAGCTTCTATAGGACATTGGCTCTTATTTTGAGTGAAACCCACTGGAGGTGCATGCATGTACACGTGCGTGTGCATGCTAAGGCAAACCCACTGGAGGTGCATGCATGTACACGTGCGTGTGCATGCTAAGGCAAACCCACTAAAGGTGCATGCATGTACACGTGCGTGTGCATGCTAAGGCAAACCCACTGGAGGTGCATGCATGTGTGCATGTTAAGGCAAGAAGAGTGACATGATCTTCATTCTGTTTTTATAAAAAAAAAGTCACTCGAGCTGTTTTGTTGAGAGAGACTGAATATGCTTCTTTGTGGAATAGCAGAAACCACATAGGAGGTTGTAGAAGTTATTTAAGAAATAGATACTAGCAGTTCACACCAAGGTAGAAAAAGTGAGGGCAATGAGAAAGGTTGAATTCTGGGTATAGTTTGGAGGTAGAGCCCACAGGGTTTGTTAATTAAATTAACATAGGCTATAAAGCAGAGAAGTCAAAGATTACAGCAAAGTTTTGGCAAACTTTAGCATGGAATTACCACTAATTGAGATGAAGAACACTACAGAGAAAGCATGTGCTATAGAGAAAGATCTAGAGCTCAGACTAGATATGTGAAATTGGAGAGCTCTTCAAAACATAGGCTGAAGTAGTCAGTGTGGATCTGCTTACATGAGTTGGGAGTTCATGGGCTGAGAGACACAGGATGGATATCTGTAATTTTCCATCTTTTATTTTTTTTTTTGACCTTGGGGAAAAAAAATAATAATGGCACAGGTATCATTGGACTCTTGTGTGCCTGACAACAGCACATCCTCAGTAGGCTAGTAAGAGACTCTTTAACGAATTGATTTAGTAAAGTGAATCAACATAGAAATGAATAATAAATTTAAGTAAATATATTTGATCACATACTTTTTTTTTGCACAGCCATTTGCAATTCCATCTTTTTTTCCCCCCAATTTGTTTATTTCAATATGTATGCCATGTTCTTTTTAAAGGCTACACAAACTCTAAGGATATTAATTTTATAGATGTGTAATTTCAGGTTAAATTAAGTAGTAATCCGAATTTTAGCAAACATAAGCAGATTCCATTGTGGCCATTTTAAAAATTAAGCTGCTCTGATGTAGAATAGAAATCAATGACAAGTAACGTTATTTTGGAAGAAATTACAATAATCTCTCTCTTACTGGCATTCCTAAATCCAATAACTCAAATGAAATAATTAATTTGCATCAATAATAATGCGCACTGAAGGAAGTCAGTTTTGAATAGAAAGGAAACACCAAACTCTTTGGTGGATTACTCAACAAACAGATCTCTCAATATTGGATTAGCTCTTCCATTTGGAAGAAAAAGTCCAAATGCAAGTTGATTTTCCCAGACAGAAACCCTGTCCCCTTCAATAATTAGTAATTCATCATCTAACAAGAGGACACATGTAAGAAATAAACACACTGCTCCAACATGGCCGCTTCCTGAGCGGATGTTGAGCATACCATAGTTACCAGTTCAGTGGAGAACAGTATCATTTTGCTCATAAAGAGAGAGTATTAAGTTTCTTAAGAAAGTTTTTAAAAGGAGCAGCTTAGCTACCTTTTGTACAAAAATGTGTACACTTCCCCTTTAAATTTTACAAACTGTTTTCTTAGAAACAAGAGCACCATTACAAAAGTGGCATGGGAAATAATTACCTATAGTATATAAAACATCCTCTATAATAAAATAAATATGCAAATTACACATACTTCATCTTTATGAACAAATAATGCAATTGCAGACATTCTAAGGAGGAACAAAGAAATTTTTAATAGCGTGCCAAAAAAAAAGAAATAAAATAATCCAAAAGAATGTTTAAAATGTTTAGAAGATTTTAAATACTTCAACAAAGTAATTTCAGAACTTGTACAACAGTATAAATAGTATAACAGAATTAGTGTAATACTTAAATATGAAAGAAGGCACTGTGATATCACAGTTGAAGACTAAAAATATAAAGGTAATGACATCTGAAGAGAAAATAAAGGGACATTGAAAAATAAGCTGTCTTTAAACGTTTAATTTTTTTTCATATCTGATATTTAAAGTGCTGTTCTGAAAAATCATGCTGCTTCATCTCAGATTTTTCATGACACAGTGTCTATTCCAGCACCGTGAAGCATATTCTATCTGTGCTCTGAACATTGGTTATTGCCTATTAAAATTAATACATTGGAAGAGCATAACTTATTAGTTGTAACTCATTAGCTAACTCATGAAACGAACAGCTAGCATTGGTTGTCAGGCAGAATGCTAATTGCACTTCATAAATGTTAGCTTACCCCTCTGTTGCTAAATGTGCCGCATACATGGGTAAAGGCAGTCATATGTTGCCTATGATATGGCAAATAGTTCTTAATTTCCCAAAGGCAAACTTTCTTATGGAGATGGGCAAGATTGCTTTAATTTTCCCAGAGCCCTTTATTAACACAGCTGATAGATTTTCCAGTTATTTTTGTCACGAGATCTACTTAGGGGAGTGGAGGTAGACAATGGATTAAATATAGAATAACCAGGCCCTGGCCGCTTGGCTCAGTGGTAGAGTGTCGGCCTGACGTGCAGAGGTCCCGGGTTTGATTCCCGACCAGGGCACATAGGAGAGGGGCCCATCTGCTTCTCCACCCCTCCCCCTCTCCTTCCTCTCTGTCTCTCTCTTCCCCTCCCGCAGCCAAGGCTCCATTGGAGCAAAGATGGCCCGGGCGCTGGGGATGGCTCCTTGGCCTCTGCCCCAGGTGCTGGAGTGGCTCTGGTCGCAAAAGAGCGACGCCCCTGAGGGGCAGAGCATCGCCCCCTGGTGGGCGTGCCGGGTGGATCCCGGTCGAGCGCATGCGGGAATCTGTCTGACTGTCTCTCCCCGTTTCTAGCTTCAGAAAAATACCAAAATAAATAAATAAATAAATAAATTATATATATATAGAATAACCACAAACTGCCCTTTACACTTGAAATATTAACCTCCATGTACAATTGAAATCACATTCCACATATAAGAGTTAAATAAAATCAATTGATTTCAAAGACACTGTGATCAAAAAATAGCAAAGAGATCAATAATATGCATTTTGGATGTGAACAACTGGCTTCCCCCCCACCCACCCCCACCCCCGCCAAAAAAAAAAAACAAAAACCTTTTGCATGGGTGATATCATTAGCAGAGCAGGTTTCTCTTTCTCTTTTTCTTTTTTATCTTAAACCTGTATTTTTTTTTCATTAAATTTTAGTTCATTCTAAACATTATTCAAAATTTTTAGATCTTCCACCACCACCAGACCCCCCTCCAGGTCAGGGAGTAAGGCAGCAGATAGGCCCGAGCCAGCATGCGGGGGACATGGGAAACTCAACAGAGAGAAAAGGAAGCTCTCTGGAGAGACCACAAGCATCCAACTTAGAAGACACAAAGAGCTCCCTGGAGAGTCCAGCTAGAGCGTCCCTAGAGTGGCAGCGGCAAACCCAGGAATGGATTAACTCCACAGAACGCCAAGAAGAGATACGGAAAGCCCTGCACAAACAAGGTGTCGGACCAGGTGTGTTCTGCACAGTCCCAAGAGAGTGTGGACTTCTTTTTCATTGTTTTCCTCCCGGGTATTTTAGACTTGGCAGTTAAGGGCACCTGACGTCCACTGGCCTTGAATCGCTAAATGAGGTTGGGTTTGCGCAGCAGAGCTCACGGGCATGTCCCTCAGGGGCTGATCCAATGGGGATCGTTCTTCATGTTAGCCCCGCCTAGGATCCCTGAGCCCAGGAATTTCCAACTTCTGGCTGGAGGGCTCACAATTTGATTGGTTTTTATTTTATTTTTTTTGCCTTTTAATGTTTATATTGAGTACTTTTAAGACCACAGAATTTAATATTTAATGTTCATTTAAACTTTGTCTTCAGCCAGTTTGTTCATTTTGACTGAAGTAACTCGTCATTTTGGAAAAACAACCCAATTTCAATTGCTGGGTTAACTGAAATAACAAAAGTGTCAAATAAAGGCCCAGTCACTGAATGTTTTTGTTAGAAAAGGTGAGGCTGGGCCTATACTTTCCCAGTTGATTATATTTAACTAATTATTGGCAACTTAGTAGAGGATGTTCTTGTTTATAAATCAAGTGTCCTGGAAATTTTAAAAAATAAATTTTATGGCTTAGAGCTGGATTTTTTGTTTTTTGGGTTTTTTTTTTTTTTGGGGGGGGGTTGAGCCTATTAGAGAAATGTATTTTTTAGACTATCTCTTCTTATGTCAGGATTCCTTGAGTATTAAAACACACACACATACACACACACACACACACACACTCAAAACATTTGAAAGAATTCATTTCCACATTCATTTATTCATTTGGACTGAATTTATTTTAAGTCCTCTACCCATGCATTTTTAAGAATTATAATTTGTTAACTTTGTACTCAAGATTTTAGAAGTATAATTTATGCATAGGCCAAAAAATGACAATATTAATGTCTAGGCTTAGTGAAATGTTTAAGAAGTTCATTATTAAGATTATAAGAGAAGAAACATGTGATTCTTATTAAAGATTTTATCTAAGGAAAGAAATACTAAATTCAGTCAGCATTTTTTTTTAGTCATCTAACCATAGTGAAAATAGCGGATACCTAGAAAGAAAGAAAGAAAAAATGCAAAATGGAGAGAGAAAAATGGGAAGAAAGAAAGAAAGAAAGAAAAAGAAAGAGGGAAGGGATAGAGAGAGAGGCGAAAAAGGAAGAAAGAAAAAGTATTTCAAAATTTTAGTTATACACATCATGAGTTATTTTAAGAGAGATTATATATAAAGAGAATAAACACATTATTTATTAAAATTAACTTCCCTTTCTCTGTTAAGGAAGAACACAGGCTTTTAAATAATGTATATCTATTCCAAGAAGCAATTGAAATTTCAGAAGCTTATTTTAACAGCTACTATATAATTTTTTAATATAAACTGAGAAAAATATCGCCATAATTTAAAACCAAAACCATGTTCTCTCAAATTTAACAAAAATACTAAATTGGAGCCTCCCCTGGACCCTAGAAATTATTCTCAGAAATGCTTTCATTAAACAATATGGTTCATTGTATGCGGGTCTCTTTTTATAACATCCTTAAATGTTGGAAATGATACATAACAATGTAATATATTCTAGTGTGGCTTTTAATGAAACTCTGCTTCAGTTCCTAGTATGGAAAATGTTGCTCGCACATGGAAATCCCTTTTAATTTGAGGGCCTTATTAAATCTCATATCTGTACTTTCCTTTAAAAGCAAAATGGTAAAATAGCTTATTTTGAGCTAAATAGTACTTAAGGTGAAGTTGGTTTGGCCAACCTGCTGTTGTTTATCTGAGCCCTTTGTGTTCCTTGCTTGTTTTTTTTCCCAGAGGAGACCTTGGTGCCCTACAGCAAGCCCAGCTTCCCGTCCCCCGGAGGCCACAGCTCATCGGGAACCGCTTCTTCTAAAGGATCCACTGGACCCAGGAAAGCCGAGGCGTTGAGGGCAGGCCACCAGCGCAATGCCAGCGACCTTCTTGACATAGGCTATATGGGCTCCAATAGTCAAGGACAGTTTACAGGTGAATTATGTAAGTGATTTAGGAGATTTAAAAGGCCGTGCTGATCTAGAAAGAATACCACGGTCACAATGTAGGGGAGGAGAGTGTCCTCTACCATCTTAAGGTCCCTGGCCGGGTCGGAAAGTTAAACTAACAAAGATTAACAGAAAAAAAAAAAAAACTTAAAAAGCAGACACATTGTATTAATTTTTTTTTTTACATATACATGGGAACCTTCTCAAGAGGATGTCTTCATCCTTTGGATGTCATCCAAAGAAATGACAAGAAGAAGAAACTTTTCTACTTTTTAGACAAAGAAACCGTATGTCAAGAGGTGACAAGACAGAAGGGTTTGACCTAGGGGTAGCAAATGAAGAAGTAATGAGAACGATGAGGGCTAGTTGAACAAGGTTTGTTTATACAGATTCTCAGGCGCGGGGAGACAGGCTGTCACATGGCAGTTTTATGACCTGTGTGAAGGAAGAAGTGTGAAGGGTCAGAGTGACTTTTCTGCTTCTGCCGTCTCCTCAGATTCCTTCAGCTTAACATATACCGACGTACTATATTGGGAGGTAGCATGTCCTGAACCCCGTCGACAACATCACCACAACCAATTTCAGGAGAGAAGAAAACTTGCTCTCCTGGGAGAATCAGTTCTTATTTTGAGCAGGTTTGGTCAGAACTGAGACCATTGCTATTTGTTTACAACAGTCCATTAAAATAAAAATATTCTCTATTTCAATTTTGATTTATATTATATAAAAGTTGTCAAAATTTAGGTAATTTAATCTTTTAACTTGATTATACTTTTGTAGTTTTCTTTAGTTTCACTAAAAGAAAACTGGCTTTTGAGTAATTTTAAAGAACATCCTCAGTAATTCCTAATATTTTTTTTTTAATTTGGGGAATCACCATTGAAAAATTGATCTTTGATTTTAGTTAGTGAGGTTTTGATCATTAAAACATAACTGAGAAGTACTTTTTTTTAAAATAATAAACTGACTTTGGTACTTAGAATAACTAATCTATTTTCTAAATATAAAACACTGGACCTGGCCAGTTGGCTCAGTGGTAGAGCATCAGCCTGGCATGCAGGAGTCCCGGATTCAATTCCCGGCCAAGGCACACAGGAGAATCACCCACCTGCTTCTCCACCCCTCCCCCTCTCCTTCCTCTCAGTCTCTCTCTTCCCCTCCCACAGCCAAGGCTCCATTGGAGCAAAGATGGCCCAGGCGCTGGGGATGGCTCCATGGCCTCTGCCTCAGGCGCTAGAATGGCTCTGGTTGCAACGAGCAATGCCCCAGATGGGCAGAGCATCGCCCCCTGGTGGGCATGCTGGGTGGATCCCGGTCAGGCGCATGTGGGAGTCTGATTGCCTCCCCATTTCCAACTTCAGTAAAAAAAAATACACACACACACACACACACACACACACACACACACACACGGTAATAGAGAAAGATAGAATGTTACAGTATGTCACAGTGAAAAGCATCAAACTCTTGTTAACTTCATCAGAAAGTTACCAGTCTTGCTATTCCATGTCAGAATTATAGTTGCTGAATATTTCCCACCACTTCTCTGAATACAGTTTAAAAGCACTGCTAAAGCACAGCACAAGGTTCCAATGTCGACTGCTTACTAGTTATGTGACCAGAGAAAGTAAACTGCCTTCCTAATCGTTCTTCTTATCTCAGGAATTATATTACTATTGTGCTCACGTTGCAGACTGGGGGATGACGTGAGATAGTGAAAACTAAAAGTCATTTTACAATTTTAAATTCTTTATTGATGTGTTATCCTTGTCTATTACTAATCATGTTATTATTAAGATGTGTTTATAATTTTCAGTTTGATTCATGACTACCTGAATTTTTCTTGAACTTTTATTTTAGAATATTTCTTGAACTTTTATTTTAGAATATTTATAGACTCACAAAATTGCACAAAATAGCTCTAGTTGGCTTTTAAATTTCCAGATTCTATAGTATTTCTTTTTTTTTCCCCCTTCCTATCTAACTTAAGTAAAATTTCTTAAAGTCTCAAACTCACAGAATCAGTTCAATTATGTTTACCTTCATTTATTTTCTTCTCCCTTTGGTTATTCTTATGCTGTTCCGAATAAAAACTACTTCACTGAAATGTAAAAACATTTTTTTCTTAACTGATTCCTTTTTTAATTGAATTTATTGGGGGACACTGGTTAACGAATTATACAGGTTTCAGGTACACAATTTTACACTCCGTATTTATATTTTTATTACGTGTATCACCGCCCCAAGTCAAGTCTCCTTCCATCACCATTTATCCCTTTTATACCCTTCTCTCTACACTCTCCTTCACTTCCCACCCACCCCCCAGCAACGACCACACTCTTGTCTGTGTCCGTGAGTTTTTCTCTCTCTTTTTTTCTTGGTTTTACTCAACCCTTCCACAGCCCCTCATCCAGACCCCTGACCCGATAGTCCTCACCCCGCTCTCTACCTCTGAGTCTGTCTGTATTTTGCTTGTTAGTTTATTTTGTCCATTGGGCTCCACACATGAGTTCTGATGTGTCTTTTTCTCTTTGTAGAGTAACTGAGAGGAGACACGCCACGCTGCTCTGAAGGACCACCAGGTCTGAACTCATGGAAGTGATGACACTAAACAGTGCAATGAACAATTTCTTTATTTATGTACTAATAAGAGAACTGTAAATGCAATGTAAAGACACAGCCACACATATCCCACAGATATTTTACTTGTGTTCTTCTCTTATGTACACCACCCACCTTAACTCTTTCTTGTCAGGAGTATACAAAAAGAAAAAAAGAAAAAGAAAGAAAACCAAGCTCGCCCTCCAGGAAGAAAAGGATTTTCCTCTGTACATAATTTCTTTTTGTGCATTGCTATGCAAGCCCACTCTTTCTAGCTCCGTTCATATTATTGTCTGTTCTTATTGGTCTGTTGTACTATATGTGAATTTATAGGCTGTGGTGCCATACATTAACTTTTAATTGTGTAACTTTTATGTTTAAATTTTGCACTGCAATTTTCTTTGGTGATAAGCACAAATCTCTACTCCTCGTGACATGAAGAAAAAGACTGAATGTGAAGGGAGTTTCTGTACTGTAAGCTAGGTTGGATAATGCTGGTTGTAACAAATCACGTTAGATGGATTTTGGTTAGAGTATAGAAATAGGAAGATGCGAAGGATACGGTATTGGCAACATCGTCTTTGAACATCAGGGACTGAGTCAATAAAAACAGAGCAGAAAGAAGGCTTTTCCTGTTGACAAAAGCCTGGGTCAAAAGAAGGAAGATTAAGTCTTAAGACTGAATAAGCATTCAAATATACAGGTAGCGAAGATGTACTAAACTTGCTTTAAGAAATAATAAGAAAATTAAAGTTATATTTAGAATCAACTTTACCTGCTGTTGTAATTGACCCATCTGAGAATTACAATAAGCAAAAGAAAATTAAAGTGTTTCACAAGACCTGTATTTATATTACAGTTCTTTAAAAAAAAAAACACACAAACATTTTCTGAATTACTATAATTAATCTTTCCAACTCATTAAGTCAGAATATAATATGATATTCCCCAAGGAGACAAACCAAATGAACTCTAGAATACCCAGCAAATAGTTAAAGAGGCAATTTATTATTAAGACATACTCAGGCTGCTTCGAAATACAAACACTCTATTGCAATATCTTGTTTCATTTTTCTAATACTTGTACAGTACACACTCGAGGATAGAGCTGCATCACAGCAATTCGTGACTTTTAAAAAATAATGCAGTCTGTATGCAACTTTGTGTTTCATTTGATGAAGAAGTGAAGTTTACTGCCACCCAATGTATAGCCAAATGGTAAGTGCTTAAAAAGCACTGCTCAGAGTATGCTCCGTTCACAGTAAGTACATTTATTGGGATATATATTTTATGGTACACTCTCAGAAATTGGCTACCAACTTTAAAGTGTGTTTGACCCATTTTGAATGAGTACATTGAAAAGAAAAATTGAAAAGGAGAAAAATGCATGTTTATACACTTTTTAAATAAAACCAAACCTCATCAATGGACATTCATCACAGTGTCCTGCCTCATTTGTTTCCACGGCTTTGAGAACAAGAAATTTCTGAATTTCAGTCACGTAGGGTCAAGAGGGAGATGACTTTGAAATCGATGTTAGCTACTGCCCATGTGCTGTCAGCCGAGTAGGAGAGAATGTTCCTGAGATTTCTACATGTGACATTTTCCCGTATACTGCCTCCACAACTGGAGATTCTCTCTCTAGTAGTTACGTTCTCATGTTTATCCTGTGACATATGCAGTAGTGGATACTTTAAAACAAATCCGATATACTGATAAGGATCAGTTCTAAACTAGGGGGCCCAATTTGAATGGCAAATCATGCTAAGTACATTTTTGGTTTCACCATCAATTATATGTCATATTGTTACAGTAATGGCAAAAAGTATACGTTTCCATCTCTTGTATTCCCTGAGCCTGTATCAACACTGGCAAGCATAGAGGAACATAATGTTCTCTATGAACCCAACTTCTTCCTGGCGCTATGTACTTCGTTTCCTCACTGAGGAGAGGGTTCCGAGGCACACAGGTGTGTCTGAATTTTAGTGCAGTTTGATTTCTTTGCAACAAAAAGAATAGGGAAGATGAGACATTTCTGCTAAGAATGAGAACATGCTTATTCACAACTGTAGGATGTGAAGAAATTGATTTTTTTTTTATTTATGCAGTTCCTTTACCTTTTTCTCTCTAAAAACAAACAGGTGTTTGTTCATTTGCATTTCCTCTTTACAGTCCACTCGAGCCCAATTTCGTGTGAAAGTTTAGTTCCTTACACATGTTACACATAGCCTGTGACCCCTGGGAACTGGCAGGAACATGTGACTTAATGAACCACAACTTCAAAAGCAGAGTCTGTGCATGCAGGTGACTGCTGAAATCATGTTGGGCATGCCACTCACCTTCCTAATTGTCTCTGGTGCATAAAAATCAGCTGTTATGGTTAGATTATGTCATGGCAGACCTTATGGTTTCTTAGAATGTTCTGTTAGGATAGTCCGTATTCCCTGTTAAATCTAGTTTTCAAGAAATTGGTTGGTCAAATATTGCACACAAAATATTATCCTCGAATAGTTACAGAGCAGGATAAGAAGCTGTGGCTATCCGAATGAAGTCAGGGACACTACCCAGAAGAATCAAGCCTTTGTCAACTTGCTTTGGGTACAACGCCCCTAGTCTTTATAAGTCAACATATCGTTAAAAGAATAGCCACATCTATGCGAACTACTATGAGTTTTTACTTCATAGCCAGCTCAATGACAGCTTAGAAATTCACTGGGCTTCGCTCGCCTACAGGTCCAAATAGGGGCAGGCTCACAGGAGCTGTCCAAGGGGAATCCAGGTGGGAGAGAACGTCATCTGATCATGCACTCCCAGACAGCACTGCTCTGCAGTCGTGACTCACAAGCACCCCTCCATTCATAGCAAGCAAAGTCTCCACTGGGGCATCAGCCAAGTCAGGGCCCCAACTCAGGTATGCCTCCGGGTCTGCAGGCAGAGTTGAGCTTCCCTCTCTCCATAATTTTTTCCATACCATCTTTGAAGTCAGGCGGAAGGGTACAGGGACCTGAAAACAATTGATCCCTTCATGAGATTTGAATTCAGGTCAAGCGAGAATTTAGGAAAATCAAGAACATTTAAGGTATCATACAACCAAAGGAAGGAGCAAACATCGCAAGTTTACTTGCTCTAGGAAAACAAAACAGAGTAAATGGTTTTTATGTCACAATTTAATGCCCTATATATTTAAATATATTTTCAGTGGGGTTTGAGTTGAAAGTTTGCATGAGCTTGATAGAACACCTCCCAATTTCTGTTGAACTAATTTATGTAATTGTCCATTGATGGCATAATTATAACAATATCAGTGAATTCTAAACTGTGGTTTTTCTTCTCCACTGGAAAGTGATTGTGCCTCAGTATTGAAAATATGCAGAGCCCTAACATTCATTAATTTGTTCATCTGCTTCTGTATATTGTATTTATAGAATTACATGACAAGCATTGGTGTAAAGCAACATGTCTTTCCACATTATTTTAGAGGTAAATTTACTTTCATTTTGCTTCTCTATAATGTGTACTACAAATGAAACACCAGACATTTTTAAATGAATTTCAATTACTAATTTATCCTAGCTCATACTTTTCAAAAGCATTTATTGTGACTTTCAAGTTTTGCAAGATAAGGGATTTTGTGGCCGTGGGTAGACTTTTTATACTTTGTTTTATAGATGAATTCTTTCTTAACTGTAGTTTGTTTAAGTCACCAAACAGCGTCCAAAATCTTAATGTGTTTCATTTGATGTTGTTACATCAGAAAAGAAATTGGCGTAACATTGACTAGTAGTATTGTCAAAGAATTGTGTATTGTGTACTCACTGGGAAAAAAAATAAAATATATTCACATTTCAAATTTGTAGAAAAGCCATTTATGTAAAACAAACTTGCTCG
The DNA here is from genome assembly GCF_036850765.1 of Saccopteryx bilineata. NCBI lineage: Eukaryota > Metazoa > Chordata > Mammalia > Chiroptera > Emballonuridae > Saccopteryx > Saccopteryx bilineata. The sequence goes on from NC_089497.1 coordinate 12,363,830, forward strand.
TAGACAGATCATATGCAGACCATGTTTTCACTTTTAGAACACTAATATTAATATTTTGTGACCAAATGCATAATTTCCTTTTCTCATTCACTTATAGGTTGGGCAATGATAAATAAAAATTGCATTAATTTAAAGTAGTGACTAAAAGACATCAATGTAGAATGTAAAAAGGATTTTAAATTAATTATTTCACTCTATTAGCACCAATTTCTAGATCTGACTTTCCCCAATCCGAAAAGACCTTCTGAAAGGTAGAACACAAACTTCCTTTTTGTTTATTTGTTTGTTTGTTTTTCAGAGACAGAGAGAGAGAGTCAGAGAGAAGGATAGACAGGGACAGACAGACAGGAACGGAGAGAGATGAGAAGTATCAATCATCAGTTTTTTGTTGCAACACCTTAGTTGTTCATTGATTGCTTTCTCATATGTGCCTTGACCGTGGGCCTTCAGCAGACTGAGTAGCCCCTTGCTCGAGCTAACGACCTTGAGTCCAAGCTGGTGAGCTTTAGCTCAAACCAGATGAGCCCGCACTCAAGCTGGCGACCTCGGGACCTCAAACCTGGGTCCTCCGCATCAGAATCTGATGCTCTATCCACTGCGGCACCGCCTGGTCAGGCCACAAACTTCTTATCTACAAAATTACTTAATAATTTTAGAAATATATAGCTAAGTGTAAAGATTAGAAGAAAGGTTTTATTAGCTTTAGAATAGCTAATGATAATTTTCTTAAGATGATGACTAGGCTGAAAAGTCATCTTAGGGACCAGGTAGAAAAGTAGAACCCCACATTCTTGTACTTTATAAATATTTTATTCTTCTTTAGTGTTACAGTTTTACCACTATAAGGTCAGGTTTTCTCTAAAAATAAGAAGTTCATCAATGGTGATTATAGCCTGACCAGGCAGTAGTACAGTAGATAGAGCATTGGTCTCGGACTCTGAGGAACCAGGTTTGAAACCCTCAGGTTGCTGACTTGAGCGCGGGCTCACCCAGGTTGAGTGTGAGATCATAGGTATGACCCCATGGTTGCTGGCTTGCAAGAGCCCAAGGGTCGCTGGTGTGAAGCTGAAGGTCGCTGGCTTGAGCAAGGGTCACTGGCTCTGCTGGAGTCCCCCAGTCAAGGCATATATGAAAAAGCAATCAATGAACAACTAAGGGGCTACAATGAAGAATTGATGCTTCTCATCTCTCTCCCTTCTTGTCTATCTGTCCCTGTCTGTCCTCCACCACTAAAATAAATAAATGAATAATAAAATAAAATAGTAATTATAGTAACAGTAAAAATAAAAAGGAAACTAACCCTGAGACATTCATTTAAAGTATTTTTAAAACACATGGTAAGTGGGTAATACAGAGTTTTTTTTTAATTTAGATTAACAATATGAAAATAAAATTGTATTATAATAATCACAAATAATATTGCATTAATATAATAAAATGGCAATATATATGGCTAAAGACAAATATGAGCTACCAATATAATAAATGGTAAAGAAATTACAAAACAAACATTGCTTTATGGAATTTGAGTGTACTATGAAAACACCTACAAATGGTAAAAGTGCAAAATTATTAGAAGGTATATTAAAATAATAACACAGTATATTCTCTTGATTACTCTGCGTTAGCTAGAGAAAACATGTATAAATGTTAGAAGTGAGCATTTAGAAAACAAATAACACTTATTGCAAGAAAGCATTTAAATAACAAATAATGTTTAATGTCTTCAATTTGTGAAAATGGGTTTTATCCCTCCCAAAGAGATGGGCAGAGTTCATATCAAATTTTACTTCATGGCAGAGATGTGACCTGAGATTTAACAACAGAAAACCAGTTTGTAAGACGTCAGAAGGAGAGGCCAGTAGAAACACTAGCTGGAAGGGAAAGACAAAATGCTATCTCCGGTTGGTTTCAGAGACTCTTTCACTTTGATCAATGCAGTGGTCTTGGTTTTGGCCTTCAGCCTCAGAAGGGATTTCCTCGGGCTGAGAGAAGGTACGTGAGAAAGTTAAAAAGCTGTCAAGAAACCCGGAGACAGATGCAAGAAAATTGTGTGGTCGTGTATTTAATTTATAAAAAGCTACCAAGGTGACTTGCCTTTGCATCTTCTAGTCAACACATTTTCTCCTTGTAGTAGTCAAGCTATAAGAAATATATATATATATATATATATATATATATATATATATATATATATATATATATAGCTTGATCTATGGTTCTGTAGTGGATAAAACATTGATCTGGAATGCTGAGGTCATCAGTTCAAAACCCTGGGCTTGCCTGGTCAAGGCACATATGGGAGTTGATACTTCCTGCTCCTCCCTCCTCTTCTCTCCCTCTCTCTCTTCCTCTCCTCTCTAAAATAAATGAAATATATATATATTAGTAATAAACCAAAGAAGGTATTTTTGTGATTCAAGTACAGTGACCATGGACCTAGGACAACATTCCTGACAGGGAGATTGCAGATTGCTCTCTAACTATCCCTAGATCATACCACCCTGGCACTCTTTGCTCGTAAAATGCCTTGGTGATAAATACAGGTTCTAGGTATTAGACATTTTTTTTGACAATTTTTAGACAATGCTTTTCTAGACATTTGTGAATAATTTGTTTCTGACCAACAGGTTTTTGTTTATTTATCCCCTTTTCAAACAAATACTGAGACATTATGCTAAAAATTAAATATTCAAAGTAGTTAAAAATAAAAATGGCTTTTTCTTTCATAAATTGATTAGTATCTTATGTTATGTCTTGCTCGAAACCATAGGGAAGTATCTTTTCGGTGAGTAGAGTGTGTCCGTAAAGTCATGGTGCACTTTTGACTGGTCACAGGAAAGCAATAAAAGACGATAGAAATGAGATCTGCACCAAATAAAAGGAAAACCCTCCCAGTTTCTATAGGATATGTGGCAGCATGTGCGCATGCACAGATGATGACTTAACACTGTGTATACAGCGGAGCAGCCCATGGCCATGCCCGTCGAGATGTGGATGGTACAGAGGAAAGTTCAGTGTATTTTGTGGCTCGCTAAATTCGAATCCGTGACCAAAGTGGAACGTGAATATCGGCGCATTTATAATGAAGCACCACCACATAGGAATAACATTACTCGGTGGGATAAGCAGTTGAAGGTAACTGGCAGTTTGGTGGAGAAACCCCATTCTGGTAGGCCATCAGTCAGTGACGAGTTTGTAGAGGCTATACAAGATATCTACCTAAGGAGCCCTAAAAAATCTGTGCATGAGCCCACATCGAACTGCACTGCATAGGTATGAAACTGGGAGAGTTTTCTTTTTATTTGGTGCAGATTTCACATTTCTATCGTCTTTTGTTGCTTTCCTGTGACCGGTCAAAAGTGCACCATGACTTTACGGACACACTGTATTTGTAAGCTAAGGGGGAAGAGGTGATAAGTAAAGCTTTCAAAAACATTTACAAATAATAAAATCTGCATTAGCTACATTCAGGTCCCCCCAATCATCACATCATCTACATTCTAGTATTTCTCAAAATAAGTCTCTGGAATTTCAATGGGTGTTTTGAAAATAAAGAAGAAAAAGATAAAGGAGTGAAAGGTCTTTGTTAAATATGTAAGCAGATTTCTTTACTATTTGACTCCTTTTCAACTCTGCTCAAATCTTAGGCGACATAAACTCTTTCGTCCCGTGGCATCTTGTGCACCTAGCCCTGTGTGAAACCCATGCGAGAAATCCTATCCCAGAAATGGGCGTAACTCATTCAGGCCCTGGGCTCTACATTGTTGGTCCCGAAGGCACTGGGGCCAGGGCTCTGCTCACTGAGGCTTTTTCAAGTCAGCATTAAGTCATGAGAACAAAACGTGTTCTGCAGGGATCATGGAGGAAAAAAATGTGTGCAGTGAGACACTGTCCGTGTCCTCTCCAAGTCTGAGAGTTTCAGAGCGTTCATTGAAAGCATGATCAGCACTTTAGCAACAGGTAAGACTGCGTTAGGTTCTTTAGCCTTACCACAGTTATATTTGTTAAATAAACCTCCAAATCATTAGGAATGAAAATATACTTATTGTCTCCCAACACCCAGTTCCCAACTCTCTCAAAATTTATTCTTTTTTTTTTTTTTTTTTTTTTTAAGTGAGAGGAGGAGAGATAGGCAGATTCCTGCAAGCACTCTTACTGGGATCCACCTGGCCACCCCATCTGGAGCCAATGCTCAAGTCCTAAGCTACTTTTAGCACCTGAAGCTGACACCCTTGGACCAATCGAGCGATCCTCAATGCCCAGGCCAGGCTCAAACCAATCGAGCCACTGGATGTGGGAGGGGAAGAGAGAGAGAGAGAAGGGAAGATGGAGGGGGAGAGAAGCAGACAGTTGCTTCTCCTGTGTACCCTGACCAGGAACCGAACCGGCAATGTCCACATGCCAGGCTGATACTCTATCCACTGAGTCACCAGCCAGGGTCAAAATGTATTCACTTTTAAAAACTACTGTCTGATTATTACTGGGTTTCACTTCAAGTGGAACTTTGCTAAAAGTAATAATGGGCAGCACAACATTTAAGGGGAGGGGACTTATAATTTCTCAGTAAAATAATATAGAACTTAATCCCATTGGGTTGGGAAACATAGCCAATTCGTAATAATAAAAGTCAGTGTATTCAGAAATGAGTAAATGTAAACGTACAAAAGGGAAATAGGGGATTATCATTACATTAGCCTCCACCGACATTAAGTGTAAAAGAAGACGATAATATTATAAAGGAAATTAAAATGGGGGGAAGTAGGAATTTAAATTTACTTGATTAATTTTGAATGCTGGTAGATAAATGCAATCAGTAGCTTAAAATGCCCCAAGATAGGTGATTTGAGAGTAGTTACCTCTGTGCAACAATTTTTCAAATAAAAAAGATTTTTTAAAAGGTAAACGGAAACAGCTTGAAAGAAAAAGATGCAGGAGAAGAGTAAGCCTCCAGCTTCAGAAAAGGGATTAAACCGTTTTTAATACATGCACGAGCATTTCTTAAGCAAGTAGTTATCCACCGAAGATTAAATCCCTGTTTCCATTCATGTTAGTAATGCTAATTTTTCTTAGCATATCCCTGGTGTTTTAAGAATATCATAATTATACCTAAAATGTATAGCACAAACATTTGTATATTACAAATATACACAAATACATAATATTACATACATATATATTACATATATGTATGTATATACACAAATACATAAATACAAGGGGTTCTCAGGTTATGACAGTCTTGACATATGACTTTTCAAGTTTATGACACTCATTTCCATAAAAACTTTAAAAATTGAGATGTGTTTCAGCTTATGCCATTAACATCATACGTACAGACTGTGTGGGCAAACTAGTTCCAGACTATCCTGGAACAGTTCTTGTTTTTTCTTTTTTGTATTTTTCTGAAGTTGGAAACGGGGAGGCAGTCAGACAGACTCCCGCATGCGCCCGACCGGGATCCACCCGGCATGCCCACCAGGGGGCGATGCTCTGTCCCTCTGGGGCGTCGCTCTGTTGCAACCAGAGCCATTCTAGCACCTGAGGCAGAGGCCACAGAGCCATCCTCAGTGCCCAGGGCCAACTTTGCTCCAATGGAGCCTCGGCTGCAGGAGGGGAAGAGAGAGACAGAGAGGAAGGAGAGGGGGAGGGGTGGAGAAGCAGGTGGGTGATTCTCCTGTGTGCCCTGGCCGGGAATCAAACCCGGGACTCCTGCACGCCAGGCCGACGCTTTACCACTGAGTCAACCGGCCAGGGCCTAGAACAGTTCTTTAAGAAGTTAGCCCTGCAACAGATCCTGTACCCTCTACATCAGCTGCTTCTCAAGATGAAACACCTGTAGTACAGGTAGAATCATCCCCAGCGTTTCCTGCATGTTCCTTAGGCAATCCTGATTCACCTGACCCAGTATCTCCAGCACCTTCTGCAGGTTCTCCTGCCTCTCCAGCTTCCTCCTTCTAATAGGTCGCTCTCTCCCACCTTGCAACGCCTCTTCCAGTGTGAGAGCCCAGCACAAGAATAAAGGTAAGACATTTTTTTTACACTCATTTATTGTCGTTTTTACTGTTCCTACAGTACAGTGTACAGTACAGTATATTTATGTCCTTTTTCTTTTTCTGTGGCTTGGTTGTGTTTTTATGTTCTAGATTATGATTTTACAACTGTGTTAGGATAGGTAAGCGACTTTGGCTAGGGTGTGTTTCAACTTACAACAATATTCGGGTTACGTCACTGTCGTGGGAATGGAACTGTGTCATAACCCAAGAACCCCTTGTATATATACACACACATATACATAATATATATATATGACAGCAAAGCATAGCTTTTTTTTTTTGCAAAGCATAGATTTAAAAGAATATATGTTAACTGTCCAATATCATCTATTTCTTATTAACTGTGGGGATCAAGACAAGTATCCCAGACTGAATAATGCTTCAGGAAAACCTCTATTTCTCCTAAAATATGATAATTATATAATTAAATATAAGTGTATGCACTCATGCATTTACATTTATATATGCACTTATGTGTGTTGAATGAACACTCGCTTATATAAGGCATTTATATTTATACGTATGTACACATAGTGATATACATATATATATCATGCACATCACATATACATATATATAATACATATATATGTATATATGAAGGAGTAGCTATTTTTTTTTGTATTTTTCTGAAGCTGGAAACGGGGAGAGACAGTCAGACAGACTCCCGCATGCGCCCGACCGGGATCCACCCAGCACGCCCACCAGGGGCGACCTCTGCCCACCAGGGGGCGATGCTCTGCCCCTCCGGGGCATCGCTCTGCTGTGACCAGAGCCACTCTAGCGCCTGGGGCAGAGGCCAAGGAGCCATCCCCAGCGCCCGGGCCATCCTTGCTCCAATGGAGCCTTGGCTGCAGGAGGGGAAGAGAGAGACAGAGAGGAAGGAGGGAGGGTGGAGAAGCAAATGGGCGCTTCTCCTATGTGCCCTGGCCGGGAATAGAACCTGGGTCCCCCGCACGCCAGGTCGACGCTCTACCTCTGAGCCAACCGGCCAGGGCAGAATAGCTATTTTGTTGTCTGAATAACCAAATGTTATTTTTAAATTAATGAACAAATGCATGCATAGTGTTGTGCTTGGCACAGTGTAGTGGCGGACAGGCAATGACAGACAATACGATCTCATTATAAACTAGTTGGTGGTGATATAAGGCATAGGATGAACAATATACTATTTTTACTTCAGTAGAAAGTGAAGCAAACCACGTAAGGTTGTGACTTTTGCAGAGATAACAGATGGGGGTGGGGAACACTAAGGGTTGGTATGGTCAGGTGAGATTCAGTAACAAAAGGGATTGAGTTCGCCTTGACTCTGAAGAGTTGATAGGAGATAACCTGGAGGAAAGGAAGCAGATAAGATACAGTCCCTAGCCGACAGGAAACAGCAGACTAATGAGAGAGCCAGGCCACCAGACCAACATGTTCAATTTGGGACAATTCAAGAAGTGATAAATACACTCAGGAAAGGTACAGTGGGGTCTAATTCAGACTCTAGAACTCTAGCTAGACATTGCATGCTGGAGAATGCCTTGAAGAGTCTCTCTTCTTGACAAAGGAGTTAAATGGGGGTCTCATTTCTCAGAGCAAGAGCACTGAGGCATGAGATAACACGGTGCAGTAAATACAGAGGAGTACACAGTCAGTGGGGAAGTTAGTGTACAGAATGTTTGGAAAGTGACATTAGAACAGAGATATAGTGGAGCAGCAGTGAACGGGATGAAAAGTGGTAGACCGAGAATGCCTAGACCTAGAGGAGGCCTCAAGGAACACAGGTGATGGGTCCGTCCATGCCCCTCACGGCTGGTTCCGTTCCGGGGATGTGAAGACACCTCACCCTCAAAGGGGATGTGTGCTTCTGTAAACAGGAAAACTCAATTCTTCCTTCAAATTCTACCCAGACCTACAAGGCATGTGGTAAGTTTCCAAATAAGAAATGCCACAAAAGCTTAAGTCTGCAACTCAAATAAATATAATTATAGGAGTGTGGGCTCTGCCCACTTAGAAAGTGAGCAGTTTGATGTAAACAACAACAGGATACACCAGACAGAATAAGAATGAGACCAATTCTGAAGAATACAGTCCCAAATGGGCAGAGAGCCTGTCTCCACACGTGCAGTTGAATGCAGCAGAGCCAAAGCAGAGCCCAGGGCTCAGACAGGACCCTCATTAAGGGAGAATTAGGAACAATACATAATGCTAATAAATCTGGCAACAATAACCTGCCTGAGGAACAACCAAAAAAGAAACACAAACAAATGAAGCTATATTTTACAAAGAAGAAATGGATGAAAACACGGATAATGATATGCAATAAAACTTACTAGAGAAAAGTGGAATTGAAAGTAAATTTTGGTCTTTCCTTCTCTCCCCGCCCCCCCGCCTCTCCTTGAGCCTTCCCCCAGGATCCTAATGAGTTGTTGATTATCTCTTATTAAAGACTAACAGCAGAAAAGATTAGAAACAAAAAAAATAATTAGAGCATAAGACTTAAGTGCGGATAATTATGAAATGATGATATATAATTAATCATCCATTTCCTAAATATGATATGTCTCTTTTAAAGTGACCTCGTGGCTTTAAAATGCACAAGAACTTTAATTTTATAATACATTTATAATCATGCATACACACAATTGGCACACGAAGGTATTTGTGACAAAACAAACTTGCTAGGAGACGAAGGGGAAATATTCAACACAATGTTGAATATAGTTTGCTAGATTAGCTCCCTAGGCATGAACTATACCTGTTCAACACTTATTTAATATCTTTCCCTGCTTATAGCCTATTCGCAGAGATTTTAAGTTTTCTGTGTTAAAACTGAGTACTATTATTTTTTTTCTCTTGCAGACATGTATATTCGTTTTCCCAATCATTTGAGATTTAAGAAAAGTTTTCTAAATCAAGATTGTGAATTATTTAAAAATGTGCAAAACTAAAACACCATTTCCTATAGTGCCGTTACAACTGTCCTTTTCTAACACAATACTGAATGAAAGGGCTGCCTAAATATTGAATTGATTTGGTCTGACACCCCCTGAATTATTTCGCTACATTAAGTTGAATGGCACTGTGACTTGTTAAAACATTCATTTCCTATGACTAAATAGTCTATCTAAAAGCACAAATTCTACCCGTATTGCAGACTAAACTAATCAGCAGAAAATACATAGAAGGCAGCAAAAATGGGTTTAGAAGCGAATAGCCACTTGGTTGTTGGACAGTAAGTGTGGGGCTTAAGCCCACATAATGCAAAACATTAAAATGCATCATTTTTCTTTCATGTCAAAGTAAATAATATGCTATTCCTCTGAAGAGACAAACATATGTATTCTGCTGAAATCTCAGGCAAGCCAAAATTAACCAGAAGATTTTTTTTGTAACACTACTTTTAACTGTAGATTTGCAAAAGAAATAGTACTATTTGTCAAATAGATTTTTAAAAATATATAAACCCTTTATAAAATCTGAGGATTGAAGTCACAGTACATATGACCTTATCTGAGGCAATTTTATTGGTGGTGTTAAAGTCTGGTCAGTACACCAATATTTTTTACCTGAAGAGGTCAATCCACTTAAGCAGCATCTAATTCCAGAGCAAATAGAGTCAATGTTTTCCAGTGAGAAGATTCTTGCACCATCTTAAGCATTTAACAAGTGCCTGAGCACTGCGTTACATGGAAGAAATTGCTCTACAGCTAGAGATGATTTCTGCATGTGCTCCCACAAAAGAACTTAGAACACAGACTTCAACCTCTTCAGCCCACCAGAAGTCACCCAGTATACTCACGAAACAACCAACTCAGCAATTAAATGAGGGAATCAAAGGGTCTCCCTGGAGGTGTCGATGAATGTCCAGTATAAATACTGGTTTTGCTTAGTACAACAATGGCTCAGGGGAATGATCAGGAAAAAAATAGGCATCAGAGAATTGCAGATTAAAACCACAGCCCAAGTGTCCATTAGTGGACGAGTGGATTAAAAAGCTTTGGTATATATATATACTATGGAATACTACTCAGCCATAAGAAATGATGACATCGGATCATTTACAACAACATGGATGGACCTTGATAACATTATACTGAGTGAAATAAGTAAATCAGAAAAAAACTAAGAACTATATGATTCCATACAGAGGTGGGACATAAAAATGAGACTCAGAGACATGGACAAGAGTATGGGGGTTACGGGGTGAGGGGGAGGAGAGGGAGGGAGTTGGGGGAGGGGAGGGGCACAAAGAAAACCAGTTAGAAGGTGACGAAAGACAGTTGGACTTTGGGTGATGGGAATGCAGCATAATCAAATGTCAAAGTAACCTGGAGATGTTTCTCTGAACATATGTACCCTGATTTATCAATGTCACCCCATTAAAATTAATTAAAAAATAAATAAATACATAAACACAGAGTGAATTAAAAAAAAATGAAAAACCGCAATGTGATAGCACCTACACATGTCAGAATGGCTATCATCCATGAACCAGTAAACGAGTGCTAGTGATGTTGTGGTGGAAAGGGAAAGCCGTGCACTGTTGGTGAGAGTGCAAATTGATGCAGCCACTATGGAAAATGGTATAGAGGTTCCTCAACAGATTAAAAGTAGAGCTACTTTGTGACTCAGTACTTCTACTTTTGGGTATTTATTCAAAGAAACCCAAAACACTAATTCAAAAAGATATAAGCACCTCAATGTTTATTGCATCATTACTTACAATAGCCAAGATATGTAAGCATTCTAAGTGTCCATCAATGAACAATTGGATAAAGAAGATGTGTATATATATTCAATGGAATATTAATTGGCCCTAAGAAGGAGTTAAATCTTACTACTTGTGACAACATGAATGAACCCAAAGGGTATTATGCTAAGCGAAGTAAGTCAGACAGAGAAAGGCAAATATCACATGATTTCACTTACATGTGGAATCTAAGGAACAAAATAAATGAACAAGCCAAAGAGAAACAGACTCGTAGATACAGAGAACAGATTTCACTCTTACTGACATTGTAGCGCTGGCCAGATAGCTCTGTTGGTTAGAGCGTTATCCCAATATGCAAAGGTTGCAGATTTAATCCCCAGTTAGGGCACATACAAAAATACATCAATGCTTCTCTCTCTCTCTCTCTCTCTCTCTCCCCCTCCTTTTCTCTCTCTCTCAAATCAATAAATAAGTTTAAATTATTTTTAAAATTTTGGTTTTGTTTACAATAAAAAGAGAATATACATTCATTTTTTTCTAATTGTTGATCCAAATTGTTAAAGTTCATAATAAAAACAAGAAGTAAATTTTAAATATATATCTATAATTTTTATTTTAAAATTATTATTACAAAACAACCTGTGTATCAGTGAATGTTTTTGGATACAAGAAACAGAATATGCCCCCAAAGAAAGTGATTTAAGCCTACTGACTTAATATAACTTCACCAATTGTCCATGGGTAAATTGCTCCAGAGAGATTGCAGTGATTATATTGGCAACAAAATAAGCATAATTAGTTGTGGAAATATTTTGCCCTAATCTTACTCACTCTTTCTAATTAAATTTATTCAAGAAAACAATGGGATAGAGTTTTTAAGTTACGTTCAAATTTTTTTTCCTTTTAATTAGAGATATGGTCAGAGGAGACATCTCAAGAGATTAAAGGTAGACATATATAGAAAAATCTAGCCCTCTTTTATTAAGCTACATGAAGATACATAAAGTTCTTACTACTGTTATTTAAAAACACATTAATAATATTTAAAGTCTTAGGTACAATTTTAATAGAGTGAATATCACAGCTATGACCTGCATAAAAAAACTTTTTGGCTTCTTTAAACTTTCAAGAGTAAAAGGCAGCTGTTTCCAATAATACTTCAGTCAAGTTAGTGTGATTGAGTCAAGTCAGTGTGATTGAGAAACTGACTTTTAAACTATGTGTAGCTTCTATGTAAATAGCACCTGGGCGCAGTGGCTGTCTGCTGAATAGCACAGGCGGAAAGCACTCGGAGCAGAAAGGTGGGGAGCCCCTGAAATAAAACCCCCCTAGGAGTTTCTAGCTTGCTCATTCATTCAGTTATGCTAGTTGTGCCATTGTCGGGGTAAATTTTATGGGACGAGGTGATTAGGCAAAGGGATGCCCAGACAGCTGGTGACACGTTGTATCTGGGGGGTGTCTGTGAGGGCCTGCCTGGGTGAGATTAGCATTTGAATCCGTAGACTGAGTCCAGAGGGCGGCCCCCACCAGGGTTACTGAGTATCCTCTGAGACTTGAAGGCCTTAGTAAAGCACAGGTGGAAGGAGGGCAGACTCTCTCTGTCTCTCTGGCTCTCTGTCTCTCTCTGCTTGAGCTGAGGCATCATCTTCTTCTGTCCTTGGATCCTGGCCCTCAGGTTCTCAGGCTGCTGGACTCAGACCGGGACCCACACCGTCGACCGCCAGATTCCCGGCCTGAACGACATCACTGGCGTCCCTGTTGCTGCATCTGGCAGGTGGCAGATCGTGGCACTTTCTGGTTTTCACCACTCTGTGAACCAGTTCCTCTAATAAATATATGACTGACATTTACACAGAACATCTATCTGTTCATACGTATCTCGTGGGTTCTATGTTTCTGGAGAACCCTGGTTAATACAGCATTAGTATTTTCCAGGCCCTGACTGGGGTGCTTAAGGCAACAACAGACCCTGTAGTCACCTTTATGCTTCAAAATATCAGCTTGAAAACAATGATGAAGGGAAGTAATATGGGTGTTGTGGAAGTTTCTAGTTGGGGAATGTGACCTAAGCATGGGACGTAATACAGATACAGCTAGTGCTTGATTTACGACCACAATTGGTTCCAACAGACTGCTTGTAATACAATGTGGTCGTAAGTTGAGTAGGCTATATGTACAGTACTGTGAAATGATGTTATAAAAACCTTTAAGTCATATTTTCATTTCAAGAATGAAAATTTTCTTTCATTATTGTTATATATCATAATTTTCTTTGTTCATTTTATGCCATTTGTATCATCTCTACACCATTTTGTTTCTTATTTTTACATTCTTTAGGTTCAAGTAAAACACTGTATTACCAGTACAACTGGTTTAATATTTGCAAAACATACAAAATTACAAAATACAGGTGCATACAAAAATACAAAATACAGGTGTAAAAAAATACCATAGGAAACATTTTCGCAATTGCAAAACATATCAAAATATATATCCAAGACACAAAACACAAATTGCTGTACCAAGTCTGGGAAAACGTTTGAAACGGTGCACGCGGAGATGGTAGTGCTGCTGGAAGCTGGTCCGCACTGTCGTGCGCCCAGCTGGGCAACGCTTGCACTGCCAGACGCGGAGCAGTCGTGGCTAGCGGTTGTGGTGGTAAAGTCGAATGGTCGTAAGTTGCATAGGTCGTAAGTTGATCAATACCTATAGTCGTGTTTACTAAACATCCGTCAGCCCGTCAGTTTTCCCAGCTGCCTTAAAGTTTGGCTGGGTTGTATGATAAACTCTAGTGAATAGGGAATTATGGTTATCACGTCCGAGACAAAGCAGAGAAGAGCGTGTGTGCGTGACTCTTCAGAGAATTAATTTCCAGGGTGGAGGTAGCATGTGCTTCTGGGGGAGCAGTTACAAGATTCTGAGGTGTTACGGACCTGGATGCCTGAATGAGTAATGCATGCCTGGAGCAGAGTCCTAGGAGGCACCTGTGCCGTAATGAACTGGACCAGCTGCAGGATTTGCAGGCTTAGTGCAAATATGAATTTACCCACTACCATAGAATTGTACACTTAAAATGTCAAAGTTCATGTTAGTATACTTTATGACAACTTTAAAAATTACTTATTAAAAAAAAATTTAAATGGAACCTTTAACCAAAAGTTGGCCCTTCTAAGTGTGGAGCCCTCTGCGACGGTATGTGTTCCCTGCCCGAGAGGCTACCTTTGTTAGTAAGAATAAACTTTTGTTGCATTAGGCTTGGAATGTTGGTGTTATTTTTACCACAGCATAACCTGATATATCCTGACTAATAAAGAGCTGAGATGTCTTTTTTTAATTGAAATTATTTGGGGTGAAATTGGTTAATAAAATGATGTAGGTTTCACATGTATAATTCTAGAATATGTCATCTGTATATTATTGAGTATCCATCACCCCACATAAAGCTTTCTTTCTTTTTTTCTTTATCCCTCTTTTGCTATCTTCTACTTCCCCACAACCCCCTTTCCCCTCGGTAATCACCATTCTGTTGTCAGTGACCATGAGTTGTTTTTTTGTTTCTTTTTTTGGCTTAAGCCCTTCACCTGTTTCCCTTTGCCTTATAGCCCTCCCCAACTCCCCTCCACTCTGATATCTGTCAGTCTGTTCTCCATCTCTATTACTGTTTTGTTCATTAGAGTCCACATATAACTGAAATCATATGAGACTTGTCTTTCTCTGACTGGCTTATTTCACTTAGCTAATACTCTCTAGGTCCATCCATGCTGTCACAAAAGGTAAGGTTTTCTTTGATTTTACACCTAAGTGATATTCCATTGTGTAAAAGCACCATAGCTTTTTTTATCAACTTATTTACTGAGGGGCTTTTCCAGATCTTGGCTATTGCAAATAACGCTGCAGTGAACACAGGGATGCATATAAACATTCAAATTGGTGTTTCAGGGGTTTTTGGCTATATTCCCAAAAGTGGAATTGCTGGGTTATAGGCATTTCCATTTGTAATGGAAATTTTATAGAAAAATTTTCGCCCTGGCTGGTTGGCTCAGTGGTAGAGCATCATCCTGGCATGCAGGAGTCCCGGGTTCAATTCCTGGCCAGGGCACACAGGAGAAGCGCCCTTCTGCTTCTCCACCCCCACCCCCTCTCCTTCCTCTCTGTCTCTCTCTTCCCCTCCCACAGCCAAGGCTCCACTGGAGCAAAGTTGGCCCGGGTGCTGAAGATGGCTCTGTGGCCTCTGCCTCAGGTGCTAGAGTGGCTCTGGTCTCAACAGAGTGACACCCCGGATGGGCAGAGCATCACCCCCTGGTGGTGGGCGTGCCGGGTGGATCCTGGTCGGGCGCATGCGGGAGTCTGTCTGACTGCCTCCTCGTTTCTGGCTTCGGAAAAATACAAAAAAAATTTTTTTCATCGATTTGAGGAAAAGAGAAAGAGAGTGAGAGAGATAGATAAATATGGAGGAGAGATAGAGAGAATGAGAGGGAGAGAAGGGAGGAGAGAGAGAGAAAGAAACATGAACTCATCGTCTAACTTAGCTGTTCCATTTAGTTATGCACTCATTGGTTGCTTCTTGTATGTACATTGACAAGAGGTTGAACCTACAACTTTGGCATGCCAGAATGACATTATATCCACTGAGCCACTAAGCCAGGGCCCATTTTAAAAATTTTATGGAAACTCCATACGGTTTTCCACAATGGCTTCACTGGTCTGCATTCTCACCAAAGTTCACCAGGGTTACCTTTTCTTCCCATCTTCGTCAACATTTGTTGTTTATTGATTTATTAATGATAGCCATTCTGAAAGGTGTGAGATAACTGATTGTGGTTATAATTTGTATTCTGTGAGGATTAGTGATGTTAAGCATCTTTTCATATGTTTATTGGTCATCTGTAGGTACCTTTTGGAGAGTAGCTATTTAGGCCCATTGCCTATTTTTTATATTGAGTGTGTGTGTGTGTGTGTATGTGTGTGTGTGTTGAGTTGTATAAGTCCTTTATAAATTTTGAATATTAACTCCTTATCAGATGTATCATTGATAAATATGTTCTCTCATTTAATGGGTTGCCTTTTTAGTTCGTTTATAGTTTTCTTTTCTGTGCAAAAGCTTTTTCTAAATTTGGTGTAGTCCCCTTGGTAGGGGAAACTCAGGAGTTAAAATTTCAGCTTGAGTAATGGCATCTTTGGTTGTGGTCAGTGGGCTTAATGATGAAAGCAAGTAGAGGGTTAGTTCCAGGAGCTGAGGTGCCTGAGCCAGCCTGCATGACTCCGTGAGGTCTATAAGTGGTCCCCTTCTGTGCTCCAGGAGATCTGTAAGCAATCTACCTTTGTGCCCCAGGAGATCTGAAAGCAGAGTCTTTGTGCTCCCAGGATGGAGTGCTCTCTAACTACGATCCAATGAACTTTGACTAAAACCTGATTAACTCTTTCCTTAAAATTCTAAAACCCTTACCTACCCTGTTCTTCCCATTATAAAAAGGCTGGCTCGAGATAGGGGGTTGAGGCAGTTTCGGGAACATAACTCCAGTCTCTTCAGATTGCTGGCCATCTGAATAAAGCACCCATAAAAATTCAATCCACCTGTCTACTTACTTGGTTGAAATGGTAATAGGAAGCAGGAATGTTGATATTTCTGATTTCACCATTTGTTTATTATTTTACTTGTTTCCATTACCTAAGGAGATATGTCAGAAAAAATAAATATTGCTAATAGAAATGTCCGCAGCTCAGACTATCTTATCTACCTCAATCCCCCTTTTCAATTCTGAACCTCTTCTGCATGTGGGACTTCTGACTCTGTCATGTAGATGGGCTCCCATACCTATGTATATATAATATTAAATTTGATTATTTTCCCTTGCTAATCTGTCTCGGGTCTATTTGATTATTAGACGAGCCAAAAGAACCTTGAAGGTTGAGAACAGTTTATTCCTCCCCAGATGAGCAATGAAATTGGATATTTTACCTGATGAGATTTCCAAGGAAAAGGTAAAAAGAGGAGCCTGGTAGCTCATGACAATATATCGTGTGAATAAAAAAGGGGCCACATACTGAACCTGACAAGCTCAGGGGAGGCCTACATGGTGGCCCTGCAGACTCAGAGACCTAAAGTGACCACACAGGATGGTCGCAGATTAAACTTTCTAACTAAAAGCAGTTCATGGTAGGTAGTCATGTTCTAGGGAGGTATTTTTCTCTAACAAAGGTCAAATGCTTACCTTAATGGAATCTTTTGTCTTTTGCATCTAAAATAACATATCTGATGACATGTCTTTGAAGTGTAAAGGTAATCTTTTCCTGCCCCCCCCTCAGGACAGGCATCCCACAAGAGCAGGAACCCACAAACACTCTCATTGCTATTATCATGTTCATTAACTATTAACTACCTCATTCTTGCCTATATAAAAAAAGTTTCAGTATACAGGTACACATTTTTACTTTTTATCCAATCCCAGAGATTCCCAGCTTTTCTTTCTCCCACCTCCCTAATCTATCACCAATCAATTTCATGGAACCCCCTACATCTCTCCCTTTGAGTCTGATGTATAAAATAAATAGTGAAATTGCCATTTTTCCAGAGCCTTTTCTCAATCTGCTGAGATTTACTTCCTGGCAATTGTCGACAATTTGGCTCAAATAAGCTCATAAAAATTTCTTACAGGTGTGAAACTTTCTTATGCTGACAACAGTAAAATACAAAAGGAATGAGATGAATTAAAAAGGAAACCGTTGAACAAAAAAAGAATCAGAACATGAAAATTTTGAAAATCTTCACATATTCATATTGAGGAAGATAAGAAAGCTTGTTCTGAAGTAAACACCAAGGGTGTGGCTGACAACCTTTGATAAGGAATTAGTATGAATGTGAAGCATGATGTTAATGAGCCCCTCAGCACAGAGTAAGGACAGAGATGGGACTGTACCAACAGAAACAGTGGCCAAAGCGACACAGAGGAAAAGGCCAATGCAGGAAGCCTGTAAACATGTGTTATCTGTCGAGAAAAGAAAAGAATGACTTAAAGTCAATTCAGAGATCATGAAGGATGCCTCTCCTACCATTGGACCAAGGGTAAGGCTGCTTTCTCCTACTTTTCAATGGGCAGGGAGGTTACCATGGTTACCTGGATGAGCTGGGCCCTTGCAGAGAGCTTAATGGGTGGGGCCAAGCCACATAGCCAAAAAGAAGGGGATGACCTGCAAAGCCTTTGGGTGATGTTGTGACCCCAGTGGGTCTGAAGGGCAGAGCATCAAAGCCAAAAGGATTATTTCTGAGACTTAAGATCTAATGAAATCTGTCCTTAGACTATCTTAGGGCTTGTTACATCCTCCTTTCCAATTTCTCCCTTCTGGACTGAGAATGCCTATCCTGTGCCTGTCCCTCCATTATACTTTGGAAGCATATAATTTATCTGGTTTTACAGGTTCACAGATAAAGAGAAGTTTAGTGTCAGGATGCCTCATACCTTCAGACTCATCCAAACCAGCTTTAGCTGATATTTAGATAAGACTATGGACTTGAGCATGGATGCTGTCATGAGCTAAGAATTTTGAGGCTGTTGAGGTAGGATGGATGTATTTTCCATGTGAGAAGAACTTAAATTTTAAGCTATGGGCAAAATTATCACCAACATTCATATGTTGAAGCCTCACCTCCTCTGAGACTGTATCTGCAAATAGGGACTTTAGGATATAATTAAGATCGATAAGGACACGGGTCCCCAAACTTTTTACACAGGGGGCCAATTCACTGTCCCTCAGACTGTTGGAGGGCTGGACTATAAAAAAAAACTATGAACAAATCCCTATGCACACTGCACATATCTTATTTTAAAGTAAAAAACAGAACGAGAACAAATACAATATTTAAAACAAAGAACAAGTAAATTTAAATTAACAAACTAACCAGTATTTCAATAGGAACTATGAGCCTGCTTTTGGCTATTGAGATGGTCAATGTGCTCCTCTCACTGACCACCAATGAAAGAGCTGCCCCTTCCGAAAGTGTGGCAGGGCTGGATAAATGGCCTCAGGGGGCCGCATGTGGCCCGCGGGCCGTAGTTTGGGGACCCCTGGATAAGGGCATATGGGTGGGGCCCTAATCTGGTAGGATTGTTAGGCTTGTCAGAAGAAGAAGAAAGATTTATTCCCCACCCCTTCCCCAAACCACAGAGAAAGGGCCCTGTGAGGGGAGG
Source organism: Saccopteryx bilineata (assembly GCF_036850765.1). Taxonomy (NCBI): domain Eukaryota; kingdom Metazoa; phylum Chordata; class Mammalia; order Chiroptera; family Emballonuridae; genus Saccopteryx; species Saccopteryx bilineata. The sequence continues at coordinate 12,382,771 of NC_089497.1, forward strand.
ACAAGAAGGTGGCTATCTGCAAGCCAGGAAGAGACTTTTTCCCAGCATCCAAATTGGTTGGCACCTTGATATGAGATTTCTCAGCTTCCTTTTTTCTGACTTCTTAAAAAAAATTTATGTTGTTTATATGTTGTTTAAGCAACTTTAGTCTATGGTATTTTGTTATATAAGCTTGAGATGGCTACTACAAACCTCATTTGAAATATTTGCATAAGAGAAAGAGTCAATATTTTCTGTCTCTCCTACCTTAATACACAATATGTAGCTGTGTTTTTTTAAAAGTGAAAGCGGCATTTAGGTCAGAGGCCTAGACTGAGGGGACGGGGTGAAGGGAAGCATGCATACCATGACACAATGCCCTGGTGTTGCTACTTTCTCCTGGTTTGTAAGCCGACAGGGAAGGGTGCTAACACAGGGCTGTCCATGAAGGCTGCTGTTCTCATGATATAGGTTCGGCCTTAGCTTTTCTTCCCACACCAGTTGCCAGGGCAACTCAAGTATTGATTCCCATATGTAAGGCCAGTAGTCGCAGCTACTATCGCAGCCGCCTGGCCTGTGCAGGTTCGCATTTGATTTGGACAGATGGTAATGAAACAACGAAGCCAAGAACTGGTGGGCCATCATCTTTAATCCTGGCTTGCACCCAGCGGGCAAGTAAAAACACACACTGGGCTCCAAAACCCACTCACATTCAGTGCTCACAAAGCTACTGACTTATCTGAGTTTCCTAGAATAAAAGGTTTCTAGCTCACCAGACTTATTCACCTCTGTTCCCCATCTCCTTCCTTCTCCCTGCACAAACTCTACACTAACTGGCTTTTCCTTCAGCACTCCACCATCTTGGCTGCTTCTCATGGCCTCCTCCACGTGGCCTTTCTCTGCTCTCCCTTCTAATGCTAATCTCAGGAACCCAGAGAGCAAGCTTCCGGAATGCCCCACTTTAAGTGCAGAAATCAAAACCTTTAATCCAATATACAAAAAAGGAAGTCTCTGATACAAAGTCCACCCCACATCAAAAAGTGTGGGAAAAGCTTAGTTCTAAAACCAAGCCCCAGGCTATAAGGATCCTGCCTTCCCACAGCCCGCCCCAACACACATTAAAATAATTACACCCATTCCAAGCATAAGGGCAACTAATATCATCACCTGGGAGACGGGCTTCCACATGGGCAGTGCCATCTTTAACAAAGTATAGAGCATAATATATTTTATCTGCCCAATAATTTCCCTTTCCATCCAGTGCTCCCAAAGCCACTGATTCATCTGAGTATTCTTAGAATCAAAGGCCCCACCAGCCTTATTCACCTCTGTTTCCTGTCTTCTTCTCTCTGCACAAACTCTGCACAAATTGGCTTCTATTTCAGCACTCCGCCATCTTGGCAGCCTCTCCTCTGTAATGCTGATGGTAGGAACCACATGAGAGAGCCCCCGGTCTGCCTTATTTTATAGTACAAAAATTAAAACCTTTAAACCAGTATACAAATAAAGAAGTCTCTGATACAAAGCCACTTATCTGAGGCATAAATGGGATTCCTCATAAGAGTGCACCACCCCCTATCATGCAACAGTCAAGGGTGTGGGGTAAAGCTTAGTTTTGAGAAGACTTAGTATTAGAAGGATGTTGAAAAGATCTTAGTATTAACATAACAGGGTAGGGAAGGCTTAGTCTTAAAACTAAGCCTTAGGCTATAAGGACTTTGCCAGCTCACAGCCTGTCCCCCACACCCAATGCAAACTATAAGCGAGCAAGCATAGACATAATATTTACAAACTTATTTGACCAACACCAGTTTTTAGTTTCTTTAGTTCTCTTTGCTTTACTTTCTGAGTTTGCTGAGGTAGGTCTATAGGAAAGCCCTGTATCCGTGTGGGTGTGTACCTGAGTCTGTATGCGAATATGGTACATTTTCACGTGCACTAATCTGACTCATGTTTCTTGGTGGCACAGCCAGTAGATCACTAACTATTTTTGGACTTTTTAAATTTTCTAAGAGAAGCAGCTCTGGCCTCCATTCTGCCTTCTTGGATTATCTGTGGACCCACAGTCATCTGACCTGCTAGGACTGGGAAGCAGGCCACTATTGGTGCTGGGAAAGAATGGACTTCCCTTTGTCTGTCAAACTGTAACGCTTAGATCTAACTGCAAACAGGAAATATGTTCTCTTTTTTGAAGAAACAAACTTGCCCCTGCAGAGGGTTATTGGCTCTGCTTTAGTTATGCTCTAAGCCCTCATGAAGGTCATCCAGAGGGACAAGTGGGTGGGTGTGGAAGACAAGGAAACCTGGTCTAGGTCTGGCTCTGTCCTTGACCGGCTGGAAAGCTTGGGCATTGTCATTTAACCTCTCTGCGCCTCACTGAATCATTAAACATTGTTTAAAGACCCAGTATGTCAGATGCTCCATGTCCCAGTGGAATGCCAGTCTTGTAACAGGTGCAGATGGGAACAGTAGTGAGTCAGGGAGTCCCAGCCAACAACACCCTGGGAATTAGAGCCTACCTATGTGCAAAATGTGTGGTCAGGGATCCCTATGTCCAGTGTGCATTCTTTCATACTGAGAAAGGAAGAAGACATCGCTTTATGCCCAAGTCCCAAGAATAACCGAAAGAGAGGGACATGGAGAAGAAGCCAGGCTGTACTGGCATCTGGTCTCCCGTGTGACCACGTGATCGGAGGTGAGCTGCCACCTGAAACACAGGAGGAACTCAAGCGGATGCTGCTGCTTTCACTGGGGAGCGCCATGCAATTCTATCATTTTGGGTGGTTTTGCACCTTTAGCTGCTCTAAATTTCTGTTCCCAGAGGATACTGTTTTCCTGAAAGGAAGCAACCTTTGTGGTAGGCAGAGCAGAGGCTGAGAAACGCACTAGACCTACCAGACGCTCCCCAGACAGGAAGGGTGCCTGGTAGGGGCCTACCGCTAAGGCAGCATCACCCAGACACACAGCTTCCTCTTTGTGGACATGGGTGGCCCACGGTATTTGGAAGTGGGCGGACTGTTTGTGCAGGAACTTCTCATCTTTGCAGTGTTGTGAATGTGGAGGAAACCGAGGTAGCAAAATGAATGACTATTAATGCTAATACAACTTCAGGGTCTTTGGAACCTGAATGGGGACAGATAGTTTATATACAAAATTATAATTAACATAAAACAAGTATCTAATGAATGTACAAGTAGCCATGAAGGCAAATAATGGTAGGAAATCAACAACTTATGAAAAATTTCAGGGATGATTCAACAAGAAAGAAAAGATGTTCACTTTAAAAGGCCAGAATTGGAAAAACATGAAAAAATAAAGATGGCACCTGGAGAGACTGTCTCAGCGAAGAATGCAATCCGTCGCAAGAGAAAACCCAGCGACAGCACTTTAAACGCAGAAAAGCTTGTTGTTAATTACATAAGAAGAGTCCCAGTAGATCATTGTTGGATGTGATCTGGTTCAGGGAATCAGCTGTGCCTTTCTTTCATGGTTGCCATGTGCTGCTGCAGGTCCGCATGTCACACATGAACTTTAGTCAAGAGGAAGGAAAAGGACAGATAGAGCTTTGCAAGAGCCCCTCCTCCCTTCCCCTGTGACTTAAGCTAGATCTCAGCCGAGATAGTGTCACATGTTCCCCTTTCGAAACCACTCCACCCCTAACTAGACCTACCCCATCAGCAATAAGGCAATCTGAAAGGAAAATTTTTTCCTTCTTTTTCCAAGGGAGAAGAAGGGAGATAGACTCCCACATGCGCCCTGACTGGGATTCACCTGGCAACCCCCATCTGAGGCCGATGCTCTGCCCATCTGGGGCCATGCTTGCAACTGAGCTATTCTATTCTTAGTGCCTGAGGTGGAGGCTCCACAGAGCATCTTCAGTGCCCAAGGCTGATGCATTCTAACCAATTGAGCCATGGCTGCAGGAGAAGAGAGAGAGAGAGAGAAAGAGAGAGAAAGTGGGGAAGAAAGAGGGTGGAGAAACAGATGGTCATCTCTCCTATGCGCCCTGACCAGAAATCAAACCCAGGACATCTACAAGCAGGCCCGATGCTCTACCACTAAGCCAACTAGTAAGGGCTCTGAAAGGAAATATTTAACTGAGAACATTGCTGTATTAAAAAATAACAACAGCAAAGAATTCTGCTAGAAAGAATAAAAGAATGAGCCAGCAAGAACTAGGGAGAAATGACAAGGACTAGAACATATAGTCTTCGGGATGAAAGTTGAGGTGGAAAGATTCAAAATGAAACCTAAAAGTGAAGTTGTGATCTGATTTTAAAGACCTTTTTGACTATATTTATAAGTCTTTGTCTTTTGTTCTTTGAAACACGGAATAGACTAATTCTCTTTGTACTTTAAGATCCTGGAAGATCCCTTGTCAATAATCCCAGCGTTCTATAGAAAGTCTTGACCGGAATGTTAACAATTTTCTCTTAGTCATAACCTTCCCGCTCGCTCTACTCTTCCCTAAAGCTCCATGAATGTAGAACATGAACCCTTCTTTCAATTCTTCCTCCCTCAGCACCATCAATGCTAGGACTCTGGCCACCAAAAGAAGAATGTAACCCAAAGTAGCCCCTGCTTAAAGGAACAGCGCCTGGGAAATATCTAACACTAAAGAGGAGCAGTAAGGTGTGTGAAGGACCCAGAGACAGGAAGTTCTGTTCAAGTCCTGACTGTCACAGATGAACTGTGTGGCTTCATGAACTCTGGCCTCTGAACTGGTTTCACGGAGGAAAACCAAACATAAAAGAATTGAACTGGCAGATTTCTAGGATTGCTTCTAGTTTTATGATTATCTGCTGACATTTCCTTCAGCTTCTCCGATCATGCACATGTTCCACGGGTGCGTTTTTTAAAGGAGCAGAGTGCCACTTAATGGGGGAAAAAGTCAAGGCAAAAAGCTTTCTTTATTAAGAGATGTAAGATTCTCTAGCTTAGCTAGATTTATAGTCTTTGTGCAGCTAACAGTTTTGCTATAAAGCAACCTATTAAACAATATCCCCTTAGTTTGGGGCCCTATATTTCAACGAATTCACTTTTTTATTTCACTGTCAAGACTTTTCAAGTCTTGGGTTTTGGGGTAATCCTCTTGTTGCCTTTCGAGCACATTTCTGACCACTAAGCTAGGAGCTGCGGCTTCATATTCCCACACGGCCCCAAATATCCTGAAGAGTCTTTCAGGCATGAAGGTACTTGCAAAAATGAGGAGGTTTTGCAACTGGGTTCGGGAGAATAAGGGCCTCCGTGTCATTAACCATCCATGAGCCCTCGACAGTAGTACGTGTCGTCACTCTGCGGGGCACAGATGCCAAGTGAGGCCACTCGACTAGCAGCCAGGCTCTGTTGTTTATTGCTCTTCTTGGATTATTTCCTTTATTTAATAATGGCAAGGGACCAAAGTGAAAGGAGGGATTTGCTGCTGTGGAGGCTGAGAGCAACCCACTTGTCAAAACAAAGTTATAGTGAGACTTTGAGGGAAACTTCTTAGTCCCGGGGACCAGAGACAGCAATGCTCACTGAAGGAAGATGTCTTTATCACTGTGAGTGCGGAGCATGCTGCTGTTGTTACAAGCGAGTTGTGACATTGTTCTAACTGGATTACGTCTGTGCTTTTAAACGGCAGACAACCAGAGTATCATTGGAGATAATAGGATCTGGGACTGGAAAACCTTCATATTTTATTAGGACTACATTGATCCCATTCCTTTAAGTCGCTGGAGTGTTACTTCACATGCCAGTGTCTGCATAACTGCATTGCCTTAGTTTCTCAGCTCCATTTAAGATTCCCTGGCATATCAAGGCTGGCAAATGTCAGTGAAGATAACTATCAACACATAATAACTTCCAACTAGAGGAACGTGTGACATGAAAACAATTAAATGAGCAAGTCTTTCTGCAATAACTGTGAGCCAAGGGAAGACAAATGAACTCCAGCTACTCTGTGTGTGTGTGTGTGTGTGTGTGTGTGTGAGAGAGAGAGAGAGAGAGAGAGAGAGAGAGAGAGAGAGAGAGAGATTTGATTTGAGTTCGACTGTGTATAGACACGGACATTCATCACAGATGGCCAAGGAAGTAAAATGTGTCCCAGCAAGTGATACGGCTACATAAACCTAATGAGAGGCTGGTAGCCTACGTCACAGAGAACCTTTAGATCAATGAGCCTTGAAATCATGTAAGAACAGGGAACAGGATGCAACTCGAGTCACACCCGTAGGGAAATCCTACAAAGAGAGCTTAATTTAGTAATGTAGAACTCCGGTTTTCTATTGCTGCAGAACAAACTTAAAGGTTGATTGTTACCTTAACTCAGTGGTTCTCAAACTTTTTGAAGTCGGGGCACATTTAAAATCTTGCAAATAATTATAGGCGCACTATATAGAAATTTCTGTGAAATATATTATAATAATTCAGTCAGATATTAAAGAAAAAAATATAAAGTCCAAGCATGCTTTTATGGTAATTAAATAAAATAAATATGACAAAATTAAATTTATTCTGACATTAAAAAACATTTTTATGTTACATTTTTTGTTATGCTTTTTAGAATTAGTAAAAAAGAGGGGTTAAGAAATAAAAAAAACTGACAAAAATGTTATCTTTTTATATATAACATATAGATACATTCTTAGTAGGATTTAGTAAATTCAGCAAGTCCTGGTGCAAATGTGTTCAGTTTTTTCATTCTTGTGTTTATGAGAAACATGACCCTGATGTGTTCTAGCGATTTCTTCAATGTTTGGGCATATATCTGAAAAGCAAACTCATTTCCTCATCAATACATTGAAGAATTACTCTCTTTTTACTCTTAATTGTGTTTAGGGCAGAAAACCCCCACCATACATATCATCTTAACTTCACACCAAACAAAGGATAGAAGAAACTTGTCTCCAGTCTCTCTGGGAAACATGGAGGGGGGGGGGTAATGTAAACAATCCAGCACCACAGCTTAACAGCCTTTTGCAACCTAATCAGGCAAGTGAGGTGGGGGGTTGGGCAGACTGTCAGCTTCCAGCCAATTCCCCATACCTCTGTCCCCTAAAAATCTAAACTCTAAAAACCCTCTTGGTTTTTTGATTTTCAACCGGAAATCTTCTAGAGTGCACCAGTGTGTACCCTGGCACACACTTTGAGAACCACTGATAAACAATGGGAAGATGTGATGTACTCTGTCTATAAAGTAACCTTTTGAGGTAGAGCTAAGAGTACAGTCTATAAGGCTTTGCTTACCACACCCATGCTTGGCCTCTTTCCACCGTCAGGGCACACTGTCCTATATTTTATAGGTATTTTCCTTGGCCCCAGTTAGAGATAAGTCATTCTATTTTCTCATGATGTTCAGCGTCAAATAGGCCAGCCAGTATGGTTCTGCTGAAACCCAACTATGATAAGTATTCAGGGCTTTATTCTGAGTGACTCAGAGTGACACTGCAGAGCTTTAAGCAGAGAATTAACATGATTTTACTTCACTGGATATTTTGTGAAGCAAAGTCACTCCAAGACATACACTGACAAGGAGCCTGTCATAAGTAAGAGGTGATGATAGTTTGGATGGGAATAATAGCATTGGTGGTTGCTATTATTATTGTATCTGACCAGATTCTGGATACATTTTGATAGTAGAGCTGATATTTGTTGATTAATTGAATGCGTAACCAGAAGGAAAGAAAGATGTCAAGAATAATCCCCAAATATTGAAGACAGTAGAAACTGAAAGATATCTTTTTTATGCATAAAAATAGCAACAGGAGATAAACTAAAAGCAGGTCAATGAAGGGATCTAAGATGTTTCTTCTCTCCTTTTCCTTTCTTGTTTAGAAAAAGATCAGAACTAGAACACCCAGTTTCTATGCTTTCCATATCTTTGCAGCCCATTCAGATAGAAAAACTCAAGCTTTGGCCTGACCTGTGGTGGCGCAGTGGATAAAGCTTTGACCTGGAACGCTGAGGTCGGCGGTTAAAAACTCCAGGCTTGCCTGGTCAAGGCACATATGAGAAGCAACTACTACGAGCTGATGCTTCCTATTCCTCTCTCTACTCTTTTTCTCTCCCTCTCTCTCCTCTCTCTAAAATCAATAAATAAATTCTTTAAAAAAAGAGTCAAGCTTTTTTAGGAAATTGCCCACCGACATACCCAGCCCTCCTTGGGCTGCTTCTTGTTTAGAGTTGCAGAATCTGGAGTTCAACTAAATTCAAATTTTGGCTCTATTATTAACTTGCTTGGATCCATCACAATAACATTAGAACAACTCATCTGTAAAAAATAAAAAAATACATATTGGTACCTATGTCATGGGTTAAGTAAAAAACAACAACAAAATAAGATGTTCTGTTTAAATGATTTAGACTGTGGTATTCTGGGAAGAGTTTAACAATCAGGTCTCCAAGTTATTTTTCTTAAAGGCCCTGATTTCTAGTGTTATGACATTACTGAATGTAGAGTCGGATGGCTGTCTGCCAGATTTACTCTTGCGTGTAGCTAAGAGCCAGCTCCGGCATACCACTGGACTAGGCACATCGCTTCATGTACAATGTGTTGATAAATATTTGCTATTCGTGTTACTATTTGTATGTATATAGTACTCAGGAGCTTGTGTTACATTGCATGTTTATGTGTCAGTTCTTATTCTTAAACCATATACTTCTGGAGGACAGGAATAATGATTATGTGGCTTAAAAAAAAAACTAACAAGATACTTTGACCTCTTTCTTCTGGTGCTTCTCAGCCCATTTCAGAAACAAATATTATTATGTATGAATGCGATTATTATCACTTTCTGTTTATCTGTTTATCTCTATAATTATAAATATAATCTGTTTATCTCTGTTAATATAATTATCCTGTTTATCTCTATCTCTTTCAGAGCTGAACTAAGTTATCTTTACTAACCCTGTTGCCTCCTTTCTTGTCTTTAACCTAAGCCTCTTTATTACCTGCTTCTCTTTGAAAAATATTAACTGAATAAATGAATTGTCAAACTAATAAGCTATGGCAGAGAGATGTAGGAAAAATATTAATCCTGAAAACTGGTGCAAACATCACAACATTAGTTTGGGTAATAGTGAGGTACCCATCATTAAGCCCTGGAAGATAATGCCTGCAAATAATTAATAATAATAATTATAGGAAGAAGACAAGTAATAAATATAGATATCACTGATAAAAATAATAAGTATAGATTACTATGAGTGTCATTTGCTTAAGCATTTTCCCTTCATTTTAAAAATTAATTATCCCAGTGACCCCATGGGATATGCAACATTATTTATATTTTACAGAAATTATCAGCAAGGGACACTTAGGAGAGAAATAATGCCTGGACCCTTAATGATAAGTGTAAAAGATAACAATTCGAAGCCCCATTGGGTTGGGTTGAAATTAAGGAGAGAGTGGTCTAGCTGCTTTGGGAATGTATTCTGGCTCAATTGAGATTAATTTAGGAAACTTGAGTATGCTGAGTCTGCATATGGAAAATCAGTGGATCTACCCATAAATAGTTAAAGAAGAGAGAGATGGCCCTGGCCGGTTGGCTCAGCGGTAGAGCGTCGACCTGGCGTGTGGGGGACCCGGGTTCGATTCCCGGTCAGGGCACATAGGAGAAGCACTCATTTGCTTCTCCACCCCCCCTTCCTCTCTGTCTCTCTCTTCCCCTCCCGCAGCCGAGGCTCTATTGGAGTGGGGATGGCCCGGGCGCTGGGGATGGCTCCTTGGCCACTGCCCCAGGCGCTAGAGTGGCTCTGGTCGCGGCAGAGCGACGCCACGGAGGGGCAGAGCATCGCCCCCTGGTGGGCGTGCCGGGTGGATCCCGGTCGGGCGCATGCGGGAGTCTGTCTGACTGTCTCTCCCTGTTTCCAGCTTCAGAAGAAAAAAAAGAAAAAGAAAAAAAGAAGACAGAGATCAGGAAGCAAAGGACAAGAGTGCAGATAAAGATTCTAAATCAACACAAATACAAAGAATGGGTCTAGGATGGAGAAAGATGTTGCTTATGCATAACGTACCATCAGTACCTTCTTTCTCCAAGATACCTCCCTGAATTTGAATTCTTTCCATTTTTCACAATATGATTGACAGGCAGGTATTCTCTTCTCATCTCTGCTTGTCTGTGTTGGAATAATTGTACTATACTTCCTTCCGGTACATTAGGAGTTCTCTCTTCAGTGTTTGCTACATGGAAACTGACATATCCATAAATCTGAATGAGAAGCAGAGAAAAATACCATAGAACTCGCTCTGTAAAGAGATAAGCAATTCCCATTTTTCCATTTTTAATTTGCCATTTTTATTTACTCACTGCTTGTCCAATAGTTTGTACTAATTTGTGTATAGGAAATCTACAAAGTTTTTGGTGAGCTAGAATAAAGAGCAATGATTTAATAAATTCTATTGGATGTAACTACATTATGAAATGGTTAAAACCGTGTTGGATAATTGGTGTCACACTTAACTATTAAAAGCTGTTTAACATAATTTAACCCTTGAAATATAGTTTATATAAAATATTTTGTTAAGAAAAAAATTAATTTGGATCGATTCTAGACACAAATCTGGTACCATAGTTTTTTATATACACCTTAGTTAATACATTACAATCCTCTCCAGGAAATCTGGAAGTCATTGACTTGGAAATTATATCAGTGAAGACTGCTTATAAGTGACAAAATCCCAAGTTGAATGAATTAGAGAAAAGAAGAAATATTTTATCTAAAAAATATAAGGTATAGATGAAAATATCTAATACATAAGAAGGTCAAGGGTAGAGCTGGGGCTTAGAGACTCTTAGAGAGAGGGCTTGAGGGATCCTATGTATTTCCTGAGCTGCCATTTGTTTATATTATTTTCTCAATATCTAAAAAGTTATAAAGGAATCCTCTATGTGGCAGAAAACATAACTTTTAATAGCCTTTGTGCTTTTTCACCTTAAGATGAAGCTCAGAGACAGACTTATCCTGCAAAGTCTGGTATGATTGAGTTCCCAAGGCTGGACCAATGACTGCAGCAGGAATTGAGAAATTCTATTTTCCCCAACTTTGTTCAGTTCTTACCCTTGTTCCAATGATGGTGCTTAAGATACAAAGTCATGAGAACATGGGGTGAGACTCTTTAATGGATAGAGAAAAGTCTAGAAGAAAGAGAGTTCTGGGAAGACCAGAAAATAGATGTTCATTATGGCAATTTAAAAGATAGTTTCCAGTTCTACCATCAAGTGTTACTGATGACCCAGTAACCTCCTTAATATGGTTTGGAACAGCCCCATGGGTACCAACTCTTGGACAGCAGTAGGCTCTTTTGTACAGGTCAAAACCATCAGGCACATCTCTCTGCCTGCCATTTGCCATTTCTTCTCCCAAAGGGAGCATTGTTAGTAGTCACAACACTTGATAAAATAAAAGTATTTATTTACTCAATACTAAAGGCAGGGTTAGATATTAATTAACCTTTATTGTTGCTATAGAAAAATAATAACAACTGTTCTCCAAGCTTTAACTACTGAGATTGTAATTTAGCCGTAGTTCTGTCCCTGAGACTCTTTAGTAAGGACTGACCTTAAACAGATATCCAAAAAAGAACATCAATATTTTTCTTTGCAGTCTTTGCCCCCTTCAGCCATTGTCTTCCCTCTGTCTCTCAAATCACTGTGGGTCATATAGAGGACATACGCTTGATGTTTAGATTCCAGAATTATAAACTTCATAGCCAATGTGTATTTGCATAAAAGTAGACTTCTTTTTCCAGATATTAGACACTCATAGTAACGTTTAACCAGCAAACTGTTCATGTCACCATTTTACAGTAGCTCTTGATGAAAAATGTAACATAAATCTCTATAGTGTGAAAGCAGTACCCCATCAAATGAATAAGCTGTTATTCTATGCATCACATCAATGATGAGGAACTTGTTAAACAAGTTACGATTTGGAAGCAAAGATGATAAAATCTTATTGAATATTTGAACAATATATCTTGAAAAATAAAAGTAGAACACAAAGAAAAAAATATAGAGGTCTTTTATTTTGGCTGGATGTGCTATCCAGCAATACTATCAAGATACCTAGGTTCAGGTGTGGCAGCATAAGAAAAAGGCTTGGATAAGAAGAGAATAACCCATATATTTTAAAACAGACACAACACACACTCCACATACAATATGTTCACATTGTAAAGACCCTTGCTGTGACTTACTGAACCAACTAATGGGTAACTTCATATTCGAAGATTTACGCTAAGCCTTTACTTTCCAATTTTCCCTTCTAAGCCAAGAGTTACTGATGATGATTGAACTCAGTGGCTCAATAAACAACTTTGCTATCTGAAAAAATACACCCTCTTCACCAGCAAGATGTTTGGATTCGTTCCATGAAAAAGAAAAAAAAAACTGGTCAACAGAGAGAAGGGATTGCATTGAAAAGCGTGCATTTCTATTTTTACTGTGGTCATAAATTATTGCTCACACTGGCATTGATTAATTGGTCTTTCTCAAATCCTGCAGAATTTTTTATGAAAATCCAGGATAAAGGACAAGGACAATATTACCAGCAGAAAGAAAAAAACACATTTCAAAACGTTGTGTGGAGATAACATTGCATAGACAGAAAATGAGCCACAATGAAAGCATCTTTTTGGGTACAGTATTTAAATATTTTAAGTGATTTAGTTCCTTTCATCAAAGTCTTTATTCACCCCCCTTTCTTATCTCAGGTCTACAACCAAACCCGAGAAGGGTGAGGATGACATGTTCTACATATACACCTGTCAGTGTGACATCAGGGCATCTTCTACCCATTGAAAATTTCTGTGATATGATGTCTAATTCCTGAGGGTTCACTGCTAGTGATCGAGTGTTGCATTGATAATTTAAGCAAGTGTCCTCAATAGATTTTAAGTTGGATAAAACAGCTGGCTGAATGTCATGCATGATCAGTCTTGTGGAGACCAGAGTTTCACTTTGAAAATTAATAAGCTTTTCATTTGAGGACTAATGTTTGCTGGATTCTACTTTCTGATTAACCACTTTCTTCTTGTCCTACTTAATTCCTCAGTGACTGCATTTCTTTCCCATTTGTGTGTTTTTTAAACAGGTTTCTTATTACTCTCTATAATTTGGTAGTTGCCATCCTAAGTGATACATATTGCTCAGTAAGTAATGGCTATTACTATAAATTTATAAAATGAACAAGTGTAGTAAGGCACCAGAAAAGCAAAAGAAATAGACCAATGAATCACATTTAGGAGTCCAAATATTGACCCAGGTACATATGGGCACTTGATATATGACAAAGTTATGGACACTTTTGTACATGGATGGCTTAAAAGATGGCATTGGGAAAATTGGCTATGTGTTAAGCAATCTATATATCTTAGCTCATCAATGTAGCCTGTGACAAATAAAAATGTGTACTTTCTATGATTATATTTCCATTTCTACTTCTCTCAATGTTTTAGACAAATTAATCTATAATTTCATGAAAAAGCAAAATAATCTTTGCCTTCTTCAAATATGTAAATATTAGCATAAAGGAATATAAGATAACTATAAAAATTAAATAAGATGAAAATAGACTTGGAGAAATTTGGGTTGGATGAGATTAAATGAATAACCTTAGTTCTTTAAATGTGTTAAACACGAAGCATATATGAGCTATTAACAAATATCAAAAGAGTGAGTCCGTATGTAAATGCATACTGCAGCTCTCAGTCTGTTTGATGGATAATTAAGAACTTAAGTAATATAATACTTAAAATTATAAATATATGTATGAATTATAAGATAGGGACCACAGAAAAATGTAAGTGGTGTGCTATAAGAAAGAAGGTCATTTCACATATATCAAGCACACATATTCTTTTTTTTTTTTTTAACAGAGACAGAGAGAGAGTCAGAGAGAGGGATAGACAGGGACAGACAGACAGGAACGAAGAGATGAGAAGCAATCAATCATAAGTTTCTCATTGCGCATTGCGACACCTTAGTTGTGCATTGATTGCTTTCTCATATGTGCCTTGACCACGGGCCTTCAGTAGACTGAGTAACACCTTGCTGGAGCCAGCGACCTTGAGCTCAAGCTGGTGAGCTTTTTGCTCAAACCAGATGAGCCCACGCTCAAGCTGGCTACCTTGGTGTCTCGAACCTGGGTCCTCAGCATCCGAGTCCGACGCTCTATCCACTGTGCCACTGCCTGGTCAGGCAAGCATGTGTTCTTTTTACGTCATAGAATTACAGCAAATTGGTGTTGGAAAGGTCATTGTAGATGATCTAGTCAAAAGACCCATCTATCTAATCTTGTACTCCCTGCACTCCTGACAAGAAGGAAATCATGCTCTCTGAAGAGCTCTGGAGGTGAGGAAACCAAGACTTCCCGGTGAAAATGGAGTGATGGAAAATGAAGTTGATTAAGAAATAGTCTTCCTCGGTTCTGGTTCGGGATGAGTCATTGAGTAGAGAAGCAAATCTTTTAATCTTGCTCACTCCATATCTCCTCATCTGGAAAAATGAGAGAACTGAACATTATCGCAGCAAGGTCTAGTTCTATCGTATTAACTGTGCTCATTCTCTGATTAGAGTTTTGTACAGATTTTCATTTTAAACGTTTTTAATATAATCCACCAAAAGTTTAGTGATAACACTTTAAAAAACAATTGCTCTTTGGCCCTCGTTGGTGGCTCAGTGCATAGAGCCTCGGCCTGGAGTATAGATGTCCTGTGTTAGATTCCTGGCCAGGGCATGCAAGAGAAGAGATCATCGGCTTCTCTCCCTCTCCCTCTCCCCCTTCATTTCCTCTTCTCTTCCTGCAGCCAGTGACCTCATTGGTTCGAGCGTCACTGGGGTGCTGAGGATAGCTTTGTTGGTGAGTGCACCAGCCTCAGGAGCTGAAAATAGCTCAGTTGATTTGAGCATTGGCCCCAGATGGGGTTGCCAGGCGGATCCATCTTGGGGCATATGCAGGAGTCTGTTTCACTAAATCCTCTCTTCTCACTTAAAAAAAAAAAGTAATTGCTCTTCATTCTAACTATTTTTTATTTCATAACAACTCACCACAAAACTCAGTGAATAATAAACTTAACATAAAATTTGATTATAGATTCTCAAGTTGGTCAGAGTTTGATAATCATCAGTTTGTCTGTTTAGCTGGACAGTTCAAATGGTTGCGGAAGTATTCTCCAGTCAGATTTCTGGTGGTCGATGCTGCCTTTAAACTTAAACTTCAGCCTATATTGCTGGCCATGACATTTACATGTGACCTGAGCTTCTTTCCTCACAAAAGGGTACTTAGGGCTGAGGAGTGATTTTCCAGAGAGATGATCAGGCAGGCTCTATCATCTTGTATGACAACTGAAGAAGTCATTCAATGTCACTTCTTCAATCTATTTATGAGAAACAAGTCACTAAGTTTCAACTGAATTCTAGAGTAGAGGAACCAAACTCCATTTTAGTATGAGAGATGTCGGTCTTTCATGACAGACTTCTAAATATCTTATTATTAATATCATATTTTCTTAAGTTTTCTCTTTTGTTTGCTAAATGTATTATTCATTTTCTTTAAACATTTTTATCAGACTGCATTTTAGATTTCCTACATCATCTTTCTGACTTTATAAGATTATTTTTATTATTTGTGTTAAAAGACGCAACTCTTCACAAAATGGTAAATAAAGCATTAGTTCTCAAAATATTATTCTGAGGTCCTGGTGTGGGTTCTCTATAATCTCTTCTACAAGGTTAAAACTACTTTCTTAATAATACTATGAGATAACATTTCTTTTTCATGCTCTTTCTCTCAAAACTATACAATGGATTTGCCAATCTTACAGACAAGTGATTTTGCTGTCAAAAAGTAGGGTTTTTTTTAATGAAAAAGGTAAAATCAAGACTTTCTTTGAAATGTAAAATAATTATGTGTTTAAGTTTTGACTCTACTCATTAATAAGAGACCAACGTATATGAGTAAAGTAGCTTAAAAGAAAAGTAAAAAGAAAGCCCAAATGCATATAAAGTAAAAGATACATAAATTAATTGCAAATAGAAGAATACTGTTATCTTTATAGGGTTCAAGAAGACTTTTAAACCTCTATCAGAAAAAACAAATAAATAAAAGAATAGAATTTTGTACATTTTTAGCTACCTACAACTACCTACAAAGTGGTAAATATTCCCATAAAAACAGAACCTAAGAAGACGGGCGGGTATGTTGCAGACAATGCATAGAGTTCGAGTTCTGTAAGAGAACATTTTCCTTCATGTCATGAAACATTAAATGCACAGAAAATGTGAGGATCTGGTTGTCTTCCGTGAAGTCAAACATTAAAGTAATGTGCAAACATGTAAAAGAAGACTCTTTACTAATTTTTTTTGTTTTGAAAATAAAGTTATTTTCTACAAAATACGTTAACATGAGTCTCTTATTATTTAAAGTCATTTACTTGACATTTATTTTTTCTGTTTCAATTTCTAATATAGTAAATATTGAAAAATAAAACCCACATAAAAATGTTTATTTATCCTCAACTAATATTAACAATATCAAGACTCCTGAGACAAAAAATTGTGAGAATTATATGTTCTTTTGAATTAGTATATTGCGTTTCCTTGGATATATTCTCAGAAGTGGGGTCACTGGGTCATAAAAATCACAGTTCCATTTTTAATTTTTGCAGTAATTTCATACTACTTTCCACAGTGGCTGCACCCATCTCCATTCCCACTAAAGGGTCCCCCTTTTTCTACACCCTCACTAACCTCATTGCTTGTTGATTTATTGATGATTGCCATTCTGACAGGTGTGAAGTGGTAGCTTATTGTGGTTTTAATTTGCATTTCTCTGATGATTAGTGATGTTGAGCACCTTTTCAGATGTCTACTCACCATCTGTATATCCTCTTTGGAGAAGTATCTTTTTAGGTCTTTTGCCTATTTTTTAAATTAGATTTTTGCTAGTTTGATTGCTTCTTTGTTTGTTTTGATGTTAAGACTTATAATATTTTTATAAATCTTGGATATTAATCCCTTATCAGATATATTATTGGCAAATATGTTCTCTCATTCAGTGGGCTGTCTTTATATTCTGGTGATGGTTGTTTATAATAGCCAAAATTTGGAAGTAGCCCAAGTGCCCATCAGTAGATGATTAAATTAAAAACTATTGTACATTTATACAATGAAATACTACTTGGTCATAAAAAAGAAGAAAATCTTACCTGTTGTGACAGCATGGGGGGGCCTACAGAGTATTATGCCAAGTGAAAAAAAGCCATTCAGAAAAAGACAAGAACCATACGTTCTTACTTGTATGTGCAATTTCATGAATAAAATAATCTAACAAACAAAACAAAAATTGACTCATAAATACATAGGACACACTGACAGGTGTCAGAGAGAATATGGGTTGAGAGATTGGGTGAAAAAGGTGAATGGATTAACCACAAATAAAAGCACTCATAAATGTAGACAACCATGTAGTGATTGCTAGAAGGACAGTGTAGAGGAGGTGGGAGAAGGTCAAGGGGAAATAAATGGTGATGGAAGGAGACATGACTTGGGGTGGTGAACACACAACCCAATACTGTATACAGATGATATATAGAACTGTGCACCTGAATTCTATGTAATTTTATTAACCAATGTCACCCCAATAAATTCAATTAAAAAAATAAAAGTATAAAAAGAACAATTAGCAGCTCCATTGAGTATTTAAAATATATATTTTTGGTCATAATTCCTTAAAAATAAGTTTGATTAAAAAATTGAGAATTACTACTCTAAGATCTGTGGTTATAAAGAAGATCTAAGTATGTAACCCCAACATATAACCACATTGATATAAGGATTATTTTGAGCTGATAATAATTGAGATACAGAAACAGATGTCTAAAAGTAGAGCAGGGCATACATTTCCTTTTGCAAAATGTGTCTTCCTATCTCTATTCCTAGCCAGAAAGAACACAGTCAACTCTAGGGCCAGATTGTATGAATAGACCTCACTACAACAGTCCTCATCTTCCATTAGCTCCCCATATATTTCTTAGTCACTTGCCCACAGCTTATTATTACTTGAGGCCAAATTCCTTTTCCTTTGATAGAATGGTGTATAAGCTTCCAAGTCAGCCACTTCTCTGAGTTTCAATTCTTTTCTGTGAATTCCCATGTATGTAACATATTAATAAAAATTGTATCCTTTTCTCTTGTTAATCTTTCTTTTATTTTCTTAATTCACAAGGCCTGTAGCTACTGAACCTAAAGAAGATAGAAGACAAGGTTTTCTTTCTTGACAGTTAACTGTTTCCTTTATTTTTTTTCATGGTAAATTTATGGACAATTGAACTCCAAACACATGGTATGTCCAGTTTTCCCGAGTTTATTTAAACCTTACTGATCCAATTCTACCAAAATCAGAAATAGTATGACTTGTTCTTAAGAAACTAATATAGGTTATCAATTAGTACCATGTTCTTCATTCAGTTTTTAGACATCTTTTATTCAAGATTCTTTTTAATAATCTCTTTTAAAGTTGACATCAAACTTCATTGCTCTGTACTTGGAAAAATCCAATCTTTGGCTCTTTAAAGAAAAATGGGACTTTATTTTTTCATCTTCAAACTTTGTCAACTATTTCATTTTCTGCAGCTTTGTTATGTAACCAGTTGTGAACCAACCATCTTCTCTGATTTCAGGTACTCTTCGTACTTCTTTTCAACGTAGTTCTCTCCATTCTAGAAGATTATCCTCAGGTGTTTTATAAATTTAGTAAATAATGTAGCTTCCTTTAGGTATATTTCTTTTTTAAATTAAATTTATTGGAATAACATTGGTTAATAAAACTGTGTGCAACTTGATGACACCTGTATACTAATCTTGTCTCTACTCTCTGCACCATGGCTGTCATCCTCATCTCCCAGATGATTTTAGATCTGGACCGCTACAGCTTCTGTCACCTCCTGCCTCTCATTTTTTATGGTCTATGGAATGTCTCTTGTACCCCTGGAGTGGTGGTGTTTGAAGTGTAATTCAAATACATTGGATATCAGAATACCTTGTTGGCTTGCGCAAACAAACGCACATTTCTAAACAACAACCCACTCCTACTTTATCAGAATATGTGGATTGAGTTCAGTGTCCATCACTAATAACCCAAAGATTTTTAACTGACATCTGAAAACATATTAAACCTTTTAAGAGCTTTAACTCTCCCCCTCATTTATTTCGTCCCCATAAAGCCTGATTTTATGGTTGAGGACACTGAAGCACGTGCTCAAGGTCACACAGCTAGACATTGTTAGAGCTGGGAATCAAATCAGAGCCTTGTCTATTTTCTCCCTTCCTATACCTCTTAGGCAGATTAAACATCTGAGAGGTACTGGAAAGGGCTTGGTGACAAAAAGAAAAAAAAAAAAGAAAGCAAAGAAAGACATGTACACAAAAGAACTCTCGTTGGCTCTGCCTCAGAGTCTGAAATCCTCAGCGTTCTCCAACTCTTTCCCTTAAAGGCAGTTGTTTAAATGCAAATTATTTCTGCGAAGGGTGTCACATTAATAGCTACTACTAGCTACTAACTCCTAAACACAAATCAATGACCTTGCTCTCTGGAGTTGATAGGACCCTGAATGTGTGTGTGTGTGTGTGTGTGTGTGTGTGTGTGTGTGTGTGTGTGTATATATATACTGTTGGAAGAAACGTTTGAACTGAGAATGTGGTGAATGGAAAAGGTTGGGATAATGAAGATGCTGTTACTGTGGAGGCTTTGGACAAGGGACAGACTGACCAGAAGGGTTAGAAGGCCATGGCAAGTGAGTGTAGGCCCAGGACACACACTAAAAGGACTTTTAGAAGGGTGGGTGATAAGAAGCAAAGATTACTGGCTTTACATTTTTGCATAGAACCATTTCAAACGCTGACATCTGTTTTGATCATGCTTCAATCTTTACAATAAAACAGAAAATTACCTCCCCCCCGCCATGGGTGGTGTGTGTTAAATATGAAGAATGAATCCAAGACTGCCAAAGCTAATCACATCAGGTCGCAGCATGAGCTCATGTTCGATTATCATTAACATCTTTAACCTATTCTTCAATATCTCCAGTGAATAAAGATATCTTCGTTCCTCAGAATGTAGGACAATTGGACTTGTCTTTCTTAGTGTATCTACACACACAATGTAAAATACGACGTTAAATGGATGAAGTCATGTAATAAACATGACCATGTTGCTTTGTTGTCAGAATCATAACTAGCTAGATGATGCTGGAATGCAGAAAGAGCTCTAGATTTATATTTTCCCCCATAAATTACTCATAAAAGATCTCACCAAGCAGGCAAAAATAAGTCTGAGGCTGCATAAATTATTAAATCACTTGTTAAATTAAGAAAAATAAGTGACAGAGATATTTGCACCACAGTGGCTAATGTCAGTGACTAATAAATTTGTTATACAATGTTACAGGATTTTAAAAAATGATCATCATTTAGGCTTGGATTAAGTGTAAAAAAAGCAGGAGCTTCTCCTAGAGTGGTGGGTGAACAATGGCACTTGAAAATGAGCCCCTGGCAAATCGCCCACCTCCGATGGGGAAAGGAGAGAGGAGTGGGCAGCCTCTTTCTAAGCAATCACGCTGGAGGAGGCAGGCTTCTTCCTGGGGCATTAACAACATCTCAACAGGACTCAAAGATTTTTGTAAAGAGCCACAATTTACACAATAATTACACCCATTGGAGCAAAAACTGATACCAAATTGCCTCCTACTTCTTGTCCTTTTTCCAAATCAAATGTTTTGTCCATGTACCCGAATTATTTTAAAAGATTCGTTTAGTCATATAGTCATTTAACTAATACTAGCTTCTGGGTGTGTTTTCTTTTTCCTAGCATTAGGTACATAAAGCAGACACCGTTTTCATTTCTATCAATGTACTGACTAAAAGAAAAAATATATATGTATAATATATATTTAAATATACATATATATATTATATATATAATTTAGAAAGTTTCTGACAGACCAATGCATTGACTTCTCCCTTTTTCAAAGTTTGGCTAAGTATGTTAATCATAATTTATTAAGAAACACAAAACCAAAGGAAAGCCCTGGTTGGGAGCTCAATTGGTTAGAGCATCGTCCAAAAACACCAAGGTTATAGGTTTGATCCTAGGTCAGGGCACATACAAGACTACATACAAGAATCAACCAATGAATGCATAAATAAGTGAAACAACAAACTGACATTCTTTCTCTCTCTCTCTCTCTCTCTCTCTCTCTCTCCCTTCCTCTGTTTTTCTCTAAAATCAGTAAGTGAAAATTTAAAAACGACAAAGGTAATAAAAGACAACCCAGATTTAGTGGAAACAGCCAAGATTATATTGTGCATTTTACAAGACACAGGTAGCTTTTCCAGACTATTAGTTGCTGGGGTTTTTTAATGACAGATGTAAAGTTATCATTGTCCAGGTGAGCAGGATGAGCGGGAGAGGTACCTTCGCCGTGGCCTACGCTCCGCGATGCTTACCGTCGTTCACAAAACAGGCACCAGTGTCTCTGCCTTGACGACGTGGGAATTCAATGATCAGACTCTGCCTGCCCGGCGTCATGAAAGAGCAGGGCGGTTTCAGTCCACTGCAGCTCAGGCTATTGATGTCCAAGCTCGTTAATGCATTATTAACTTCTGTATGGTGTTGGGACACCAAAGGAGAGATCCTGTTAAGAAGCAGAGTGCAAACCAGGATCAGAGGGATATTGTAATCAGGTGCAGGGGCTACTAAAGTGTCTGGAAACAGACGTCCAGATGGTGATGAAAAAAAGATGACCTCCAGTAGGGATGCTACACAAACTCATGGAGGGGCGTCTCCCGGCCACAAGCTGGGAAGGGGACATGAAGAAGAAGCAAGAGCAGCTAGTTCTTCCTTCTAGGCAGAGATCAGGGTAACTGCCTCTGTGGGGACCAAGTGCAAACCCTTTGAGCAGAAGAGGCTTGTTGTCCATCTGCGCATTTCCATCACTCGTACGCACTCTTGGCTCCTGACCAGCCGGAATGAGGTGTTGCACATATGCATGAAAACATCCTTGCTTATTGAGTTTACAAGTCAGTGCCTCTCTCTCTCTGACACTGCTGAGCTCGACTGTTCCTTCGAAGCTCTGAAGAAGCAAACCTCATTCACATTTCAGATTTCTCATTCTGAGGTAAATGGAATGTTTTTGCTTGAGAGGTCTTTTCATTTCTGCTACGGGGAAACACACAACCCACCTCTTGACAGTTTTTCTATCCATGAGGTCGTGAGAATGAGATAAACATTGGTTCTAACAGTTAGTAGAATGTGGTACGATTGTGAATTGTTTTTGTTACCATTCTGTTGACATTGAAATTTATTTATTACCTGTTAAAGTGATGTAAGAATTCTTTCCGTGATAACAGGGCAACTGTTTGGTGGTAGACCCTGCTACTGCCTGCTGCCTTTTCATCCTTGTTGATGAAAGTTCCCCGGGACTACGAAATAGGATTACCTTTTTAAGAGTGAAATAAAGAAGAATTAAAATCTAATTAAAATTAACCATCAATAGCATTGTCCTGATCTAAAAGAAATAGTCAATAGTTACTTCAAAGAGATCTAAGAAAGTGATTCCAATATTCTGTTTGAAGCTATATATAAATTATGTTATTTACGGAACTGAAGCTCTAAGGTAAGCTGATCTTACCCAATTACAAACAAATACATATCTTTATTTGCAAATGTTTAAATAAAAACAAATTTAGAAATAAGTACTTCTGAACAGGACAAAAATGTCAAGTGACAAAACAAAAACCATTTAGTAAGGAGTGCGATGTCCTTTATTCCAGGGAAGACACACTTTGGATGGAGGGAATACAGCACTTCACAAGTAGTGTCACGCCTTCCCTAAGGATTTTGGGCGAGATTGCCCTGGAAGGGGCAATGTGAGGAACAGAGCATGACCGGCCAGGCATTTCCTAATGGGGCTAGCAGGCCCCATCTTCCAGGGTAAGGCAAGCTGGCTAAAGTCCATTTGGAAGATCGTGATTGGTATCTGTTAGATCCCCTAGACAGTTAGGCATTTCCTGTGAGTGCGGGCTGACTTCAATTACCATTTGCAATGTGAGCCACGGGGGCAGCCTCCATTCTACGTTTCCTGATGTAAAAACTGCCTTTATCACAAGTTACAGACACGCTGTAGAACCGAACTAAAATGGAGTCACTTACGTCAAAGACAAAATAAGGACGGTCAATGCAGTTGCATAAAAGAAACTTATTCTCACTTGATAGGAATTTATGGCTCTTCTCAGAAATCAGCAGAGGACACCAGCTAATCCCCAAACACCAGATCAGTTCATTCCATCTCTAGACTTTCTTGTTCCCCTGACTCTTCTACCCTGATCCAAATGAGAAAGAAGACCGCCAGACAACCAATCAGCTGAAAAAGCCAAATAACTTCTGCACTTATTCTGTAGAACTCCCTTAATCTGCGAGCAACTCAGAACTCATTGTTCCTACAGCTTTTAAGTTCCTGGTTTGCAGGTCAGACGCCTTGCAATAAATTCATCTTTCTGCTTTGTTTTATTCAGTATGCAGTCTGGTTTTTTAACAGTGTGATTTAGAAAGCAAGAACTTAGATAGTAAGAATGTATCTCTGTCAAATAAATGCACAGAGATGCAAGGAGACAGTCCTTTGATTTAGTAAATCTCACTAGTCATAGCATTGGAGGTGGGCTTGAATAGTCACATTACTTACCCCCAAACAGCAAGAATGAATCATGAGGTCAAGAAATGATCTAAATTTCTGCAAACGACATTAGTCTTTAGTTTTCTCACTATGTACACCACACGTTGTGATCTCACAGAGCACAGGGAAGAAAGAGAAGAAATGGGTACATGTATGCACGTGTGTATGTGTGTATGTGTGCTTCCAGAGGTATGGAAACAGTGGAGGGACATCTTTGGTAGCTGTCATACTGTCCCTTATATTTCATAGTATTCTCTGGGAAAGTGAAACAAATAAAGAACGAGGGGTGTGAAAAAGCCGTGCTATGTTTGGGAGAGTCCGCGCACTCTGATCATGCCAGAACGTTAGCTGTAAGGTGTCCTAAGACGGCAGGAGAGGAGGAAGGAGGTCTCTACTTATCTCTATTTATACTTTTATCCGATTGGAAAAGCAGGCAGGAACATTCCCGTCCCCCTGCAAGCAGATCTCACTCTTCCATCATCACAATAACTCTTTTAATATTTACTGATGCTGTTGTTGATGCACAGTTGCAGCTATTTAGTTGTTAGTTCTTTGACCGCAGGCATTTTCTTACTCCTTGCCGAGTCGTGGTCCTTTGCGGGGTCCCTGGAGAGACCTGGCCCGCAGTGAAGACGAAAAGTCAGAGGGACACAAACTCGGAGCCCAGCATGCCCTGGGAACTTGATTTTTTCTACCGGGATCCATGAGGAAGGGCCTTTCTCCGTCTCCACCTTCAAGGCAGTGGCTCTTTGGCAAAAGGGAGAGGCACCCAAAGATACGTGACAGGAGCAGGTCCAAGGCGAGCTGTTCTCGTGGGAGGCTGCTTACAGGAAGCGTGGCACCTGACACACGAGGTGAGGGTGGGCACCTCACCAGCTGATGTTCGGTCTCTAACCTCCTGCCATCTCTGACAGTCCAAGACTCCAGCCAGCTGTGTATGGTCAGGTGCAAAGAGCATTACTGATTCCTAATGATTGCATTAACAACAGAATTCTCATCAGAGCAAGGTGCTAAGAATGAAGTGCACTATTCCTTAATAACCAGGGGAAAAAAAGTCTGAAATGGGCTTAATTTAATTTAGCTCTAAGGAATTGCAGGGCTCGGGAGCAGGCTGCAGCGTTCTGTGTTCAGGTAGGGGAGGGAGAACCTTTCAGGCCTTTCGGAGGGTGTAGATTAGTGTGGTCATTAGCAGGGCTTTATAAATCCACCACTTTAGCATTAGAGAAGGCTGGAAGGTCATCGGCTGAGCTTGCCCAGAGCGCAGCCCATTAGAGGCCTTTCAGATGCCGTTTGATCATTTCTCCTTGAACCCGGGTGCTTCCTGCATTATTAGACTATTTACGTTTGGATGCACATTGTGTCAGTCAAGGAAGAGAAGATAGACATCAAGTGCTCCGGCGCCCTGACATCCCATTTAGGAAGGAGCCCCCAGCTGCGGCGATGAAAATGCGGGGGAAGGACGCAAGGTTTTACAGAATCCTTTAAAACGTACAAGAAAAATTTACCGTGTGCCTTTGCTGCTCGATTGTCTCCCGTACAAAGGCGAGTGACACTGACTAGAATCGGTGGCCTTGCAGCCCACACGCCTTCCAGATGATCTAAACTCCTCAGGCTTGAAATGGGAATACTCGAGGCCTCATCTTGTATGTAGACTGATGCCGGTATTTGGTTGTTTTCAATCAAACTTCAATATGTGGTGTCCCTCAGTCCCCTCCTCTCCACACTCTCGGAAAAACAAAATCAGCGTCGGACATGAAAAATGATGCGTACTGATTCTTCTCGGACACTGTCAGCTGAGAATAATATGATAAACTTTTATAAATAAAATGAGTATTCGTACGTTCCAGATGATCATAGTTACGTTAATATTGAACCTTGACAGTGTCATCTCTAAGCTGGTAAGTGGGACAGGCCATCCTGTTTGAGCACGTCACCGATTTCGAATTTGGAGCTGGCTGTGATCAAGTATTGCTAGCTGAAGAGTCCTTGAGGATTTCACGGTTCTGATGATCTTAGGATGGTTAGAGAGAAGTATGTCTACTCCACACACTCCCCCCCACCCTTTTTTTTATTAAGTGAGAAGCAGGGAGGCACACAGAGAGGCTCCTGCATGTGCCCCAACTAGGATTCACCCGGCAAGCCCCCTACAGGGTGATGCTCTGCCCACCTGGGGCTGCTGCCCTGTTGCTCTACAATTGAGCTATTTTAGCGCCTGAGGTAAGGCAATGGAGCCATCCTCAGTGCCTGGGGCCAACTTGCTCAAACAATTTGAGCCATGGCTGTAGGAGGAGAAGAGAGAAAGAAAGAAAGAAAGAGAGAGGGGGAAGGGGGGGAGGGGGGAAGGGGGGAAGGGTGGAGAGCAGATGGTGGCTTCTTCTGTATGCCCTGACCAGGAATCAAACCCCAGACTTCCACAGGCTGGGTTGACGCTCTGCCGCAGATCCAACAGGCCAGGGCCTAATTCATGTACTCTAATGCTAGTTGTCAACTTCTCCGAAGAACTAAGATGCAACAGTGGATTTTGACTTAGAGCATATCATTTACAGGATGAGAGTTCATTTGTGTTACCAAATCCTATATTCCATCTATTGCTTCACTGATTAAATAGATTAGCCCAGATAAGCCTCACATGTTATTATTATAATTACTTTATTTTCGGTCAGAGGCTCAGTACCAATATCTAACTTAGAGACTGTTCGGGAAGCAGGTAATCAGCATTCACTGAGTACCGCTATAGTGATCCGGGACATCATACCATTGGCGGGATTCTCACACTTTTCTGCACATGTCATCTCCTGGGAGGTCCTTTATTAAACATGCAAATGTGAGTCCCTCATTCCATATCTCAGAAGATGGGCTTGAAGATCTAAGTGACGAGCATCACATGTGATACAGGTGGTCCTGGGATTCATATTTTGAAAACACTTGTTTATGATCTAGATAGAATTTGCCAGTATGTAACAGTAAAAGCTACTAAGTTTAGAAGCAAATTACCTTGGTTTCACTCTTAGTTTCTTGGTTTGTTGTGTTCTTATCCTATTAACTTAGTATTTCTAAGCCTTCATACCTTTTATCAATAAACACAAGTAGTGCATTTTCATCCTAAATGATACATCTAACAGTATAACACAACTCATTCTTAAGCATTGTGTTTTTTTAAAAAAATTACGTTTTAGGTTTTTGTGGGTTTTTTGTTTTTTTTTTGGTTGTTGCTCAAAATTCATTTTAAGAAAAAGGATTCTGGACTAAGACAGTAATGGAAACATTTTCATTGTAATAATAATGTTCATGCCGCAGTGCGTTTTGGAAAACTGTAATTCTAAAGTAGAAACACGTGAAAATGAACTCTTTTTTTATTTACATAGATGTGTAGTCGGTCAACATGGTACGAGGCCAAGAACAGGTTCTGGTACTAGTGAAACAAGCAAATAAACAAAAGAACATGAAGCAACTTAGGCTTGTTAACCTACAAATAAAAGGCCAAAATAAGAGACAATAAACATTTATTTGAGTCCCAAAAAATAGCTATTTGAGAAATACTGACTCAGACAGAAACCTGAACAGTGTCCTGATTTAGAGGTAAAGACTAGCCCTTGCTGGTTAGCTCACTGGGTAGAGTGTCAGCCTGACATACTGGGCTGTCCCAGGTCTGACCCCCCGTCAGGGCACAAGAGTGAAGAGACCATCTGCTTTTCTCCCCCTCCCTTTTCCCTTTCTCTTCTACCTTCCTTCCCACAGGCAGTGGCTAGATTGGTCCAAGCATCAGCATCAGGTGCTGAAGATAGCTTGGATGATTTGAGCATTGGCCCCACTCAGGGGTTGCCAGGTGGATCCCAGTTGGGGTGCATGCAGGAGTCTGTCTCTATTTTCCCTCCTCTCATCAAAAAAAAAAAACCCAAAAAACTCTGGCCAGTTGGCTTAGTGGTAGAGCATCGGCCTGGCATACAGGAGTCCTGGGTTCGATTCCCGGCCAGGGCACACAGGAGAAGCACCCATCTGCTTCTCCACCCCTCCCCCTCTCCTTCTTCTCTGTCTCTCTTCCCCTCCTGCAGCCGAGGCTCCATTAGAGCAGAGTTGGCCCAGGCACTGCGGATGGCTTCATGGCCTCTGCCTCAGGTGCTAGAATGGCTCTGGTTGCAACAGAGCGATGCCTCAGATGGGCAGAGCATCGCCCCCTGGTGGCCATGCCGGGTGGATCCCGGTCAGGTGTATGCAGGAATCTGTCTGATTGCCTCCCTGTTTCCAACTTCAGAAAGAAAAAAAAAAATGAGGAAGAGGTGAAGGCAAGAAGTATTTACAAGAAAGGAAAGGGTAACAATTACATTAATGAAGAAAGACATATTTATAAGCACAGATAAGCTAATATAGCGATGCTGATTATAAAAAAAGATTTAAATTTTCAGTTCAGTAATTATAATATTTGCTTTATTATTATCTTTGCAAATAGCTATTTGGGATAATATGATGCTTTAGGCCCAATTCAAAGACTTATTTTGACCAGTTTTAACATTCCAAAACTTTTTTTTTTTTTAATATTTAAAGTTTATTGATTTGAGAGAGAGAGAGACAGAGACAGAGAGTGAGATTTGCTGTTCCATTTATAATTACACATTCATCGGTTGACTCTTGTAGGTGCCCTAACCTGGGATCAAATCAGCAAACTTGGTGTTATGGGACAATGATCTAACCAACTGAGCTACCTGGCCAGGTCAATTTCCAAAAGTTTTTGAGGCATAAAGCATGCAAAAAAGTTCCTCTGAGTTGGCAGTTCTGACTCTATTTTAAAATATCTCTGTCTATATTATTTTTTTACAGGCCTCAGGAAGTGTGGTGAGACCAAAGATACAAACCAAAACTATGGGT
Source organism: Saccopteryx bilineata (assembly GCF_036850765.1). Lineage (NCBI taxonomy): Eukaryota > Metazoa > Chordata > Mammalia > Chiroptera > Emballonuridae > Saccopteryx > Saccopteryx bilineata. The sequence goes on from NC_089497.1 coordinate 12,411,326, forward strand.
TTGCTAATGACATGTAACAAGTTTGGGGGCTAGACCCCGTTGCAGAACTCAGATCCTAATAATTTGTACCAACCTCAAAATTAAATGTCAAAAAAAAAAAGAGAGAGAGAGAGAGAGAAATTCACAGAATATGTTTTCTTTTTTTTTCTAAAATTATACTCTTTAAATTTTCTCAAAGTAATACTAACTCTGGAGTTGATCGCTTATTTTCTCTCCTTACTATCAAGAAATTATGATTAGGGGCCCTGGCCGGTTGGCTCAGCGGTAGAGTGTCAGCCTGGCGTGCAGGAGTCCCGGGTTCGATTCCCGGCCAGGGCACACAGGAGAAGCGCCCATCTGCTTCTCCACCCCTCCCCCTCTCCTTCCTCTCTGTCTCCCTCTTCCCCTCCCGCAGCCAAGGCTCCATTGGAGCAAAGATGGCCCGGGCGCTGGGGATGGCTCTGTGGCCTCTGCCTCAGGCGCTAGAATGGCTCTGGACGCAACAGAGCTATGCCCAGCCCAGAGGGGCGGGGCATCATCCCCTGGTGGGCGTGCTGGGTGGATCCCGGTCCCGCGTATGCAGGAGTCTGTCTGACTGCCTCCCTGTTTCCAGCTTCGGAAAAATGAAAAAAAAAAAAAAAAAAGAAAGAAATTATCATTAGGGTTTTAGCCATTACAGTTGTTGTCGGGTGATACTCATGCATACTGCATGAGAAATTAAGCTTCTGAAACACTCTATTACTTTAAAAAAAAACAAACAGTCTGGTATAAAATGTTATTTTCGTACTATACTCACCTTTGTCCACAGCAGAAGATTTAATCATATGGATAGAATTTAGATACCATCTTTGCAAAGATGGCTTTATTCAGGCAACTTGATAAGGGTGGGGTTTGGGTGGGGGAAATATCAGAATAATTTATGATTTTTCAAGAACTTGGGTATTTTATTAAACGTCCTTTGTTCCTACAATATATTTCTGGTATATATCCCTGATTGACCCAATCAAAAGTGAGCACAGATCAGACCGATGACACTGTCTTTAGAATCAGAGGAGTCTAAAACCAGGCATTTGGCATTTCATCTGCGGACTTTTGCACCTGCACAATTTCTGTCTGAGTTATGTACTTGAGAGCCTAATGCCATGCCTCCAGTGCAGATCAACGTATGCCCTGGCAGCAACTGTCTAAATAAATCCGCCAGCACCTGCAAATATTAATTGTTCGCTGAAGCGAGACAGCCGGAGTAGGTAAGTCCACCCCCTCACCCCGGTTTTTCCTCATGCGCTTCCAATCACCATTCCGAGTAAATAGATGGTGTTTGACATTAATAAATGCAAATGCACTTCTAGGTCAGGTTAGTTTCTACACTATTGAAGAGAGCAAATGATATTCTCTTTAACTAGTGATTAAAATTAAAATTTATTATAATCAAAGAGTAAAAATTACTGGGTTAAACATGAGAGTGATGATACCACGTGTAAAAAGAAATGAAATACAAAACCACATATATAAATCTCTCTGTCTAACACTGGTCAAACTTTCAGGTTGGGGAGAAGACGGAGGTGAGGAGGCCAGAAGCCAGTTCCACTACAAGGACAAAACTATAGAAACAAATGAGTTTCACTGGCGTGAACGGGCAACTTGGTACCTGCCCAAAGTCAGTAGACAGTTGAAGGGGTCTGAGGAGACCATAACTGAACCAACACTATTTTTAAAATCTTCAACGCTCAGTACAGTGAGCAGTACAAATTTGAAGCCCCATAAATAGGAGTCAGGAAAGCATTTATCACATTTCTTTTCTGAAGAAGATGATGATATAGTAGGACTTGGAGGTATGAAGATAAAAGCTTTCCCATTGCACTAGAATCAAAGGAAAATAGTCTCCAACTTCAGCCCGGTGGTTACAGGTTAGTGCCAAATTCATATTTTTTTAAAGGTAGTTTTCAACATTGGAGAGGTGAGGGAACTCACAGATTGTCTGTGAACAAAGTTAAGCATGCGTGTGCCCTCTCTCGTGAGATAGACATTTGAATTCCCATTCTGCAGATTGTAAAACTGAAACTTGCTATCAAGTGGCAAAAAAAAATATATTTATACCCTTTAAGAATAAGACACCTAGGCCCTGGCCGGTAGGCTCAGCGGTAGAGCATCGGCCTGGCGTGCGGGGGACCCGGGTTCGATTCCCGGCCAGGGCACACAGGAGAAGCGCCCATTTGCTTCTCCACGCCCCCCCCTCCTTCTTCTCTGTATCTCTCTTCCCCTCCCGCAGCCAAGGCTCCATTGGAGCAAAGATGGCCCGGGCGCTGGGGATGGCTCCTTGGCCTCTGCCCCAGGCGCTAGAGTGGCTCTGGTTGCGGCAGAGCGATGCCCTGGAGGGGCAGAGCATCGCCCCCTGGTGGGCAGAGCGTCGCCCCTGGTGGGCGTGCCGGGTGGATCCCCGTCGGGCGCATGCGGGAGTCTGTCTGACTGTCTCTCCCCATTTCCAGCTTCAGAAAATTAAAAAAAAAAAAAAAAAAAAAAAAAAGAATAAGACACCTAAAAGGCTGAAGAAGTAGCTTTGAAAAAAAAACCCAAAACACAACAAAACTTTTTGAGTGGGTCTTTTATTCTAGGGTAGGCTATTATGTAATAGACGCACACCCATATTTTGTTTTGTGGTCTTTACTCTTGACAATCTATTAAATCAGTGTTCAAAATAAAATATAAATGTGTGTGCATATTTAGACACAAATAAAATGAAGAAGCAAATAGCTATGGAAGCAAACCTATTAAAACATTACTTTCTACCTTTCATTCAGAACTGTCCACTGAGTAAAAGATAAATGGAGTCCCAAATGAGTAAGACTCAGTCTTGAACTTAAAGAAATGAGGAGGAGAATAGCTGGGACAAATTATTCTACCATGTTGTAAAGACTGTCACGGACATATAGAAGTGGTCCACGTAAACAGGAGGAACCGACAGCCTTTTCCTGAAGAGAGAATATGAGTGGGGAGACATTTTCAGGGAAATAATCTGAAACACAAACACAGACAAACACACTCAAATTTTTTTTTTTGTAGCCCTGGCTGGTTGGCTTAGTGGTAGAATGTTGGCCAGGCATATGGATGTCCTGGGTTTGATTCCCAGTCAGGACACACAGGAGAAGTGACCATCTGCTTCTCCATCCCTCCCTGCTTTTGCCTCCCACAGCTGTGGCTTGATCGGTCCAAGCGAATCAGCCCTGGGAGCTGAGGATGGCTCCCTGCAGCCTCCACCTCAGGTACTAAAAATAGCTGGTTGTGAGCACGACCCCAGATGGGTAAAGCATTGGCTCCAGACGGAGTTTGCTGGGTGGATCCCATTCAGGACACATGTGGTAGTCTCTCTCTCAGTCTCCCCTCCTCTCACTAGGAAAAAATTTTTTTTCTTTCTTTAGGGAAATGTATTACCTCCTTACTGTGCTCAAATCCATTAGAAATTTAAAACTATGTTGCTTTGTTATGAAGATGCCAAATGGAACCCTTTTATAGACCAAGATGAATAAAAGTTTGTATTAACCTTTTAAGTTGTTGGTATTTTACAATACTAAATCACAAAATAATTTATATAAAGGCTTTTTTTTGTGTGTGTACGTGTGACCCTCTTTCCTTCAGACCGTTCGCAGGCGTGACCCCGCAGAAACTGGGCTCCTACTTCTTACCTCGCTCTTGCTCGCCCCCTGTAGCTCCCTTATTGCTACTCAGTGGGGAAACCACAAGACCTCTCAGTGCCCATGCTTAACACCACCTGGATCAGAGGAGTCAACACTTCATGGGGCCATTCATAGCCAGTGGGACCCCTCAGACTCTTCAGAAGTGTCGCGGCTTTGTACTGCTTCCCTGGAAATGTTGTGTGAAACTGAGCAATTTGCTGGCTAGGCAATTGGCCAGCTTAGTGAATCGCGTTTTATTTTCAATTACAGTTGATGTTCAATATCATTTTATATTAGTTTTAGGCATATAGCACAGGGATTAGACATTTATATAACTTACAAAGTGATCACTGTAATGATTCTAGTGCCCACCTGGCACGGTACATAGTCATGACAGTAGTATTGAGTACGTTCCTTATATTTTGTAACTAGAAATCTGTCCTTCTTCATCCTCTCCCCTTTCTCACACAACCCCCTTTCATCTGACCATCATCAGTGTGTTTTGTGAGTCTATGAGTCTGACTTTGTTTCTTTTGTTCTTTATTTTTTAATTTTTGTTTGTTTGTTTTTAGGAGATAAAGAGAGAGACAGGAAGGGAGGAAGGGAGAGGGAGAGAGAGAGAGGAGGGGAGAGGGAGAGAGAGAGGAGAGAGATGAGAAGCATCAAGTCATAGTTGCTTCACTTTAGTTGTTCACTGATTTTCCCATATGTGCCTTGACCTGGGAGCTCAAGCCAAGCCAGTGACCCCTTGCTCAAGCCAGTGACCTTGGGCTTCAGGGTAGCTAACTCAGGATCACGTTAATGATCCTGAGCTCAGTCTGGCAGGCCCACACTCAAATCAATGAGCTTGTGCTCTAGCTGGTGCCTTCCGGGATTTGAACTGGAGACTGTAGCATCTTGCGTTTGCTCTATCTACAACATCATCACCAGTTAGTCTTGTTCTTTAGTTTCTACATATAAGTGAAATCATATAGTATTTGTCTTTGTCTTTGACTTGTTTCACATAGCAAATTACCCTTTAGGTCTATTCATATTGTTGCAAAAGCTAAGTTTCATTCTTTTCTTATGGTCAAGTATTAGACATTGTATATATGTACCACCTCATCTTTATCCAATAGTTTATTGATGGGCATTAGATTTTTCCCATATGTTAGCTATTGTAAATTATGCTGCAATGAACATAGAAGTGCATATGTCTTTTCAATTTAGTTTTCTGGATTTCTTCTAATAATTTCCCAGAAATGGAATTGCTAATTCTATTTTAATTATTTTGAGGATACTCCATACTGTTTTCCACAGTGGCTGCACCAATTTGCAGTCCCAGCAACCGTTCATAAGGGTTCCCTTTTCTCCACATCATGGCCAACACTTACTGCTTATTGATTTATGAACATCAGCCATTCTGACAAGTGTGAAGAAATATGTCATTGTGGTTTTAATTTGCATTTTTCTTATGATGTTGAATTTTTTTTCCTGCATGTCTATTGACCATCCTTCGTGCAGTAGTGTCTATTTAAGTCCTCTGTTCATGTTTAATTAGATTATTATTATTATTATTTGGTCTTAAATTATAATCAAAACAGCCTGGTACTGGCATAAAAATAGACACATAAATCAATGGAACAGAATAAAGAGTCCAGAAATAAATCCATGCCTATATAGTCAATTAATATTTGACAAAGGAAGCAAGAATGTACAATGGTATAAAGACAGGCTCTTCAATAAATGGTGTTGGGAAAATTGGACAGATATTAGACAACCTTCTTACACCAGTATACAAGAATAAATTCAAAATTGATTAAAAACTTAAGTATAAGACCTGAAACAATGAAACTCCTAGGAGAAAACAGACTGTAAACTCTTTTAACTTTCCTGAGAGGTGTTTTTGTTTGTTTATTTTTGTTTTTTTTCCCCCTAATATATCTCTTTGGGCAAGGATAACAAAAGGAAAATAAACAAGAGAAACTAAATCCAACTAAAGTTTGCATGCAGCAACGGAAACCATCAACAGAACGACCAGACAACCTACCGACTGGGAGAAGTGATTTGCCAATGATACATCCAGTTAGGGGTAAATAGCCAAAATGTACAAAGAACTTATACAACTTAGCACTTTTAAAATATCTGCTCTCTCTCTGTTGCCTCACTCACTTCACCTTTCCTGGAATTGTACTCCCAAAGAATGTGTTAGCATAGACTCTTAAAAAAACAAAAAACAACAACAAAAACTTGAGCTAAGACATCATCTTGGCTCCAACTTGGTACAATGGGAGGTATGAATAATAGCGGTAAATCAGAAGAAAGTGAGCTTTAGTGTTTTTTTTTTTAAGTATTTAACTTCTAGAAGAAAAACATTATATGATTACAAATATATAGTCTGTTTGTTTATGTACTTATTTATTATTATTTTTTATTACTTTTAATGGGGTGATATTAATACATCAGGGTACATATGTTTAAAGAGCTTTAGTGTTCTGTTCCCCTCTCTTCATCCTTGCAAATTCCACCTTAGCTCTCTCCTGCAGCTAGTGTCTGTGGGTTTTGATATCTGCTTCCTCCCCTGGTTCCTTCAGGCTTAAAGACTCAATAACTTCAAAATATTCCATCATCTTTACTGCTTTTTCTGAACACTGCCACATCTTAGTAATTAGTTCACTAATGACACACCCTCAATTACTCTGAGAGTTTAGTCAGCATTTTACTGGAAAAAAATTTTACAACAGATCAAGAGACTATACCTCATATGTAAAGTGTAAAGTTAGAAATTGGCATGTTGGTAATCTTTTTATTTTTATTTTACAGAGACAGAGAGAGAGAGGGATAGACAGGGACAGACAGACAGGAATGGAGAGATGAGAAGCATCAATCATTAGTTTTTTGTTGCGTGTTGTAACACCTTAGTTGTTCATTGATTGCTTTCTCATATGTGCCTTTACCATGGGCCTTCAGCAGACTGAGTAACCCCTTGCTTGAGCCAGCGACCTTAGGTTGAAGCTGGTAAGCTTTTGCTTAAACCAGATGAGCCTGCGCTCAAGCTGGCAAGCTTGGGGTCTCAAACCTGGGTCCTCTGCATCCCAGTCCGACTCTCTATCCACTGTGCCACCACCTGGTCAGGCAGCATGGTGATAATCTTAGACTAGGGACAATAAAGAAGGCCTACTAATTTTTTTTTTTTCTGAAGCTGGAAACGGGAGAGACAGTCAGACAGACTCCCGCATGCGACCGACCGGAATCCACCGGGCATGCCCACCAGGGGCGACACTCTGCCCACCAGGGGGCGATGCTCTGCCCCTCCCGGGCGTCGCTCTGCCGCGACCAGAGCCACTCTAGTGCCTGGGGCAGAGGTCAAGGAGCCATCCCCAGTGCCCGGGCCATCTTTGCTCCAATGGAGCCTTGGCTGCGGGAGGGGAAGAGAGAGACAGAGAGGAAGGAGGGAGGGGGGTGGAGAAGCAAATGGGCGTTTCTCCTATGTGCCCTGGCCGGGAATCGAACCCGGGTCCCCCACACGCCTGGCCGACGCTCTACCGCTGAGCCAACTGGCCAGGGCCGGCCTACTAAATTTATAGAAGGTGTAGGTAAGAAAAATTTGGCCTAATCCTATTGACCTTGGAGTGAAACTACATTATCGGTGATACTTTTCAGGTATAACAATGTATGGTCCTAGCTCAAGAACCAGCACAATTCTTAATGTCAGTCATATCTATTGAATGGAATAATAAAGGGAAAAAACTCAGCAGTTTCTCTTATTTTGAACTGGGTGTTAAATAATATAAAGCAAGCAGAAAAGGGGGTTTGATACACTGAAACAAAAAACCTGGCTCAGAATCAGAATAAAGAAGATGGAGCCATCACCAAAATACGATTAGCTCGATGACGCAGAGCAAATAATTTCCGTACCCTGAGTCTCAGCATCCCAACATGTAAAATGGAGATTTTAATGCCACAATTGTTATAAAGATTACATAAAATAAAGTGTGTGAAAATACGTTATTTGGTAGAGCCTTAGTGTTATTATAAATGTGGATGTAAATATTTGCCTTCCCTGAAAATAACTTAATATGCACCAAGGACTGCAACCCAAAATTAGGAAACAGAAAATATTGGCGGTACTTATTTCTTTAGGAAGAGCACAATTCTTTAGCTGAATTCACCATGTGATATCAATTTCTAAATCCTTGCCCACATAATGTACACTTAGACAGTGCATACTGTAAGTAAAGAATAAAAAAGGACCCATTTCACATTATTTCCAACCCAAAATTTTGTTTTTCTGGTCATTATTTTACAAAGCTGTTTTTCAAGTCTGAATATTTTTGTTTCTGATACTCTTGACCATTCTTTACCCAGTGTGGTGGGAAAATGTTACTTTTCCAGACAAACAAAATTTTGGCGTTCTAGGAAGATAGCCACAGCAGAGGTCAAACCCAAGCAAACCGTGGTCCACAGTTAAGGGCTAGAGCAGTTGCTCTGGCCCCACAATGCTTTGCCTCATTCTGGGATAACCCTAGCAGCCTTGAACCACCTATGCATGGCTTCCCTGCACCTACTCGGTCTAAAACGGCAGCATATTTTACCACAGGGCATCCGATTCGCTCTTGTTCCTGAGACTGATTCAGAAAGGGCATTTTTCAACGGTCCCTGCTTTCTTTGGCTTGTGTGTTGAAGTTTCGCTGACATCCACTGCAGAATTGCAATCAGATTCAATATCCCATCAATTTGCAGCATAGAAAAGCAAGCCCATTTCAGCCGTGTCACTGCATCAGCAGTAAACATATTTAATAATGTCAATTACTGAGGTGAACACTTCCATGATCTGGAAAAACATACAGCCTCATGGAGATGAGTCTTTTGCAACTAAGAGAATTATGCATTCATTATAGCGTGTGGTGCACACATTTTCAGTGAGAAGTACCTATGCAGCAGTAGGAATAGCACAATCTATTGTAATTCTTTATTTGGAAGAACATAAATCTCAGCTGAAGTGCTGAAATCATCTAATTCCTCCAGATATGGTTCTTTTAAAAATCATTGGATTCCATTAGAGGAGTTCTGTGTAACTCTTCCAGAGAGGAAAATTACTTCGAAATTCCATATGAACTCTTGAAAATTATATACAATTGAATTCAACATAATAATAAATAACTAGGTTTTGGTTGTTTATCAGGACAAGTATCATGCTCTTTTAGTTGCATTACTCAATTTTTTAAACCAAAAATCATATGAAGTAAAAATTAGTATATCCAGTTTATGGAAGAGAAAACAGAGACTCAGGGGTGGTAATAATTTAGAGCCAGCAGCTACTAATTGAGAGAGACAGATTTTAAACCAATTTTTCCTAATTTAGGACTAGCTTCTTTCAGCTGTTCTGCTATTTGTTCCACCCAAAAAGGCCTTTGGGATCTATTTCTTTTAAAGATTGGTTCCTAATATTACAAGCTGTATTCTTTCCCAGAAGTAAAAATTCTCTACCCCTTCCCTTTGTGAACTTGCACATAATTCTCCTCAGTGGAATAAACTGCCTTAGTTATATTGTCCTGTGTATTGTAAGTAAAATAAATAAATGAATAAGTAAATTCATTAATTAAAAGCCCCCCCCAGTCATAGCACATATGGGAGAACAATCAATGAACAACTAAGGTACCAAAACAAAGAACTGATGCTTCGTCTCTCTCCTTTCCTGTCTGTCCGTCCCTCTCTCTGTCTCTTCCTGTCTTTTTCACACACACACACACACACACACACACACACACACACACACACACACGCCTAGACCCACAGTTCCTTCCAGGATCTAATAATGTCTTAGCTAAGGGTCGTACTGTGAATACCTCACCTTATGAAGGCGATTATTAAATGAGAGCTCTAAACCTTAAAGGTTTTTTTTTTTTTTTTTTTTTTTTTTTTTTTTTTTTTTAAGTAAGAGTTTTCAGAAGAATGCAGAGGAACATTGCGGTCACAGTCATGGCGTCCGGAAGTGGCCAGGAGTGACCCCATCTTGTGACGGGTCAGTTAAGTGTCCCCGAATAAATGAGCTGCATACACAGGACTACCCCTCGGGGTCCGCAGAACTGACACGGAAGCCGGTTGGTTCAATTTCAGTTAAACAATGGTCCTATTGAAAGCAAAGCTTTCGTCTCCTAGTATCGCTGAGACCAGAAAAGCAGTGAGAAATTCTAGCACAACGCAGAGATGAGGGGTCAGAGGCCGGGTTCCTGGGTTCTTGGAACCTGTCAAGCGCTGTCATGGGAAGAGAACCTATGCACCTGGTGAGGAAACCGGGGCTGGAGGGGAGAGAATGAGCCAGTTCTCTGCCTTGCCGAGACGTGAGAAAGCCATTTACCCCTAGAGAGCAAATTCCTGGTGGATGGACCCAGGAATGACAGCCTCAGGGAGGGGCTTGCTTCTGGAGGCTGGAACTTCTCTCAGACAGAAGGGGACCTGGGGCCCATGGCAGCAGGACAACGGGTTGGCACCGGAACAGAGAAAAGCTGGTATATCTGACGTCCCTGCGTTTCCAGAGGTGCTCGTTAACACTTCACGGCAGGATGTTTGCAGTCCCCCTCACACTTTCCGTTTTCCCCTTTGTCTTTGCAGGTATTACAAGTTAACTTCATCTTGAAACAATGTTATGAGCAAAGTAAAGACATTATTGTTATCGCAGAGCAGCCTGGCTCTAGAATCCATGAGCATGGCCATTTTTCATGCTGCCAGATTGTTCCTATTCGTCCTGGAGCCATTTTGTATAAAGAAACTTCACAGAGCCCTGGCCGGTTAGCTCGGTCAGTGAAGATCGTCATTCCAAAACAAGGTTGCAGGTTCAACTGCCATACAGGGCACACACGGGAAGCAGTGGATGAAGGCATGACGGAGTGGAACAACAGATGAATGCCTCCCTGCCCCCTTCCCCTTCTCTCCTTTCTTCTCTCTGTCTTTCTGAAAATAATAATAATAACAATAAAGAAATGAAGCCCTAGCCAGATAGCTCTGTTGGTTGGAGCGTTGTCTGGGAGCACGGAAGTTGTGGTTCGATCCCCGGGTCAGGGCACACACAGAAGCAGCTCCATGTTCCTGTCTCTCTCTCTCCCTGCCTCTCTCAAAAACAAACAAACAAACAAACAAACAAACAAAAGGAAGTTCACAGAATAATATAGAAAATGTAGATGTTGAAGTACTCTAATAGAGAAAGACTTACACGGTAGCTTTTCGTTCCGGAGAATCCCAGAGATGACAGCCCATGGATGCCAACGAGGGCCACCTTCCCAGTCCCGCCCGAGACAGCCCCACAGGGAGATCCAGAAAGGTGGGAAAGACCTGGAGAAGCGCAGGCAGAGGGAGGAGGAGGAGGAGGAGGAGGAGGAGGAGGAGGAGGAGGAGGAGGAGGAGGAGGAAGCAGACAGGAGAGGAGAGACGCACACCATCCGGCCCCCTGAACAGGACTCCGGAGCACCTGAACTTGCTCAGAGCAGCAGAAGCCAGAAAGGTTTTCTATCATATCCTAGGCTTTGTCTCGGTTCAACGAAGATTAATGGCAAGATTGATTTCTTCGTATTAATGGGTCATTTCTTAAGTAAATCAGAAAAAAACAAGAACTACATGATTCCATACATTGGTGGAACATAAAAATGAGACTAAGAGACATGGACAAGAGTGTGGTGGTTACCAAGGGTGGGGGGGGAGGGAGGACATGGGAGGGAGGGAGGGAGAGAGTTAGGGGGAGGGGGAGGGGCACAGAGAACTAGATAGAGGGTGACGGAGGACAATCTGACTTTGGGCGAGGGGTTTGCAAAATAATTTGATGACAAAATAACCTAGACATGTTTTCTTTGAATATATGTACCCTGATTTATTAATGTCATCCCATTACCATTAATAAAAATGTATTAAAAAAAAAATAATAATGGGTCATTTCTTCATCCCCTTCAGATACTTCAGCCATAACTAAAGGGTTACGTTTATAACTTACTGTAAAGCATGTGCTTCTGCGTCAGTCTCCTTCTGGGACCGTCAGTTCCCGCAGGGCGACCGGTCATTGGGTCCAGGCCCGCCCCCTGCGCCGGGTCCACAGTATCGTTCAGTAATGAGAGAGGAAAAACACCACTCTGCTGTTGCCACGTCACGCACCTTGTGTCTCTAAACTCTACAGTAGTCTTGTGAGTAAACTATTCTCCCTGAGGTTCTCTGGCCACGGATGTCTTCACAACGTCAGTGAAGGTACCCGTGACCATCTTCTCTACGAGGACTTTGAAAATAGTAGAAAGTAGAACATTCTTCTGTGGACTGCTGTCTCTTAAGACGTCATCGAGCCACCATCAGGCCGACTGGGAGATTTCTAACATAGACAGAAAATCAGTCAGGCCCAATTTTACTTCAAAATGAACGTGAGCATCGGTGAATGTCAGCGAAGACAAGAAAAGACCCAAAGCGCAGACGCAGAGGTGTCTGTGCCTCCTGCCTCTAATATACAGTGCTCTGGGCTAGGAAACTTCGCAGATTCAGAAGTCAAACAGTGTAAACTTTTTACCTTTTATAAACAAACTTTACACTTGAATTTTATTTTTTTTATTTTTTTATTATTATTTTTTTTGTATTTTTCTGAAGCTGGAAACGGGGAGAGCCAGTCAGACAGACTCCCGCTTGCTCCCGACCTGGATCCACCCGGCACGCCCACCAGGGGGCGATGCTCTGTCCCTCCAGGGCGTCGCTCTGTTGCGACCAGAACCACTCTAGCGCCTGGGGCAGAGGCCAAGGAGCCATCCCCAGCGCCCGGGCCATCTTTGCTCCAATGGAGCCTCGGCTGCGGGAGGGGAAGAGAGAGACAGAGAGGAAGGAGAGAGGGAGGGGTGGAGAAGCAAATGGGCGCTTCACCTGTGTGCCCTGGCCAGGAATCGAACCTGGGACTTCTGCACGCCAGGCCGACGCTCTACCACTGAGCCAACCGGCCAAGGCCTACACTTGAATTTTAAATACACTGGATTCTCCAAAATAAACTGCTCTAGTTTGTCATATCTATATATATTATTATATATTTATCTATATCTATCTATATATATTAATATATATAATATATATATTTAGAATGATGTGTAAAACTTGAGGTGAGACAATGACTTCTGTGTATTTATCTAAAATTCAGGCCCGTTAATGGCTTTGGTGTGTATCAAATATTATGAAAGTCCAAAGGAAAAGTCACTTTAAAAATTGTTAGCCAAAAAAAAAACAACAGAAAAAATTTAAAATCTAAAAAATGTATATATTTACGGTCCAAAGCAGCTTAATTTAACTTAGTATTTGCTTTAAAAGGGGGAAAGGGGGTAGAGCCTAATCAATGCAGTTATTGGGACATTATGTTTTCTGTTTTCCCCATTTGTCAAAGAGTCAGCATGACAATAGTGATTTGTTGAGTAGTTTTTATCTTATGTAGTTTTGAATGTGTGCGTGTGTATATGTGGGGGAGGGGAGATGTATGGAGAGTTGAGTGAAATAGATCGCTTCTCCCATCACGAGGCAGGCCTGCTGCGTGGGTTGTATTCAGAGAGATAAAGCACTTGCTTAATTCAATAGCTTTCACTCCAAATTAGTTATTTAATTACCTGGGGGCAACTCTGATATTATTTGATTTAGAACTACAAAATCTCTCTGCCTAAATGCCAGGCCCTCGTATTGGCTATTTCTTTCCTCTTCTGACCACTCTACGCCTCTGTACTTTCTCCCATCATCCTCCCTTAGACCTTGCTACTGGGCCGTTTGAGACGTCCTGTCCCACTGACAAGAAAGTGACTTATACTTCAGCGCCTCTGCTTGCTTTGCTCCTGGGAGCTGTCTCGAGTCTGGCTCTCCTCCAATGGCGTTGCTCCTTTCATGGTCCTCCTTTGTATGGACTTTTTGTTCCTCCTGGCTATGCAAACACATATCGGGGGGACCCACGGTGGAGACAGCGTCGTCTTGTCTCACAATTCTAAGTGTAGTGAATCGACACCCAGGCTGTCCCAGTCTCACCATCATCCTGGAGAACTTCCACGTTCCTGTGCATGGTTCTCTAATATCCCAGTTCCTTATGCGGCTGTGAAGACGTTCCCTCGACCTGGTCATGATCTTGAAACTATTCAATTTTGGAAATTTAACCTCAGTCTTTCTGAATATCATATTGTATGTTTCTAACTCTTTCTTTTTTTTTTCATTTTTCTGAAGCTGGAAACGGGGAGAGACAGACAGACTCCCGCATGTGCCCGACCGGGATCCACCCGGCACGCCCACCAGGGGGCGACACTCTGCCCACCAGGGGGGGATGCTCTGCCCATCCTGGACGTCGCCATGTTGCGACCAGAGCCACTCTAGCCCCTGAGGCAGAGGCCACAGAGCCATCCCCAGCGCCCGGGCCATCTTTGCTCCAATGGAGCCTTGGCTGCGGGAGGGGAAGAGAGAGACAGAGAGGAAAGCGCAGCGGAGGGGTGGAGAAGCAAATGGGCGCTTCTCCTGTGTGCCCTGGCCGGGAATCGAACCCGGGTCCTCCGCACGCTAGGCCGACGCTCTACCGCTGAGCCAACCGGCCAGGGTGCTTCTAACTCTTTCATTTTGTTATTTGCACTAAGTTGCTTTGCTGATTTCCGTGTGGTAGCAATTATCTTGATTTCTCTTTGTTTTCCAAATATATTAGTCCCTGTCTCAATTTATGCATGGAAATTTATAGCTTGGTGTCTCGTCCACTGAAAGTATTTAGGGAAAATTACCTTATTGTCAGTGGTGTGGTTATTGTTATTCTTTTTAATGTCTTTTTATTTTAAAAAGGAGCCCACTTGTTTGTCCTTTTGTCCATTTTCTTATTAGTCTTTTGTTTTTGTTATGTTTTTAGTTTTCTGACCTTGTTCTTCCTGCACTGTCCCCACGGGGCAAGTTCCAGCAATGTTTAAGCTAACCCATTGCTTTTCTGTTTCTCACACATGGCCCCATTCTCTTTCACAAAGCGTTCCTTGTCTTGATTTTCCAATGCCCTTCACGACAGACTTATCCCAGTCCTAACTTTGTTTCAACGGCCTGTTGGGAAATAAAATGTAAATTCTGACAAGTGAAATAATACTCAGCAGTTAGGGGCAACTGACTAGCTGTTCACCCATCAGCGTGGCTGGATTGTGGGAACATACTACTGAGTGGGGAATGACAAGGAAGAAAGAGCAGGAGCTATAGAGTGAAATAATAGGACTGGTGCTCATTTACAATAACTGAGTACAGAAGGACGCTACACAGTTTATAAGGAGCCCAGCTGCTTCTACCACATGCACCCTGGTTTACTGCACTACTCCTTCGACGAGTGCAGGGTTGATGCTGGACAGGACCCTTCCCCTCTCCAGTCACATGGTGCTGTCGTCACGGATCCTGACAGTGGGCCGTGAGACGGAGGGTGGTAGAGCTGTCACTAAGGTGTTGCTAAGAACACTAGAACTGAGTCACCAGAGAGGTATTAAGGAGGGACAACAGAGAATGGCATGGACCCTTCCCACTACACCCCCCGCCCCCCACATACACTCACCTGCTTGCTTGCACATAGACAAAGTTTCATTTCAGTAACTACCCAGGGCTTCGCTATGTAAACTGTGGTCCTTCGCCATCGGTAGGGGCAGGGATCTTACTGACCAGCCACATCAGTGCTGCCCCGTACGTAAGTAATAAAGGCTGTGCTTGCTCCGTCTGGTCCTCCTTGTGGTTTCTTCAGGATCCCGCCAACAACACCAGCCGGGTGTTGGACCTCCTGGGTTACAATGGGTTTCCCAGGCTTAGCCCTTGAGCCATTATAGTCAATTTACTGAGATTCTTCCGAGGTTTCTCACAACACTCAACACAAAAGCTAAACTGAGGGCCAGCAAAACCCAGCTTGATTTGCCTACTGCCCTGCTTTCCTCTCTAAGTTCGTCTATTCTAACTTCGGCCGGCGGCCTGTTCACTGTTTGTTAAACAAGCCAGAAACACGTGCCCTCGGGTCCACGCACCTCGGACATCACCCAGCTGCCTTCCAAATTTCCCACGGGTGGCCTCCTCGGCTCGTGTATTTCTCAAATATTTTTTCAGAGCTCACTTTCCTAGGTACTGCAGTGAGGAAATGGGTAGTCAGTGAACACATGTGTTAATAAAACAGGAAAGACATATTTCTCACTGTTTCCCCCAGGAGTTTACTACCTTCCAAAGTGTGTGCCTGTGCTGGGGGTGGGGGTGGGGAGGGGAGTGAAAAAGAGGCAGATGATATGCAAAACGGGTAATTTGTGTGATGCATTTGAAAGTGATACATTGTATGGAGTACAACTAGGCTGGGAAGGGAGACAGGAACTATAGGCCTGTGGGTAGAGAGTGTGTTAACATTTTATTTATTTGTTATTTTTTGAATGCTCCAGTGGCTTTATTAACTCTCCTCTGTTTATGCTTCATGGTTGAAGAGCTGGAAAGAAAGCCAGCTGTGGTCTCAGCATGGGTCATTAATGGGTGACACTGGGTGTCTTTCATCTCTTGGGACCTTCTTCCCCATTCACTGTAAGAATGAGCATGATATATCACTAACCTCATTTAGAGCATCTAGTGACTTCATCTTTGATGTATTTTGGGGGAGGGCCTTGTTGGAAATGTGACAACTAGAAACTAGAAAGAGATAAGGAGGTGAGTTGTTTGGATATTTGAAGATACCGGGTTTGAGTTGAACAAGGAATAAATACTTAGGCTGGGATGTTCTATGCAGTACAGTCTGTTGTTTCCGGGTGATGCGGGAAGTTCTTTGAAACTTTTCTGCAGGGGGGGAATTATGACCTGGCTTCGCATACTTGTTCTCAGTGTGGCAGACTACTACTCCGATCAGAACCCCAACCTCACCTTTCCTGGACTCTCTGTTCTTCTCCGATTGTTTTACTCTGGATGGCGCTTAGGAGCATCTTGGCTACATACTTTACTTTACTTATTTGTTCTTCTTCCTGCCTTTTTCTCTTCACATTAGAAGGGAAAATTCACAAGGGAAGGAGATTATTTCCCCCTTCGTTTGTTCGCTGGGGCGTTCCCTCACCCCATGTACACATGCCTGTGGTCAGAATCATGCACGGTTGACTACCATCTAGAGAAAAGACCACAGGTAAAGGGCATGAATGAGTGCCTATAGGAGGGGAGTAGATGGATGAAAAGTAGAAAGAGGGGATGCAATTGATAAACAAATGAAGCAAAAGGCATACACGGGTCTGCTTTGATAACGTGTCACACAACATTGAGAGAAATAAAGACCCGCCTGTACATGTCTACATGGAGGGAAGCTCTCGGGTACAGAGTCCTTTCAGTGACCGAGCCTCCGTGATGAACCTCACTGCCTCTCTCCTGCTTTCCACATCTTCCCGCCCCTCCATTTAGAAGCAAAAGCCTTTGTTTGAAGATTATATTCCACTTATCTTTCTTAGGGATATGGCTTCATAATTTATATCCTATCTTTTCAGACTTTTTAACTTTTTACTCTTCATAGAGCTATTCCCTTCACTATATTGATATGTTTATGTTTTTTCCCCCAAAGTGTAAAAAAAAAATAAAATCAAGCAAACGAGAGAACTCTTGAGTCTGCATACTGGATTACCACAATGTGGTCGCCGAGAATCTCAGCCACTTCTCGTTGTTCTGAAGGGTAGAAGCCTGCCTGCCTTCAGTGAGTAAGCAGAAGCAGGCCTGGCCTCTCAGAGGTTCCAGGGGAGAATTTACCCCTTGTTTCTTCTTGTATCTACTGGCTTGTGGCATTTCCTAATTTAAGGCCGCAATACTCTAATCTCTGCGTCTGTGGTCAACATAGGCCTCCTTCTTTTCTGTCTCAAATTTCTCTCTTGCCTTTCTCTTTTAAGAACACTTACGAAGGGGTTTCGAGCCCACCTAGCTAATCCAGAATGATCTTTTTTTTTTATCTCAGGAGGCTTGATTTCATTTGAGAGGCTCCTTTTTGCCAAGTAAGGTACCATTTATAGGCTCCAGCGACCAAACCCTCAGTGGTGGATGTATCTTGGGGGTGGGGTGGGGTGAGAGGTGGAGTCACTATTTAATCCAGTAGGGAGAGAGGGAAAATAAAAGCTATGTTCATCAACATCTCTACTTTGAAGTGTCACTGCCTTGGGAAGAGATAAAGGTGGAGACAGAGAATCTCTCTGATTTGCGAGGAGTAGCATAGGAGGGTGTTACAGAAGAATAGAACAAACAGGATGTGTGTGTGTGTGTGTGTCTGTGTGTGTGTGTGTTTAGCTAGAGATAACTATCTTTATATCTATCTAGCTATCTAACTATCGTATTTACGTTAAGGAATTGGCTCATTAGATGGCAGAGG
This sequence comes from Saccopteryx bilineata, assembly GCF_036850765.1. Taxonomy (NCBI): domain Eukaryota; kingdom Metazoa; phylum Chordata; class Mammalia; order Chiroptera; family Emballonuridae; genus Saccopteryx; species Saccopteryx bilineata. The sequence continues at coordinate 12,429,296 of NC_089497.1, forward strand.
TTCAAATCCGAAGTCTGTGGTAGAGGCCAGCAGGCTGGAGACCCAGGGAAGAGCTCCAGTCTGGGTCCACAGGCAGTCTGTTGGCAGGATTCCTTTTTGCTTGGGGGAGGGTCATCCTTCTGATTTATTAAGACCTTACACAAATTGAATGAGACTCATCCATATTATGCAAGGCAATCTCTTTACTCAGAGTCCACTGATTTAAATGTTAATCTCATTCAAAAAATACCTCCACAGAAACAGCCAGAATATGTTTGACCAAATAGCTGGGCACTGTGGTCCAGCCAGTGGACACATATTATTAACTGTTAAAGATAGGGTCATTCTAAAATAAAGATCTAGCCCTGGCCGGTTGGCTCAGCGGTAGAGCGTCGGCCTAGCGTGCGGAGGACCCGGATTCGATTCCCGGCCAGGGCACACAGGAGAAGCGCCCATTTGCTTCTCCACCCCTCCGCCACGCTTTCCTCTCTGTCTCTCTCTTCCCCTCCCGCAGCCAAGGCTCCATTGGAGCAAAGATGGCCCGGGCGCTGGGGATGGCTCCTTGGCCTCTGCCTCAGGCACTAGAGTGGCTCTGGTCGCAACATGGCGACGCCCGGAGGGGCAGAGCATCGCCCCCTGGTGGGCAGAGCTCCCCCCCCCCGTGGGCGTGACGGGTGGATCCCGGTCGGGCGCATGCGGGAGTCTGTCTGACTGTCTCTCCCTGTTTCTAGCTTCAGAAAAATGAAAAAAAAAAAAAAAAAAGATCTACTGCCTGGGAGTGTCTGAATTCAGGGGTTCATTGAGTTCAGGTGTATGTAAGTGACTTTCTAGAAAGGCTTAGGGAAAGGGAGGGTTTTAAGTAGGAGAAGCTGGAAGATACTCTCCTCCATCCTCCTCCCCCCCGCCCCAGCAGTTCCTAGAGAGCAGTGTGTGCAGAATAGAACCTACTGGGCACCGGTGACCCTGAGAGAGAGGACCCAGAGCCTGAAGTCACTCAGCCAACTAAGGAGGCGTAAGACCAGCTGGTGGTTCAGCCCTCGGTGCTGACAGAAGCCGGAAAGAGAGAGGCCAAGGTTCCTGTGAAAGGAGCGGCGGAATCAGTGACACTAGGTCAGCTGGAAACTAGAATTCAGGTCCTTTCCTTCCACTGATCGGTGCCATAGAGAGGAGGCAGCCATGGGCTTGAGCAGTCCCGGCGACCACCCTGGAGGAGGACACAGCCAGCAGGCAGGGTTAGCTGTGGAAAACCTTTCAGCCAATATGCATGCACCCTATAGCCGCCTCGCACACAGACCCCAGATCAAAAAGAAAAAAGAACCTTAAGTGCGATAAAAATTTCATCCAAAGCAGATTCAGTTCCTTTTAACTGTAAGATTAAGGTTGGCATCGTCACTGAACGTTAAGGAGCCCAAGTTAGATTAAGGTTAATTGTTAAGATGTGTTTGTTGCCTCCTTAAATTTCAAATATCACATAAACCATAAAAATTTTGTTTTAGAAATATATTTTATTATATCAAACATCTTTATTATATAAATAAAAACCTGCAAGTTGTAAAATAGTGTATATTAGGATATTTTTTTTCTATTTAAATAATATATAATATATACAGGTATGTATAAAACCTGGAAAGACATACCACAAAAAGCTAGATGTGGTTACCTCTGGGTGGTACACCTGGGTTTGGTTTTTATGTCCCATTAGTTGCTTATCTGTATTCTCTAGATTTTCTACATGAGCTTCTACACGGATAGCAAGAGAAATTATCTCTGTGTCTATTTGCCTGCGTACAATTGATACATTGACATCAACTTTAATATTCCATCCCCTCTGAGTTTGTTAGGAAGAAGTATGTCTTTGAATCTGGTCACTACGTGTGAATTGATTAAAAAAAATCAATTCTCCAGAAGTGACAACTCTTTTCTAAAGTGTTTAGTGGTTAGTGAATAAACTTAAGCACCGGCACCTCATAGAGGAAAATACCTACCGGAAAAAGCAAGTTTCAGAATCTGTTTTAAAGGTTTAGCTGCACCTTTGTTAGTGACCATACAGGTGCTCCCTGGTATCATAGGATTGCTCAGGGTGAACCTGGGTTCGAAGACGGCTGAGCGGGAATTTTTAGAGGTTTTTCGCTAAGCCAAAAATTACTTCCTGTGCGTTAGCAGTACCGTTTTCAGGATGTTTAAATCTACGATTTAGACCAGGGGTCTCAAACTTGTGGCCCGCGGGCCGCATTGGCCCGCGGAACAATTTTGTGCGGCCCGCAGACTAATCCACGAAGTTCAAAATATTTTGGATAAAATTAAGTAAGCCTAGGGGCCTACTTGTATTTTCATTTCTCTAGCATCCTAGCTAGATATTAGCTTAGTTAACAGCAGTTGTGATGCGAACTACAGTTTCTGGTCGTTTTGTGACACTGAGTAAACTGCATGTACGATTGTGCTTGTTGTACTGATTTTTTTTTGTTTTCAACTGCAGTAAGAAAAGTGTTGCGTAACAGTTGCTTTTGTAGACCTAGTGCGGCCCGCGGAATGGCTGTGATCTTGCTCTGCGGCCCACATGCTGAGTTGAGTTTGAGACCCCTGATTTAGACTCTTCTTCTTGTAAGTTTTATTTTTGTAGCTGTTTCCTATATTAATGGCTATTGCATTTTTTTTCCTTTTCCATTATATCTTAAACTTTTGTTAAGGATGGGGCTGTATGGTCTATTGTCCCTAGGAATGACTTCAAATTTTCTCATTCCTGCAAGACATGAAGGTGCCAAGACGTGACTGACTTCAGTGGGTGCCTTTTATGCCATCTACGTTAGAGACTTTTTGTGACTGTTATTTAAGTTTCGTTTCCCTTCCAGACTGTCTCAGTTCTAAAAATGAAAAAACAAAACAAAAGGCGAGACTGGGTGTAGGGATCTACTAAAATCCCTAAAACATTACCTAAGTGCTCCGGCCTCATGAGGCGGACACCCCGGCCACAGACACGCGACACCGGAGAGGCCACCTGCAAAAGGCGGAGAGGAAGGGACGCTGGCTGGCATTGCTTTGCCCTGTGCGTTGCTATTAACCGCACACATTTCTGGGTAGGTTGGAGCAAAGAGAAGACCACAGAAGTGGAAAATTGGAAGGCGGGAAAAAAAATCCTCTCAGGCAAAGGTTTAAAGTTAATTTTCAAGAACGCGTCCATCGGCAAGGCTTGCCGGAGTTCAATAAAGGCGCAGCGGACAATGGAAGTCTTCTGCTCCCAGGCCGAGGGACTGGCTTTGAACCGGCTGATAAGAAAATGAAATCGGGCACACAAATTTAAGGGCACCGTAAAGGAGTTCAATCACGCTGCGTATTTGCTAAGCAAGGCTCAGAAAACTGTCACTGTATCCATCTGAGGAAGTCATGCTTGCCATGTTTGGACCCGGTGCAATATTTGGTGTAAAAAAAAAAAAAAAAGATAAAGTTGATAGAAATGGTCTCATTTAAACCACGCTTTCATCGGATGGTAACATAGTCCAACATGTTTCTATCCTGCCTTAAGCAAGAGTGAATAACTTGAAGTATTGGGTTAAAACAAAGGCTTAAGAGAAGCAAAAATAGTAACACTATATATATTAGTTTAAAAATTGCAAAGATAATTTGGTATTTAATATTTTATTTGCTGATAAAGTCTATAGCCATTAGTATACATTGGCTTTATAATGTGTACTGACTTTTAAAGCCTCCAGGCATATGTAAATGACAAAAGTGTAAGTGACTGAAACAATGGCATCACCCACAGTGACACTTAGGATTGTACAGGCACTACCACATCCCTGTTACTCACATCAGCAGACCTTACGTATATTATCTCAGATAGTGCATTATTAAAATTATTCCCATTCCTGTCATCATATATACTCCCACTCAATAGTATTAACTTTAAAAAAAAAAAACAACAATGTTTAATTGTTAAGTGTAAAACTTTTAAGAAATATTCTTAATACTAATTTTATAGCTGGTGTCAGTTATTTTTTTCTCCAATGTTTCCATCATCAAAAACTACCTTCCTTAATAAAAATAATAATGGCAAGGCAGCATGTGCCTTATTCTGTATTTTACACGTCAACAGTCTCATTAAGTGAGACTGTTACTGTATCTGTTTTTACAGAGGAAGGAAATCAAGGCACAAAGGACTTAAATAATTTTTTCCAGCATCACATTGTTACTTGTACATCAAGGCTCAAACCCAGCTATCCTGGCTCTGTTTTGAAACAAAAAAGAAAACCATCCTTTTTTTTAAAATCACTAATTATTTCAGGTTTATTTAATGTGCTTTGGTCTAATTTTTTAAAGTAAATTATAATTACTATAAAATACTCAGTGTTAGCTCCCTAGCAGCTTAGCTCTGTGGATAGAGCATTGGCCTGGCATGCGGAAGCCCCAGGTTCAATCCCAGGTCAAGACACACAAGAGAAATGGCCATCTACTTCACTCCCCCTCCCTCTACCCCCTTCCCTTGCACTTTCCCTCTCACAGCCAGTGGCTCAGTGGGTCTGAGCATCCGCTTAGGCACTAAAAATAACTCAATACATTCAAGCATTGGTCCCAGTCAGGTGTGGCTGGGTAGATCCCCACCAGGGCGCATGCAGGAGTCTGTCTCACTATTTCCCTTCCTCTCACCTAAAAAAATAAAAACAAAAAGATAAAATAAAATACTCAGTGTTACCGAAGGCATAAGTTATCAATTACCAAACATAAATATTTGGAAATATTTGTATTTTGGACCAAATTTTTCAACCTTCTGTTTTTGTGCTTCTTCTTTTCTGTTGAACCCTAAGTAGATAGTTGGGCAAAACAGAGAGACTGAACAGAAAAAAGAAAAATAATGAGGCAGAAAATCAGGAAAAGTTCCTGAAACAGGCAATGGAGGAAGTTTAGGCAACTAAAATATCCTGCAGTGAAAACAGTCAGCTGTCCTGGCAGGAGCACAGTTTGGCAGCTGAGTCCCATAAAGTCATTAGCATGAGGAAGATACGTTCAAAACGATCGTGGTCCCGGGCACATAGTATTCAGAGGCACCGTGCCTCATCTTTAGAAATGAAACAGGAGACTGTGCAACTGGAAAACCTAAACAGGGAGGATTGCGGGATTCACTGACCAAGGACCTGGGATTTGCAGTACAGACTTCTCCCGGAGCAGGAACAACAAGGGAAAGTAAACATCAACCCTGCTATTAAAACTACTGTGCTCTTAAGGAACATCAACCATTGTTCAATGATGAAGATCAAAGCTGACAACAAAAATCACAACAACAATAACAACAACAACAAAACAGTATTTCTGACAGAATTGTACCCAAGGCCACCCCACAGCTACAAAGTTACTAATGATCGGGTTTTTGTTGTTGTTGTTGTTTTTGTTTGTTTGTTTTTGTGTTTTTCCGAAGCTGGAAACGGGGAGGCAGTCAGACAGACTCCCGCACGCGCCCACCAGGGGGCGACGCTCTGCACATCCCGGGCCTTGCTCTGCCGCAATCAGAGCCATTCCAGTGCCTGAGGCAGAGGCCACAGAGCCATCCTCAGTGCCCGGGGAAACTTTGCTCCAATGGAGCCTCGCTGCGGGAGGGGAAGAGAGGGACAGAGAGGAAGGAGAGGAGGAGGGGTGGAGAAGCAGATGGGCGCTTCTCCTATGTGCCCTGGCCAGGAATCGAACCTGGGACTCCTGCACGCCAGGCCGATGCTCTACCACTGAGCCAACCGGCCAGGGCCTTAATGATCGGTTTTTTAGTGATTTAGTACTGTATCTTAAAAGTGACATCCCGGGGGGCTTTCATTTCTCCCACTCCTTGAAGAAAAATTACTGAGAAAATCTACGGCAAACCCTTCCACTTTCTGAGTGGGTCAGTCTCCTAATGAGCCCCCATTTCTGCGAATCTGCTTAGCTTCAAGCAAAGCAAGCCAAAGCCTCACAAGAGATTCTGTCCTGCCCCTGCCCGTTTCCGGGGTGCCGCACAATAGCTGGGGGTGTGTGTTCTCCTTTGCTTCAGGAAACTACTAAGTTTCACCCATTTGTGTTCTTGGCTATCTTTGGTCAATGGGCTTTAACAAGTGAAAGATGACAGTTCTCTGAATAATCATGCTGGGACAAGGAAGTTTGGCTGTTTCCATTAAACAGGTACATGATACACCGGACTAGAATCAGACGGGGATTCAGAACCTTGAGAAAACCTTAGTCATGAATTTAAGGGGCCTTATCTGTATAAATTTCAGAAAGATTGAGGTGTCGGAAGTCAAGAAGAGAACCAAAGCTAAAGATGAGTTATCCCATCATTTCCCACCCTAAAACTTTGGAGATGTGAGATTAAGGTAGTCTTAGGTAATTCAGTATGAGAGTCAGACTCTCTTTTGTTTGAATGTTTAATCTTAACGTCAATTTTGTGGTACATACATTAAAAAAAAGAGATTTAAGTCTACATAAATGGCTTTTTTAATTCATCTTTTTATCTTTTATAAAAAATGTTCAGAGCTTGTAATCATCATCTGGAAGATTCTATCCCTGACCCCTGGGCATGTATGCTTGATGCAAATTCCATTAACTAGGCTTTCCTGGACTGTAATTTAAGGGTTGTTATAAAACAGCGTAGGAGCAGAAGAGGTACACTGTTTTACTCCCCCAAATCCATTACAAAACATAAACAGTCGACAACATTTTAAACACAGAATGCAATCTATTATAAAGGATAGTCTTGAAGATGTTTCCAGGCCTCCTCATTTACTTACCACCCCTCCCCCCCCAAAAAAAAAGTGAAAAGAAAAACAGCACCTACAGCTCATTATAAATTCCTGACTGTGCCGTAAAGGTGCCGCTAATCGCTATTTATCGCGGAACTTCGCTTTGTTTCTATTGACAGATCATTTTAATAACCACAGTTCTCCCGTTGATGTGAAGCATTCCGCATTACTATGCTCCAGCGACTTATTTCTAACTGCCTGAAACAGGAGATTTTATTTCTGCACTTCTCCTCGGTGAAGGGCAGACTTTTTCCTCTCCCTAGTACATTTTTTTTCTTTCTCTTAAAAATGCACCTGAATGAATAACAATGTTTGCCTTTCCAAAAATATTTTAGTCTGACAGGTTAGCCAGACTTGCAAGATAATGTAAAGCTATTTAAACAGAAAGCACTCAGTGCTCTGTGACTTACTATATACTTGAGAACTGTTTCCTTTGTTGGTTGACCCAATTATTGATCTCTTTTCTTTGAATTTATAGAAGGTTTGAGTTAAATACCTTTAAAAAAAAAGTGGAAAAACTAATACATATAAATCAGGGACAATGTCTAATGTTGTATAGAATAGAAAAAAAAACAACTGATCTGTGTTCACTACCTGTACTCTCTAGTTGATCCACCACATTCCCAAACCTTCTAGACCTTCTGCTTAATGAACAATAGGAAACAGCATTGTTTTTTTCCATCATGATTGGTCTAAGAATCAATACGACAAGGACATTATTTTGAACAGCAAAGCATCTCTCCCATGCTGTAGTCTAAGTTAATGATGTGCCAGGATTCTAGAGAAAATACACTTCAGTTTTGTTTATGACACCAAGCCGGGCTGGGTTGTCAACTTGTTTATTTTATGCCTTGAACTATAAAGCTGGAAAAGACTTACACACGGAAGAAGAAATCACAATGTTTTGCAGAGATCAACTTCATCACGTCTCTTTTATGCCACTAACTAGCCGAGGACAAACTGATTTGAGAACAATCTGATAAAGTCTATATTTTTTTGTGTAAGGGAAAGTAAATGATAGTCCAAAAGACTATTCTTATAGCCCTTGATAATAACTTTGTTCTTTATTGCATTCTTTTATTTTTTGCTAAAGCTATTTGGCTAAAGGCTACAATACACTGAGAATTAGAGCTAGTGAAGTGGAAGGAAGTCCGCTTTGAATCTAAGTGGCTAGACTGCCTATCCTCCGGCAAAAGCATCTCCTTATGATAAAGCCAAATTCCTTTATAATAGCCCCGGTGTACTTCTAAGAGATTACCTAAGTGTCAGGCCCAGTTTAGAATGCCATTGTGAAGCAAGAAAATACCACGTTTGTTTAAGCCTCAAGAATAACACTCTGACCTACTGCCATTCACAATAACATGGATGGACCTTGAGAACATTATACCGAGTGAAATAAGTAAGTCAGAAAAAGCTAAGAATTATATGACTTCACACATAGATGGGATAGAAAACCGAGACTCATGGACACAGATAAAAGTGAAGTGGGGCCTGACCTGTGGTGGCGCAGTGGATAAAGCGTCAACCTGGAAATGCTGAGGTCGCCGGTTCGAAACCCTGGGCTTGCCTGGTCAAGGCACATATGGGAGTTGATGCTTCCAGCTCCTCCCCCCTGTCTCTCTCTCCCTCTCTCTTTCCTCTCTAAAATGAATAAAAAAAAAAAAAAAAAAAAAAGTGAAGTGGTTCGAGGGGGGGGGTAATGTGGAGAAGGGGGAAGGGGAATGGAGTAAAGAGGGATACATATATGGTGAAGGAAAATTATTTGACTTTGGATGATGGATATACCACATAATCCACAGTTCCCATGCTATCATGCTGTAGAAACGTTTACCTGAAACCTGTGTACTCTTATTGATCAATGTCACCTGGTTAAATTTAATTTTCTAAAAATTAAAAATTAAAAAAAAGAATAACACTCAAACTTTACTTACCTTTTCCTCCTGTGGGCAAGGCAGGATGAAGTTAGGAATAAGGTAAACCTATAATCAGCTTAAGGGAAAGGGTTCATGGCCATGCAATGTAACAATTTAATAAAGAGTTTGGAGAAGGGAGCCCAAATAACTGATAGGTCTGGCTTCCCCAGCGTCAGGTTCTCTCTAAGGTGGCATGCCTTTTCATGGTCAAATTGCTATGGCTTTGAGCCTGTATTCTGTGAACTGAAGAAGTCTTACTCCCCTCAGCCTCTTTTTACTGAGATAGTCTCCAAAGCACAGCTAGAATCACTTTTGAGCAAATGTAAATCAATCTAATCATGTGTAAATAGCTGTCATTGGAAAGCCTTGCTAGCTGAAGTAGGGTTCATCGCCACATTAGCTAATTTTCAAGACCTGGTAGAATAAGCAGTTTGGATCGATGATGACTGACTATGATGACTCTGTACTCTGTCACAGTTCCTCAGGATGCAAAGTCAGCAGAAATATTAAATCACCTACACATTTTGCTGGTCCTTTGCTATTTACGCAATGCGTTGTGTGGGTGCCATTTTTTTTCACAGGGAAATCCATCCAATGAACAAGAACAACCAATACTGCACAGGGAATTTCCCACAAACCTCTGCTATTTCCCCCAAATTACCTATTGTAAAGGCTGCCATCATTCCAATTAACTTATTCATCTATTTCAAGAAAAAAAAAATCACAAACGATAAGATTATTGTGTGACTGTAGACAAACTCAATTTATGTAACTATATAAAATCCATTAATATTTCCATTCTAATTTAGAAGACTTCAAGCTTTATTCCCAAATGATAGTTGGGTACTTGTCTTGTATGTATGCAAATAACGGCCCTTCTTAGTACCTTTCTAAAAGTAGAGAAAGTTTATTTCAAAAGTAATTATGCTTTCTAGAAATCCGTATTATCAAGCAAGTCAGAGAGGCAGCCTCTTTATTAAAAATCAAAACAATAGCCCTGGCCAGCTGGCTCAGTGGTAGAGCATCAGCCCAGCGTGTAGAAGTCTTGGGTTCAATTCCTGGCCAAGGCACACAGGAGAAGTGCCCATCTGCTTCTCCACCCCTCCCCCCTCCTTCCTCTCTGTCTCTCTCTCTTCTCCTCCTGCAGCCAAAGCTCCATTGGAGCAAAGTTGGCCCGGTGCTGAGAATGGCTCCATGACCTTTGCCTCAGGTACTAGAATGGCTTCAGTTGCAATGGAGCAATATCCCAGATGGGCAGAGCATCGCCTCCTGGTGGGCTTGCCAGGTGCATGTAGGAGTCTGTCTGACTGCCTCCCTGCTTCTCACTTCAGGAAAAAAAGAAAAATCAAAACAACAGTGTCTACTCAAACCAATCATATTTCTAAGCCATTTTTACTAGGTGCCTACTTATATAAGACATGCCTCTTATTTAGCTTCACGCTCTATAAATTATATCCAGGTTAACGTCATGGGGACCTTACAGAAGTATTCAGTCTCTACCTGACATCATTTGGATCTGGAATTTTTCAAATAAATACTTCTGATTAATATATTGAGCACATAAAAAATATCTACTGTTTTGGCTTTTTTATCATTTCAGTTGGGAAAGACAGCTTGTTGATTATAAAAGTTCTTCACCCCTAGTGTCAAATGTTAATTAAATAATTTCTAGTTGTTTAAGATGCTATTATATGATAGGTGTGGAAAGCCCCTATTTTTAATTTTTTCTTTTTTATTTCAACTGACTTTCCAGTCCTGATTACGTTTTCTCTCTCTACACAGACATTCAAGTGGGACCCAAGGTCAACACCTGGAGAGTGAAAGCAGGGCGGGTGGTATTTTGAGCTGCACTGTAGACTTGGGTCAGGAAACACTCGTGATAGTTCTGTTCTCCTTTGTGCTCTACGGGCAGTGTTTAGCATATTTTGCTAGAGTTTCATTACATCTTTTAAATTTTCGGTCCTCTGAAGGATAAGTTACCTTGATAATTTTATTCTTCTCAATTGAAACTCTTTGTCATAGTTAATGACTCTCAAAATTTCTCCCTTGCTCAGAATTCAAATTCAAAATGAGAAAAAAATATTTCCCATGTCATTCATGAGTGGATGCTTTCTTATGGTAGTGGGTTGTGCTGTGGCTGTTGAAGTGGTCTGCCAGGTGACACAAGTATGTTTGGCTTAGGCTGAGCTGTTGTACATGCACATGGTGACTCTTTATCTGTTTTGAAGGATTTTGGAGGAGAATGTTTCTAAAGTTCCTAGACTACCTTGGAGAGGCGCGTGCGCACGCGCGCAGACACACCCACCACATGCAGACTGGCTCTCTCTTTGGGACAAGCTTTTACTCAAAGATTGTCAATAAGGGATTCTGGTGGTTTTTGTCATGTAATTTGGTCATACCTGAGTCTTCTGGATTTGTTCTCAGGACAAGGTGCAGAGGGCACTTACTTGAATATCTGTGGAAGACTTTAGCATACAGAATAGGAAGAAGCAAATATCTCTTCTGTTCATATGTCACTTCTTCACCTTATCACACAGATCTTCACCCTCAACCCAGGAGAGGCTGGAAAGTTGTCTCTTAGTGTGATCACAGCGAAAAAGAAGATGGGTGAGTACCTGACTAGGGTCTGATACAATGCTCTTAACTGTCACTTTCTACTGCACTTTGGTGAAGTTTGTGAAGCTCTTTTTAACCCACTAGGGTAAGCAGAAATCCTGACATAATCAGCACCCTCACTGCAAATCCTGTATAACTCATTGTAAAGCCCCAAAGACATTGTGGGGTATCAGCAAGGATGACAGATCGTTTACAGAAACTATACCCAGGTGAATGGACGTAGACTCCACACTGAATGGACATAGACCTGGAGATACTGGACATCTATTTAGCGAGGAGCAGCTTAAACTGGAAAATTTTTGTGTGAGGGGACTTGATTGGTGTGACCTTGAGACTCTGGCCTCTTTTGTAATCAATCATGGGACTTGTGAATATTCTCCAGAACTAACATGTAACTCCTTGAGAGGGTATGCTTTCTATGATACTGTTTACCCAAATAACTCAAGAAATAAGATGAGGCTGTCATACTTAGTTTTTCATAACTCCAGATCTCTTTGGTTTTTTATCTCTGTCACCTGAATTAACCCCATTGTTATTGACAACTAAATGGGAATTTCAGACACATCATATACTTTGAGGTAGACTATTAGCTCCCGGATATATCAATCTTCTTTCAAAACTTGCCCAAGCAATGCCTTGTCCCATGCTACCCTTGTCTTCAATTATTCATATGAAATAGATAAGAAACATGTTAACCATTATTTCCCAGGTGGTTAAGAAATTGGAATTTTCTTCTTTGCCCTCACTCTTTTCTAAAACTACTAACTCTGAACCTGATGATGTATAGAACACCGGGGGTGACGTGTGCAAGGATTTCAACTAGTATGGAACCTCAATGCCAGCCCCTTTCATACTCTACCTATCTTTTGTTCTTGCCTGAATTTCTGATACAGGTCAAATGCAAAATCCCTTAACTTTTAGCACATGATTACAACCAAAATGGACCACCCTGCCTGGCCTATTACTGGTCCCAAACGTCATCTGGAACCTCAAGGTAGCCACTAGTGAATTTATGTCTGCTTGGGCTTCCCTACTAGTACTTTCCACGAGTCAATTTTCCTGTTCTAAAAGTGATAGCACTTTCTTTCAAAACCATTATAGATGTGGTCTCACATACCCTTTTATAGAACACGTCTTTGGGCATTTTCTAGAAGATCTCTCTTGGGAATTACCTATGGGGAAACTTATATAAGACATAGTCCCGTCTTTGTAGCAGTGTTCTCATTCTGTGTTTTGGGGGCCAAGTTCTGTTTCCCCTGGGTCTCTTTTCATCTGAGAGGGTATTGTGACAAACAATGGTCTCTCTATAAATATTTGATAAATTATTTGATGCATGTGAAATACTAGGTACTTATTTTGTTTTTACTTTATGTTAACATTTTAATTGTCAGTGCCCGGGGCCATCTTACTCCAGTTGAGCCATGGCTGCAGGAGGAGGGTACAGATTGAGAGAGAGAGAGAGAGAGAGAGAGAGAGAGAGAGAGAAAAGCAAGAGCGGGAGGGGTAAAGAAGCAGATGGGTGCTTCTCCTATGCTTCCTGACCAGAATTGAACCTAGGACACCCATACACCAGGCCGATGCTCTACCACTGAGCCAACCAACCAGGGCCCAAATTTTGATGTAATTACTTTAAATGCCATAAGGCTATAATGAGGGAAAGGAAATATTTTATATCTTCACTATGGAAGGTACTATGCCATGGGTTAGTAATACTTGTGGATCAGTCATTAACATAACTCAAGAAGTAAGCACAAAATAAGTGGTCAGCCTGTTAAGAAGGATACTTCAAATACAGCATTTCCAACAGGAATCTCAATATGCTTCCTGAAATGTCCGTTTCCGATGCTGAAATACGTGTGTCGTATCCTGGCTCATGGTATTATTCTCCTAGTGTAGAATCAATATTCTACTCATACCACAATCTCGAGTCAAGTACAGCTTTTCCTCTTCACCCTTCCCCTCACCCTTGCAAACGCCATGTCATGTCATTTTCCTGATTAGGACTCCGCCATCACATTGTTTGTGTGTTTTTTTTCTTTTTCTTTTCCTCCCCTGATCTAGCTTAAAGCTCATAATTCATTAGGTCTTGTCAAAACTACCATAATATATTTCTTCTTACTATCTCTCATCCTGCTTTTTCCCCTCACCCACAGAACACACCGGTCAGAGTGAACATTCTAATGCAGATATATGATAGCATCCTTCCTCCAATGGAAAAACCTTCGGTGGTGACTCGTTATATCTGTCAAGGTCTGTGACTACAAGCTCGCAAACCAAGTTTTCTGGCAATAAAAATGGAATACAATGACAGGATGAATGGGAGCCTAGAAAACCAGGTTGGAAAAATGTGTGTGGGGAAAAGGTCAGTTGGTAAGGCGTTCCTGGAAATACAATAACTGTAATTTTAGCCAGAACGGTTTGGCCAGGATGCTGCTATTGCTGCTGCAGGGCACCTGTGTTACTAGACAGGAGTGAAATCTTACCCTTTGGCTGCTGTAGTGTGAGAAGAGGCACAGCAGCCTGGACCCTGCATGCAGCAGGGAGCCCTAAGTCAGGAGGGCAGTGGGATGCCAGATACCCACCCCAGACATGGCCAAGACCAAAACAAACTAACAAATGGAAAGAAAACAAGGTATTTATATTTACTAATAGAACACATACAAGTTTGCATTGCATGGAAACTTCCAAGCTGATTTTAAACTGCATTTAAAAAAATAATTGCTTCCCCCTTGTGTTATGAACTGAATATATGTGTGCCCCCCAGATTCCTATGCTGAAGCCCCCACCCTCAATGTGATGGTATTAAGAGGTAGGACCTCTGAGAGGTTTTGATGATGTCCTGAGGGAAAAGCACCATTAATGGGATTAGAGTCCATTGTAATAAGAGCAGGTGAGACCCAACTCCCTGTGTACACAAAGGAGATTTCAGGTGTCCCTGCAGCAAGATGGGGATCACCTGCAAGATGGGAAGAAGCCGCTTCCCTGGAATTGAATCTGCTGGCACCTGAAGACTAGGCTTCCTGGCCTCAAGAATTATAAGAAATAAATGTTTGCTTATATGACCCAGTCTATAATAGTTTACTATAAGAGCCCAAACTGGCTAAGACATTTCCCAAAATGTCAGCTATGTATTAAGCATCCCAGACAATTAATTATTCTCTCAAAGTGCTGGACACCTTTCACACCTTCATGTTTGTGAACAAAATATTTCTTTACTTCAAGATTTCTCAATCATGACAATGGTGATATTGTGCGTTGGCTAATTGTGATGGGACCTTGCCTTTGCATTGCAGGGAGCTTAAAAGCATCCGTGGCCTTTTGCTCTAGATGCCAGCAGTACTTCTTTAGTTATAAGAACAAAAGGTGTCTCTAGACTGACCTAATCATCCCTAGTGGGTCCGTTTACCCCAGACGAAGAAGAAAAAGTAAGAAGAAATGATTAAATGCAATGTGGGATCATTAAAAAGGACATTGGTGAAAAAACTTGTGAAATTCAAACAAGGTATTTATATTTACTAATAGAACAGCATTATTTAATTTTCTGATTTTGATGCCATGCTTATATAAGATATCCTGGTAGGAAACATTGACTAGACACTTTTGGTTTCCATTCCACAGGTAAGAAACTTAGAAGTCACCACTCCATCTTAACAACAAGTAAAGAGCAGAACATACTGAAGAATAAACTCCTTTTCTTGATCCATAACAGAGGGGAAGACGCAGACAAACCATGCTCCCGAGACTGGCGATACAGGCAGGGGAATGCAGGCGTCATAGATGAGCAGGACAGAGACTCACAGCAGAAACCTGCATGGGAACCAGGGGCAGGTCGGGAACCGTGAACTGTAATTGATAAATTGCTGGAGGCTCAGTGTGGACAAGTCTGAGAGTACAAACCTCCAGCGTGACCCAAACGTCGGAAGGCCCCACAATATTGTATGGTGTACCTCCAGGTAATTCTTGAAGAAGCAGCCCCTGAACTGCCAGCAAAGAGAGGGGAAGATGAATATTTTGAAATCTCTTGGCGCTCTCAGTTTTTCTTCATTAGGTTTGGCCTCAGGGGAAACCAGAGCCTAACTTGCTGGGTAATAGCTGAGACTGACTGACCTGTAGCAGGAAAACACCCCCCTCCAGCCCACGCCAGCCCTACTGCTCAGCGTAAGGGGGGGGGGACAATAAAACCAAGAAACAGAAAGTTCAAAACCCGGAGGCAAGGCTCACTAAAGGACTAAGACCCAGTGATAGGGGTGGAGACTGCTTTCCCTTGCTCCACCCCCACCTCCGCATTACTAATGACTGATCTACAACCATTATTACATAGGCAGCTATCAGGGAAAAAAAACTGCAGGGCATACTGAAAGGCACAAAACACAATTTAAAGAGACAGAACAAGCGTCAGAACCAGACATGGTAAGATGCTGAAATGACCAGACTTACTTAAAACAACTGTCATTAATACACTGAGGGATTTAATGGATGAAGTAGGTGGCTTGCAAGAACAGAAAGGTAATGTAAACAAAAAGAGATGGACATCTAAGAACCAAGAAAAAATGTTAGAATTAAAAAACAAACAAAAATCGTTGTAACAGAAATGAAGAAAGCCTTGTGTGTGTGTGTGTGTGTGTGTGTATTTTTTTCTGAAGCTGGAAACGGGGAGGCAATCAAACAGACTCCCGCATGTGCCCGACCGGGATCCACCCAGCATGCCCACCAGGGGGCGATGCTCTGCCCATCTGGGGGGTCGCTCTGTTGTTACCAGAGCCACTCTAGCGCCTGAGGCAGAGGCCACAGAGCCATCCCCAGCGCCCGGGCCATCTTATGCTCCAATGGAGCCTTGGCTGCGGGAGGGGAAGAGAGAGAGACAGAGAGGATGGAGAGGGGGAGGGATGGAGAAGCAAATGGGCGCTTTTCCTGTGTGCCCTGGCCGGGAATCGAACCCGGGACTTCCGCACGCCAGGCCGATGCTCTACCACTGAGCCAACCGGCCAGGGCCGAAGAAAGCCTTTTGATGAGCTTACTAATAGCCTGGATATTGCCGAGGAAAGAATCTTTGAGCTTGAGGATTTACTAATAGAAACTCCAAACACTGAAAAGCAAAAAAAAAAAAAAAAAAAAAAAAAAAAAAAAAAAAAAAATGCTGCTCACAAAAATTAAGGGATATTTCAAAATCAACATGAAGCAATAATAAAGAAGCATTTGATTTTTTTATTAAACAAGAACAGCAGAAGAGCAAAGGACAAGTCAAAGAAAGTTGTTCAATTATGCAAATGAGATGCAAAACCAACTTTTATTTATTGGTGAAAATGTGCTATACAAAAGGCTGAGAGTACTGGGGTATCTGCACGTTCCCTGTTCCCCTCATTTTTGTGAGCAGGTGTCATGGATTATCAGGACAGAGACTCACAGCAGAAGCCTGTATATATTAATTCCTGTATATTTTAAATATATTTTAATATATAATTTGTGATATATAATGGAATAGCCAAGGACTGTGGGACAATTACAAAAAATGTAACGTGTAGAACGGGAATGCCAGAAAGAGAAAAAAATAGGAGATAAATATTTGAAGCAATAATGAATCAGAATTTCCCCCCAAATAAATGTCAGAAAGCAGCCCACAATTCCAAGAAGTTCAGAGAGCAAGCAGGATAGACGGCAACAACACTACATCTAGGCATATTTTCAAACTACAGAAAATCAAAATTAAAAACAAAAATTTTAAAAAATGTCAGAGGAAACATTGGGTAATACTTTCTGTACTACCTTTACAATGCTTTTGTAAGTCGGAAATTAGTTTAAAGTAAAAAAAAAAAAAAAAAAAGAAATTCTTCAGGTCATCCTCACCAGTTCCTAGCCCAGTGTTTCTCAAAGTTCTTCTCTCCTCCATTATTAGTATTTGCAACCCCCAAAAGCCTTTTGAGACATTTTTTTTTCTGATTGTCCTTCCTATGAATTTTGAGTGTCACAGGTAGGTTACACATGTTTGTGTATTGTAGATATATCGTTAATCTTTGCTTTACAGAAAAAAAAGAGTCAATTATTTTGTTCCCTATCCCTAGAACCAATTTTTTGCCCCCTTTGAGAAGGTTTGTTCTTATTAACAGTGATACTCTCCTCTAAACTTCTATAACTTTTTATATCTATCGTTAATTATCAAACATTGCATTTTAGTTAAAACAAAATGTACGTGTGTATATGTGAATGTCTTTTCTACCAGATTCTTCGGCTTCTTAAGATCAGTGGTGCTCAGACACCTCCCCCAGTGGCTGATGCTCAAGGCACTGAGAATTAAATCGCTTTAAAGCAGAGTTTAAGTCTTGTTGTAATAACTCGTGTGTTAATATATGTGGTAGAATTAAAATAGGCAGAAACATAGGAGTTGAAATTTAAAGTAAAGATGGTAAGATAAAAAAATTGGCCCTGGCAGATTGGCTCAGCCGTAGAATGTTGACCTGGAGTGTGGAAGTCCCAGGTTCAATTCCCGGCCAGGCACACAGGGGAAGCACCCATCTGCTTCTCCACCCCTCACCTCTCCTTTCTCTCTGTCTCTCTCTTCCCCTTCCGCAGCCAAGGCTCCATTGGAGCAAAATTGGCCCGGACGCTGAGGATGGCTTCATAGCCTCCGCCTTAGGTGCTGAAATGGCTCCAATTGCAGCAGAGGAACGTCCCAAATGGGCAGAGCATCGCCCCCTGGTGGGCATGCCGGGTGGATCCTGGTCAGTCACATGCAGGAGTCTGACACCTCTCCACCCCTCGGCTTCTAACTTTGGAAAAAATAGAAAAAAAAATTGACAAAGCAAGTTTGTGAATGATGATTATTATTTGACTAGTGATTTATTTGTAGAAATAGTGAAGAATTACACTGTACTATGGGTAAATAATCAGTAAGTTCATTTATAGTGTGATTTATTGGAAAGAACACAAGATGTGTAGAAAAAGAATAATAAAAAAATCCCCCCCACATTTACTGGATATGTGATTACAAACAGAATGTTAATGTTAGCTGGGTTAGAGAGATTGTGAATGCAACCTAGTGAGTAAAATCAGTTGGTAAGTTCTGTTATTCTAGCAACAACAATTCCATCCCCTGGTTTGCTGTTTTCTTCTCTTGCATAAAAGGTATTCAAGATAATTTGGGGTGATAACTGTATAGTCCCCTTTTCCCAGTATTTTAAATCTAACCCAGTATTATACTGATTAACACTTCATCTTGAGCAATTAATATTTCTTCATTCAACCAGCTGGCCCTATCTTGGACAGGAAGACTTTGTTGTGGGAAAAGAGTTGTAGACTTTAAATTATATATGGGTGAATCAGAGACTAGACCCTTAGTCTATTCTTTTTGTTTGTTTTTTGTTTTTTGGGTTTTTTTTTTCCTTTTGTACTTTCCTGAAGTTGGAAACGGGGAAGCAGTCAGACAGACTCCCGCATGCGCCCGACTGGGATCCATCCGGCATGCCCACCAGGGGCCGATGCTCTGCCCATCTGGGGCGTCGCTCTGTTGCAACCAGAGCCATTCTAGCGCCTGAGGCAGAGGCCACGGAGCCATCCTCAGCGCCCGGGCCAACTTTGCTCCAATGGAGCCTTGGCTGCAGGAGGGGAGGAGAGAGACAGAGAGGAAGGAGAGGGGGAGGGGTGGAGAAGCAGATGGGTGCTTCTCCTGTGTGCCCTGGCTGGGAATCGAACCCGGGACTCCTGCATGCCAGGCCGACACTCTACCACTGAGCCAACCGGCCTGGGCCCCTTAGTCTATTCTAATCCAGGCAACTTACACTGTGCACTCCAGCAGTCCCCATGAAGTCATCCTCACTTAGCTCGAAGGGAGGGAAGTCCTTCTGGTCCCTGCAGCACGGGAGGAGGCTGAGAACACTGAGCACGCTCTCCAGGTCAGTCCTCACTACTGTTGCCCTCCATTCACTGTGAGGTGTGCTCCTGTGTGTGCAGAGGCGGGAGGTAGGCGCTGGGGTCGTGCTGACGGATGCAAGCCTTATACACATCCTGCATAGATAATAGAGGAATCAATTTAAAACTGAAAGGGTACTGGCATCAGTTATATTTTTTTCTGCTTTTAGAGATCTTGGCTAGAAATTCTGAGATTGTAGAAAATACCTTAATATTTTATTATATTTTGAGACAGAAGACCCGTTTCTGGCACATAATTGGTATCCAGAAGTTGTCAGTTCTCTTATTTCTCATTTCTCCCTCCCTCTCTCTCCTCTCTTTCAATCTTTCTATCTTTCTTTGAACTAAATTCCTTTCCAGTCCACAATTCCAACTCTATAAACGTCTTCTTGTATAAATACATCGCACTGCAGATTTATGTACATTTTTGTCAATCCATCTGCTTTCCATATCGTGGAAAAAAAGGAAGAATTGGGTTTGTAAGTAAATATCATTTAAGAATGCTAAAATATTGAGTATAGGGGGGGACTTTAAAATTATATCCCATGTGTTTAAAAACCATTGATAACAAAATAAAATAAATACTAAGTATTTCCAGGGATTTCTCTTTGTTTCCTTAACCACAATGAAAGCTTAGGACCAGATAATGTTACTCATTTATAACGGAGAGTAAAAAGATGTCACACTGGGCAAAACTCTATTCCATGTCCTCAGTGTTCCATGTCTGCCCACTTAGCGGTTTTTCATAAGAGGCCCTCCACCTTATTACGAAGGAATACTTGTCTTCTTTCTATCTTTAAATATTCCCATAGATTTTAATAATTTTATAGATGTATGTATTCCCATAGATTTAATGGTTTTCAGAGCAAAAGTTGTTGATCCTATTTATTGGTTCTACAGTCTTCCATTTACAGGAGAGCTTTACTATTCTATAAAGAAGTTACTTCTCTCTCTCTTTCTCTCTTTTTTTTTTAAATAAAGTCACTGCTTTAAAGAGTTTCCTCGAACAAACCTAATCATCCACAGGCAAGAGCTGAGGTGACCGGAAGGAATGTCAGAAGCTGATAAGCTGGGTGTCTGGGCCCTTGTCAGTCAGAGATCAGATAAGCAGATGATATCCCGAGAATATCCACACCAGCGAGCAGAGGAGTAAAGCGAGCGCGGAGCCCAGTGAAGTCATCTGAAGCTACTGGCAGGCAGTAAAGTAATTAAAGAGAGCCCCCCACCCCCACCCGGGATGGGTGAAGGGCAGAGGTGGTCGGGATGGCGAGCGAAGCAAAGCAAGTTTGACGCGGAGCCAATGCCCTGTCCTGGCCTCCCCTATCTTTCTATCCCTCTCACTTGGTTGGGACTTGGTCCTGACGGAACCGGCTTGGAAGTCAACTATTGCTAACTGCAAACAACTGCGGGGCTGTCTGAGCAGCTGACACTGGATCCACACGTGCTGGGCGAGAGGACAGACATGTTTCTCCAGCACAGACACTTCCCTGACACTAATATCAGCGAACATGCTCTCCGTGCCTTTCAGGATTTCATCAGCTTTGATCACTGTTGCTTCATCGTTCATGTTTGCAGGCGGAGGGAGCCCTGAGCCCCACATGTGAAAGCTTCTCCTTCCCCCCTCCATCACTTAAGTTTAGCGTCCTGCAGATTGTCTTCAACTCCATTATTCCTCGTCGGATCATGGAAAATGTCCAGGTGTGGATTCCTCATTGTTTTCAACGGGCCAGACAATAATTACTCTTTTATTCTTAATGGCTCCCCCACCCCACTCCCAACTTTATGTCTCAACATGCTTTGGGCTGTTTGAACAGTTGGATTCTGGGATAATACAGTGCTTCTTCAAGATTAATGTCCTAGGAACCAGCTTGTTAAAATGCAGATGCTAATTCGATTGGGCTGAGCTAGGGTCTGAAATTTTGCATTTTGAGCAAGTTCCTAGGTGACGCTGCTCGATACATTTCAGTGTAGTTATACACGTCTTGTGGCATCATGAGACTTGTCACCAAGGCAGGTACATATATACAGTGAAACAGAAAGTTAGCAGAGAAGAACGGGGATGATGTCTGACTTAAGTTTATTCACAATGACAACGAGCGGTGACCAAGGAATTTGGCTAGCTCCAGCAAAAGCTGGTGTCCTCTGCCAGACACGTGCCTATCCCATTATATGAATGAAGAGATGAAGACTTCGGTTTATCGTTACAATTTCAGTCTCGTGTGGGGGTTAGTGATTGAGGCCTAGACTCATTATTATGTCAGAAGTTCAAAACTAAAGATTATGGTAAATAAACTCCCTTTTGCAGGGGGGAGGGAAAAGGAAGACAAGCCACTTAAAGCCAGCTCCAGTCCGTACCTAACACTAACCCTCATCTAAGTTGTTTTAATAAGCTGTCCACGCCAGAGGGAAGGGGAATTGGGGGACTGACTAGGTGAAAGAGGAAAAGAGACGGAGAAGCACAAATTGGTAGTTACAAAACAGTCACGGTGGTGTAAGTTAGAGCACAGGGAATATAGTCAATGATATTGTAATCATTATGCACAATGCCAGGTGGGCACTGGAAATAGCAGGGGAAATATTTATTAAAGTGTATGATTCTCTAACCACTATGCTTTACACCTAAAACTGATGCACTGTAAATGGCAATTGGATAAAAATTAAAATTAAATATTAAGTCATAATATAAGCTGCACATTTTCTTCCGTATGTCAGTTTAAAAGATGGCAGAGATATCAGGTACGCCACACCTTGACAGATCCATTTTACAATAGGTCAATGGTGACTGCAGGTCCAGCATAAATACGAGTGTCCCACCATGTCTCATTTGTAGGAAAATATTTAACTGTAGGACTTCTGTATCATTTCATTAACATTAATTTTTTGCATAGCCTTTTGTGGCAAACATTGGTGTTTTATGAGTTTTTTTTTTTTTTTGTATTTTTCTGAAGCTGGAAACGGGGAGAGACAGTCAGACAGACTCCCGCATGCGCCCCACCGGGATCCACCCGGCATGCCCACCAGGGGCGATGCTGTGCCCATCAGGGGGCGATGCTCTGCCCCTCTGGGGCATCGCTCTGCTGCGACCAGAGCCACTCTAGCGCCTGGGGCAGAGGCCAAGGAGCCATCCCCAGCGCCCGGGCCATCTTTGCTTCAATGGAGCCTCAGCTGCGGGAGGGGAAGAGAGAGACAGAGAGGAAGGAGAGGGGGGGGGTGGAGAAGCAGATGGGCGCTTCTCCTGTGTGCCCTGGCCGGGAATCAAACCCGGGTCCCCCGCACACCAGGCCGACGCTCTACCGCTGAGCCAACCGGCCAGGGCCTTATGAGTTTTTTTAAAGCCTTCTTGAAAATCTAAATAGTGTCCACTAATATTATTATCTATCTGCTTATTTAACACCTACGTTTAGGGAGCAGAAACATCTCTCCTCTGCTCGCAGTAGTTTGTTCCTTCCATGAAGTGGCAGCTCCATTGGTTAATACTGCTGCCTCTCCCATCTTCCTCACTCATCTAAGTCTCACTGTTGGAAGGAGCTGGGTGTGGGAAACGACCTCTTTCTCTTTTCTTCTTTGTGGGATCTGCTTGCCTGCAGAATTTAGTGGCTATTGGTTATGGGATCAGTTTAAAGGCAAAGGATCTGCCCCATAAAGAGGCTCTTTGTGGTCTAGCACTGTCAGTGACTGGGAAGTTACAGTGTTCTGATTTTCTGGTGTCAATAGTAGGCAGTCTATCATTGTCACATGTCCCAGCCACATTCCCCAATCCCAACTTTCCCAGTGGTAAAGATATTTTGTTTCACACCTGTCTTACATCTCAGTTATTTCAGACCTTAGCACAGAAGAGCTGTAATATTTACTTGCCATATCTTTGAATACAAACAGGATTCATCATTATCATTACTTCACAGAACTCCAGAAGTCTAATACCAACAAAAGCTGTTTTTTCCTCCTTCTGACTTGTGTACATGGATTCTAATATCTGTTAGTACCCATCTAAAAATCAATACTTTGGCCTCAGAAAACTTGAATCAAGCTTTGACTTCTACATTACCACAATTGATTAAAGGTTGGAACTCAGTCTTTTTGAATCTCAGTTATCTAATATATAAAATGGTGATCAAAATGTGTGCCTTCTACCTTAGAGTGTGGCTATAAAGTAAAACTAAAATGCATGCGAATATGCATTGACAAGCATAAAGTACAGTGCAAATGTGTTATTATCAGAAGAAGAAATCTTTATAGAGTTGTATATAGGTGAACACACATTGAAAAATACGACATTGCTTTTGATTATATTCAAATTCATTATCTTTCTAGAAAGCTGAGATTTAAACCACTGTTTTATTTTTCTATATGTACTAATAAGCGTTCTTTATTGGGTTAAGTTCTTACTGCACACAGTAATATACACTTTCCTCTAGAGTTATTTTTTACTATGTACATTAAAAACAGATCATTTTTACATCTAAGCACTGTGATTGAAAGTATTTCCTTGTCATATAAAGATGTTTAAAAGTGAATTATGTTTATAGTACTTATGTAGTTTCAAAAAAAATGATGCAAATATCACCTTGTCTTATTGTTGCACACTTTTAAAAGTATTATTTTTAGTTATATGAGGTGTCAAATCACATTTGTTAGCCAATTTTAGTACAGGCACCTTTCATATGTCAACCAAACAGATGTTCTACTATAAACATGGATAAAAATGAGGGCATGGTAAAACTAAACATAAGGTATTTTACTGTGTTAATATTAATATTTCTTAAGTTTCTGTAGTGATTAAATTATATATAATTCATGAAGATGACAAGAAAAGCTCACAAGTTTATAATATTTTATAACTGTGCTTTTAGTTATATTTCAAGATTAGGAAGTAATTTAATAATGTTTGATAGAAATATTATGGAAATATAGTTAGATAGGATTTCTACAATTCCTCCTTTCTATTTCTGATTTGATACTGATTTATTTCTCATTTTAATTATAATAGTCTCAATCTCAAAATCATCTCAAGTTCAGTATCTAAATGCATGTTATACACTAATAATATATGTATATTACTCATCTCATAAAAGAGGTAGGAAGGAGATAAACTCTTGCTATCTCAGAAAAGGAAACATAAATGCTTTGTAAGCATGCACTAAATAATTTAAATTTAAAAAGATTGTACCTAGTTTAAAATTAACCAAATATGCTCAGTTAAATTAAAATTAATATAAAACAATAAATGTATTCCTTTAAAACTTTAACTTTCTCTCAATAAAATGTATTGGGAAAATTGGACAGATACAGACAAATAAAAACCCCCAAAACAATGAAACTAGACCACTCTCTTACACCATACACAACAGTAAACTCAAAACAAATTAAAGGCTTAAATGTAAGACTCAAAACCATAAATACCCTAAAAGAAAACATAAGCAGTAAAATTTTAGACATTTTTCATAGCAATATTTTTTCTGATATGTCTCCTCAGGTAAGGGAACAAAAGAAAAAGTAAATGGGACTACAGCAAACTAAAAAGCTTTTGCAAAGTAAAGGAAACCATCAACAAACTAAAAAGGGAACCCACTCTATGGGAGAACATTTGCACCAATGAGATATCTGATCATGAGTTAAATTCAAAAATGTATAAGGATCTTATAAAACTCAACAACAAAAAACAATCCAATTAAAAAGTGGGCAAAGGACCTGAATAGACACTTCTACAAAGAGGACCTACAGATGACCAATAGACACATTGCAAGATGCCCAACTTCACTAATCATCAGAGAAATGCAAATTAAAACCACAATGAGATATCACCTCACACCTGTCAGAATGGCTATTACCCATAAATCAACTAAAAAAAAGTGTTGGTGAGGATGTGGAGAAATGAGAACCCTTGTTCATTGCTGGTGGCAATGAAGATGAGTGCAGCCACTGGGGAAAGCAGTACGGAGTTTTCCTCAAAAAATTGAAAACAGAATCACTTTATGACTGAATGCTTCTACTACTGGGAATTTATCCGAAGTAACCCCAAATAGTGATTCAAAAGAATATATATACCCTTACATTCATTGCCGTGCTATTTACAACAGTCATGATTCGGAAGCAGCCCAAGTGTCCGTCAGTAGATGGATGGATAAGAAAGCTGTGTATATTTATGCAATGGAATACTACTACCCCACTGTAAAAAAGAAGGCAATCTTACATTTTGCAACGGCATGAATGGACATGGAGACTATTATGCTAAGTGAAATAAGCCAATCAGAGAAAGGTAGATACCACCTGATTTCACTTCTCTGTGGAATCCAATGAACTAAAGACACAGAACAGAAACAGACTGATAGATACAGAAAATAGACTGACTGCTGTTAGAAGGTAGGAGTCTTGGGGCCTGGGTGGAAATGGTAAAGGGATTCATGAAAATAAAAATCAGAAAACTCATGGACATAAACAGCAGTATGGTGATTACCAGAGGGAAAGATCGGTGGGAGGGAGTTAGAAAAGGATCAGCAGAGGATAAATGGTAACGAAAGGAGACTTATCCTGGGGTGAAGACACATCACAGTATAAAGATGATGTATTACAGGATGGTACACCTTAAACCTATATTAGTTTTTAACCAATGTCACCCCAATAAATTCAATAATTTTTTTTAAAAGAAAAGAATTGACTTTCTCTTGGACTAGATTAAGAACTTTTATAAAGTGTGTTTGCAAAGACAGAGTCTTACTCTCATCTATATGAAGATGGGAATATAACAGCTTGGCCCTCTCTAAACTGATAACATTAATAATGAAGGTATAATAATCTAAAAATAGTCATATTTTATTTTACTACAGCTGTTTCTACTTTTTGAATGCCTGCTGTGTATCAAAGATTTTGGAAGTTACCTTCTATGTGTTATTGTAGTTCATATAATTTTTTAATTAAAAATAAATTGATGACAAGTCATTTCATCTTAAAAGACATTTTCCCTATATCAGAACAGGAGATTGAGTTTTTAAATTTTGAATTCTATATTCAAAGAGAATTCAGAAGTATAAAAGCAAACAGCTCTAATATTGTTAGCATGCATTCTTTCCAATATTCATGATGAACTAAAAATAGTCCTTATGTAAAGAATGGGACTCTTTACTGAAGTTAAAGAAAATGTATACACATGAAATAAAAAAATCAATTTTGTTCTGGAGAATGCTCCATAATTTCAGCTTTATTATTTAAAAATATCATATATAAGACATTTTTATGTTGATAGGTATAATTCTTTCATTTTGGTGGCGATTCAAAAGAGCCCTTAGGTGATTGCTTTAGATAAATAATAATTCCATAATCTGTTCTGTAAGATGTTGTGACCATGTTTGTTTTTTTAATAAGAAATACTGGAAAATTTACTCTTATTACTAGTTCATACACAAAACAAAATTGCACTTTTAAAGTATTTGGAGAGTACATGTCCTCATAGTGTCTTAAAACAACACAAATTTATTTGATTACAGTTTTGAAGGTTAAAGGTTCAAAATGAGTCTTTCTTGGTTGAAATCAAGGAGTGAGCAGGGCTGGTTCCATCAGGAGTCTCCAGGAAAAAGAAAATCTGCCTTTTGCCTTTTCTAGCTTCTAGAGGTTATGTGAATCATCTCTTACCCATTTCTCTGTCTATTGTTACATCACCTTTGCCTCCTTCGTCAAATGTCTCTCTGCCTCCCATTTAAAAGGACAATTATGCTTGTACTGCACACATTCTCTTAATCCAGAATAATCTGTCCATGTCAAAGCCTCTTACCTAATCACATTTACAAAGTTTTATTATTATTATTATTATTATTATTATGTGAAGCAACATATTTTTAAGTTATGGAGATTCAAATGGTGACATTTGGGGGAGGGGCTTTATTCAGCCTATCATAGCTTGCCATTACCTGCATTGAGTTTTGTCTTCTTGTTTTAGAAAACTCTGAGATGAATTTATATTTTAGTTTTCCAGAAACTTAATAAATTATAACTTTATTAATAACAACTTGTCCAAAATTCTCTTATTTTTTTTTATTAATGTAATGCCGCATATAAGAGTATTTTGCACAATATAAATGATTTGGCATTTGAAAGAAGTTGTGGCATTGTATGAAAAAAGCTGACTCCATCCTGCAGGTTATCTGCCAGTTTTACTTCAGTGTGAAAGAGCCCAGACCTCTGACCTCCACCCCTGCCCCGAGGTGAACTGCGGAATGTGGACAGAGGTTTCCAACCAGTCGGGAAGCTTCCATTACTCCTTCTCCCGGAACAAGGAACCCTAGATGTAAGATATCTATCTCTTAGCTCTCCCTGGGACAGGGCTGGCTG
Organism: Saccopteryx bilineata; assembly: GCF_036850765.1. Taxonomy (NCBI): domain Eukaryota; kingdom Metazoa; phylum Chordata; class Mammalia; order Chiroptera; family Emballonuridae; genus Saccopteryx; species Saccopteryx bilineata. Next base: position 12,456,780 of record NC_089497.1, read on the forward strand.
GTCGCTGGCCTTTTGGTCTGCCCCTGAGTATTCACAAACTCCTTTCCTAGCTAGTGGGAGGATGAAAGAGGTGCTTAGAAGATGAAAATCACATAGATCTGAACATCCTCTGATCACTCAGGACCCATTTCTGTTTGTAAGTTCTCTGTTGAACCCAGTCACCAACAGGCTGGACTTGTCTTCCCCGTTCTTGAGTCTCTTGGCTCCTTCAGCATTTTAGGAGGTATGTTGCCTACGTGGCCTTCTCACAGAACAGATACTGAGATTATGCAGAAAATGTGTCTGATACTTAAGATAAGAAATCATGTTAAAGATGATTCATTGCACTGCTTTTCCAAGTGCAACAACTTGTTAGAATGCATCATTTTTGTGTGTGTGTGTGTTAGATAAGGGAAAAGAAAGATGGGGCCAAAAAGCTTTTGTTAGAGCTGAGTTACTTGCTTCACTGGTGACCATTGACCTTAACTAAGAAAGATAAGGCCATGGTGAATGCCGGCTTCGCTTTTCATAAATATGGAACTCACACACTCTGTATACATGCCTCTATTGAGAAAAAAGACTTTACAGATCTACAAAAAAAGAAGTTGGAAGCTTTTTTTTTTCCCTCCAGATTTTAGGCAACCGAAAGTAAGTTTCAACAAACAGATAAAATGCACAGCTGGCACTACCCTCAAAACCAGCTGGTTCTCTCGTATATGCCTTACTTACAACCACAGAGTTATGAGTCTGCTTCCAAAAGCTACAAAACAATACTAGTTTCATTCCTTCATAGACACTTGATGCTTGAGCCAGAAAAAGTTAATATTTTGATTATGTTGGCGATTGAATGGTTTAACCAAATACAGCCAGCTTTTAAACCTGCATCTTCAGAGGCAGATTATCCCCTTCTATTATACCCAGTGACCACCGAGTTTTGTTCCGTCCATAAGCACTTCCACTAACCTGAGTCAGTTCAGTAAAACTGCTCCCCTGGTGTATCCAATAGCACCCCAGTCAGCCTTCCCCCTCGTCTTCCTCAGCTCCAATCCATGTTTACATAGGGGCTCAAGTAATTTTTTCCTGCAATGCTAATTTGATTATGCCACATTTCTCTTTTAAATTTTGCAACGTAACTTCAGGTTTCAGTGCAAACCTCTTAATTCAGTGTATGGGGACTTGAAGATCCGGCTCTCTCCTGTATTTATGAGTCACTTGCTCTTTGATTTCTCTGTCCTGATCCTCCTCAGGACCAATTAAATGCAATTCCCAGGGCTTCTGTTCTTTATGGTGATCACAGCTGACCTGTTTCATGTACTTACTACGTTGCATATAATTTTTATAAATTGACATTACTCTTGGTGGTAAAACTTAAAAAAGGCATGGATTTTGATAAGGAAACTTATCTAAAGATTTCATACAAGATTTCCTTGATTAAGTCTTAGGCATCAGAGTTGGGAAGGGAACATGAACTCTTTCTTACGCTTTCTGCTCTACTATATATAATCCATGCATCACCTCAAAACTGTGCTTATTGTGCTTATGTCTATTACAGTGCTTAACATAATTCTTAACACTTTCCCCACTTGATATCAGCTCTTTAGGGAAAGAATCATATCTGTTTTCAAAGTATAAAATACTGTATCTGGCACAGAGTTAGGTCATCATTTAATGTTTGTTGGATGAATAAATACTTTGAAATTTTGTTTTTTTTTTCCCCTTCATGACAATGTAACCAGAGAGTCGATTTGTATGCTAAGCATGAGAAGGCATGTGAATAAAAGGACCAAAATCAAAAAGGAAAATCTGAGTGCTAAGTTTATCACTCACAAAATTTAAGTATAGGAGTCAAGCCTTATAGAGGCTTACCATTTTTTTCAAGATTCCATGTTTTCAAATTGTATATTGACAAATAGATGAGGAATTGTGCCTTAAAGAGGTGATCTGATTTCATTTTGGAGTTGATAGCTGAAAAAGCTTAAATTAACACACCTCTGAAGCCAAATGTGTGTATTTAAGAGCATAAAGTAATATTCAACAAATAGTATTTGTAGATGTGACTTAACTAATTGGAAATAGAAAGTTAAGCAATGTAAAATACAGATAATGTTGAATTATAAAATGATTAAATTATTAAATGATTATAAAAGCAATTATTAAATGATTATAAAAGGAGAATAAAGTACTGTATTTTGAATAGTTAGTAAGGATAAAATAGGTTGTCAATGTAGCCAAGAAAAAAAATGTATAGGTCTCTAAGAATTTGTGGAGAAACAGGCAAATTAGGAGACAAAACAGAAAAAACTATGAGATGATTTATATACATATATATGTATAAATATATATATATATATTTTTTGGACGAAGCTGTGAAGTTATTCAAGAATAGAATAGGAGTTTATATAATGAGGGTTAAAGTTTCAGTAAGGGTTACATGACCCATATATTCCTCATGGTTTATTGATGCAGGACCTGTGCTTTATGAAAAATGTATTATATTATAATGAGAACAACCAAAAGAAATAAAATAAATAGTAATTAACAGTCTAGTTATATATTGTCTAGCTAGTTCAATCTTTGTTGAATATCTGCAGAGGGTTTGGGAAGAGCTTTGTGCTATAAGTTAGAATTTATTATATGTAAAAGTTTCTTTGGACTGCATGTTTGAAAGAATTTTCAGGTAGAGTACACACCCATTTTTTCTCCCCATAATTTTGCTAGAATTGGGTGTCGACCATTCTTTTTGTCTAGTTACCTAACATATACTGTGTGTCCTATTCTGCTGCTAAGCCCTTCTGTCGAGAAGGAATTTGGGAGTGGAAAAGGGGCAGGGCTCAGTCTCCTGTGCTTTGAATAAGCGGGTCTGTGACAGAGGGCAACTGTAAGAGCTGATGCTTATTGTTCCTCAGGAAATTAGGAACCATGTAGAGAGGATAATGGGTCTAAACCAGGGAGCCAACAAAGACTTATTACAAATTATGATCAGTTTGTCATTGTTCAAGATAATCCTGGTTTACTTTCTATGCTTCATTTAGAGCCACGTCTCAGAGCCAGCGACTATCCAGATGGCAGTAGTTCTTTGGGACTTGACATTATTTCAAAAGGTCACCACAGGCAAATTATAACTGGCACCTCATTCTTATCAGAAACAAAACATCTGTGAACTTGCCCCAATTTTGAATCATACATGAAGCAGCTTCCTGTGGCAGCTTCTTGCTGACTTTCTTTCTAGGCGAACTATGTGAACTATTATTTATTTATTAAAAAACTCTTACATTATTATATACACGCCCATAATGTTTTTAAAATATTGGCAGCTAAGTTTGAGTAGAAGATATTAATTTTTTATTTAAGATATTAATTTTTTATTTAAGTCACAGACACAGTAAAATCATTTAAGAAATAATATTCCTTATATAAGATGTATTTTCTTCTCTGATGTGTTATAGCATCTCTGCAAACTCACACTCTGGTGCCTCAAAAGTATTGTGTGTATGGATAGATAGATAAATGGATAGATAGATAGATAGATAGATAGATAGATAGATGTAGAGAGATAGATATCGTGTGCCATATATACTATACATAATGCATATGTTACATGTAATATGTGTAATGTTTAAATTATGTTTCAGAAGTCCCTTTCTCCTTTCAGTATTACAGAGTAAAAAGGGCATTAAAAGTGTGAGTCAATTATACTTTCTCTCATAATATTCCCATGTACTCTCATCCTCAAATATGCAGCTCTCTGGGTTTTCTGATCATATATATATATATATACACACACACACATATCACATGCATATATGGCATGTGTATGTAATAGAAATACATTGTACTGGCATATATTACATGTATATGTTATGAGAAGAAGCATGCTGGGAAATGAACATGTATCTTTTATTACACCATCTTGAAAAATTTGCTACCACTTTGCCAAGCCAGTAAGAACTTATACTCATACTGAATATTTAGAGGCCATTAATTCTGACTGGCGGGTTACATTATGCTCACTGTAGATTTAAATTTAGTAAATTTTATTCACTTATTTATTTTGCTCCCTTCCGTATACCTACTGGAGTAATTGCAAAACCCTGGTGGAACTCAGGGAGTGATCTTTGATTTTTCTCATTTGCAACTCCAGCTTCCAGGACGTCAGTAGGCTATGGTGAGAGGTTCTAGACTTCTTGGACAAGGAAATGAGGAGGACTTCCACATCAAGTCACCATTTTTCCTATTTGAAAAACTTCTCTCATTACTTTTTTCCTCTTGCCATTTTTGTAAATGTAAATGGTGTCATCTCCCATTTTGAAAGGGATTCCCAAGCCACAACTGTAAGGAAGATGTAGAAGAATTCTAGTACATCCGGATGGATGGAAACAGAAAGTACCGGTAGATCGGTTAGGTTAGGTCTTCTTTGAATTTTGTGTGTGGGGGGGAAGATGTTATTTTCTTTCTTTTATTTGGACGGTACTACTCATTAAAATGGCAAAATTTTGAGGATTATAATTATTTTGGGAACTTGGAATATTGGTCTTTTTCTGGATTTCAATCAAATCTCCCAAAAGTGTAGATGGAAAAAAAAAAAAAAAAGCACGAAGAGATTTAGATAAAAATTTCATCAATAGTCAAGTTTTCCCTGAAGTATTGTTGGGAAAACAGCCCTGTTAGGCTTGCTCACTGGTTTACCAGCGGCCGCGAGCACTTGGCTTGATTGGTGCGTGATCATGGGGCAGAGGCACGTGTGTGTAGCCTCTGTAATTGGCTACAGGTGCTCCTGCTCAGGAGGATTGCGGATGACAAATGGTGGATTGCCCGCCCACCCTTGTGAGGGCTGTTTAGCGGCTTGTTCACTTGTTTGCCTGAGAAGAGCTTTTCCCCTGCCTGTTTGCTCATCCGCCTTTGCGAGAACCTATTAAACGGGAACAGCCCATCTTTCCTTTGGCTCCGCAGTTTCTCTACCGTCTGCCTCGACCACTGGCGTTACAAGTTGCTCCCACAAAATGATACCCATTGGGAACTACCTGCATCTTTACAGTTGCCTGATGATTGTAAGAATCCGGAATTTTATCATCTTTCTCTCTCTTAATTAGACATTCAGCCCGTACTTAACATACTATCTTACACTTATGCTTTAATGAGTGCTTTTTGAATAAATAAAGAATAATTCTATTTATTGACTCCTTATGTGTAATGTTTTTGGCCTCTTTTAAAAAATTACCTCATTTATTGAAAAAAGTTTGAAATCATAATTTTCTCCCAAATTGGGTTCATTGTCTCTGTAATTTGCAGATAAGTTTCCACATATGAATTATGACAATCAGGCAAATAGTAAATCTCTTTTAGTGTTTGGCATTTGCCCAACTCAATTTTCAAATTTGATTTAAAAAATAGCTGGATGCCTACATATAAAGTCCAACCTCCTTAGCCTGGTCATAGCATTAATTTAAAGGCTATTTGACAAAGAGTTCAGATTCTTGATTAAAAACAGACATATTTTCTTTTTATGCATTAGTAATTTTTGTTGTTCACAGAGGGGAAAAAAGGGGACTCACCATGATATTTAGTTGGTAAACAGATGGGTAGGAATATTATGTACTTCTTTTCAAAGATGTTTTAAAAGGTTATTTTCTTCTCCAAATTAAAGTGATTACATCGATATTAACAGATGTGGTTAATTCATCTTTTAGAATGATATTGTTTGGAATGAAAGGGGCAAAGCAAGAATATTTGGACATATATTATATATGTCCTCATTCTATGTATAACATGGTCAGCATGTATGCTAAAATATATTTCACAAACCTCCAAAACAAGAATTTGAATATTTAAGATCCCAGTCTCATCACTATATAAATAAATAAGCAAGTCAGAGTATCACCAAGTGTGTTCTCTGGAAATGTCATTTCTAAAGGTATCAACAGGTATTATTCAAGAGAGAAGTTCTGTGGTCAAATAAATTCGGGAGAAACTAGCCCTGGCCGGATACCTTGGTTGGTTGGAACATCGTCCCGGAGCACAGAGGTTGCTGGTTCGATGCCTGGTAAAGGCACAACAGGAACAGACTGATGTTCCTGTCTCTTTCTCTCTCCCCTTCCTTTCTCTCTCTCTAAAATTAATAAAATGAATATTTTTTAAAAATTTGGGAGAAACTAGTTTAAACAAGTCAAACAAATTTCTTTCTTACAGTACTTCTCAGCACATTAAAAACATTAATTTAGATGGTGCTAAACAAATAATATATTTTATACATCATATATATATATAGACCAGTTTTCAAATGCACTTATTGTATCTTTTTAGAGATTCCTAGGAAGCAAGGCTCTGTAGAACATACTAAGGAAAAATGAAATATTTCTCAATTTACACATTAAGTCTTCGAGATTTTACTGTCTGTTGGGATTCACTAATGAGTAGACTAGATAGTATTTTCCTGGTCTGAAAATGTTAATCTCAGCTAAATAAATAATGTACTGTTTTCTATCTAAATCCTGGTTCACCTTTCCCTTTATCTAACCTGTGGAAGAAGTTCATTATTACAATATGCTTAATTTTAACCTGGAAGACTGTCAGCAGATAGAAAAAAGAAAAAGAGCTTTGGTTTTACCATGAAATTATACCAGGCTATCACTCTGGTTAATAAAATACTTAGATCCTTGATGAAAGAAATTGTTGTAATAACAATATTCATCATCATTATTATTTCTTCCGAAAGAGAATTGGCCTCTGGGTATTCTTAGACTAATCCCATCTGCCACCACGAAACTTGGACTTTGAAGCAAATTCATTAGGTATTTCCTGGATCACATCCTCAGATAATGAAGAGCTTCATTAAATATAGAAAGCTCTCTATACCCTCTGCCTCCCAGTGGTTTAGTATATTAAAAGCTTGCAATAGACACAGAAATATATTTACATTATCAAGTCCACAATGTTGTATATGTAGCTGGTTGTGCGAGAAAGATTTAAGGTCACTGTCTGCCCAGCAGCTGACAAGAACCAATGTTTGAATTTGACTCCTTTCTCTTGTTTGACTTCATTTAAAAAGGAACAACAGCAACAATAACAGTGACACAAAACATCCCATAGCCGATTTTCAAGTAGCTTCCATGTCTGCAAGAGCAAAGATGATCCAGTCCAACAGAAAGCTAACCTCTGCTCTGGTGATCTTTCCGATCCTTGCAAGGCAAACAAAAACACCTATCTAAAAGGGCATACCCTGGAAAATAAACTACAAACCCGGGTCAAGCTGCGATGGAAAATTATCAGATTGCATAACAGTAGTAACATACACTCAGGACTAGAGTGAGAAAGTCAGGTCAGGCAGAAGGCTGTTCTGGCTGTCTGCAGGCGTGGTGTCAGTTCCACGTCTGCGGGACTCAAGGCCAGGAACAGCTGTAGATACCTTCATCGTGCCTAGCAACGGTATTTCACTGTCCACTCTTAACTGGAAACTCTAACCTAGCTTTTAAAATTTTCTAGTAAAATGTAAAGCAGTTAAAATCTAGTATGGGAATTCTAATTACCTGAAGAAAAAAAAAAAGAGCATTTCTCATGGCCAATGTAAAAGGTATAAAACTTGACAGGTTTTGTCAAGGAATCTGAGCAACTGGGTAGAATATATATGTCAAATCACAGGAGATTGTTGGTATTCTACTATGCGGACCCCACAATTTTAGTTTTATATTGTTTAAGGTAATAAAGTAAAATGGAAACTAAATGTTATAGTGACTAACGACGACAAACTAAAATTACATCTTTTCTTTTTATCTAATTTTTTCCTCTTTTTCTGTATCTTATTACATGCAACTAAAAGAAGTCGGTTCACATTATCAGCACTTATCGTAGAAATCTCTTTACTGACAAACTAACATGTATTCTGGTTATCTTTTAATGAAAGAGAAGAGCGTTTTCATAAGACAACAAAAGAAAGGACATATTTTGGAAGATTTTACTACATTAAATTAAAGTCATCTGCATATGAAAACAATCATGAGCAAAGTGAAAAGACGTGACAGATACTGAGAAGACTTTTGCTACTTACAACAGGGAGAATATAACAAGGTATTACTAAACAAAATGTACAGAGATCTACAAATTAATAAGCAAACACTACAACCTGATAGAAAAGTGGACAAAGGGTAAGAACAGGTAAGTCACAAAATAATAAATACTAATGTCCAATTTCATAGTTACCATAACACGTTACTACAAACTCAGAGGCTTAAGACAACACAATTTGCCTTATATTTTTCAAGGTTAGAAATCTGATACTGTTCTTAGTGCACTGAAATGGTGTCATCAGCAGGCTGTGTTCCTTTCTGTGCTCTATGTGAGGATTCATTTCCTGCACATTTGGGTTGTTGGCAGAAGTAAGATTCTTCTAATTTCATTTATTTTTATTTCTTGAGAAAATCAGGGAGAGAGACAGAAGCACCGAACTGCTCTCATATGTAGTTTGAGCGGGAAATCAAACTGGCAACCTCCGTGCTCTGGGACGATGCTTCAACCAACCAGCAAGCATTTGGCCAGGGCTTAAGTGTTATTGAGTTTTTAGAGAGACAGAGAGAGGAAGGGAGAGGGGGAAGGGAAGCATTCATTTGTTGTCTCACTCAGTTGTGCATTTTTTGGTTGATTCCCGTGTGTGAGACGTGACCAGGGATTGAACCCACAACCCTGTCATTTTGGCACAACACCCTTAACAGACTGAGCTAACTGGCTAGGACCAGAGTTAAGATTCTTGAGGTTGCCTAGCGTGTGGAGGACCCGGGTTCGATTCCCGGCCAGGGCACACAGGAGAAGCGCCCATTTGCTTCTCCACCCCTCCGTTGCACTTTCCTCTCTGTCTCTCTCTTCCCGTCCCACAGCCAAGGCTCCATTGGAGCAAAGATGGCCCTGGCGCTGGGGATGGCTCCTTGACCTCTGCCTCAGGCGCTAGAGTGGCTCTGGTTGCAACATGGCGACGCCCAGGATGGGCAGAGGGTCGTCCCGTAGTGGGCGTGCCGGGTGGATCCCAGTCAGGCGCATGCGGGAGTCTGTCTGACTGCCTCTCCCTGTTTCCAGCTTCAGAAAAATGAAAAAAAAAAAAAGATTCTTGAGGTTGCAGTACTGAGGTCTTTGTTTCCTTGCAAGTGCTTAAGTAAAAGTTATCCCTAGCTCCTAGCAGATGCCACAGTCCTTGACTTTCCCCATTTTTTTTTAATAAATTTTTATTAATGGTAATGGGATGACATTAATAAATCAGGGTACATATATTCAAAGAAAACATGTCTAGGTTATTTTGTCATCAAATTATGTTGCAAACCCCTCGCCCAAAGTCAGATTGTCCTCCGTCACCCTCTATCTAGTTCTCTGTGCCCCTCCCCCTCCCCTAACTCTCTCCCTCCCTCCCTCCCATGTCCTCCCTCCCCCCCCACCCTTGGTAACCACCACACTCTTGTCCATGTCTCTTAGTCTCATTTTTATGTTCCACCAATGTATGGAATCATGTAGTTCTTGTTTTTTTCTGATTTGCTTATTTCACTCCTTATAATGTTATCAAGATCCCACCATTTTGCTGTAAATGATCTGATGTCATCATTTCTTATGGCTGAGTAGTATTCCATAGTGTATATGTGCCACATCTTACTTTCCCCATTTTTAAAGTCAGCAATGATAGGTAGCATCCTTCTCACATTGCATTTCTTTGACTCTTCTTCCATCTCTTTCTCTCTCTCTCTCTCTCGGTATTTTTCTGAAGCGAGAAGCAGCTGGCAGACAGATTCCCAGATGCACCTGACTGGAATCTACGTGGTATGCCCACTAGAGGGCAATGCTCTGTCCATCTGGGGCATTGCTCCATTGCAACCTGAGCCATTCTAGTGCCTAAGGCAGAGGCCATGGAGCTATCCTCAGCACCCGGGCCAACTTTTGCTCCCATAGAGGCTTGGCTGCCTCTATGGAGCCAAGGGGAAGAGAAAGATAGAGAGAAAGGAGAGAAGAAAAGGTGGAGAAGCAGATGGGTGTTTCTCCTGTGTACCTTGGCTGGGAATCAAACCTGGGAATTCCATACGCTGGTCCAATGCTCTACCGTTGAGCCTACCGGCCAGGGCCTCTTCTTCCATCTTTTAAGACTTCAAAAGTTTTTATGACTGGATTAGCAGAACACAGATAGTTTTAGGATGATCTTGCCATCTCAAAGTTTTTAACTGTAATTTGCAAAGTTCATTTTTCTATGCAAGGTAACATTTATAGTTTTTGAGTATTGAAGTATAAATATTATGGGACATCATTTGGCTTACCACAACTAATAGAAATGATAATCAGTTTAAATGTGTTTGTGATCAGAAATTATAGATTTAAAGAGTGAGATGTAGGGAGCTGTTGGGAGGGGGGTAAGGGAGATGTTGAGGGGAATATGGGGGCAGGGGGGAGCATTCGAGGAGACACTAGAAGCTATATAAATGCAATAAAAAGTGAGATGATTATATTTAATTTAATGATCAATTATTAAAACTTAAACTTTAATTCACTAAATTAATAAAAATTTTAAACATGACAATATGAAGTGTTCACTAAGATGTGGGACAACATAGTATATTTATATACTAATTGTGGGGGCATATATTGGTGTAGGTAAAAAACAAATGAGACATGGCTATTTCCACATACATAAGATAAATCCATATATTTTTATGAATATATTCTGGATATGTTTTTATTTATATGAATATTTTTAAAATGCATAATGTATATCACAATGATTACCTCAAAAAGAGAGAGTGTAAGGAGAATGTGACTTAAGGGTAATAGTCAAAATGAGCTTTATTTTATCTGTAATTTATATAAGGCCTACCGGAAAGTTCTGTCCGTTTCTATCACAACAAGTTTTGACACGTAAACACATGTTTATTTGGCACATGTGTGCCTCTCTATTTTTATCACTTAATGTATACATACTGACGTAGCAAATTAACTAAAACAAAGTTGATTTACATTAGTCTTATGTGTGAAGCGGTAGTTGTACCCATGGCTACTGATAAAGTTCATTTACGCCACTGTAATTTTTATGAATTTCAACAAGGAAGAAATGCTACAGAACCATGTCTGTCACATCCACCATATTCCCCGGACTTAGCACCCTCTGACTATCACTTGTTTTTGTCCTTACAAAATTTTCTGAAGGGCAAAAAATTCAAAAATGAAGAAGATATCAAACAAGCACTGGTTCAATTTTTCACATCAAAAGATAAAACATTTTTCAAAAATGGGATATACCAATTGCCCTCATGCTGGCAAGAAATCATTAATAATGGCAATTATATTATTTAATAAAGTTTATTGACAGTAAGAAAAATTTGTATTTTGTTTTATTCCAAAAACGGACAGAACTTTCCGGTAGACCTTATATTTTGTTTTTATTTTCTAAAGCTTGAAAGCCTAATACGTAAAACAATAAAATAATAACAATTCTTTATTTTGGGAAATGGGATACAAGGGTAGTTTCTACTAACTACCTGTCTATATGTTTGGATTTATTTTTTTTTTACTTGAAAAATAAGTATATCTTAAGACAAGGAATAGGAGATCACTTTACATTATACACACATACTCACCAAGATGTCTTCTAATAATTGTCAAAAGCAAGGTCAGAACACTGGAGCTTTTGGGCCAAATCTCGCCTGCTGACTGCTTATATAAATCATATACATTAGAAAAGAGCTGTTGTTCACATATTGTCCATGGCTGCATTTCCGATCCAATGGCAGGTTTGGGTCATTGCAACAAAGGCCATATGGCCTACTAATCCTAAAATATCTACTATCTGGCCCTTTTTATTCATTCTGCTGAGAAGTGATGCCTCATTAGAGCTGGCGAGGGACTGTATATGACTATAGCTCATTGCTTAATCGTGGGTAGACGGGTTACAGAATTAGTCAGCATCAAGTAAATCAATTAGCTTCTTAAAAGCAGAAATGATTACAGTGTCTGGTAAGCAAAGAAAGAAAACCTTATATAGATACAGACAACAGTACAAGGGTGACGGGAGAGAAAGGGGGTTAGGGAGGTGGGAAGGGGTGGGGGAGTTAATAGTGATGGAGGGAGACTTGACTTGGGGTGGTAAACACACAATATAATAAACAGCTGATGTGTTGTGGCATTGTACGCTTGAAACCTGTATAATTTTATTAACCAATGTCACCCTAATAAATTCAATATAATTTTTAAAAAAAGAATAAGTGCTAATGAAATTATTAAATCTATAAATCACATGTTTGTACTCAGCCGCAAGACTATTGTACTTAAAGGCATGTACTGAAGGCAGAATTTTGTTGGTTCCTGACTAAAGACTTTGTTTATATAGAGATCTCTACCAAAGTTTTTCACATATACTGTCTCATTTAATCCTTTAGGCCTGTATCTCAATGACAGGACTAAGACTCTCATTTAATAGAAGAAGAAACTGATTGTATGAGAAATTAGGTAAAATTATGTGCTCGGTGTATTCTATAGATGACTAGACCTCTAGTTAGAGGTCTTGTTATCTAGTGTGCATATTTTTCTATGTTTTCTACTTTCTTGAATGAGTCTATAAGTAAGATAAATATTTGATGGGTCAGATTGCTACTTCTTAAAAAAATAAAGAATCCTATATAAGAATATGGCTCAATTCCAGGAAATAGAAAAATTGGAAATAATGTTCATTGTCTTAGTAAATCAAATTTCTCCAGCCCATCCTAAATTTGGTTTACTAAGACTATGTACCTTATTTCTAATTATTTTTTTCTCCAGCCCGTCTTAACTTTTGGGCATATATAAGTTATATTTATGTTACCAAGGCAGTACTGCTCTCTTCAAGCTTCTAGTAGTTCAAACAAAAGTATAATCTCAATGACCATTCCCCACAAGTACTGCTGGTATTCTCCACATTGATCATGAACCTGTCAAGGCTTCTTCTAGTCACCATGGTTTTCTAGACACAAAATCTTTCCCTGGCCCTGTGGGCACAGGAGCAGGCTTTAATTGCTCTATTGTCCTCCTTTGTTCAGAGTCCTGCTAATGCTGCCAGCTTCCAGTTTCCCCTTCCAATTCCAACAGCATGGCAGTCTCTTGAGAAGGGAAAATCATTTACCTGGATTTCTTTTGATGTTTTTGCAGCAGAGTGTCTAAGGCACCAAAATAAAGCTTTTTCTGTTCACTCATTCAGTTCTTTTTCTCCTCAGGGCTTGCACGTGCCATCAGATGTTCAGAGTGTAATAGATTACTGTGTCTACCACCTCATTGCTCATGAGTCCACCACTCTTTTCTAAATGCCCAGGCTTTGCAGGTAGGAGAGATGATAGTATAGGTTCTGATTTCTCTGTTGATCATTTTCTCTTGGGGCCCATTCTGGTTTTTCTTGTAATAGTTTCTGCTACCTCACCTGAGACTTGATAGTCATAACACATGTATAAACCCCAACAACAGACATGAATAACAACTAACTTTCTACTCTCTCGGCAGAACAGACTAAAAATTACCTTCTCACCACCTCTAAACCTATAGTGAGACTCAGTTTAATGGCAAATCAGTGAGTATAAAGAGATATTGTTTGGGGAGAAATATTATTACACATCATGCCAAAATACCCAGTCTTAGCTCCTTGCTTAAAAAATGATGGTTAATATTATGTGTCAAGTTGACTAGGCCATAGAACCCAAACATATGGTTAAATACTATTCTGGATGCTTCCACAAGAGCTTTATTGGATGAGATTTGCATTTAAATTGGTGCACTTTGAGTAAAGCAGATAGTCTGATTTAACTTGGGTGGGCCTGATCCAATCGGTCAAAAGCCTGAAGAGAACAAGACTCACTTCCCCAAGCAAGGGGTAATTAATTCTCTAGATGACAGCATTCGGGTTTTGAACTGTAACATTGATTGTCTTCTCTATACTGGGTGACTAGCCTGATGACATTTAGACTTGATCTGCACCATTGGCTCTCCTCTGGGTCTCCAGCAAGATGGCTTGTCTTTCAGACTTGTGACTTGCCAACCTCTATAAGCATGTGAGTCAATTCCTTAAACATCTCTCTTTCTTTACACACACACACACACACACATACACACACACCTTATCAGTTATGTTTCTCTTCAGAACCCTGAGTGACACATGTGACATAAAAATATGTCTAATTAAATATATTTACATTTAAATTACATTTAACTATGTTTATATTTAAAAATTCATGGCCTGACCTATGGTGGCGCAGTGGATAAAGCGTCGACCTGGAATGCTGAGGTCACCGGTTCAAAACCCTAGGCTTGCCTGGTCAAGGCACATATGGGAGTTGATGCTTCCTGCTCCTCCCTTCTCTCTCTCTTTTTTTCTTTCATTCTCTCTCTCTCTATCTCTCTTGTCTAAAATGAATAAATAAAGTCTTTAAAAAAATTAAAAATTTATATTGTTATATAAATATACAATAAATTCTTGGGCTACAACATTTAAAAAGAAACACAAGACACATATTATTTGGGGATCTTTCCATCATGATGGTAGCCAGACTCCAAGATGGAGCCCACCAATCCCAGTGTTTGAATGATATTCTTATTTTTGTGTAGTGCCTTCACAATTGTACTAAAATAAGTGTCTTTGACCAATAGAACACAGGAAAAACAATAATATATTACTTCTATAGGTTAGGTTGTAAGAAACCAAATCTTCCATCTTGATTGCTTTCTGTGTCTCAGATTATTTTCTCTGAGAATGGAAAGCAGATATCTAGAGATGTCCACGTGGTGAGTAACTAAGGCCTCTGTGTAATAGACAGTAATAAATTTAGGCCCTGGCCGGTTGGCTCAGCGGTAGAGCGTTGGCCTGGCATGCAGGGGACCCGGGTTCGATTCCCGGCCAGGGCACATAGGAAAGGCGCCCATTTGCTTCTCCACCCCTACCCCCTCCTTCCTCTCTGTCTCTCTCTTCCCCTCCCGCAGCCAAGGCTCCATTGGAGCAAAGATGGCCCGGGCGCTGGGGATAGCTCCTTGGCCTCTGCCCCAGGCGCTGGAGTGGCTCTGGTCGCAGCAGAGCAATGCCCTGGAGGGGCAGAGCATCGCCCCCTGGTGGGCAGAGTGTCGCCCCTGGTGGGCGTGCCGGGTGGATCCCGGTTGGGCGCATGCGGGAATCTGTCTGACTGTCTCTCCCCGTTTCCAGCTTCGGAAAAATACAAAAAATAAAATAAAATTAAAATAAATAAATAAATAAATAAATTTAGGATTCCTACCGACAGCCATGATATCACAGGTGAAATTCTTGATTGCAATATCGTGAGAATCCCTGAGCCAGAACCATCCAGTTCAATGGTTTCTGGATTACTGACCCTCAGAAAGGTTTTGTGTTGATAAATGTTTCGGTTTTAAGCTACTGAGTTTGGTGGTAAGTTGTTACCCAACAGTAGATAACTAACACAGATTTTAGTATAAGCTATGTGTTGTTGTGTAACAAATACCTATAAATGTGGGAATGGCTTAGAAATTGAGAAGTGGACAGGAGCTGGTACGATTTTGAAGGTTCCATTATTAAAAACTTAATGTCTCATGGCCTTTGAAGAAGATGCCATTGATGGCTTACAGGAGGAATGAATATTTCATTGGGCACTGGTAGAAAAGATATCCTTGTTATACAGCAGAAAAAACAAAACAAAACAAAACAAAACAACTAACACTCTTGCTTTCTAGTACAGATGGTTCTCTACTTACGATAGTTTGACTTATGATTTTTCAACTTCATGATGGTGTGAAAGAGAAACCAGACGTTTGATCTTTTCCCAGGCTAGCAATATGTTGTATGATACTTTCTCATGATTCATGCAATTGTGAAGGTAAACAACTGATAACTCTACAGTATACTGTGGTGCCAGCGTTTTTTTTTTTTTTTTTTTTGGATATTGTGTTTTCACATTCCATTATGTCTACAAAATGCTCATCTGTTTCTCCTGCTTCTGGTGAGGAAAAGGGAGGCAATCATGCATGATATGAAAATCAAGATAATTGCCCAGCTGTAGTGTTTTGAGCACACGTAACATAGGTGAGGGTGGCTGAGCTCTGCTATGTGATAGGTTAGGTATATTAAATGCATTTTCGACTTACGATATTTTCAAACCACTGTAACTTGAGAAGCATGTGCAAAGCAGAAATCAGACAATGTACTCAAGACACTATTTGGTTTAGAAAAGGAGAGCTACAGCCAGGGTGTTGAAGATGCTGCTTGATATTTTCTTGAGCTTATAAAAAAAAATGCAAGGAAAAAAAATCATAAGGCAAAGAAAGAGCTTGCCTGGATAGATTTCAGAACTGCTGTGGGTCAGTTAGTGCCTCCCCCCACCCCCGTTTTCCTTTTTGGAATTAAAGTTTCTATAAAAGTTCTTCTCTGCCTGTTTCATCACTGTGTGTTGGTTGTGTGTGTTGGGTGGATGGGGAAGATCCTTGTCTCTTTAGTTCACAGGACAACAGTCTGAGAGGATCTGGACTTAAAAAGCTTTCCATAGAGAAATACACACAAATACACTCCCCTGCGCCTGGACCCAATTAGACGTTGAGATTCTGGATAGCATACTGAAGCAGGAATGGGAAGAGACCTTGGGGTCCTTGGGAGAGGGTGACAGTCGTTTGTATGTAAGGCAGACAGGGATTATTGGTGGAGAGGGCAGATTGCTTCCAAACAGTCACCCTGTGCTGGAATTCAGTCTTTACCTTAGTCTTTTCCCATATTATAAAAAAGGCTGGCTCTGTGAAAACCCTGTTAGAAATCATGGTATTTCACATCTAACCTGGATTACTGTCAACGTAAGAAACATCCAAACCCGTAGAAAATTTTTATGAGTTTCCTTAAACCAAACTGAGGACAACTGCCTGGAAGCAAAATCTCAAAAACTAATTAAATGCTCCCCAAAACGAGAGTTTTGCAGTTTATTTTATACATTACAAAGGAGGAGGCATAAAGGGACTACATGAAATTCATTGGTGGTAGATTTGGGAGGCAGGAGAAAGCAAAGCAGGGAAACCTCTGAGATTGAATACAGAGTAAAATGGAGAGACAAGCGCTTCTTCACACTGGTGGGTCCAGGGTAGTTGTCCATGAACATTTACAGCACACAGAGATGGTATGAGGGAGAACGAGAGAACAATGAGGGGTCCTGTGGTCTGTTCTGGTGGGAAACTGTGCCCTCAGGGATCCGGAAAAGAGACTTTTTTTTTGACATTCTAAAGGTATATTGTCATTGATGCAAAAAGATAATTTACAGGCTGTTAAAGTAAAGATTGACCTTCTTCAGGAAAGACACGGGTCACCCACCGTGATTTGCTTCTAGTTAGAAAGTTTTAATTTCAGACAATTTTATGTGGCTAATTTAGGTCTCTGCGTTGTAAGGACCACCATGTGCCCCCCCCTGAGCTTGTCAGGTTGAGTATGTGGCCCCCTTTTGGTTCACATTACAAAAGATACTGTGCCTTTCTTTTGGGTCATCTTATTTTTTTCTTCTGTTTCTTTCCTTCCCTCAGATCAGTTGTTCTGGGGGAAGTCAGCTGTTGTTATGTCATGAGCAGCACAGCAGAAAGCCTATGTGTGGAGGCACTGTGGTCTCTGATCAACCTCCAGTGGGAAACAGAGGGCCACCATCAACAGTCCAGAAGTGTACTTGGAAATAGGTTCTGTAGACTCCAGCTTATGCCTTGACCGTGACCTTCGGAGGGACCCTGTGTCAGAACCATCCAGTCAAACCACTCTCTGATATCTGACCTTCAGAAATTGTATGATTTCTTGTTCTAAGAAACCAAGTTTTAGAATAATTTGTTGTACAGTGTAAAGCCAGTAGCCATGGCCACCATCACAGTCACCTGGCCCATGCAGGTTCACATTTGATTCAGACAGATGGTAATGAAACAACGGAGCCAAGAACTGGTGGGCCATTAGCTTTAATCCTAGCTTGCACCCAGCGGGCAAGAAATACACACAGTGAGAAAACACTTCCCTTCCATTCAGGGCTCCCAAAGCAACTGAATTTCCTAGAATCAAAGGTTTCTACCTCACCAGCCTTATTCTCCTCTGTTCCCCATCTCCTTCTCTCTGCACAAACTCTGCACAGACTGGCTTCTCCTTCAGCACTCCACCATCTTGGCTGCTTCTCCTTGCCTCCATGTGGCCTTTCTCTGCTCTCCACTCTAATGCTAATCTCAGGAACTGAGAGAGAGCAAGCTCCCGATCTTCCCCATTTTATAGTGTAGAAATCAAAAACTTTAATGCAATATACAAACAAGAAAGTCTCTGATACAAAGTCACTTAAGGTGGGAAAGGTTTAGTCTTAAAACTAAGCCTTAGGGTATAACAACCCTGCCTGCTTACAGCCTGTCCCCCACACCCAATGCAAACTATAAGAGAACAAACATGTATATCATATTTGCAAACTTATTTGACCCACAATTGCTATCTTACAACCTCTCCTCCTTTGTATAAGGACCTGTCAGAGAAAACAAAGAAACATACTATCTGATCTCTATATCAGTCAGGATTCAATGCTGAACAAAGGAATCACTCTAGGAATTACTAACTGGAAGAATTTTTAAAAGATATTTTTCCATTGATTGAGAGAAAGATAGAAAGAGAGGAAGAGAGAGAGAAAGAGAAAGGAGGAAAGGGCCAGAGAGAGAGAGAGAGAGAGAGAGAGAGAAGCATCAACTTATTGCTCCACTTAGTTGTTTCATTTTGTTCAGGGGTCCCCAAACTTTTTACACAGGGGGCCAGTTCACTGTCCCTCAGACCATTGGAGGGCCGGACTATAAAAAAAACTATGAACAAATCCCTATGCACACTACACATATCTTATTTTAAAGTAAAAAAACAAAACGGGAACAAATATAATATTTAAAATAAAGAACAAGTAAATTTAAATCAACAAACTGACCAGTATTTAAATGGGAACTATGCTCCTTTCACTGACCACCAATGAAAGAGGTGCCCCTTCCAGAAGTGCGGCAGGGGCCGGATAAATGGCCTCAGGGGGCTGCATGTGGCCCGCGGGCCGTAGTTTGGGGACCCCTGATTTAGTTGTACGTTCATTATTGCTTCTCTTACATGCCCTGACTGGGAATCAAACCAGCGACCTTGGTGTGCTGGGATGAAGCTTATCCACCGAGCCACCCAGCCAGGGCGTGGAAGAGTTTTAACAGAGGTAAAATACATGCTTAAAAAAAATGTAGGAAAGTTTTCAGTGAAGGGTTAAGGCTGGGCTATTAGGAGCTAGTGATTTTGAGAACATCACTGGTTCTAGTACCTCAAAAATACACCCCTATAGCTGAAAGAGGCAGATGGGGTGCAAAAAGAACTCTCTACCGTAGCTACGGCTGCTGCGACTGATGCACTTGTGTCTGTAAGCGGGAGAATGGACACAGAACATGACTGCAGGAGAACAGCCCGGCGTGGCAGCGTGGCTTGTTCAGCATCATCAAAGAGTGTAAGAAAATGGCTTTGCCTCATTCTTGTCTTCCATTTCCCCTCAAAGTAATTAAACTGGTGAAACCTGATTCTCTTCTGGAACCTTAGGGGCCAGGACGTCTAAGAAGGTTTTTAACTTCTTAATTTCTTCGATTTGAAAGGAGGTAGGTTGGAGGATGAGAGAGCTGATTCTAGCTGATTCTCACTCTTCACCATAGTGTGTACTCAGGAGGGATTTACAAGCTTAATGGAATGACAAGATTAACATAATGTGACCAGATTAGAGATGCGGCATGTGCTAAATGGTGTGTTACAGCTGAAATTCAATAGAAGATCAGAGGAAAGGGAGATTAGCGTATGATGGAGGTTTCATCGGAGAATTCAGCTTCCAGTTGGGTCTTTTTTTTTTTTTTCTTTTCATTTTTCTGAAGCTGGAAACAGGGAGAGACAGACAGACTCCCGCATGCACCCGACCGGGATCCACCCGGCACGCCCACCAGGGGCGACGCTCTGCCCACCAGGGGGCGATGCTCTGCCCATCCTGGGCGTCGCCATGTTGCGACCAGAGCCACTCTAGCGCCTGAGGCAGAGGCCACAGAGCCATGCCCAGCGCCCGGGCCATCTTTGCTCCAATGGAGCCTTGGCTGCGGGAGGGGAAGAGAGAGACAGAGAGGAAAGCACGGCGGAGGGGTGGAGAAGCAAATGGGCGCTTCTCCTGTGTGCCCTGGCCGGGAATCGAACCCGGGTCCTCCGCACGCTAGGCCGACGCTCTACCGCTGAGCCAACCGGCCAGGGCTCCAGTTGGGTCTTAAAATCATGGTAAAAAACTGAACAGAGGGAAAATAAAAGGTCTGTAATGCCGGTGGACAGCAGCAAAGATTAAAACTTGCATTAGCACAGATGACAACAGGTAGTTAGTCTGAGTCTTTCCAAGAATACATGATGGAGGGTAGTTATAATAATGAACTTTGAAATATAAAGGAATTTAAAAATTGAAATAAAAGTTCAAGTATATTGCACGTGGGTGGCATTTATGTACTAAATGTCCACAAACCATATTCATATCATTATGTAATATTGTGGATGTACTATCATTCAGTAAATTTGTTCTCTGTCAGATGGTGATGGATTTAGAGTGAATTACAAAAATAGTCAACATTTCCTTCTCCCCAATTCTGGTCCTTTGTGTGTAGTCACTGTGACAATCTTCAGCTTTGTTTGATTCCCTTACTACCAAAAGAATCTTTTTCAGCCCTGGCCGGTTGGCTCAGCGGTAGAGCATCGGCCTAGCGTGTGGAGGACCCAGGTTCGATTCCCAGCCAGGGCACACAGGAGAAGCGCCCATTTGCTTCTCCACCCCTCCGCCGCGCTTTCCTCTCTGTCTCTCTCTTCCCCTCCCGCAGCCGAGGCTCCATTGGAGCAAAAATGGCCGGGCACTGGGGATGGCTCTGTGGCCTCTGCCTCAGGCGCTAGAGTGGCTCTGGTCGCAACATGGCGACGCCCAGGATGGGCAGAGCATCGCCCCCTGGTGGGCAGAGCATCACAGCTGGTGGGCGTGCCGGGTGGATCCCGGTCGGGCGCATGCGGGAGTCTGTCTGACTGTCTCTCCCTGTTTCCAGCTTCAGAAAAATGAAAAAAAAAAAAAAAAGAATCTTTTTCTGAAATCCCTAACTACAGCCGTCCCTCCTCTATTGCAGGGGTTGGGTTCCAGAACCCTCTGCGATAGGCAAAAATCCACGAAGTAGCGACCTTCTATTTATTTTATTATTTATATATATTGCAAGGCTTTATATTTTTTTATATTTTCATTTTTTAGGCTAAAAATGCTTATTTTACTGCAAAAATAATTAAAATAATAAATATATAAAAATATCTAATTACCGTAACATCCCGCGAAATAGCAAAAAAATCCGCGATACAAAATTAGATATGCTACTGCCACTTCCTATCCTGTGAACGGGGTATTTTGTCTTCCTGTCTTCTTAGCTATTGCCTGTGGTTTTGTGTCTCAATAGGCAGTTTTTCACATAAAATAGTCTCATTTTGAGTAGTGCGCATACCTAGAAATTTTCTGCTACTACGCCTTCTCAATTAGATCAGATCTTCATCTATTTTGATACACTAAAAATAATAATAGTTATCACTTATAGAGCATGGCTTGTATTTTAGAAAATGTTCCAGAAGCTTTTCAAATCATTTTCCAAGTCCAAATGTTTCCCCCCCCCCCTCAGTTTCATAGATGAAGGAACCAATGGGGTTTCTTTAACTTGAAAGCGTGTAGGCTTTTGACTATATCGCAAATATCAAAACACAAAATATTTCTTTTATATTATAGTATCTCTGATCTCACCATCTACAAAGTGCGGCTATTATTGTTCATTGTTTCATTTGATCCTCAGAATAAGCCGGCAAGATGAGAAAGGTAGATAATTACTCTTCAATTTTTTACAGGTTGAAGAACCTGACAAGTTCAGTATTCAATAACCACTATTTTTTTCAAGCTTCCGGTGAAAAAAAGACTTTCTTCTATATAAACTAGATAGACACATACATGCAAACTTGATAGATGTAAAGATAGATAGGTAGATAGATGATAGAAAGATAGATGGATGGATAGAGAGATAGATGATAGATAGAAAAATACATCCATCCATTCATACTTATATACATAGAGTAACTCAAAGATTTGAAGCTGGGAGAATTGAAGTTTGGAAAGTTTCTATAATTATAGAAAATATTTATTTTGTTATAATAGAGATTGATAAAATATAGTTATGATAAAACATTTCTTATATTTATATTTGATTCCATCTTGAAGACATTATTGATGATCCCCCCCTATACCTAAATGGCACAATTTACCATTTGGACAAGGAAACAAATTAGACATCAGTCATACTTTTAAGCTTTTAATTAATCGCTAACATCTATTAGTTTCAACAGAGGAAGTGTCAAAAATTGTTAATTTCTTCTTTGTCCTTCTTTCTGTTCAGCTGTTTACTGTTACAAACCTCAGAAAGGAAAGGTGTTCTTCAGCCAACTTATACATGTATGTTTACATTATGTTGGATGATGAGTTTTCTGTTGGTGTTCACTATACATGAAGATGTTTTTGAAAGTGGTAATGGATGAGGTAACCTCAGAAAATAAAGTTTAACCTCAATTTTTAAAAAGTGGGATATTAGTTATTTGTCAGGATGTGGGGAAGAATTATAACTTTAGAATGACCTTTCATTCTCAAATTTCATGTTTCATCAATTAGACTTCACAACCAGCCTCCTTTTTCCAATCAAGAAACAAAAATTTATGTCTATGTAGCATCAAAAATTTCTTGGTTATAATCAAGAGGAACATAAAGGTGAACATTTTCATTAGTGCATGTCATGAACATTGTAGAAAAAAGAATTACAACCCACCCCAGTCCAATTCATCTTCCCTGAGGAGCCATTTAAAGGGAAAATAATAAAATAAAACCTCTTTGGTGGTTTAGTGACTTCAACTCCTTGAAATAAGTTTGAAAGCTGCCAAGAAAACTTTTCAAGGAAGGGTGCTTGATCTCAGCTGGAGCCATGGGGGGAAAAAAAAACATCACTCTAAGTTAGAAACTAATGACTTTACATCAGGAATAATGCTTTTTATTCTAAAATCAGCGTTATTGATTTAAATTCAAGAGATAGATGTAAGTCTTAAGCTTTTAGAAAGACAGTTAATATATTTTTCTATTCATTTAATCTATCATGGTCATTGCAGGACAAAGAATTAAAGATACTCCACCATTTGTCTAGGCTGTATTGAACACTTTGTAATTACATAAAATTTATGTAAGCATTCAAATATTTTGCTTTCATATCACAAGGGAGAAACTTTGCAGTTTAACCCTAAAAATAAGTTGTTGGGAAAGAATCAGTTGTTGCCTAAATAATATACTACTAATTCTGTAAAGACCACAGAATTACCTTCTAGAATAACAGGTGTATTATTAGATATCCAAGTTGTTATTTCCTATGTATATCTTACTCAAAGGAGACATTTACAATTGTCAGTCCTTAAACTAAGCATGTTGAAGAAAATCAGATTTTCTTAACTTGTGAATTAAATTAATAAGTTAAATTATACATAGGGCAGAGCATTCCAGATCACTTTTTTTGTTCTGCATATTGATATCTATAGTTTTATTACACAAAAATAATTTTAAAAGCTGATACATAATCTTTTAGAGTTCAATATTTTATAGAATAATGCAGAACAGTTATTGATTAACTTTATGTTAGGTATTTCACACATTTCACAATATTTCATTTAATCCTCATAATCAAATAAATGACCATATTTGATAAGTATTACCTTCCCTGCTTTGTAATTGGTAAAACTGAACTCAAAATCACATGCCTGGGGGACTATTCACACCTAGATTTGCCTAATTCCCAAGCTTTAGTAAATTGCATATCTAACTTAAAATCTTCATATATCTCTGAACCCATCCTTTTTATAGGGTCTCCTACTACTGTTTATTAACCTGAGTGTATGCATGGGACTTTTTTTGGTCATTGAAATTTCAGCAGGCATAATAGAAAAAAATTTTTTTCACTGAGTTTACACAACAGGACTTAATTTTTTATGCTTCTATCTTTGTTCAAGAGAAGATAGAAGATAAATATATAGATAGAAAGATGATAGATGATAGATAGATAGATTAAAATGGATTAAAAAGCCTGACCAGGCAGTAGCGCAATAAATGGAGCATCAGACTGGGATGCAGAGGACCCAGGTTCGAGACCCCGAGGTCGCCAGCTTGAGCGCGGGCTCATCTGGGTTGAGCAAAAGCCCACCAGCTTGGGTCCAGGGTCGCTGGCTCCAGCAAGGGGTTACTCTGTCTTCTGTAGCCCCATGGTCAAGGCACATATGAGAAAGCAATCAATGAGCAACTAAGGTGTTGCAACGCGCAATGAAAAACTAGTGATTGATGTTTCTCATCTCTCTCCATTCCTGTCTGTCTGTCCCTGTCTGTCCCTCTCTCTGACTCACTCTCTGTCTCTGTAAAAAATAAAAAAAAATAAAAAAAATAAAAAAATAAAATGGATTAAAAATCCAGCTAAGTTTATCCTACACCAACTATGCCTGAGTTGTTTAAACACGTGTGAGTTAAAAGGATAAACAATTGTTTTGAGTGGTGAAGTGGTTTGTTACGCTGCACTGGATAACCTACACAAAATTGTATGATCTTTCTCTGAATTTTGTAAATAACAAAATACAACATGGTAACTGATAAGATAAACTCACAATAGTGATGAAATATCTTTGCTAACTGTTGGTAAAAAAGCATAACCTTATGTTGAGAGGTGGGGGTGGGGACCAAGGTGATGACAGCTGCTGAACTTTCCTCTTTCATGAACATACTGAATGTACAGCTACATCTGGAGCAATCCTTTCTGAAAAAGACCCAAAAACTGCTGAGTGAATTCTACCTATCAAGAGAATGAGAAATTATGCACAGCAAAACATGAGATCATTTTCACCATATAAACCCATTCCTAGCACAGGGCCATACATTCCAAAGGAAACCTCCAACTCATAGCTTCTCCCTGAGGAGCAAATAATTTTGACTATATACCTAGTACCGTAACTTTTATCACTTTCTTTTGAGGAATAAGCTCCCCAAACACCTAACTCTGAAAGCCAATGGACCTTGCATTTTGAGACCCATTGGACTATAGCAAAAAACAAACAAACAAAAACAGTTCTTATGAGCACTCAACAGATATATACCAGGGCTTAGTGCAAAGGGAGTAGGCAAAAATGTGCACCTCCTTGTTTCTTTCTGGGAGAGGCTTAAACACATACTATTCCAGCTGTGCATGCATCTAGCTAGTGACTGAGATCCTTCTATTTGGGACACTGATTGATTTGGGAACACAATTATAGGAAAACACTAAGAGCAAAGACAGTATATCAGACAGTAGCAAAATCTTCTGAGACAAACAGGAACTCAGGTCAGGCTCTTACAAAGTTCCAAAGCCTTAAACATGGCCAGTCTGTCAATATTGGGAGAGCTGGATCTTTTATCTGATGCACAGAAATCAACTTAGAGAGGAAAGTAAAGTAAAAATATAAGAAAATGTTTTATTAAAAATAGAAAAATATAAATCTCCAGAAACTAATTTTAATGAAATGAGGATTCAAATATAGAAAGTTTCAAATAACAGTTATAAAGTTGTTTCCTGAGGTTAGTAAGGCAATGAATTAACAAAATGAAAATTTCCACAGAGAGAGAAAAAAAATGTAAAATAAAAAGTATCTAGCAGAAATCAGAGATAAAGAATGTTATAACTGACTAAAAAAATTCAACAAAGTGGTTCAGTATCACAGTAGATTAAACAGAAGAAATGATCAGTAAACTTGAAGACAGGCTCTGCGATTCATCCAATTAGAGGAGCAAAAAGGAATAAAAATAAAAAAGAGTACAGCCATCTTAAGAAATGTTTAAGACAGCCTCATAGGGCTTAGCATGAACATTATAAGAATAAGGAAAAGTTGCAGAAAAAATAGTCAAAAGTAAGAATGGCTGGCCCTGGCCAGTTGGCTTAGTGGTAGAGCATCGGCCTGGTGTGAGGAAGTTCTGGGTTTGAATCCCAGTCAGGGCACACAGGAGAAGCACTCATCTGCTTCTCCACCGTTCCCCCTCTCCTTTCTCTCTTTCTCTTCCTCTCCTGCAGCCAAGGCTCCATTGGAGCAAAGTTGGCCTGAGCACTGAGGATGGCTACATGGCCTCCACCTCAGGTGCTAGAATGGTTCCAGTTGTAATGGAGCAATGCCCCAGATGGGCAGAGCATCACCCTCTAGTGGGCTTGCCAGGTGGATCTTGTTCAGGCACATGTGGGAGTCTGTTTGCCTCCCCACTTCTCACTTCAGAAAAATACAAAAAAAAAAAAAAAAAAAAAAAGGAAAAAGAAATAATGGCTGAAAATTTCCTTAGTAGGGAAATAAATAGCCATCTAGATCCAAGAAAAGAATTTCAAATAAGGTGAATCTAAAGAGACCCACATTGCAAAACACAATAGAATTAAGTTGTAAAATTTCCTAGACAAGAAGAAAATCTTAAAAGATCAAGAGAAAAGCAACCTGTAACTTATAAGAGCACCCCCATAAGAAAATCAGCAAAATTTTTTAGCAGATATTTTTCAGGCCAGAAGAAATGACATATTCAAAGTGCTGAAATAAAAATATCTGACAAGAAAAAAAATACACTACCTTTTAAGTTGTGCTTCAGAATTGAAGTTTTCCAGACAAACAGAAGCTGAAGGAATTCATCATCACTAAACTGGCATTACAAGAAAAGTTAGAGTTATTCAAATAGAAATAAAAGGATGTTAATTAGTAACATAAAATACATGAACATAAAAACTCACTGGTAAAGTTGAATTCAGTTGAATTGTGATGGTAATGGATAAATCACTTGTAACTTTAGTAAAAAGGTTAAATAACAAAAATATTTAAAAAATAATTATAACTATAATATATTTACATATACACAATACAAAAATGTCATTTGTGACATCAAAAAACGTAAAATGTGGGGATTGTAAAAATTGACCTTTTGTATATATTCAGAGTTGTTATTTTAGTTCAATATAAATGATTATAGAAATGTTTTATATAAGCCTCATAGTAACTACAAAGCAAAAATTATGATAAATACAAAAATAAAAAATAAAAGAGGAAAAAAAATTTAAGCATGCCACTACAGAAATATCATCAATCGCAAAAAGAGAGTGAGAGAGAGAGAAGAAAAGGAATGACAAAGCAGCCAAAAAATAATTAACAAAATTGCAATAGTATATTTATATCCACCATCAACTACTTTAAATGTAAATGGAAAAAAATCCATCAAAGGACACAGAGTTGTTGAATGGATAAGAAAGAAAGACCCAATTATATGCTGCATACAAGACTCATTTCAGCCTTACCACATACAGTCTAAAAGTGAAGGGGTTGGAAAAATGTATTTTATGCAAATTAAAATAAAACAAAGCATAGTAGCTATATTTATGTCAGACAAAATACATTTTAAGCCAAAAACTAAAAAGGGACAAAGAAGGTCATTATCCATTTATAAAGGGGTCAATTCATCAAAAGCTTATAATAATTACAAATACTTATGAACCTACCATAGGAGTACCTAAATATTTAAAGCAGATATTAAAGATTTGAAGGGAGAAATATGCAATAATACAATAATAGTAGAGGCTTCAATATCCCAATTTGAAAACTGAATAGATCATCCAGACAGAAAATTAATATGGAAACATTAGACTTAAACTACATGTTAGACCATTTGAACCTAACAGACATGCAAATCATTCTAATTCAACAGACGCAGAATTCACATGCTTCTCAAGAGCACGCGAAATATTCTCCACTATAGATGATATGTTAGGCCAAAAATTAAATCTTAATAAATCTAAGAATGTTAAAGTCATACCATATGTCCTATCTGACCACAGTGGTATGAAACAAGAAATTAATTACAAGTAGTAAACTGCAAAACCCATAAATATATGGAGATTAATAATATGCTCTTGAATATCCAATGAGTCAAAAAAGAAACAAACAGAAAAAAAAAAAAAACATCTTGAGACAAATGAAAATATAAATACAACACTCCAAAACTTAAGGAATAAATTTAAAACATTCTAAGAGGTAAGTTTATAGCAATAAATAGCTACATTAAAAAAAAATAAAGATGGAAATAACCTAATTGTACACCTCAAACACAACAACAAATTCAAGTCCAAAATGAACAGAAGGAAATAACAAAGATCAGAGCAGAAATAAATAAAATAGTGACTAAAGAGGGAAAATAAAGATTTCAATGAAACTAAGAGCTGTTTTTTAAACAAGTAAATATATATGTATTTATCTAAATTTACAAACCCTTAGCTAGACTAACTTAAAAAAAATGGCCCCCTGCCTTTTTTATAAGTATGGTTTGATTGGAATACAGCCATATCCTTCCGTTATTTCTTGTCTGTTGTTGCTCTGGCTCTATAAAGGCAGAGTTGAGTAGCTGAAACAGATCTCATGTCCCACAAAAATAAAAGTTCTTGCTGCCTTGTTTCAGAAAATGGTTGCCTGTCCTTCCTCAGGCTACGAATTTCAGCTGGTGTGCTATAGAATGTTTAAAACTCGCAACACCTGACAATTTAGTCAGGGGCGCTGACCATTTTCCCCCGTGGATTGTTAAATTTAAAAAAATGACAACAATAGCCATCCGGTGTGAATGAATCAAAATTATTTTCTTTTGTCAGATAGGGCAAAAATACATTTTCTGGTGTGCTGCAGAATTTTAGTAATTAGTGTATCTATGCCACGAGATGGAAAAGGTTGAAAATCGCTGCCCTCACGGGCTGGAGCGCGCGGGCCCGAGGAGGAGAGCCCTGAGGATGGCGCCCAGAAGACAGTTTGCACGTGTGGTTGTGGTTATGGCTGTTTTTGTGTCTGCAGTGATCGTAGTTAACATACAGGAAAGGAGATGTCATTTCAGAGAATTCTCACCCGGTTCCACCGTAAGATTTGAGGCCAATTTTCTTGTTTGTTGAAGAATTACCTCCAATACTTCTAAAGAAGGCTTACCTTCTTTAGAAAAGCCTTATTTTGATGCAGCATATTTACAATATTCACAAGTGCCATCTGAAAGATTTGATTTGATTTCTAGGTAGAATTTTAAGACAAGAGCAAGGGGACCCTTTAAGAAAATAGACCCAGAAATATATATTAATATACAACATGTTACTATCTCGTGTATGTGTCTTTTAAAGGCATTTCTCATCCATTGTCCATGTAATAGATATGTTTGGATCTAGGGTCAAGTGTCCAGTTTATTACAAAGTCTATGCTGTTGTAACCTTGCAGCATATTATTTAGGGGCACCGTGACTTGCCCATTTCTTCGGTGCCTCCTCCCGTCCTGACAGATCCTGTAGCCCACCCAATACTTCTGTCCACTTCCAAGTTCCGAGTTCTTCCTGTTCCAATGACAGCGGAGGCTCGGTCTCGCCTTCCCGTTCGCTCGTCCCTTTCTTTGTCTTCCCGGCCCTCCTGGCTGGGTAATCCCTCATTCCCTCTCATTCATCACAGCCCCTTTCTGGGCCGTGCCTCCACTATCTCCCCGTTTTTGTCACGGTGCACTGGTACATTACAAATACAATTAAACCTTTGACGATAGCGTGGCTTTGGGCCAACATATCCCAGCTTCAAGGTTGAAAGATTTCTGATATTACCTCCGATATCACTCCTTTCCCGTTTATCGGCAGTGTCCGGACTCATGCAGTAGTGTTGCATTAATTAAAGGAAGCATCTAGTCATACTTGCCGTTTCTGCCAGTCTGACACGGAGTCGGGAGCCCGATGCCGGCTCCTGTTTCACGAACCATTTATCACTCGTGTCATCCCCAAAGCAGCCAGCTGTCTGAGCCAAGCTTCATTTGCATTTCATCAAACACAGGCTCTCTTTCCCCATCTCACTCTCAAATCTTTGTAGAGCAGCTCTCATTTTTTATTTTTTTATTTTTAAAATCACATTTTTCATAGATTAGTATGCTACGTAGAAAGATGATGTGAATACCAGACACACGTTTCCATACCGATTGTGGCCAAAGGAAGTAGCAGAGATGCTCCGGGGTTTGCTCTTCCTCGTGGTGAGGAGGGCCCTGTTGTAACCGCTACCCGACTCGCCCACATCACAACACGAATTTCATCCTAATCCGCCCTCAATCGTAAACAGAGTCAATCCCACTTCTGATTATGAAACCAATTTTCTTAGCAACACATGATGGTGTCTTTGATTTGAATACACCTTTATTTCGTACCTGGCCTAGTGTTCTCCCTTTCTCTCTGCGTTATAAAACCTTTTTCTCTCTCCTCCAAAGCTTTTAAGGACGTGTTTTCACAGTGGTATCAAAATCTCCCAAACGAGAAGAAAGTCATTTTATAAAAAAAACTGTGCTGCTTGAAAGTATTTGGTAATTATTTCTGCATTTCTCTTTATCATTTCAAACCTGTGTAATTAATACACATTTTCTTTTTTTTCCTATGTTTTTGCTATATCACCTTCTACTATTTATCTGAATTTTAACACCTCTTGATAAACTTTAGTTTTTTTTCCTTTCTGATGTAAAATAACAATTCCTTGTTTCCTTAAATCATATTCATTAAAAAAATACCTTTCATAAAACTTACAACGTGTGTGTGTGTGTGTGTGTGTGTGCATGTGCGTGTTTGTGGACAAAAAGAAAGAAAGATCTGAGAGAAAGAAGGAGGCAGGGAAAGAGAGAGAGATAGAGGAGAGAAAATGCAAACTTGTTGTCCAGCCTTAATATTCTGCCTAGCCTAATTCTCTGGAGACAGTTTTTAGGGGCAATCATACCCTTTTATGTTCCTGCTTCTTAACCCAGATGGTCAGCCTCAGTGGACACCTGTCTCTTACTGAGACCATATGATAAAGGTCATTTAACAGCCTTCCCTGATAATGCCCTTTTAGTCCCTGTGGGTCTGGTTTCAGATTCCATTCAGTGACCTAGAAACTTGAAAGCTCTTTATCTATAAGTAATCCTTTGGGATTTCTAACCCTCAATAGGTAATTATTTCAACAAGTTTCTCTCTGAAAAGAAACTACTCTTTTGGAATTCCCATTAAATTAAATAGAAAACAGAGCTTCATAGATGTATTAAATTGAGTTTACTTCATATCACATTTTAAGATCAATGTAATTCAAAATTTGGTCAGCCACATACTATTTACTGCAAAAGAAAAAATACTTTTTAATGAACTATAAAAATGTTTTAATTTATTAGGATAAGTGCAATTTATTAGTATATATTTGATCATCTTTTTCTTCTGTTCTTGATGTAGTGTATTTTTTTAAAGATTTTATTTATTCATTGTAGAGAGGAAAAAGAGAGAGAGAGAGAGAGAGAAGGGGGGATGAGCAGGAAGCATCAACTCCCATATGTGCCTTGACCAGGCAAGCCCAGGGTTTTGTGCTTTGGGACTGTGCTCTAATCCAGCCAGGGCAAGCCCAGGGTTTTGAACCGGCAACCTCAGCGTTTCCAGGTTGACACTTTATCCACTGCACTACCACAGGTCAGGCTCTTGACATAGCATATTTTTAAAGCAGCAAAATATTTCAGTAGGAAACATTATAGAATCCTTTTCAATTTAATCAGGAGTCTACAAATTATTGCATAAATAATATGAATTTTTGTTTCTTTGACTTGAAAATGTGATGTTGATACTTCTGTACTGACATCCATCCTTCGGCAGGAAGCCACAGTTCTGTAGGTTATGTGCTGACATATATTCACAAAGATTCATGAAAGAGACATTACTTTTTTAAAATTTTATTTAATGCTTTTGTTTTTTTACCTATTTTCCTTCAGATTTATGAACTATGACATTAATACCTCTAGCTAAAGCTTTCCCCCTTGGTTTTCATACATATAAATTTCTTTTTACATTGCAACTTTTTCTGTCATATACAAGGTTATTAAAATATGTTCACATTTGTGTGAATGGATGATTTCATTAATAATATTTTTGTGAACACTTTCCCTTTGACTACTTTAATTTGCTTTCAAGTTTTTTTTAATCCATGCAATATCATGCATTTTAAGAGTTGTAATAAAGACTTCTGACATTAAGAAGAATGGATTTAATGTTGACTTGATTACTATGTCTCTCTTTAGCAAGAATAAAATCAAATTGTAATCGAAGATGTCTGTTGGTGTTTGGGTTGTTTTAAAACTTGATATTGACCTGATCAGGCCTTGGTGTAGTGGATAGAGTATCAGCCTGGGATGCTGAGAATCTAGGTTCAAAACCCTGAGGTTGCTGGCTTGAGTACGGACTCACCAGTGCGGGGTTGTCAGCTTGAGTTTGAGATCATAGACATGACCCCATCGTCGCTGGCTTGAGTCCAATGGTTGCTGGCTTGAAGCCCGAGGTTGTTGGCTTGTCAAAGGGTCACTGGCTTGGCTGTAGCCCCTGGGTCTAGACACATATGAGAAAGCAATCAATGAACATCTAAAATGCGGCAACTATGAGTTGATGCTTCTCATCCCTGTTCTATCCCTGTTTGTCCTCCTCTTTCTGTGTCGCTCTCACACAATAAATAATAATAATATAAAATAAAAATAAAAACTTGATTTTGTATATGTGTGTGTGTGTGTGTATGAAGCCATTGTTTCAGATTATTTTAAATTTTAGAATAGATTTAGGTTGCAGAAAAGTTAAGAATGTAGCACAAAGAATTTTCACATACCTTACACCCAATTTCCTCTTTTCAATATCTGATTTTGATAAGGGTACATTTGTCACAACTATGGAACCAATAATGATACATTATATTAATTGTAGTCCATCCTTTATTCACATAGATTATGTAGTTTTTACCAAATATCATAGAACTATTTCAATAATAGAAAAAAAATTTTATGGTTATATTTATAGGTTGACCATCTACAAAAAAAGAGAGGTTAATTAAAGACCTTTTGTTCTTGGCTATAACTTTGAAGTTCCCAGTTATCCTAACCTCATTCCTCATTCCTAGTATTCCTACAGGTAATAACCTGTATGATTTTAGTTAAGTTTCTTTTTCTCTAAGCCATAATCCATTTGTGTATATCAGCAATTCTGAACCAGTGTGTGCAACAGGCAAGCCGGTGTGCTGCAAGAATTTTTAGCATATGTAACACCTGACTATTCAGTCAGGGGCACTGACCTCTTTTTCCTTAAACTGTCAAATTAAAAAAAAAATGACAACAGCCAACACAAGAATAGCTGTCTGGTGTGAGTGAGTCAAAATTATACCTTTTTTTTTTGTCAGTTCAGCAAACAACATATTTTTGTGTGTGCTGCAGAATTTTGTTGATTAGTTTATATATGTTAAGAGACAAAAAGTTTGAAAATTGCTGATGTATATGTAGGTAAAACAATAATGACTCTCTTGTGGTGGTGATAAGAATTTAATTAAATGTTGCAAATAAAGTTTTTAATGCAGCATATGAATATTATAAATTCTTAATAAATACACTTGATAAATGTTGCCTATTTTTCACTATCACTTCCAAATTTGAAGACTGGAGAACAAGTCCATGAGAGTGTCTGGAATGGAATGTTTGTTTTATATTCAGACCAATCAGTGCATTCAAACAGCCCATATTCACAGCATTTCCAGGTATAGTTAACCAAAGGGGATCCCTGATCTACCAAATAACTCATCAGGTGTCCAGAATTGAAAACTAAATTAGAAAGGGAAAATCCTATTCTAACTGGTTTTGCTATCTGTCCAAAGTCCATGTGCACTATGCTTTGAAAAGCCAAAACTCAAATCAGAGTTTAAAGTAAGGAAAGTCTATTGGTTGAGAAGATGCCAGATGAGAAGATGGAATTTTAGTAGTTTCTCAAATCCATCTTTTGTGTGTGTGTGTGTGTGTGTGTGTGTGTGTGTGTGTGTGTGTGTGACAGAAAGAGAGAGAGAGAGAGAGAGAGAGAGATAGGAAGGGAGAGAGATGAGAAGCATCAATTCTTTGTTGCAGCATCTTAGTTGTTCATTAATTGCTTTCTCCTATGTGCCTTCACCCTGGGGCTACAACAGAGTGAGTGACCCCTTGCTCAAGCCAGCGACTTTGAGGTCAAGCCAGAGACCATAGGCTTTCAGCCAGTGACCTTTGGGCTTAAACCAGCAACCATGGGGTCATGTTTATGATCCCATGTTCAACCCAGTGACCCTGTGCTCAAGCTGGTGAGCCCATGCTCAAGCTGGATAAGCCCGCATTCAAGCTGGTGACCTCAGGGTTTTAAACTTGGGTCCTCTGTGTCCCAGTCTGATGCTCTGTCTACTGGGCTACTGCCTGGTCAGGCTCAAATTCATCTTAAGAAAGGACAAAGTTAAGTCTTTTATGTCAAGTAGAGGTAAAATGGGAGGTGCTGTTTTTGTTAAAAACTCAACCCTTAAGCAGACTTTCTCTAATGATTATCATGATTAAAGTAGGAGCTATAAACCTGAAGACCATGGGAACAATGCAAACTGGAACAAGATGGAGTCAGAGTTACAGAGCATTTCACTCAGGTTAGAATTTATTAAAATTTATAACAATATATGTGTGGCTGATTTCTTTGTATTTATTAAAAGAAAAGTGACTTTGAAATGATCTTCAAAGTTTTGTTTTAGCATTTTCAAAATATATGAGGACTATTGTGAAATAAAAACAAAATTTGAATAAAATGTGAAAATACATATATATATATATATATATATATATATATATATATATATATTTGTAGTAGCTACTTTCTGACAGAAAGTACTTTGCACTATAAATGGAGGAAAATATCTTCCAGGCATTCTCAAGATCTTTTGTGAATGACCATGTCCTTAAAATTACTTGTGTCCTCAAATTTGCACCATTAATATCAGATTTAAAAAAACAAAACAAAACAAAAACCTGCTTTTTTGAAAACTATCATAAAACCAGTAACCGCGGCTGCCGTCAAAACCACCTGGCCAACGCAGGTTCAGGTTTGATTATGACACACAGGAATGAAATAATGGAGCCAAGAACTGGTGGGCTATTACCTTTAATCCTAGCTTATACCCAGAGGGGGAGAAAATACACACAGTGGGAAAAGACTTCCCTTTTCATTCAGGGCTCTCAAAGCCACTGACTCATCCTAGTATTCCTAGAATCAAAGGCTCCACCAGCCTTATTCACCTCTGTTCCCCATCTCCTTCTCTCTGCACAAACTCTGCAGAAACTGGCTTCTCCTTCAACACTCCACCATTTTGGCTGCCTCTCCTCTGCAATGCTGATGGCAGGATCTGAGCGAGCACAAGAGCCCCTGGTCTGCTTCATTTTATAGTGTAAAAAATTAAAGCCTTTAAGCCAATATACAAATAAAAAAGTCTCTGATACAAAGCCACTTACCTGAGGCATAGATGGGATTCCTCATAAGAGTGCACCACCCCCTATCATGCAACAATCAAGGGTGTGGGGAAAAGCTTAGTTTTGAGAAGACTTTAGTATTAGAATGGAGGGGAAGGCTTAGTCTTAAAACTAAGCCTTAGGCTATAATGACTTTGCCAGCTTACAGCCTGTCTCCCACACCCAAAGGGAGCAAACATATACATCATATTTACAAACTTATTTGACCAACAACTACCTTTCCTTGAGAACATGTAAAAAAAAATAAAAGAAATTTAAAATAAACCAAAACAAGATTTTTGAAGTTTAAAGATTTGATAGTGGTTATCAGATTGAAAATGCAAATATAGATTAGTTTTAATCCATCAAAATTTAAAGAACATGCTACAGTTGTAACAAAGAGCCAAGAAACATTGCTGTGTGTATTGGGGTGGTGAGGATTTGACAGGGATTTTGTAGCCATTGAGATATTTCTTCCAATAGCAAGAATTTACAAATTGTGCATTAGAAATAAAGATTTATAAACTTAGAAAAATGTTGCTTTAGTTGAGCATATCTTGGTGCTTTATCAATAATAACAAATGGTTATAGAAATAATTAGAGCATGCATGAAAGTCTGAAATGACAGGCTCAGTTTTAGAGCATCAGCCTGGCATGTGAATGTTCCAGATTTGATTCTCGATCAGGGCACACAGAAGAAGCACCCATCTGCTTCTCTACCCTTCCCCTTTCTTTCTTTCTCTCTCTCTTCCCCTCATGCAGCCATGGTTCAATTGATTTGACTGTGTTGGCCGCAGGTGCTGAGGATGGCTCCATGGCCCCCACCTCAGGTGCTAAGAAGAGCTCAGTTGCTGAGCAATGGTGCAATGCCTCAGATGGGCAGAGCATTGGCCCCTAGTGGGATTGCTGGGTGGATCCCGGTTGGGGGAACATGCAGTAGTCTGTCTCTGCCTCCTCTCCTTTCACTAACTTAAGAAGAGAAAAAAAGAGCTAAAGGACAATACTTTTAAGCCAAATCTCATGTAGCAAAGACTGAAAGGGCTAATTCATACTTAGATTTTATAACTACAACTATAGCTATAAAAATATTATATTATTTAAATTTCTGTAATTAAAAAAATTATTTGTTAGTACATGTTAGAATCTATAGCCTATAAAACTAGATTTCATATGATTTGATTTCTTTTGGTAACACTGAGTAGATTTTAATGTATACGGAAGTGAGGGTACTCTGATTAAACTGTATTATGATATCTACCTTTTATACATATCTTTTCTGTCCTTCTTCAGAATATTATCTTTCACAAATCAACACAAATCTCTTTTACCCACTATCCCCAGAATATCACACATTCAATCAATGTCCCCAAACCGCAGACACACCATGTTACACTTCCATCATTGAAAGCCCATATGAGTTACTCAACATCAGAAAGAATTTCAGAAACAGCACCAAATGGACCTGATTAGTAGTAGGACATTAGAAAATTATCATAATGTTATATGATTTATAAATTTATGTATATTTTGTTAATGAGAATGAAGAACTTATAATACTGCTTTGACTTACACATCTTCAGGAGAACAAAAGAATACAAAGATATAACAGTAGCGAGTACATGATCACCTTTCCTTTACACTTGACAGTTTTTAAAACACTTATCTATTTACTATGTCATGTGAGCATGCAGTCACTAAGTGATCAGGACTGCATGTATCACATAGAGAGAAACTTCCTTTCTATACTCCATTCTACCATCAGTTTATGTGTATTTAACATTTTATTTTCCCCTTCCTTAGTACTTAGAGATTCTGGATTCTAAATCACAGAGACTTTTATTCATGTGTGGTTGCACCTGAAAATGAATTGTACTTCATAAATCTGTCTGTTGAAGGTGTGCAGGGATAGACACAGAACCATTAACATTGATTACCTTAGTGCAGGTGGGATTGGAGGAGATAAAAGATGAGAAAAAAGAGATTACTTTCTTCTTCATTGAACTTTACATTATTTCTGTTGATGCAAGGCTTATCCATTATTTTTAATTACATGCCAAATAGTACTAAAATGCTCATATGCTTAATGAACTGTAAAGAAAGTATAAAATCACAAATACAAACATTTATTTGATCCCTTTGATTATTGAACCCGACAGAAGTTAAACCATTCAAGACTTGCACAGAGATTATTTAAACAAAAAGGATAAAAATTAAATGCATTTTTTCTTTATTACTTAATCATTGTGGCCTCATTGAAAGCGTCTAATTTATAGCCCTTAAATTAATTCTGAACTTTTTCTTGGGAAGTAGTGAGAAGTGGGAGGGTAGATAAAGGAACAGAGTGTGTTTTGAAGGTTATAAAATTTAGAGAAGCTTCATTAAAAAACTCCTTGTGTGTCAAATAGTTACTAAGCATCATTGTCATGATTTTAATATAAGTGAATCTGAACTAGCCTATAGATTAAGTTGCTTTTAAGTTGCACATGAGTTTAAAATGTAGGGGAAAAAAAATCACTTGGCAAATATATCTTGGTTTTGAAAAACTGCCAGGAGTCTCAAAAGCAGTTTTCATATCAACCATATCCATATGCATCTAGGCTTTCTCATTCTCACTGTGGAAGGATGAAACAAACCAAGAATTGAGGCAGAAGGGTGGAAGATGTGCTACATATGCTATAAAACTAAAAATCAGTGGATACTCCAAGGAATTGGTTAAAAATATAAATTTGGTCCTTATGGGAACTTTACCAAAAGAATCTTAACACTTTTATTCTTAGTGATTTAAGATTGTGGATGATATTCATCTGTCACAAAATGATCTTATGAACATTTCCAGAAATGGAAAAATGGAGAAATAAAAAATGTGTATAATATTTCTATTTTATTTTGTTCCAAGTCCTGTTACAATCTGTGGAAAGTGACTTTGCAAGGGAATGAATATTTAGGTGAATTATGACATGAAATATCATTTTCAAAGCTTTAGGCACAGATAAATTGATAATAACTGAACAGTTTGGGCATATGGCTTCCAGACACACTGCAGTTTCCTGTATGAGATCTAAAAACTAATATATGTATATGCACACCTTTTAAAAATATAAGAACATTAAGTTTTGTCAGACAGTTATTTTAAAATGTCATTTAAAAGTAAATTCATTTAAAAATTTTAAATAAGAAGGTCTATCTGGGCAATTAGTTACCAATCATTTTTCCAGATAATGAATAAAATATATTTTGTTTTTATATTTTACATAAACTTGTGTGTATAGATGCACAACATATCAAATAGTGCTATAAGCAAAATATAGGTAGTGTCAATAATTCCTAAATACCAAATAGTATAAATATTTTATAAAATTCCATGCATGCTGCCAAATTCGTCCATATTTAGTGGACGAAATAAATTTTCCTATTTTTTCAGTTTTTGTTGTTTTCCTTCATTTTCACCACCTAGGCTAAGTAATAGATTATAATGACCAAATACATTTGGTTCATTTCCCAATTCTTT
Source organism: Saccopteryx bilineata (assembly GCF_036850765.1). Taxonomy (NCBI): domain Eukaryota; kingdom Metazoa; phylum Chordata; class Mammalia; order Chiroptera; family Emballonuridae; genus Saccopteryx; species Saccopteryx bilineata. The sequence goes on from NC_089497.1 coordinate 12,495,683, forward strand.
TTTTTTTTTTTAAGTTTTTTTCATCCATACATCTCAGGTAACATAGTGTTTATTTTTTATTTATTCATTTTTAGAGAGGAGAGAGAGAGACAGAGAGAGGAGAGAGAGACAGAGAGAGAGAAGGGGGGACGAGCCGGAAGCATCAACTCTCATATGTGCCTTGACCAGGCAAGCCCAGGGTTTCGAACCAGCACCCTCAGGATTTCCAGGTCGACGCTTTATCCACTCCGCCACCACAGGTCAGGCTCATTTCCCAATTCTTTTCAGCATTTTCTTGTTTTTTTTTAATTAGGTAGAAGTTTTCAAGGCCAATGCATATAGATCCTATAGCAATACTCATGTATATTTAGAAATACAAGATTATTATCTTCTCCTCCTATCTCAAATATACTTTCAGGTAAAACTAATGAATAAAGTAACATTTTAGCTCAAGAATGAGAATTTTATAAAAAAACATATTTTATAATATTAGGTATCTGACCTTTCTGTGTAGTCATATTTTCATTATTTCTCTACCTTTTTTTGTGCTTTCTTCTTGGGAGAGTATAAAATAAAAGGCTTTTCCTTACATTTATTTATTATTATTATTTTATTCATTGAGAGAAGGGGAGGCAGAGAGACAACTCTCACATGTGCCCTGACTTGAGGTCCACCTAGCAAGCCCACTAGAGAGTGATGCTCTGCTCATCTGGGGTGTTGTTCCACTGCTCAGCAACTGAGCTCTTCTTAGCACCTGAGGCATGAAGCTCATGAGGCCATGAAGTCAACCTCAGTGCCCAGGGCCAACTCCCTCCAGTTGAGCCATGGCTGCAGGAGTGGGAGAGAGAGAAAGAGAGAGAAGTGACGGTTGGGGGGTGGAGAAGCAAATGCGTGCTTCTCTTGTGTGCCCTGATTGGGAATCAAACCCGATAGTGTTCTATGAAATTGGATATCCACACTTGGGGTCAAAACTCTACCACTGAGCCAACTGGCCAGGGCTCTCACATTTATTCATTGTATCTTCTTTCGCAGGACCTCATACAATTACATTTCCTGAGTATATTAAGGAAACTAAAACAAAAGATGAAACCTACAAAAACAAAATATAGGTAAGTGGCTGAGAAATTAAATGGATGCAGGTTAAATTATATACTGTACAAGTGGCCAAAGAAGTGCTTTGAGATAAACTAACTCACTTTGGATAGAAACATGGTCAATCTATCTTTGGGAGAGAGGCATTAAGGGCATTAGGCAGACTATTTTAGATTTCTATTGGGGTTTTAGAGGATGGTGGGTTGATCTAAATGAAAGTACAAATTTTCTAAAAGGTATCTTGGCTTCTGTTACATTTATTTATATGTTTACATTTTATGTATCCCACAAATAGATACTGAGCAAGCAACACTATATATATACTAGATAGTGTTCTATGAAATTGGATATGAATTAGAAAAACAAATAAAATCTGCCTTTGTGGAGATGTGAGAGTATCACTCAAACCTACTTTTTTCTTTTTCAGCCCCCTTCCATTACCCCTTTTCTGTGCTTTTTGGGTCTTTTGAATGGTAAATCTATATTCTATGTTACCTTTTCCAGTTGAACCAAAATACCAATATCCAACATCATCTTCACTGTCCTAAAGCATGACTCTCCACTAACTAAACAGACAAACAAAAAAATCCTTCAGAAGCTTACATTTTCAAGTAAAAATTTTAAAGTACTTTTTTATACTATATTTTAAGACCCACTGCATTCACTAACAAACTTACATTTTCAACTACTGTTCTACTACATCTTACTCTCTTCCATACCTACACCCCAATTTCAGCCACTCTGCACAACGTGGTAAACTCCATGAAACAGGACTTAAATTTATCAGTTTCCGTCCAACGTAGGGTGGGCTTGGTATTGTCCTAGTATGTAAGCAGTCGTTCTATTATCTGTTCATCTTGCAACCTGTTACCCTGCAACTTAGTAGCTTACAAGAAAATCAATGCTTCATCTTAGTCATGACTCTGTATTTACAAGGAGATAGGAATTGGTGGCATTGGCTCATCTATGCGCCATGTGGCATCAGCTGGGGCAGTTTGACTGGCGATGGAGTACGCATGTCAAAGATAGTACCGCTTGTACCTGAGTTCTGGCTATCAGCTTGAAGCTCAGCTGGGGATGCTGACCCTTGATTCCACTAGGATCTCCTCACATTGTTACTTGTGATTCCTGGCTTACAACATGGGAGCTTGGTTCCAAAAGCAAGTATTCCAAATGCAGGAAAGCAAAGCTGCCCGTCTCTTATGGCTTAGGCTCAGAAACAAACACTAGCTAATTTTTGCTATATTCTGTTAATCAAAGGAGAGCCTCTTAGATTCAAGGGAAGGAGCTTCCAAGATTTGGTGCCCATCCGTACTCTGTAGTAAAGGTGTATAACAATTAATGAGTAAATGATTATTTAACACCCCCTAATTTTCTTCTTGCATCTTCACATTCTTGTGCCTCTGTTCTTCTCCTTCTCCTTCAAGGGATGTCTGTATACTTATATCTCTCTTAATTCTTCAAGGAATTTCTTTCTACCAACTCTACATGCCAACATCTTATGTACTACCACCATGGATATGCTGGTATCCCCTTTCCCTTATTTTTTTATTGCTTTGTGTGTGTTTGATTGCTTTATTATCATTAATCACAAAATGCTTTTTTTAAAATTATGGAGTATGTGGCTGCCTCTTCCATGATTTTCAACTTCCTGGGGTTAGGAATTATATTTCATTCTGCAGGTATTAAATCAATGGGAAGGCTTTTCCAAACAAGATATCAATATTAAGAAATAGAGCAAGTCTGTACACAATATGCACAGCTGCATGAGTAGTTGAAAATAAAATTTCTACCATCTATTTAGAAGAGGTACCCTGGTCAGGCAAATCCTGCAAACTTTGTTGTTAAAAGTGAACTACCAATAACTTTAGAAAATACGAGATAAGAATAATCCTTACAAAATTTACTCAATGGTTTTGAATGCTTTCCACCAGAATCTACTGTATTTTCATTCTTTAAAATGAAGCGAAGTACGACGACTTTGAAGACTATTTTAGGCTTCCTTCTCTCCAGTGCTGTGATGTTTAAAAAATTATTTCTGGAGAATGGACTGTCTCAAGCCATGGATTCACATGTTTTCCTCGAACAGTTAATCAAATCCTATTTTTCTCAGGTGGAGGAAGATTACTTAGTAGATGGCCAAGGAGATTCTTAACCTGTAAGGCAGCAATTTCCGAAGGTTACCGGGCACAATTGATCATTTATAGCGCGTCACTTCCTGACTGTATCATATAAGTTGCTGGAATCGGAGAATCTAAATCTCGTAACTGAGAGGGGCGAGGGTTAAGAGGAGATTATGTTACCGGTAGATCATGGCGGGCACAGGCATGAGGACCAAAAAGAAACACAGAAACAATTATTTTATTCCTATCTTAAATGTGAAGGTGTTTTATTTGTAGAGTTTAGGCGGGATTCTCACTGAAAATGAAATAATCTTACTTTTAGAGAAAAGGCATTAATAAAAAAAAAATACTTAACTAGCAGCTACCCCTTCCAATTTTCTCTCATTCTCTCTCTCATTCTCTCTCTCTCTCTCTCTCTCTCTCTCTCTCTCTCTCCTCCATTATCTACTTATGTCTATATTTACCTCAAAAATAGAAAAGAAAAAGCAAATAAGAGGACTGTTTGTTCATTCCTTAAAATCTGCTAAGTGGAAATACTGCAACAAATAGTTTATGCAACGGGAGACTGCACATCCAGTGAACTTTATAGGCACTGATACCGACATTCCTCTCTGCAATCCTCCCCTTCACTATGTGACGATTGCTTGTAACTGGAAAAATCTAACTGTGTTATTTTCAATTATAATCTTTCAGTCTGTATTGTATAAAATGTATGTGTTGCCTCCAATGCATTAATCCCAGGTTTGAAAATGGTTTCTGAACTTTGTCTGTCTGTTTTGAATGCAGTACAAACAATGTGTAGCCTGACCAGGCGGTGGCGCAGTGAATAAAGCCTCGGACTGGGATGCGGACAACTCAGGTTCCAGACCCTGAGGTCACCAGCTTGAGTGCGGGCTAATCTGGTTTGAGCAAAGCTCACCAGTTTGGACCCAAGGTCACTGGCTTGAGCAAGGGTTACTCGGTCTGCTGTAGCCCCGCGGTCAAGGCACATATGAGAAAGCAATCGAACAACTAAGCTATCACAGCCAAAAACTAATGATTGATGCTTCTCATCTCTCTCTGTTCTGTCTGTCTGTCCCTATCTATCCCTCTCTCTGACTTTGTTTCTGTAAAAAAACAAACAAACAACCAAAAAAACACATGGCCTCCAGCACAGCAAACGAAACCATGAGGTGATGGGTTAATTGCAGGTGAAACTGGCCGCTCACCTTTTTTTTTCTGAAAGAGCAAGTGAACAATTGCATTTGTAAACAGGAGAAAAAATGGTTAATTATGGAATAACACAGGTTTGGTGGGCATGCAGAAACATACATAGGAAAGAAAAGTCATAACATAACCACCTATATTACCTAGCTCTGTCCACGGAGAGGGCCAGGAAACAATAATAACCCGATGAAAATGATGGAAGTGTGGAAACGGGACCAGAGCAGGGAGGCCGAGCGCACGATAAACCTAGACTGTGCTATTGGACCAGGAAACAATAATAACCCAGTGAAAATGATGGAAGTGTGGAAACGAGACCAGAGCAGGGAGGCAGAGCGCACGATAAACCTAGACTGTGCTATTGGGCCAGGAAACAATAATAACCCAGTGAAAATGATGGAAGTGTGGAAACGAGACCAGAGCAGGGAGGCAGAGCGCACGATAAACCTAGACTGTGCTATTGGACCAGGAAACAATAATAACCCAGTGAAAATGATGGAAGTGTGGAAACGGGACCAGAGCAGGGAGGCAGAGCGCACGATAAACCTAGACTGTGCTATTGGGCCAGGAGACAATAATAACCCGATGAAAATGGTGGAAGTGTGGAAACGAGACCAGAGCAGGGAGGCCGAGCGCACGATAAACCTAGACTGTGCTATTGGGCCAGGAAACAATAATAACCCAGTGAAAATGATGGAAGTGTGGAAACGAGACCAGAGCAGGGAGGCCGAGCGCACGATAAACCTAGACTGTGCTATTGGGCCAGGAGACAATAATAACCCGATGAAAATGATGGAAGTGTGGAAACGAGACCAGAGCAGGGAGGCCGAGCGCACGATAAACCTAGACTGTGCTACTGGGCCAGGAAACAATAATAACCCAGTGAAAATGATGGAAGTGTGGAAACGGGACCAGAGCAGGGAGGCAGAGCGCACGATAAACCTAGACTGTGCTATTGGGCCAGGAGACAATAATAACCCAGTGAAAATGATGGAAGTGTGGAAACGAGACCAGAGCAGGGAGGCCGAGTGCACGATAAACTTAGACTGTGCTATTGGGCCAGGAAGCAGTGACATAGTCAAAGAATGCTGGGGACAGAAAAGTAAGACGAAAACTCACATTAATGTGCTCCCCCCTAGACAAAGAGGGGACACATGATCAAAACAGATAACGATATCATAGATATGGCCCAATGAATACATTAGAAAATAATAAATCCATAATGATAGATTAACTAATTAAACTAGTAAGTTGAGCCTGACCTGTGGTGGCGCAGTGGATAAAGCCTCAACCTGGAAACGCTGAGGTCGCCGGTTCAAAACCCTGGGCTTGCCTGGTCAAGGCACATATGGGAGTTGATGCTTCCTGCTTCTCTCTCTCTCTCTCTCTCTCTCTCTCTCTCTCTCCCCCCTCTCTATAATGAATAAATAAAATCTTTAAAAAAATGTTTAACTAGTAAGTTGATATCCCCGTGGTTAAAATGATAGCTTGCGGGAAAGCCCCTGAAATGACTACTCTCAAGCGTCACGAGCAAGGCTGGAATGGGGCTGAATAAGAGCAGCAGGTGGTTTTGAAATAAAAGCCATTCTTCAGTGCGGGGTGAAAATTCTCACACACAACAGTTTATCGCATGCATTTCAGTTTAGATTTCTTTGAGAAGCCAGGCGCATCGAGGTTAGCTTTCCTCGTGGTGACGATGTGCCTGTGATGGCAACAGCCGGCTCTCCCGGTCCCGTTTCAGGGCGGTGCGCACAGCCGGCCCTCCCCGTCCCGTGTCAGGGCGGTGCGCACAGCCGGCCCTCCCCGTCCCGTGTCAGGGCGGTGCGCACAGCCGGCCCTCCCCGTCCCGTGTCAGGGCGGTGCGCACAGCCGGCCCTCCCCGTCCCGTGTCAGGGCGGTGCGCACAGCCGGCTCTCCCCGTGCTGTCCTGTTTCAGGGCAGTGCGGGTGCCGATTCTGATTTCCTATTCAGCTCTTTTCAGGATGGTTTCAGATTTACATGTTGAGCAAGGAATGATCTATTTTATGATATTTCTCTTCTCTCTCAGGAATAATATCTATAAGTCATCATTTAAGATGTTAACACTATAAAATATATGGTATTTTTGGATAGCAAACTAAAATACCTTAAACTGATTTATCCTGTGTTTCTAAAGATGACTCCAGTAGTATCTCCCCTTCTACTCCACATCAAGATGTAGAGCCTATATTTCCCCTTCCCTTGAATCTACCCCAGTGCATTCACATTGAACAATAGAATTCAGTGGAAATGACACTGTGTAAATGTTTTTTTTTAAGTGAAAGGTGGGGAGATAGACAGACTCCCACATGTGCCCCCAACCAGAATCCACCTAGTAATCCCCCTCTGGGGCTGATGCTCAAGTTCAGAGCTATTTTTAGCATCTGAGGCCAATGCTGGGACCAAAGAGCTCATCTCAGCACCCTGGAAGACTCTTGATCCAATCTAGCCACTGACTATGGTGAAGGAAAGAGAGAGAGAAGGGTGGGAGAGGCAGGTGTTGCTTCTCCTGTCTGCTCTGACTGGGATCGAACCCGGGACATCTGCACACCGGACAATGCTCTATCCAATTAGCCACCAGCCAGGGCCATCGCTGTGGAAACTTTTAGGCCAAGTTTATCTTCAGCTTACAATTCCTTTCTCTTTGAGTTCTTAGCTGCCAGGCAAAACAGTGTAGTGACCCTACTGGTGACAACATGGAGAGAGAAAGCAAGAGATGGCCAGGCAGCCCCCAACCATTCCAGCCACTCAAAATAAGACACCATCCAGGTAAACATATTCATCTTGGTCATTCCAGCTCCTGCTAGCCCACTGCCACAACTGAGCCTAATCTCTAGCTGATGGTGCTGCTGAATGCAGCCGAATGAGTAACGCCAGATATGCTGTTAGTAACATAAGAAGTGCTGTCGCACATCCACCCCCGCATTCCCGGACTACAGAATCTTAAGCAAATAAAATAGTTTTGACTTAAGCCAACAAGTGTTAAGGTAGTGTGTTGAGCAGCAGTAAGCGACAAGACAATTTTGCCCTAGAGAAATTTCATAATGATCAATTATACTACCACCTACATTTTAGGTGACTATACACAGGTGATCATCAGTTAACTGCTCTGTGGTAAAAGGTGCTGAAATCTGTATTAATTACACTATATGTCTTTCTTTTTTGAAATAGTCAAAACTCTTTAGGCGATATTTTTTTCAGGTTAATATAATTTAATTCAAAATGCAATACAACTAATAATGAAGAAGTATATAAAATTTAAATTTATCTACAATAAATTTTTCATGAATTCTGGTTTCTTATTAGAATTAAGTATTTGATTATACTTCCAATAAAAAGGCAATCCCATTGTTCTGTGGAATGTAGTGTACATTCCCTTAATAAATATATGTTTAGAATAACTAGTAAATCAGGGAAAGATGGATATTTATTTAATTCACATGTTATTGAAGTTAAAGGAATTTTTCATAACGTAGGGTAAAACTGCACTATATAAAACTTGACTTATAATGGCATTATACATCTGATTTTCATTTGAATTATACCTTCTTTGAGGTTGATCTAATGTGTTTTTAATGCTCCCTCATAATTAAAAAAAGGGGGGAGTAACTACTTAAGGGGTAACACAAATTGATGTTAATAAATTAGTACATTTATAGAAGGACTCCCAAATTTACTGCAACCCCCCTCCACACACACACACACACACACACACACACACACTATTATAGGCTGCATAATGTAGTTTGAAAGGCACACTGATAAGTGCCTGTATTTATTCAATCCATTCCTGCACCCTTTGTGTTCTTATCTTCCCCGGGCCAGCCGACAGCCCGGCTTTTCCCTAACCTTTGGCAGGGCACCATCCGCAATGAGCCGTGTCCCTTCGCAGTCCCCGAGCTCCCTTAATCAGCGTCACCTGCGGTGTGTTCCATCTGAGGCTGCGCCATCAGCGGCACACACCTGCTTTGGCGCCTGCAGGTAGAACAAGGCTCGGTGTCTCGGGACTCGGGAGAGTCCATTTGCGCACTCTAAAGCAATAACAAAATACCTACCGTCTACAGCAAGCTTACTGTAGCCTCTAACCCTGGTTCCTGTGCTTCAACGGTGTAGCAGGAAAGCAATAAACAATAGCCGGACGAGTACCCACAATGTAGCATCCCAACAAATTAGGCCAAACGTTCTCCATTTTAAACCCAAAACAGTTTGTCCTTATCCAGCAAATTAAGTAAAATAACTTGCTGCCCATTTCGGGAAGAAATAATAGTTTTTTTGTTTGTTTGTTTACATTTAGAGTTCATCTAAACCAGGGGTCAGGAACCTATGGCTCATGAGCCAGATGTGGCTCTTTTGATGGCTGCATCTGGCTTGCAGACAAATCTTTAATAAAAAAATAATAACGTTAAAAATATAAAACATTCTCATCTATTACAATCTATTCATTTCCTACCGTTCATGTTCCTGGTTGTGGGTGGCTGGAGCCAATCACAGCTGTCCTCCGGGACAACACCAAATTTTTATTGGATAATGCGTAATGTTCACAGGGTCATTGTATGGCTCTCACAGAATTACATTTTAAAATATGTGGCATTCATGGCTCTCTCAGCCAGAAAGTTTCCCGACCATTGATCTAAACCTTCCATCTCAAGCTATGGAAATCACAAATGTATCAAATTTTTTTATCCTAATATCAATATATTGTAAGAACAAATTTTGAAGTACAATCTCAAAAACTCTTAAGGTCATGTTTTCCTTTCAAATATTTCAATGGTACAAAGTGTTTCACATAGGGAAAACGAACATATTTGAAACAAGTCAAATAAAAATATTTAGCAAAGAATTATAAAAATAGAACTACATCCAACTAAAAAGTTTTTGCACAGCGAAGGAATCCATCAACACAATTAAAAGGCAAGCCACTATATGGAGAACATATTTGCCAGTGATATAGAGTTACTATTTAAATTTTATAAAGAACTTATACAACTCAACACCAAAAAACGGAACCATCTAATGGGCAGAAGACCTGAATAGACACTTCTTCAAAAAGGACACATAGATGGCAAATAGACATATGAAATGATGTTCAATGTCACTAATAATAAGAGAGATGCAAATTAAAACCAAAATGAAACATCATCTCCCACGTATCAGAGTGGCTATCATTAGTAAGTCAACAAACAAGTGCTGGTGAGGATGTGGGGAAAGGGGAACCCTCGTGCACTGTTGGGAGAAGGCAGATTGTTGTAGACGTTATGAAAAAGAGTACAGAGTTTCCTCCCAAAAATTAAAAACAAAACTGCTTTATAACATAATAATTTTACTTCGGGAAATATATCTGAAGAATCCTGAAAAAAATAAATCAAAATAATATATACACCCACATTATGTACAATAGCCAAAATATGTAAGCAGCCCAAGTGCCCATCAGTAGATGAGTGAGTGGATAAAAAAGCTGTGGTACATTTACACAGTGGCATTCTACGTGGCCATAAAAAAAGAAGGAAATTTTACCTTTTCCAACAGCACGGGTGGGCCTGCAGAGCATTATGTGAAGTGAAATAAGCCAGTCAGAGAAAGACAAGCACCATGTGATCTCACTTCCATGTGGAATCTAATGACCCAAACAAATGAAATAGAAACAGACTCCTAGATGCAGAAAACAGATTGCCAGGTGTCCGAGGGGAGGGGGGTCGGGTAGCTGGGGTTAAGCAAAAATAAATAAATAAGTAGACAGACACAGACACTGGTATGGTGACTGCCAGCTGGAAAGAGGGGTGGTGGAGGGGAGGAGGGCAGAGCAGGATAAATAGCGGAGAAAAGAGACTTGGTTGTTGGCTGGTGAGGGCAGGACGCGGTGTGCAGAGGATGAAGTATAGAGTCATACATTTGAAACTTGTATGGTTTTGCTAACCTATGTCACCCAATAAATTCAATAAAAAAAGGAATGAATGTCCTTTACTGAACAATGGATAAAAGGTAGGTTGTTCAACTAAAGGAATTTTAAAAGGCTTTACTTTGTGCTCTTCTCACGATCTCACCTTTTTCTTTCTTCATGTTTTTTTTTTTTTCTTGGCTGAGAAGTATTGGCTGAGACACTTAATGGGTATATTTTGTCGAAGCTAAGTATATTTTGTTGAAGCTAAGTTCTTTTAATGTGGAGCCATTCTATCTTCTACATGCAGAAGAGAAATGGTGCCAAGATTTCTAACAAGTAGGTACAGATTCTTCTTTAAACAGAAAGGCACTAAGAGTGCTTTATGTTGGTAGTTTGATGTGTTGAAAGATAGGCAATTCAATTCTGAATATTTTAGACTAAAGACTGTTTCTGAGAAAATAAAAGCCTATAAATTAACACGCGTGCTATAACCAATAGTCTCTCATCTCCTTCCCTGATTTTAATGCCACATATTTTACCTATAATAGTTTTTCCACCAGATGGGGCGGAAGTGTTGCCTTACTGATAGAAGGTTTTTAAACTAAACAGAGTTAGAATATTATAGTCTATATCAGCTTATATATTTTTAAGCATAGGTAAAAAAAAATACAGTAATAGTGTATAATGACTTCCACTTTTAATGGCTCAGATGTCTAAGAAAGAAATCGCTGCCTAATACTTATTAAGTTTTGATTTCCCATTCCATGATCAGAATGAGAAACTGAGACCCTGAAAGTAAATCAATTACTCATGTTTAGATTATTATTACTGATTAAATCCTGGTCCCTGATTCTCAGGGTATTTGTGATTTCTGTTATAAAATGCCACCTTTCTTTTTTTTATTTTTTTTTTTATTTATTCATTTTAGAGAGGAGAGGGAGAGAGAGAGAGAGAGAGAGAGAGAGAGAGAGGAGAGAAGAGACAGAGAGAGAAGGGGGGAGGAGCTGGAAGCATCAACTCCCATATGTGCCTTGACCAAGCAAGCCCAGGGTTTCGAACCGGCGACCTCAGCATTTCTAGGTCGACGCTTTATCCACTGCGCCACCACAGGTCTTGCCAATGCCACCTTTCTTCACTGACTTTGCATCTCTGAATGTCCATTGAAAATAAAGAAGTGGATTTTAATAACTCTCAGACCAAATTAAAGCTAAAAAGTGGATATACGTTTACAATTTGTAATGGATGGTCTCTCAGAAGCAAATGAACCAGAGTTCTAGATTACAAAGCTTATTCTACACAGTTGTAGTTATAAAGGGGTGGTTAGTTCCTTCAACACAGGACATTTTAGTCACTGATGGTCATGACCTATTCGGAAGTTGTTCAGATAAAAACGTAGGCTATCTAGCCTGACCAGGCGATGGTGCAGTGGATAGAGCGTTGGACTGGGATGCAGAAGACCCCAAGGTTGCTGGCTTGAGTGCAGGCTCATCTGGTTTGAGCAAGGCTCACCAGTTTGAGCCCAAGGTCTCTGGCTTGAGCAAGGGGTCACTCACTCTGCTGGAGCCCCTCAGTCAAGGCACATATGAGAAAGCAATCACTGAACGACTAAGGAGCCACAACGAAGAATTGATGCTTCTCATCTCTCTTTCTTCCTTTTTGTCTGTCCCTATCTGTCCCTCTCTCCATCTCTCTCTGTCTCTGTCACAAAAAACAAACAAACAAACAAAAAACACAAGGAAAACAAATGTAGGCTATCTTGACAAGGTTTTAACTCTATAAAGCAGCAGAAGAAAATAAAAATAGAATCCATAAACAGAGGGAAATTTGCTCAGGTTGTAGCATTGCACTGGATCAAAATATCGAAAATAATGATTAAAATATACAATCAAAGATTTTTTTTGTTATGCAATACTGAAGCAGCATTTTTTTTCTTTTTCTTTTCTTTTTTCTTTTCTATCTTTTTTTTTTAAGTGAGAGGAGGGAAGATAGACAGATTCCTGCATGTGCCCCGTCAACTGACCTGGACCCACCCAGCAATCCTCATCTCTCTGGAGCCAATGCTGAACTCAACCAAGCTCTCCTCAGCACCGAGGGCCATGCTGAAATCAACTGAGCCACTGACTGTGGGAGGAGAAGAGGGAAAGAGGGGGAGAGGGCATGGAAGAGAAGCAGATGGTCACTTCTCACGTGTGACCTGACCAGGAGTTGAACCCAGGAGGTCTGCATGCCAGGCTGAGGCTTTATTGCTGAGCCAACTGGGCAGGGCCTTAGCGTTTTTCAAAACATGCTCTGCATAATGTCAGTTCTTTAGGATATTAATAGCTTCTAAGTAAAAAAAAAATAGTTTTCAAATTGAAATATACAGTGTGTCCATAAAGTCATGGTGCACTTTTGACTGATTACAGGAAAGCAACAAAAGACAATAGAAATGTGAAATCTGCACCAAATAAAAAAAAACCCTCCCAGTTTCTGTAGGATAATATGGCAACATGTGTGCATGCACAGATGATGACGTAACACCATGTATACAGCGGAGCAGCCCATGGCCATGCCAGTCAAGATGTGGACAGTACAGAGGAAAGTTCAGTGTGTTCTGTGGCTCGCTAAATTCGAATCCGTGACCAAAGTGCAACGTGAATATCGGCGCATTTATAACAAAGCACCACCACATAGGAATAACATTACTCGGTGGGATAAGCAGTTGAAGGAAACCGGCAGTTTGGTGGAGAAACCCCATTCTGATAGGCCATCAGTCAGTGACGAGTCTGTAGAGGCTATATGGGATAGCTACCTAAGGAGCCCTAAAAGAATCTGTGCGTGAGCCCACATTGAACTGCACTGAATAGGTATGAAACTGGGAGAGTTTTCCTTTTATTTGGTGCAGATTTCATATTTCTATCGTCTTTTGTTGCTTTCCTGTGACCGGTCAAAAGTGCACCATGACTTTTTGGAAACACTGTCCTTGAGAATCACTGCATGCAATATCTCTTCTTGATACATCTTGATACAAACAATGCATGTAAGCAAATAAAAGGCTCTGTGATGGTTTATAATACAAATATATATATTGAATTTTGTTTTGCCAAGTATTTCCAAAACTTATTTGACCATGGCGCCTCATTTTTAAAACAAACAATAGCGTATTTTTAGAAGACAATGGGAAACATTAATGTAGTATGTAACTTATGTTCTAAGCTGAGGGAGACAGTTGTGTTATTCATTCTCTAGAGGAAGTGTTGTTTCAAATCTCTCTCCTGAGAATAAAGATACACAATATCATTTTATAATAAACATGATCCTTTAATTTTCCTTTCCTGAACAACAACAAAAAAATCAAACCCACCAAAGATTCAACACAAACATTAAATGTGGCTACTTCAATAGGTAACCAGTAACCCTCACACCTTCGTTTCATTTGCTTAGAAAGGTTACTGCATCTACCATAAGGACCAATCACTTTAAAAAAGATTATAGATGATCCCCCACCCCTAACACACACACACACACACACACACACACACACACACACACACACACACACACACACCAGTGTTTGTTTCCTGGCTGGATACATTAAATGTGGCAGGACTGTGTGGGGCTGGGTGCCGGAATTCTCTTAGTCTGCTTCTAATGACTTCTGCTTCACTTTTTCCCTGAACCTGTTAGTTTGGAAGCAGAAGAGCAGTTTTCCTGCCACGAAAGTTAAAAATAAACAAACAAACCTCAAAACATAACCCTTGTGGAACAGAAGTTTGAAAATAAAAAAAGAACCTAGCAAATTGGATCTATAAATGGTTCACAGGGCTGGTCAAGGACGGAGTTGTTCTTGCCAGTTGCTAGGAACTCAGAGGGTTTGCCAGTTATCGCCTTATTGTTTGCTGCGTTGAGGTCTTATGTACTAAGGTCATATCAAGGAAATCAGCATTGAATCGTATTCTGTACAGAGCAGATTTATATTAGCTTATGGGTGAATGTGGAAAGCATGGCTAGTTAGAGTTTGTCTGTCCTAACTGTACTTCACAGGACAGAAGGGTGAGTGAATACATGTGTCTGCGTTGTCTGTAAATTCAGGCTCCTCGGTGAACCGATGGCCAGAGTGGACAGAAGAGCTACTATTTGCTAGGTATTGTTCCACATCCTAATTTTTCAGTTCAAATTTGATATTGACTCATAAAGAGTTAAGGGGTGATCCTAGAAACGCGACTCAAGCAAATCTTATCAGACGATTTTAGCATGACTTTATTATTGAATAAAACGTCAGAATAAACCAACTCTTAATGATGAAACCATACATGATTTCTCCCAGTCCTCAAATGCATGTATTTACATTCTCAGCATTTCACTGGGCAGGGCCCTACAGCTTTGTTGAATGCAACATCTGGCTGTGTGAACAATACGGGCACTGGAGTGGAAACTATTTCTGCATTCTTCTGGGCCAGTGTCACCCTTTTCTGCCAGGTTACACACGCGGGTGTCCACTGTGGGAGCACTATTTACAAGCTGCATTTTACATAATTCCAGGAAAGGACTAGCTCCTCTCCCACCGAAGAGAATCCCCTCCGCGCCCTGGCTCACCATTCGGTCCTGCTCTATTGTGTACCCTGCGGAGTGACACATCGCAGCATCTTTGCAGGTTGTCGCGGAGGCGGAATCATCCATCATCCCCATCACCGGCACTGCGGACCTTATGGACTGGGAGTAAATTATGAAGCTATGAGGAAGGTGATCGTTTTTTGCAGAAACAGCAAAAACGTGACCATTCCCTACACCATCCTCCCTTTCTTGTTTGGAATAATGAACGAGGAAAGTCCACAGGACTGGTTTTTGTTTTTTGGATTCACGTTGAAGCAAGAAAACACAATCAATAAAAAAAAAAAAAAAGAAAAGAAAAGAAAAAAGCACTTAACAGGCCCAAGATTGACTGGTCTTTTCCTTGTTTAGTTTGAATTTCAGGTGATTTTCCGTTGACCTGCTGTTAAAGCCCTGTAGATGTGGACGTCCCAGGTTTATGTGTGTTATATACGGATAAGCTTCACCACGTGGGATGATTTACTAACTGATTGGAGATACCATCTGGGCACTAGGAAGGGAAAGTTGTCAATTATCTTAGCAAATTTCAGTCACATCAAACTAGATAAGCTATTCCGCCACCACCCTCTCACCCCGTCCACTTCTCCTGCAAGTGGAAACATCGTAATGCCTGAAAGCTCACCCTTCTGTTTCATGTATCTTCCTTCAGTCTTTACTTTATCCTAGTAAATTTAGAATCAATGTAATATTCAATTATAGAAAAATATGATGAAGTAATTTTAAAAAAGTGACTTACTCCCCAAATATTATTAAAAAAAAAACACATTAAAATGGAAGGAAATAACTAAACCTTAAAGTCAAAACTAGTTCTAATACATGACCAATTTGACTGAATATTTCTTCTTTCTCCAGTTATCTACAGGTATAGTTTAATCTTGTAAAACCTGCTAGTACGGATCTGCCTTAATTTATATTTATTACATACACATCGACTATTTCCTAATAGAAAACTGTTACAATGTTATCATGGATGCTTACTAGTCTTTATTTTATTTTATTTTATTTTATTTACTAGTCTTTAATAAAGTGTTTAAATCTAAGAAGTGATTATTTACTTGCCAGGGGGAGGGGAAGTCAACAGCCCCACTTTGAAAACTAATTTTCTTTAATACAAATGATGTGGTGACTGACTCTTTGTTTACAGTTGCTTTGAAATGGCTTAAATAGTGAAACATCACATATAAATCAACAGCACAGTCAATGTAATCTAAATTAATGTTTTAAATTTAGAAGGTGCATTTGTGTGTGTGTGTGTGTGTGTGTGTGTGTGTGTGTGTGTGTGTGTGGACAATAAGACGTTAAAGGGAGTATTCTAATTCAAAATCAAAAGCTGGGAAGAAACTAGACCTACATTGCATCTGGTTTCTATACACCAGTGGTCCTCAACCCCCAGGCTGCAGACCAGTACCGGTACATGGGCCATTTGGTACCAGTCCACAGAGAAAGAATAAATAACTTACATTATTTCCATTTTATTTATATTTATGTCTGAACGATGTTTTATTTTTAAAAAATGACCAGATTCTCTCTATTACTTCCGTCTAAGACTCACTCTTGATGCTTGCCTCCTAAGTTTGACAATTATATTTATTTATTTATTTTTATTTATTCATTTTATTCAATATTTTATTTTTTATTTATTTATTTTTTTCTGAAGCTGGAAACGGGGAGAGATAGTCAGACAGACTCCCGCATGCGCCCGACCGGGATCCACCAGGCAAGCCCACCAGGGGTGACGCTCTGCCCCTCCGGGGAGTCGCTCTGTCGCGACCAGAGCCACTCTAGCGCCTGGGGCAGAGGCCAAGGAGCCATCCCCAGTGCCCGGGCCATCTTTGCTCCAATGGAGCCTCGCTGCGGGAGGGGAAGAGAGAGACAGAGAGGAAGGAGAGGGGGAGGGGTGGAGAAGCTGATGGGCGCTTCTCCTGTGTGCCCTGGTCGGGAATTGAACCCAAGACTTCTACACGCCAGGCCCGCTCTACCACTGAGCCGACCGGCCAGGGCCATTATTTATTCATTTTAGAGAGGAGAGGGAGAGACAGACAGAGAGAGAGAAAGAGAGAGAGAGAGGAGAGACAGAGAGAGAGAAGGGGGGAGGAGCTGGTAGCATCAACTCCCATATGTGCCTTGACCAGGCAAGCCCAGGGTTTCGAACCGGCGACCTCAGCATTTCCAGGTTGACGCTTTATTTACTGTGCCACCACAGGTCAGGCCTCGACAATTATATTTAAAAATACCACAGTTTTTATGCCAGTTGCATAATTTTATTTTGTGCATTTATCCGTCCCACCCTAAAGGCCAGTTCGTGAAAATATTTTCTGACATTAAACCAGTCCGTGGCCCAGAAAAGGTTGGAGACCACTGCTATACACGACAGATAAATATTTAACACAAATTAAACTAATATTGTTGAAACAAATATTTACCTTTTATTTAAAATGATCACACACATAACCTTTTGTACTAGAGCTACTGAATGTTGATGTCAAATGCCAACAGACACAGTAGTAATAAATTCTAATGAAAATAAAAGTTGAAAAAGAAATTAACTTCCTCTGTACATGGGGCAAAACTGTTTTTTGTTTTTTTGTTTGTGTTTGTTTGTTTGTTTTTATGTGAAGGATAACAAAGCAAACTAATCCTACCATGTTTAAATGCGAATTTTATTGCGACAAATCCAAGGCAGGGAGAGGCAGGCATGGTGGTATCTTTATTTTAAACGACTTTGTTGGCTTCAGCTGCTGCTTTGGAGAAAGCCAGTCTCCTGTACTTCACTGACAATAGCCTGTGCTCAGGCAGCCTGTCGCTGATACAGAGAAAAATCAAGAACCTGAGGAACCCTTCTATCGCCTTTTCTTGCCACATTAATAAAATTGTGAAAGAGAACCTTGTAAAAAATATTATATTACATATTTTTGTTAGAAAATTGAAAATTATAAGAGCACTACTAACCATGGATTGTTCCTGAAGCACTCTTAACTGCTGCACCGTAATTTACAGTTGGCCAATGAAGTCTATTCAGCCAAGGGTAGTAGTATGGATGGGACTCTCAAAATTTGGACAATAAGCCAAATTCAGGGCACGATGAGGGACAAATTTCTAGAATGTCAAATGTCATTGAAATAAACTATTGTGACACTAATTTCAAAGAGAGATTTATCGGCTTAAACATAACTGAGGTAGCTCAAATTTCACATGGCTATCCAAAACCAGGTTAAACACATGTGGTTTTCTGTATGGAATAATAAAAAAAAACAACAGCTTTGGATGAGCCACCTTCTTGTGTCTGCTTTCACTAAAATCTAAATTACATAATCCATAGTTAGTGGCCTCTGATGCCTGGAAAGTGCTCTTACTTTTCTTCTTAAAACAGTTATCCACATCTATAGTATAATTTAACAACAGCTTATGGGATTGACGTGGCAAATGATTCCCACATCATACCTTAGACCAGTGGTGCTCAAAGTGTGCGCCAGGGTGCACTCGTGTGCCCTAGAAGATTTCCAGGTGCACCCTATGGTATTCCAGAGAAATATGTGCCTGTTGGGGAACAAAAAACCAACAGGGTTTTTGGAGTTTAGATTTGAGGGGACAGAGGTGTGGGGAATTGGCTGGAAGCTGACAATCTGCCCAACCCCCCACCTCACTTGCCTGATTAGGTTGCAAAAGGCTGTTAAGCTGTGGTGCTGGATTTTTTTACACTACCCTCCATGTTCCCTGGAAAGACTGGAGGCAAGTTTCTTCTATCCTTTGTTTGGTGTAAAATTAAGATGATATATATGATGGGGATTTTCTGCACTCAACACAATTAAGAGTAAAAAGAGAGGAATTCGGAGAGTGACGTCACGGAAATGGCGCCGTGAGCAGCGCGTCCGACAGATCTCCCCTAAATCACAACAAATTTATCAACTAGAAACAGAAAAATTTATCCTCGGAGCATTCCGGAGTTCCACACAAACTGAAAGCGAAAGGACTGTTATCACTTGAATCTGAGAGACGAGGGTGTGGAGAAGCTACCGCAGCGACGTTCATTCAAGCCGCCAGGGAGTGCGCCTGTGGTGAGTCAGCCCACACTCGGGAGCCGCGAGCAGCCACCGGCGTGCCCGGTTCGGTTGCAGAGCGAGCACCGCTAACGTTCCCAGCGGCCCGCGCACTGCGAGAGTCTCCAGCCACCGGTGCCCGGAGCACCCCATTCGCGCGTGTGCCCTGGGCATTCCACATGCCCAGAGCGCCCTACTGGCCCGCACACCCAGGGTGCCCCATTATCCTGCACTTGGTGCGATCCAGCCGCCAGTGGCAGGGCAAGCGGGACAGGCACCAGGGTGGTCTTCTACTTGGGAGATTCTCTCCGTGGGCGGGGCACCTCACCCAGCCATTCAAGCTAACAATCAAGCGTTGGGGGAGGGGCGCAAGCAGGCAGCCTAAAATACCTTCGGGAGCACAGCTGCAACCCAATCACTGAAATTAGCTTAACCCATGAAATCTGCGCACCCTCGGTTCTAATTGATAAGATCTCTCTCAGTTCAGCGACCCAAGACAAGAGGCGTGATATTTTTTAGTGCCTCTCGCTAAAGAGGCGGGGGCAACTTCTGATTGATAGAGCCTCCATATTCAGGGATAAACGCTAACAAGAGGGACTTGGCAGATAATAAGATCTATACTACACTAGTCGCAAGCAGAGACTAGTGCCTCTTCTTCCCAGCCAAAACAGGCTACAAAGTGTGGAAAGCCTGGGTTGAGAGGTCCAACTGAATGCTAGGCGCTGAACAGTCACCTTGAAAACAATTGACTCCCACCCCCGCCTGATTACACTGGAGGCCCTGACTGCCAGAGCCTTTCCCAAAGCCTTGCACTGAGTGGGGATAGAGTGGGGATTTCCCAGCTCTTTGAGCCTCTTACTCCCCAGGCAGAAGCAGTTGCAGCCTTATAGCTGGATCACCAGGCTGCTAATTCAGGAAGGGGGGACTAGGAGAGAGAATCCAGGAAAGCAAACTCTCTCATCGTTGGACCCTGCAAACGCCAACAAGCCTTGACTACCAGCAAGACTAAAGCCAATTATATGACATTGCCATAGAATCCCATCAACTGCAAATCCCTACCTAAGTGTGACACAGGGGCAGAGCCTGGGGTACAGAGTCACCGACCAGGAAGAGGGAGAGAAAAGAAAAAGGAAGAAGTTAACCTCTCAAAATCAAGAAAAATCCACAGACTTTACAACTTGTCCCACTAATTTTTTTTTGTTTGTTGTTGTTTGTTTCTTCTATCTTATTGCCTTTATTTCCTCCACCTTGGTCCTTCTATTCTCTGCCCATCTTATGCTTCCCTTTTCTTGAACTACACTACCCATAAGTGTTACATTTTATTTCTCTTCTTCATCCTCACCCTCCTTTAAGGTTATACTCCAAAACACTTAACTCTCACTCTCTCCTCTTTTGTTTGTTTTTTTTTTGATTTGCTTTATTTTGTTTTTTTCTCTTCCTTTTTTATTTCTTCCTTCCTTTTTCTCTTTTTCTTATTTTTTCCTTTCTATTCGTTTTTTCTTTTCTCATTTTACTTTCCTCCCATTTAATCCTCAATCACGAACAAATTAGTTAATTTGGGACTCAAGGCTTTTTTTGGCTTTATTTTTCTTTTTTGCTTTTGTTTTTGTTTTTTTCTTGTTTGTTTATTTTTGTGGCATTTTGGGTCCTCCCAACCCAAGGTCTCCATTGTATTTAGTCTTCGCTCCACTTAATACAACAGATTTTTACTTATTATTTTTATTTTTTTCTTCTTTATTATTCTTTTTTTGGTCCTTTTTTCTGGTACCCTCTTATCCCTCTCATTATATCTCTTAGTTGACCATCACTTACAAGCAAATCATCTTATGCTTGTCTAAAATTTTCTTTTTTTTTTTTTTTTTTGCATTTAGTAGGTCCCTACTCCCTTTTTTTTTGCCCCTTGAACTCTTCACCCCAAATCAGGCCCTCCATTATAGGCACGATATTTCCCTGAGGAGGGGAGAGGAGGGAAAGAGAAGAAAGAAAAAAAGGGGGAAATAATAAATTATTACTGTTTTTTTTTTTTTTGTGGGGTGTTTTACCCTTTTTTTTTTTTACTTTTTACTCTTTATTAATTTTAATTAGTGCTATCAACAAGACCACCCTCAGATGCCAATAAGAAAGAGGAAATCGAATATTATGGATACAAAAGAAAGAGAGGTAACACAAATAGATGTGGAAAAATCTATGGAGAAAAGACTTAACATATTGGAAGCCTTGGAGCTAAATGACAGAGAATTTAAAATAGAAATCTTAAAAATACTCAGAGATATACAAGAAAACACAGAAAGGCAATATAGGGAGATCAGAAAACAACTCAATGAACACAAAGAATATATTACCAAGGAAATTGAAACTATAAAAACAAATCAAACAGAAATGAAAAACTCAATTCACGAGCTGAAAAACGAGGTAACAAGCTTAGCTAACAGAACAGCCCAGATTGAGGATAGGATTAGTGAAATAGAAGACAAACAACTTGAGGCACAACAGAGAGAAGAAGAAAGAGACTCAAAAATAATAAAAAACGAGAAAGCCCTACAGGAATTGTCTGACTCCATCAGAAAGAATAACATAAGAATAATAGGTATATCAGAGGGAGAAGAGAAAGAAAATGGAATGGAGAATATACTCAAACAAATAATAGACGAGAACTTCCCAAGCCTGTGGAAGGAACTAAAGCCTCAAATTCAAGAAGCAAACAGAACACTGAGTTTTCTTAACCCCAACAAACCCACTCCAAGGCACATCAAAATAAAGATGACACAAACCAATGACAAAGAAAAAATTCTCAAGGCAGCCAGGGAAAAGAAGAGTACAACATATAAAGGAAGGCCTATTAGATTATCATCAGATTTCTCAGCAGAAACTCTACAAGCTAGAAGAGAGTGGACCCCAATATTTAAAGCCCTGAAAGAGAGGAACTTTCAGCCAAGAATACTATACCCATCAAAGCTATCCTTCAAGTATGAAGGAGATATAAAAACATTCACAAATACAGAAAAGATGAGAGAATTTATCAACAGAAAGCCCCCACTCCAGGAAATACTAAAGGGGGTTTTCCAACCAGATTCAAAGACCAAAAGAAAACAACACCACAAGTAACAGCTCCACCAAGAACACAATAAAACCAAACTTAAACTGTGACAACAAAGGAAAAAAAGGGGGGAGAGGATGGAGATTAACAGTAGCAAAGGACGATGAAGTGCAGAAATACTTATAAGATAGGGTACTACAATGAATATGGTAGGTACTCTTTTCATTACTTAATGGTAACCACCCTTGAAAAAACCACCACAAAAACACTTGACTTAAAAAAGGTAGCAACAGAGGAAAGAAGTATGGAACACAAACAAACAAAAACAAATGATAGAAAAACAAAAGAGAAGAATCAAACTAGATACAAAACTAACAGAAAGCAATTTATAAAATGGCAGTAGGGAACCCACAAGTGTCAATAATTACACTAAATGTAAATGGATTAAACTTACCAATAAAAAGACACAGAGTAGCAGAATGGATTAAAAAAGAAAATCCAACTATATGCTGCCTACAAGAAACACATCTAAGCAACAAGGATAAAAACAAATTCAAAGTGAAAGGTTGGAAAACAATACTCCAAGCAAACAACACCCAAAAAAAGGCAGGTGTAGCAATTCTCATATCTAATAATGCTGACTACAAGACAGAAAAAGTACTCAGAGACAAAAATGGTCATTTCATAATGATTAAGGGGAAGTTGAATCAAGAAGACATAACAATCCTTAATATATATGCACCAAACCAAGGAGCACCAAAATATATAAGACAGCTACTTATTGACCTTAAAACAAAAACTAACAAAAATACAATCATACTTGGAGACCTCAATACACCGCTGACGGCTCTAGATCGGTCATCCAAACAGAGAATCAATAAAGATATAGTGGCCTTAAACAAAATACTAGAACACCTGGATATGATAGACATCTACAGGACACTTCATCCCAAAGTGACAGAGTATACATTTTTCTCTAGTGTACATGGAACATTCTCAAGAATTGACCATATGTTGGGCCACAAAGACAATATCAGCAAATTTAGAAAAATTGAAATTGTACCAAGCATATTTTCTGATCATAAAGCCTTGAAACTAGAATTCAACTGCAAAAAAGAGGGGGAAAAACCCACAGAAATGTGGAAACTAAACAACATACTTCTAAAAAATGAATGGGTCAAAGAAGAAATAATCGCAGAGATCAAAAGATATATACAGACAAATGAAAATGAAAATACAACATATCAGAATCTCTGGGATGCAGCAAAAGCAGTAATAAGAGGAAAGTTCATATCACTTCAGGCCTATATGAACAAACAAGAGAGAGCCGAAGTAAACCACTTAACTTTACACCTTAAGGAACTAGAAAAAGAAGAACAAAGACAACCCAAAACCAGCCGAAGAAAGGAGATAATAAAAATCAGAGCAGAAATAAATGAAATAGAGAACAGAAAAACTATAGAAAAAATCAATAAAACAAGGAGCTGGTTCTTTGAAAAGATCAACAAAATTGACAAACCCTTGGCAAGACTCACCAAGGAAAAAAGGCACAGGACTCAAATAAATAAAATCCAAAATGAAAGAGGAGAGATCACCACAGACATCATAGAAATACAAAGAATTATTGTAGAATACTATGAAAAATTATATGCCACCAAATACAACAATCTAGAAGAAATGGATAAATTCCTAGAACAATACAACCTTCCTAGACTGAGTCATGAAGAAGCAGAAAGCCTAAACAGACCAATCAGCAGGGAGGAAATAGAAAAAACTATTAAAAACCTCCCCAAAAATAAAAGTCCAGGCCCAGACGGTTATACTAGTGAATTCTATCAAACATTCAAAGAAGACTTGGTTCCTATTCTACTCAAAGTCTTCCAAAAAATTGAAGAAGAAGCAATACTTCCAAACACATTTTATGAAGCCAACATAACCCTCATACCAAAACCTGGCAAGGATGGCACAAAGAAAGAAAACTACAGACCAATATCTCTAATGAATACAGATGCTAAAATACTAAACAAAATACTGGCAAACCGAATACAACAACATATTAAAAAAATAATACATCATGATCAAGTGGGATTCATCCCAGAATCTCAAGGATCGTTCAACATATGCAAAACGGTTAACGTAATACACCATATCAACAAAACAAAGAACAAAAACCACATGATCTTATCAATAGATGCAGAAAAGGCTTTTGATAAAATACAACACAATTTTATGTTTAAGACTCTCAACAAAATGGGTATAGAAGGAAAATATCTCACTCAACATGATAAAGGCCATATATGATAAACCATTAGCCAACATCATATTAAACGGCATAAAACTGAGGACTTTCTACCTTAAATCAGGAACAAGACAGGGTTGTCCACTCTCTCCACTCTTATTTAACACGGTGCTAGAAGTTCTGGCCAGAGCAATCAGACAAGACAAAGAAATAAAAGGCATCCATATCGGAAAAGAAGAAGTAAAGGTATCACTTTTTGCTGATGATATGATCCTATACATCGAAAACCCGAAGGACTCCACAAAAAGATTATTAGAAACAATAAACCAATACAGTAAGGTTGCAGGATACAAAATTAACATACAAAAGTCCATAGCCTTTCTATATGCCAACAATGAAATATTAGAAAACGAACTCAAAAAAATAATCCCCTTCACGATTGCAACAACAACAAAAAAAAAACCTAGGAATAAACATAACAAAGAATGTAAAGGACCTATATAATGAAAATTACAAGGCATTGTTAAGGGAAATCGAAAAAGATACAATGAGATGGAAAAATATTCCTTGTTCTTGGATAGGAAGAATAAATATAATCAAAATGGCCATATTACCCAAAGCAATATACAAATTTAATGCAATTCCCATCAAAATCCCTATGAGATTTTTTAAAGAAATGGAACAAAAAATCATCAGATTTATATGGAACTATAAAAAACCCCGAATAGCCAAAACAATCCTAAGGAAAAAGAATGAAGCTGGGGGCATTACAATACCTGACTTTAAACTATATTATAGGGCCACGATAATCAAAACAGCATGGTATTGGCAGAAAAATAGACACTCAGACCAATGGAACAGAATAGAAAGCCCAGAAATAAAACCACATATATATGGTCAAATAATCTTTGATAAAGGGGCCAACAACACACAATGGAGAAAAGAAAGCCTCTTCAACAAATGGTGTTGGGAAAACTGGAAAGCCACATGCAAAAGAATGAAACTCGACTACAGCCTGTCCCCGTGTACTAAAATTAATTCAAAATGGATCAAAGACCTAAATATAAGACCTGAAACAATAAAGTACATAGAAGAAGACATAGGTACTAAAATCATGGACCTGGGTTTTAAAGAACATTTTATGAACTTGACTCCAATGGCAAAAGAAGTGAAGGCAAAGATAAATGAATGGGACTACATCAGAATAAAAAGTTTTTGCTCAGCAAGAGAAACTGATATCAAAATAAACAGACAGCCAACTAAATGGGAAATGATATTTTCAAACAACAGCTCAGATAAGGGCCTAATATCCAAAATTTACAAAGAACTCATAAAACTCAACAACAAACAAACAATCCCATAAAAAAATGGGAAGAGGACATGAACAGACACTTCTCCCAGGAAGAGATACAAATGGCCAACAGATATATGAAAAGATGCTCAGCTTCATTAGTTATTAGAGAAATGCAAATCAAAACTACAATGAGATACCACCTCACCCCTGTTAGATTAGCTATTATCAACAAGACGGGTAATAGCAAATGTTGGAGAGGCTGTGGAGAAAAAGGAACCCTCATTCACTGTTGGTGGGACTGTAAAGTAGTACAACCATTATGGAGGAAAGTATGGTGGTTCCTCAAAAAACTGCAAATAGAACTATCTTATGACCCAGCAATCCCTCTACTGGGTATATACCCCAAAACCTCAGAAACATTGATACGTGAAGACACATGTAGCCCCATGTTCATTGCAGCACTGTTCACAGTGGCCAAGACATGGAAACAATCAAAAAGCCCTTCAATAGAAGACTGGATAAAGAAGACGTGGCACATATACACTATGGAATACTACTCAGCCATAAGAAATGATGACATCAGATCATTTACAGCAAAATGGTGGGATCTTGATAACATTATAAGGAGTGAAATAAGTAAATCAGAAAAAAACAAGAACTACATGATTCCATACATTGGTGGAACATAAAAATGAGACTAAGAGACATGGACAAGAGTGTGGTGGTTACCAGGGGTGGGGAGAGGGAGGACATGGGAGGGAGGGAGGGAGAGAGTTAGGGGGAGGGGGAGGGGCACAGAGAACTAGATAGAGGGTGGCGGAGGACAATCTGACTTTGGGCGAGGGGTACGCAACATAATTTAATGACAAAATAACCTAGACATGTTTTCTTTGAATATATGTACCCTGATTTATTAATGTCATCCCATTACCATTAATAAAAATTTATTTAAAAAAAAAAAAAAGAGAGGAATTCTTCAATGCTTTGATGAGAAAATGAAAGTTTGCCTTTCAAATGTATGCCCAAACAATGAAGAAATCACTAGGACACATCAGGCTCATGTTTCTCATAAACACAAGAATGAAAAAACTTAACACATTTGTGCCAGGACCTGCTAAATTTACTAAATCTTACTAAGAATATATCTATATATATATATATATACATATAAAGATAACTTTGTTGTCATTTTTTAATTTTTAAGCCCTCTTTTATACAAATTCTAAAAAGCATAACTCAAAAAAATGTAACATAAAAATGTTTTTAATGTCAGAATAAATTTAATTCGACTTCAAAAAGTTTGAGAACCACTGCCTTAGACAGTCATTTGGCTGACAAGTACTCTAACATGACCAAACACTTCTAGTAGCACATTAATTTGCTGCATTAAAAATTAATAAAATTCACTGTTGAACTAGTTGGAGCTAGGGAGGCAAGTTAGCCTAATCTTCGGCATACATAAAGTTTTAATACACAAGATTACAAAGTATTGTACCCTAATAAAATAATGTAATTTTTTAACTACTATTGGTTTAGCTTTATTGTTCACTTAGATAGGAATTTCTATATCTAAACTAAAATAGCTGATTTAAAAGTTACAGAAATATGACAAAATAATGCGATGTTCACATCAGAAGCAAACAACTGAAGAAAATACTGTTGCCTAGTATTGTCTGACTTAGTGCTGCATATTCAAAATTTAGAAGTTTCGCTTAGTAGGTCTCTGCACTCAATAACATCATAATATAACACAACTGTTTCTATGTAAATCACAAAAGCAAATATGGCTTTTCTTTTGTCAACCCACTTGAAAATATCTTCACAAAAATAGGCTTTAACTGTTATAAAACTTGATACTATAGTCCCAAGAGGAGCCTCATTTTCTATAGGAAGAACATCAAGATTATTATTTCATAGAAAGGCAATTATTACAGTGCCTTGAGCACATGTGACTGATTTTCTCCATTTATATGTTCCTACACATCGTTAATCCTCCCCCCGTGTATGGAAAAGGCATATGTTATTAGTCAGCTGTGAATTAAAGATCTTCTATTTGCTTCAAAGATAACTTTAAAGCCCTATATTCTTAATGTAGAAAATATATGATTATTCATTTTTAAAGCTCATTATGTAACTTACCTAAGGTTATTTTTCAAAATTAAAACATTGAAATACATAAAGCCTAAGCTAAGAAATTAAATTAAGTCTAATAGCTGTACAACAAAGGATTTCTATCTCCCATTAGTTGAAATGATACTCAATAAAACGTAACTTATAAGATTTGATGCATTATACCAGACACAGCTTATCCAGCCTGTTTTGGCAGTAGACATAATCACTAAAACTATAATAAATAAATAAACCAGAATGACACTTGGGCTGGAATCCTGGACCAAAAGAACATTAAAAAAAATGTCACAAGTCTAGGAGTATCTTTGGAATGTCTCTGAATAACCAAGAAGTTTCCAAATACCCTGTGTCCTGTAGCACGAAAAAGAAGGCTTCGTTTTAACCTCAGTAACACAGTGCTGAGAATCTCAAACTAAACATTCCTCTGGATATCGATTTCTTCTTGTGCTCTCCTACCTCTGGCATGTTTTATTTGCCACGACCTTGTAAGAGGTGGAGTAAATCAGTCTCTCGTATCAGGCAAATGGCTTCTTGACAGTCTAGTTTTCATTTCTGTGCATGACTTTTACAACTCATGGTGCTTAAACCAATGTCAGGACTGAGTCAGCTGTTTTCATATGCCGGCAAACGGGGCTGGAAGACATATTGAGGATAACCAAAGACTACCTAAAAGTTCAAAGTTCAGGTAAGAAAATCAAATCAGCCACCATGAAGAAATTGAGAGACCACCAAACTCATAATGGGTCAAGATATAGATAAGGCAATCATTAGAATTTAAGTTCTATGAAGGCAGAGATGTTTGTCTGTTCTGTTCACTGCCACAGTAGAACATAGTAGGCACTCAAAGAACATTTGTTTAATGAATAGATGAATCGGTAATTCGTACAACACAAGAGCAAACAAGAGTCAGAGCAGATAGAAATATAGAAGAGGAAATAGAAAAAAAAGGCTAGAAACTAGAAATCGAACTAATCAGTGAAATAAAAATCAAGGAGGCAGACAGACAGGAATCAGAAAAACTAAAAATATGAGAGCAAGGTGGGCAATAAAGAACTTTGTAACAAAGATGACTTTTTTTTTTGAGGACTTAACTATACTTTAGGTAATGCTCTAAGATTCACCGCTCTTGCTCCTCACGCTACTCATCAATTATCACCATGTTACAGACAGGAAAATGAAACACAAGTGGGTTCCACCTTGTTCAAGGTCTTGATTTTGGAAAATGGTAAAAATTATATCGGATCCAGGGTTTCTGCCTTTAAATGCTTTTTTGTATTGCCTCTTTTGAATTCCCTGGAGAAAATAAATATGAAATGGAACCTAGCACGGCAAGCAGAGCGATGGATCCACAAAACCAGGAAGAGAACTTGCTTTTGAGCCAAACATCTATGCCAGATGAGAAAATTACTACATCGGATTACTCTTTGAGCAGACACCCACTCTGAAGCTTAGCTGACCCGGGGCTTCATGTTGGAACGCCACGTTGGAAGCACATGGAAAGATTTGGGCAGGTCAGATAGCAGGCGTTTGCCTTTCATGGCATGCTCTCTCCATTTTAGTTTTCCTAGTTGAATAATTGTCAATCAGCTTTGACATCAAATAATGTTTGGGATTACCAAAGATCAGTATTTATATTTTAGTACCTGATCTGTTGTCGGTGACATGTATACACATATCAAAACACTTCTAAAAACAGAGTAATATTTTCTATACATTCGCATTTTAAACTGTATAAGAGCATCGAAATAACTTGAAAAATAGACAGTCATACTTTGTTGATCCACTGGATAAAATCAGGTGGTTATAGAAATGTACACAGTGCAATATATTGATATTGTATCATAGAAATATACATGTGAAACCTATGTGATCTGATTAACCAGTGTCACTCTAATCCATTTAATGAAAAATAAATAAATGTTGAACAATTTAATCTGAGCGCTACATTTTAAGTTGTATTAAGGCTACTACCATATATTAAGTTTATAGTTCTTATTTGTTTATATGAAGTAGAGCAGATATTCTCAACCTTGGCACTATTGATGTTTTGGGTAGGACAGCTGTTTGTTGTAGAGGACTGCATTGTGGGCTAATTAGCAGCTTCCTGGCTTCCATCTGCTAGATGCCAGTAGCATGTTGACCTTAAGTGACGTGCTCAGGGTTAGAAGTCAATGACTTCTCAGGTCATACCTCACCTTACTCTGTTCCCAACCCTGACAGATATGGTCACATGCCCCCCTTGGCAGGAGTGACAGGATGCATGAAGAAATTCTCCTCAATGCAGTGCCGACAGGAATACTAACAGCTCTCACAATTCCATCACAAAATGTATAAACAGGCTCAATAATATAAAAAATCATTTCTCATTCAGATATGTAGTGCTTGCCATGAGGGCTTTTTCAACATGACCATTCAAGAACTGCTGGAGAAGGTCATAGAGGGATATGAACACGGGACGACCCACGAGCTGTACCTAGGCAATTGGAGAGGCGCCACTTGCCCACCATTTCCACCCTAGGAACTGTTTTGAGGACACAACCTTGAGAGAGTAATGTGTTTATGAGACCATCTGGATGGAATAGGTGACTAAACCCAGTGAGCATCTCTATATAAACATTTAAGGTTCTGGTGGGCAGGTGCAGAGATCGACTCATTTTGAAGTTTCTCATGACAAGTCTCATATGTAAGTTCCCTTGCTTATTAAAACGACCAATTACCAGTCTATTTGCTTCTTTCTTCAGCCCCTCTTTGTCCTCCACGTATGGGGGTCAATTTCGAATTTCACGCAAAGAACTACAAAGGTTGCAAACCAACAGGGAGCCAGGGGCTTTCTATATCAAGCCTCTACCATCTTCTAAAGTCTCATATTCTGTGACCAGTTGGTGGAAGGGAAAAGAGAACATGGAAACAGCAAACACTTTTTAAAAGCTGAGAGGCAGATGTAAAATACTCTGCCTCATATTCCATTGGACAGAACTTAGTCACATGCCTATACCACAGACATCTGGGAAATATAGTCCAGCTGTACGCCCAACCTAAACAGAAAACATACATCTAATGGACAGTTTGTATGTACACCCAAGAGAACATATGCTCATGAGGATTTTTAAAAAGAGAGAGAGAGAGAGAGAAAGCCATACCCCTCAAAAACTTGAAATAATTCAAAATTATATCAACAAGAAAATGAATAAATAAAGTGGGGCACATTTGCAAAATCAGATGCAACACAGCAATGAAAAGAAATGAACTACAGCTATGCATGACAACAGGGATGAACTTGGGGAAATATACAATGCAAAATAACAAGCACTGGGAGACAACATACAACATTATATATAACTAAAATATCTAAAAATAAACAAATCCCAACAATACATTGTTCAGGCACATGATACAACTAGAAAGTTTAGCAAGTGATGAACATAGAAAGTAGGATAGTGGTTTTCTCTAAGGTATATGTATATACCTTTGGTGGAATCAGGGAATGGCACATATATGTAGGTAGATGCAAGTTATTGGAATGGTCTAGTTTGGGGATTGGGTGGTAGATTTAATGTTATTCTTATATTATTACTCTTTACAACTTACATATAATATATAACATGTAATTTATATCATAATGCATTATGATATAAAAATAGAAGCAAAAAGATCAAAATAGAACAAACATATTAGTATTTCCTTATTATTGAATATTATGTATTTACTGATCCTTTGCTAGTTGCAAATTTAACCAAATTATTATTTAGTTCCTGCACTGCTAGTTGTTTTAGAAATCTTCTTAAAGCAGGTTAAAGCAGCTAATTATACTGCTGTGAATTTCTGGCACTATATTACATTTTTGCTTTAATTACTGTTATTTTGTGATTTATTTCAATTAGTTTTAATATTAAGATTTGTTAGTACCATATTTTAAAAACTTGGAGGAAATTGTTTTCTACTCTATTATGCATTAATTTTATTATTTAAGAAGAGCTGGTATTTTTAATATTTAATTTTTAATGGGTTTCAAGAGCAAAAAAGAGGAAAATACAGAAACTTGTTTTATGTTAAAGTCTATTAGTATAATCTATCTTATGAGATGAAGAATATTAAAAAATAAATAAAAATCTTTTTTGGAGCATGTTATTAAAAATAACCTAGCTATGCACTGGAGAGTTAATTCAGATTGGAATGAAAAACCCAGAGATAATCTTTTTGACCATAAATACAGAGAGAAAAGATAACAATTTACCAAGATCAATGTTGCTTGGTCTGTGGGACAATATTTTGACAGACCTTTATTATATTAAAATACGTACTCTCCTGTGTCAATTTAGAGAGACAAAATCAGAAGGTTGACTGTGAAGATGTCTAAACTTAGAACATCTGCTACTGAGACCCCTGCTTTATGTATATTTTAGCTTTCATTGTGGGACTATCTACAGCAGGGGTCCCCAAACTACGCCGCGGGCCGCATGCGGCCCCCTGAGGCCATTTATCAGGCTCCTGCTGCACTTCTGGAAGGGGCACCACCATCTCATTAGCCAAAAGCAGGCCCATAGTTCCCATTGAAATACTGGTCAGTTTGTTGATTTAAATTTACTTGTTCTTTATTTTAAATATTGTATTTGTTTCCGTTTTGTTTTTTTTTACTTTAAAGTAAGATATTTGCAGTGTACATAGGGATTTGTTCATAGTTTTTTTTTATAGTCTGGCCCTCCAGCGGTCTGAGGAACAGT
The DNA here is from genome assembly GCF_036850765.1 of Saccopteryx bilineata. Lineage (NCBI taxonomy): Eukaryota > Metazoa > Chordata > Mammalia > Chiroptera > Emballonuridae > Saccopteryx > Saccopteryx bilineata. The sequence goes on from NC_089497.1 coordinate 12,528,024, forward strand.
GAACTGGCCCCCTGTGTAAAAAGTTTGGGGACCCCTGGTCACAAACACTCTTTCTTTGCCCTGTTCTCTCCTAATGTCTTAGGAATACTTCAAGTTATCTTGTCAGAGAAATTCTCAACTACTCTAATTAGCAATGTAGGATTGGTGAGACTATACTGAGGAATGTATGCATTTCAAAGTATTTTTAAAAAGATTTAGCATGAAGCCCAAAATGCTTTACTTATATTCCCTTTTACATTTAAACATTCATAGATCTGCATATTGTTTAAACATCTTATTTTGGCAAAGATACGTATGAAATGTCAAGCAAATAAATTGGGGATGTTCGTGCTATTTTGCCGAGTTTAGAACGGCTAAATATAAAACTGATGCAGGAACAATGACGCCTGACAGACACTGGTGTTTCTTTATGATTGTCATGGAAATTTTGTATAAAAATAAATTTGACAAGCTTTGTCATGTTTGGTGAAATTGAAAAAGTTGTTTGTGTAATTCCTTTGATGATTAACTGACTGGAGTTTTAATGCCATCGGAGAGAAAAACAATGTCGGGTCCTTCCTAGGAACTAGTACCCGGCAGCATACGAAATAATTCGCATTCGACAACATTACCTTGAATATAGATGTTCGATGAACATAAAATATGAATAGTTGGAAGAAAAATGAGATATGAAGCCTGATATTCACACTGAATATTCAAAAGTGAGGAACTTTTTTTTTTTTTAATTTTGAGGTAACTCCATACTACTTTCCACAGTGGCTGCACGAGTCTGCACTCCCACCAACAGGGCAGGAGGGTTCTCACACCCTCACCAACATGTGTTTGTTGACTTATTGATGATAGCTACTCTGGCAGGTGTGAGGAGATATCTCATTGTGCTTTTAATTTGCATCTCTCTGATGATTTCTGATATTCAGTATTGTTTCATATGTCTATCAGCCATCTGTAGGTCCTCCTTGGAGAAGTGTCTATTCAAGTCCTCTGCTCATTTTTAAATTGCATTGTTTGGGGGTCTTCATGGTCTTAAGTTTTATAAGTTATTTATAAATGTTGGCTATTAACCCCTTATTATATATATTGGTGAATATGTTCTCCCGTGCAGTGGGTTGTCTTTTCATTTTGTTGATGATTTCCTTTGCTGTGAAAAAACTTTTTAGTTTGATGTAGTCCCGTTTACGTATTTTTTTCTTTTGTTTCCCTTGCCTAAGGAATTGTATCTGAAAAAAAATATTGCTATGAGAAATTTTTGAGATTTTCGTGCCTATGTTTTCTTCTAGGATTTTTTGACTAGATACTCCACTTACAAGAATTTATCTGAAGAAATCAGAAGCACTAAATCAAAATAAGCTATATACCCCTACATTCATTTTAGTGGTATTTACAATGGACAAGATTTGGAAGCAGTCCAACTGCCTATCAGTAGATGAATGAATAAGAACTAAAAAAAAACAAAAAAAAAAACACCTGTGGTACATTATCACAATGGAATACTACATAACTATAAAAAAGGAAATCTTACCTTTTGCGACTGCATGGTTGGACCTGGAGAGCATTATGCTAAGTGAAATTAGCCAGTCAGAGAAAGACAAGTACCATGTGATTTCATTAATATGGAATCTAATGAATAAAATAAACTCACAAGCAAGATAGAGATAAATTCATAGGTAGAGAGTATGCTGAGAGTTGCTGGAGGGTTTAGGGGGTTGGGTGTGGGGATGGAAATATTGAGCAAAGAAGAGAAAAGACCTATAGACATGGACACGGACAATAGTGTGGTCAGTGCTGGGTGGAAGGGGTGTAGGAGGGCATGAGGGGGAGAATAGAGGGTAAATGAAGAATTAACTTGGGGTAGTAAACACACAATACAGTGTAGAGATGATATGTTGTAGAATTGTGCACCTGAAATCTATATTATTTTGTTAACCATCCCAACAAATACAAATGAGAAAAACACACACACACACAACAAAATGATATAATTATACTGCTAAACTACAGCCAAATGCATTCTTTTTCAATCTAACCAAGTATGTCTCTCACCTTCTATTTTTCATTTTGTCTCAAAATGTATTAGTTCAATAAAGAACTCAAGGAGTTATGATACATAAAAAACAGATTTTTGTTAATAAGGCATCATAAGCCCTTCCAAATGTTAATAATTTTTCATAAACATAAATTTTACATATGTTGAAACATAACACTAAACATTTTGAAACTGACTCATTAATAATTTCTTTTTAAAAGCCATTTTGCCGAAATAAATCCATATCATATCAAAATGTTGTGAAACAGAGGCAATGCTGTTTCTTTATTATACAGTATGAGAAAATGGTAAGCTTTAAAATAAAATTTTCCCCCAGAACACTTTTTTGCTCCATAACATAGTAATTATCACACTTTTGTTTCTGTCTGTCTGGGTTCATGATGTGACTCTACTAGGTAGCCACTATGTGACTATACAACAGTTATTTGAGCAAAGTTTTGTTTTCCTAACCTAGAGATTTGCAAAAGAAAAATATCATAAGAACTTATGCAGGATGAAGAGTTGAGAGTAAAGAAAAATCCCAATTTTACCTTTGCTAAGGTGCTAGTTGTTCAGGGTCAGTTATACAGAGCCCATGATCTGTGAACTTAAACTCAATTGGCATAAATCTGTCCTTCAGGAATAATCATGACATCTTGTTTTATCATAGCTGGACAGAAAAAAAAATACTACTAATACTCTCATCTTAAAGATTTAATGCAATTTGCAAAATCATTAGCTTCTTCCAGAGTTTACCATAAGGCAAAAGGGTCTTGTTTGATGTAACTTCTTAATTTTGATGTCCCTTTAATGCCTCATGTTTATTTAAGAGCTAGTCATGTTGTTCCTTTTAGCTGTTTCACCAGTTTTCTCTTCTGCTTAGTATCCCATTACCTGGATATACCACCATTCATTTACAACTCTTCTGCTTATAGATGTCTGAATGTGTCTGGTCACTTTTCCTAATATGAACAGTGCTATTTGAATAGTCTCATACTTTTTTCCTGGTTATACACAGATTTTCTAGAACAGTGATTTCAGTAATATTTGACCATAACAGATAATAAAAATTTTGTTTTACATGGTGACTAAGTAAATAGAAATTTTCCAAAACAAACAAACAAAAAAAATCAATTCTCAGTTGATTAAGTCTTTTATTTTCTATTGTATTGTATTATATTATATCCATAATCTATCCTATAATATTTTTGTTTACAAACCTTTAGGTCACTCTCTAAGGGTTAAAACCAGAAGGTGATGAAATTAAAACTCAAGCCCATCTGATTTGGCAAGCCAAATCAACTGAAGACTGGTTTATTATATTATACTAAGTAATCTCTTTGAGATTCTTTTTTTCAGAGTCTTGGACCTTAAAGGACTGTCAAATTGGTCCACGTGAAGTGTCTCAAAATCTCTCTTGTCTGTCTCGCCTGCCTTTAATGAGAATGAATTCTTCTCTCTTTTCTCTTCCAGTGTGGACAACATCCTGAGCGTTATTGTCCCCTACAGCGGAGTGGAGGGGTGGGGAGGAGGCTGCAGCTATGGAATTTTAACTGCAACTAGGTAGATAAAATCAAATAAGAGTAGGAAGTAGCACATTCCTACCATATTTTCCAATCTAGTTTTACCAACCATGTATACTTAGATTCTCATTTGGCTTCTTGTGTAGGTTTGCTGATTAGATTTAAGAGGTCTGCAGATGACTTGACCTTTCTTCTGTGGAGAGGTGAGATCTATATCCCCTCCCTCACAAACTGATTAAGGAAGTGATGCTGTCTGACTTCTGAGCCTTGGTCATGAAAACAGGTTTCAGATTTGTACTCTTGGGACACTCATTTCCCAGGTGCTTGCTCTCAGGTGTCTGAGAACCTCGCTTTCATGTTGGGAAAAATACAAGCATCCAAGGAGAGTGATGTGAGAGTAGCCACGTGACAGCCAGCTCAGGGTTAAGCCCTTCTACCCCAGGTACCAATATGTGACTGAAGGCGGCTCCAGAGTAGTCTATTCCCCGCATATTTGAGCTTGTTCAGCTGAGGCACCAGAACAATGAAGAAGAGACCAGCCATCTTTATCTGAACTCCTGGCCCACAGAATCTGTGAACATATCCAAGGGTGGTTGTTTTCGGCCATGTAGTTAGGGGTGGTTTGTCATCCAGAAGTAAGGACTGGGGCGACTGGAGAAAATAAAGTGTAAATAAAGAGAAACCAACAATTATTCCTCTAATTTCCAACCATATGTCCAGGTAATAGATGAGTTATATAAAGAAAAAAAAATAATCCTTAGGAAATAGATCTTCTAGAAATGTATATCCTTTTTAGGAGGACTTCAGTGTTTATCTGGGTATATTACTTCCAAGTCAGTCTCTAGTATTCAAAAGAAGTTATTAGAGAGGGTCTGAAATGACTTTTTCTTTTTAAGTGAGAGGAGGGGAGATAGACAGACTCCCACATGCCCCCCAACCAGGATCTATCTGGTAATCACATCTGGGGAGATGCTCAAACCAATTGATCCAATGGCTGTGAAAGTGGAAGAGAGAGAGAAGGGGGAGAGGGAGGGGAGAGAAGTAGATGGTCGCTTCTCATATGTGCCCTTACTGGGGATTGAACCCAGGATATCCACATGCTGGGCCGACGCTCTACCCACTAAGCCAAATTGTGATTTCAGGATACCTGAGGTGACACAAATATTAGTACATGGCTATCTGCGTGTGTCCTGGAATATAAATATATGTATGAAACCCCAATTTTAGAAAAAAAATTATATATATATATTTTTTTTATTTAAGAGAAAAGGGCAAATCACAAGAAAATAAATTTACATCAAGAGTTAGGTTTAGTATTATATACTCATCTTTTCATATTAAATATATATCCTGGGCCCTGGCGGGTTGACTCAGCGGTAGAGCGTCGGCCTGGCGTGCGGGGGGCCCGGGTTCGATTCCCGGCCAGGGCACATAGGAGAAGCGCCCATTTGCTTCTCCACCCTCTCCCCTCCTTCCTCTCTGTCTCTTTCTTCCCCTCCCGCAGCCAAGGCTCCATTGGAGCAAGGATGGCCCGGGCGCTGGGGATGGCTCCTTGGCCTCTGCCCCAGGCGCTAGAGTGGCTCTGGTCACGGCCGAGCGATGCCCTGGAGGGGCAGAGCATCGCCCCCTGGTGGGCGTGCCGGGTGGATCCGGGTCGGGCGCATGCGGGTGTCTGTCTGACCATCTCTCCCTGTTTCCAGCTTCAGAAAAATACAATATATATATATCTATCTATCCTGGATATAGTACAAACCTTGCACCATCTCTTATATTGTCTACATTTATATATTTATTTCTAAACAATGAGAATTAGTGTTTATTTCAATAAAGGATTCTGAGCCAATTAAATATTTATTTTCCTTACTATATTTCACCAAGAAAGTATGTCAAGGCCTAAAAATTTATATAACAAGGACAAAAAACTTAAACATGAGTGAGTAGCTGAGGTCACAAAAATCCTATCATTTCCAGCATGTAGTAGTCAAAGCTTTTTCCTCCTTTTTTATGACAGCAAGATGACTGCAAAATGTACACATTTCAATCCTTAATTTACATCCTTGAGAGTCAACATTTAGTTTATCTGTACTGGTTATTAGGACTCTTAGTTTCAAATAACAGGCACAGGTACTAACCTAAGCAATTTGGAGTATCTGTTGTAATGATGCATGGATATCTCATAAAACTGAAGAGCAGGTATAAATTAAGTTCTAAGGATCTGTCTGGGGATAAGGGCTAGATGCTGTTATATCTCCCTTTGCTCCTGTTTCAACTTTCTCTCTGAAAGATACACTTGCCTTATTTTTCCAACCATATAGCATAGCAACAAAACACATACACACACATAGAAACCACCACAAACAAACAACAACAACAAAACAACCAATCAGCAACAACAACAACAAGAAACCAAACCAAAATACTATAGCTGCTGATGAACCCTGAGTTGAAATATATGGCAGCAAACTTTTCTTTTTTGGTTCCTTATTTTAAAGTCTTAACGACTGAGCCATGGGTAGTGTGGTCCCAGCAACCACCTTTGGGAAATGGTGTGGCCTGGCCCGCTGAGAAGACAGTTCATGTTGCACAGGATAGATGTATGACTGATCCCCGCCTTCCTGTGGTAAAACGAGAAAAGCATTCTCCAATAAGGGTGGCATCCAGAGATGGGGACACATGACTGCTCGTGAAGAATACATCGTCAGTATACATATTCTATTTGGAGACTCCAAAATCATTTCCTGAAGAAGCCAATGAGTTGATAAAGATCTTACTTTGCCTCTAACATGCATCTGGTAAACCAGAATTCTAGGCAATGCATATACCAGCTACAAAGATCCCTTCAAGAAGCTTCAGAATACCAGCCAGCCATATCCATGTTGACCTTGCCATGTTCTGTTCCTCTTTGCTGGCTACAGAGTTGGCAACAAAGGATTACTGCTTAGCAGCCTCTGTGGTGACTAAGGGGAGCACCCCAGCCCATGCCGTGCTGGATTGTGGTGGCTGACCTTCAAGCTAAACGTCTCCGGGTAAGTTAGAATTGAAATGGCTCACCCTGATGTGAGAGTCAGTTCAGGCGTTGCAGGTTCAGCAGAAGTGACTGGGTATTCAATAGGCAGGCTTACTTTCCTTGAGGCCAGGGGACACCTGTGTCTGCAGAAATGACCATCAGAGGTGCCTGTGAGTCAGTACAGTTACCACCAGACCCACAGAGCCAGGGTTGTGTGAAGGACAGTAAGAAAATGTATTTGAGATTGGGAGTGGCTTTTAAGACCATTTTCTATTTTTCCAAACTTCCCTATATATTGTAAAAATAAGCCCTGCTCAGTTGAGAATAACTGGTGTGATTGCGTGCCAAGGAGCTGAAAAGAGCCAGATTGAATAGTTTCAGGATACAAACGCGGATACTGACAGTGAGTCAAACTAAGACAATGCACAGATTCATGGTAAATAATTTTAAAGGGTGCTTTATTAGCAGTAATAATTTACAAAGTAGTATGATGACAATAATACTAGCTATTTCTATTGACTGTAATGTCCCAGCAGATAGCACTTTACAGGTATTATCTTCATCTAAACCAGTAATTTTTCAACCTCTTTTTTTTTTTTATCTCATGAGACACATAGACTAATTACTAAAATTTTGTAGCACATAAAAATATAATTTTTTGTGTATCTGACAAAAAATAAGTATAATTTTGATTTGTCTACACTGGATGGCTATAATTGTGTTGGCTGTTATGATTATTATTTTTTATTTCACAGTCTAAGAAGAAAGAGGTCAGTGCCTCTGTCTACATAGTCAGCAAGTTTTAAAGCTTCTTGCAGCACACCTGTTGAAAATTGCTGATCTAAACAACACAATTGTTATCATTCTCATTTTACAAATGATGAATCCGAAGTTCAGATAGGTTAAGGTGGTCATGATCTCATAGCTAGAAAATAATGAAACCAAAATGTGGCCACAGAATCGGAGCTCCTAACCACTTGGCTGAATGACCTGTCTGGTGGATTTTAAATAATATCTACTATTGAGAACAGATTGCATTTCATTTTGAGAAATCAAGTAAAGTGCAATATAAAGACCCTCACTTGGAGGACTCCCAGTAGCAAATGTGTGGTTACCTTTCCACATATTTTCTGAAATATTTGGCCTTAGATACTAATCCTAAGTTATTTCAACATCTGATTCAAATTATGCATTTTGCTTTATCTATAAAACTGTAGCACGTTATACCATTAGCACCAAGAAAACATGTGTTCTTCATTATGTTTTATTCTATTCACATAGAAATAGTTATTACATAGTATGACAGCTCCTCGAGTCTCTTTATTTGTACTATTTTAGGAATAAATAAAGTGTTTTATTGTTAGCATAAAGTGCCATATTGAAAACTTCAGGAATCTTATTCTCTATTTTGTTTTTGCAAATTATCAGCCATGATAAAATATTGAGATGCTGTTACCCAGAGAGTTTATTAAAAATGGCTCCTAGTCTAATAAAACTATATCTTTAAATGCAATCAATTATTGTTTAAGAGAAACTGGAAAACTTCTTAATGAAATAGCTTGTCTCCATTCACCATTTTAGGAACCCTGAAACACTGGTTTATCTTCTTTTTTCTTTTCTTTTTCTTTTTTACAGAGACAGAGAGAGAGTCAGAGAGAGAAACAGACAGGGACAGACAGACAGGAACAGAGAGAGATGAGAAGCATCAACCATCAGTTTTTCGTTGCGACACCTTAGTTGTTCATTGATTGCTCTCTCATAAGTGCCTTGGCCATGGGCCTTCAGCAGACTGAGTAACCCCTTGCTCAAACCAGCAACCTTGGGTCCAAGCTGGTGAGCTTTGCTCAAACCAGATGAGCCCGCACTCAAGCTGGTGACCTCGGGGTCTCGAACCTGGGTTCTCCACATCCCAGTCCGACACTCTATCCACTGCACCACTGCCTGGTCAGGCCATCTTTTTTTTTCTAAAGAAAAATTTCCCTCTTTGATTTATGTGATGTTTTATTCAGGTTTGTTTACCTCTCTGGATGCTCCTATCACTCACTCTACCTTAAAATAGCTGATTCTCAAAGCACAGACTTTTATACTAGAGTTTTAGATATTTTATTCATTCAGGAAAACAAAAAGTGTCACTTGTGGTGGTTTCAATGATTGTATGTAGTTCCAAGGAGCAAGGGTCCTAGACTTAGACTTCCAGGATCCACATCTCTCTCCAGTTACAAGATGTGTGACCTTGGGTGGGAAACTGGCATCTTTAGTTTCTTTATCTGCAAGTTTGGAAAATCATAATACTTTGCCCATAGGGATACTGTGATAATATAAGTAAAATACATGCAGTAGTATACAAACTTAATTAACATAAACTATTTATTTTAACCCTAACCTCTTACCCATATTCTTTTTTTAATTAATTTTAATTGAGTGACATTGATAGATCAGGGTACATATGTTCAGAGAAAACATCTCTATGTTATTTTGACATTTGATTATGCTGCATTCCCATCACCGAAAGTCCAATTGTCTTCCGTCACCTTCTAACTGGTTTTCTTTGTGCCCCTCCCCCAACACCTTCCCTCTCCTCCCCCCCACCTGTAATCCCCACACTCTTGTCCATGTCTCTGAGTCTCATTTTTATATCCCACTTCCATATGGAATCATATAGTTCTTAGTTTTTTCTGATTTATTTATTTCGCTCAGTATAATGTTATCAAGGTCCATCCATGTTATTGTAAATGATCCGATGTCATCATTTCTATGGCTGAGTAGTATTCCATAATATATATATATATATATATATATATATATATATATATATATATATATATATATACACCAAAGCTTTTTAATCTACTTGTTCACTGATGGACACTTGGGCTGTTTCCAGATCTTCGTTACCGTGAACAATGCTGCCATAAACATGCGGGTGAATTTCTTCTTTTCAAACAGTGCTATGGTGTTCTTGGGGTATATTCCTAAAAGTGGTATAGCTGGGTTAAAAGGCAGTTTGATTTTTAATATTTTTAGGAATCTTCATACTGTTTTCCACAGTGGCTGCACCAGTCTGCATTCCCACTAGCAGTGCAGGAGGGTTCCCTTTTCTCCACATCCTCGCCAGCATTTATTCTGTGTTGTTTTGTTGATGAGCACCATTATGACTGATGTGAGGTAATATCTCATTGTGGTCTTAATTTGCACTTCTCTAATGATTAGTGATGTTGAGCATTTTTTCATATGCCTATTGGCCATCTGTATTTCCTCTTTGGAGAAGTGTCTATTCATTTCTTTTGCCCATTTTTTGATTTGATTATTTGTCTTCCTGGTATTGAGTTTTACAAGTTCTTTATAAATTTTGGTTATTAACCCCTTATTAGACATATTGTATGTCATATTTCCCTCCACTCTTCAGACAGAATATTTAGTAGTTATGAGTGAAGAATCAGTAATTGAGTAAATGAATTTTAAAAAGAGTGAAATGATAAGATTTGGAAATGGAGCTTATAGGACCTCAAGACTGACTGCATGTGTACGAAAAAGGAGAAATAAATAAGTAGGATTATTATTTTTTTTTATTTTTTACAGAGACAGAGAGTCAGAGAGAGGGATAGATAGGGACAGACAGACAGAAACGGAGAGAGATGAGAAGCATCAATCATTAGTTGTTTTTTTTTGTTGTTGTTGCAGCACCTTAGTTGTTTATTGATTGCTTTCCCATATGTGCCTTGACCACAGGCTTTCAGCAGACCGAGTAACCCCTTGCTCAGTCTGATGCTCTATCCACTGCGCCACCACCTGTTCAGGCAGTAGTAGAATTATTTTTGATGATTGGACAACTGAATGAATTGTTTGACAATTTATTTCTATAAATACAGAGAATAAAGATTGTTGAGAGTGGCAATAAAAGTAACAACAAAATAGATGGGAAGTACAGTTTTGGAAAGTTTGAGGGTGAATTTCTTATAAGAAATTTATTTAAAGAGTTGCTAAACAAAGACACACAGTGATTAAAATGCCAAAGTTTAAAAACATACAAGAGAAAGACAGTTAGTTACCTGTAAGGGAGCTTCCATCAGACTGTCAGCCGATCTCTCAAAAGAAATTTATTATCCAAAGCATCTCTAAATTTAATGCAATTCCTATCAAGATACCAGTGGTGTATTACACAGAACTAGAACAAATATTCCAAATATTTATGTAGAACCACAAAAGACACCAAAGAGCAACAGCAATCTTGAAAAAAAAGAACAAAGTTTGAGAATCATGCTACCTGATATTAAACTATACAGCAAAGCCATAGTAATCAAAACAGCATGGCACTGGCATAAAACCAGACGTATAGATGAATGAAACAGAATAGTCTAGAGATAAACCTACACCTTTATGGTCAATTAATATTATAGAAAGAAAGAAAGAAAGAAAGAATATATAATGGGGTAAAAATAGTCTAGTCAATAAATTGTGTTGGGAAAATTGGACAGATACTTGCAAAAAAAAAAGTAACAAACCACATTCTTATATCACACAAAATAATAAATTCCAAATAAAAGGAGACCTAAATATTAGACTCAACGCCATAAAATTTTTAGAAGAAAACATAGTAAAATCTCAGATATTCCTTGCAGCAATATTATTTTTTCTGATTATCTCCTAGGGCAAGGAAAAGAACAAAAAATAAGCAAACAAATAAAACTACATTAAACTAAAAAGTTTTTTTACACAGCAAAAGAAACCATCAATGAATTGAAATCACAACCCACTGAATGGGAGAACACATTTGCTGATACATCTGATAAGGGGTTAATCTACAAAATTTATAAAGAACTTAGAAAACTCAACATCAGAAAAACAAAGCAATCCAATTAAAAATGGGCAAAAGACCCAAACATGCACTTCTCCAATGAGAACGTACAGATGGCCAATAGACATATGAAAAGATGCTCAACATCACAAATCATCAGAGAAATGCAAATTAAAACCACAATAAGCTATTACCTCACACCTGTCACAATGGTTATCATCAATAAATCAACAAGCAATGAGGTTTGGTGAGGGTGTGGAGAAAAGGGGACCCTTTGTGGGGAATGCAGATTGGCGCAGCCACTGTGGAAAGCAGTATGGAGTTACCTCAAAAAATTAAAAATGGAACTGCCTATGACCCAGCAATTCACTTCTGGGAATATGTCCAATGAATCCCAAGACACTAATTTGAAAAACATATGCACCCCTATGTTCTTGTAGCCAAGATTTGGAAGCAACCCAAGTGTTCATCACTAGATGAGGAGTAAATAAACATGCTGTGGTCCATTTACACAATCGCGATACTACTCATTGCAAAGAAGAAGGAAATCTTACCTTTTGTGACAGCATGGGTGAACCTGGAGAGCGCTATGCTATGTGAAATAATCCAGTCAGAGAAAGACAGGTACCATATGACTTCACTTATATGTGGAATCAGATGAACAAAGTGAAATAACCAGCAAAATAGAGACTGACTCAAAGACAGAGAGCATGCTAACAGTTGTCAGAAGAGTGGCGGCTGGAGGTGGGCACGGAGTGATTGAGCATAAATAAAAAAAAAAGAGAAAAAGAATCTCCTGGACACAGATAACAATGTGGTGGTTGTTCGGGGTGTGGGGGGTGGAGGAAGGGCAGTGTGGGAAGCTGAAAGAGGGTAGAGGAGGAATACATGGTGGTGGATATAGACTTGACTTGAGAAAGTGAACATGTAATACAGTGTATTGATGATGTGAGGTTAAACTGTACACCTGAAACCTATATAATAATTTTGTTAACTAGTATCATCCCGATAAACTCAATAAAAAGAAAAAATAAATAAAAATGGAAAATAATCTACGTAACGAGAATATAATTTGCTTAGAATCAATGCAGATATCTAGTAAGAGCTCAGTGACAAATTTATGTATTGAGAAAATATATTTAAAAAGGAATAAAGAAAGAAATTTATGTTTTGAGCACTTAAATGAATAAAAAAGAAAGAAATTCAATTAGAGCTGCTTGATACATAAATACATATATGTGTTTGTGTAAGACTAGAATATATTTATACATATGTATACATAAACATATACGTGTACACACACATGTATATGGGGTCTAAAACTCATGAACGGAGCATAGATAGACATTTATAAGTTATTAGCACCCAAATATGAATGAAAACACAGGGAGAGTTACGGAGTGTGAGAAGAAAACTGAACCAAGAAAAGAATACTATGCAACACTAACTATAAATAATACATGAAACAAGAAGAGCCCAGAGCAGTAATTGAGAAAGAATGTCCAGAAATAAAGAAGAAAAATATTGAGACACTGTTAACTGAGACACCAGTTTCATGGGAGCCAGGAATGAATGTGTTTTAAGAGTTAGAATGCGATTCAATCAAACAGCACTATATGCTGTGTAAAGAAAATGGTCCCGACTTCAAAGGATGCCTGAGTTTTTACAACCTGAGAGCACTTACAATTTTCTAAGAGCATTTCCACTTGGATTGTTGAGTTGCAAGGCATGGATACTTCAGTGGATTGGAAACAAATGGAAATCGGAGTGTAAAACAGAAAGAAAAAAATGCTATCTTTAGAATGTTGGCTATGGGGGAAGATGGCGTAGCTGCAGTACACCACCAGTATACAAAGGTCAAGTATAAATTATGTGTTTATTTTTGGAATGATGGAAATGTTTACTCTCTGAAAGAAAATAATAGCATGAGAAATGTGGAGTCACAGAGGAGATAGAGGGTGACCCATGAAGCAATCCATGATAATGAAGATGGGTAAGGATCCCCTTAGCAGGAATGCCATGTATTATCATACATCGGGCACATCCCTGCAAATAAAACAGGTCAGATGGCAAGGATCAACCCAATTACAGACAAGTGTATAGACTGAGACAGAAACAGAGTGGGAGGGGAAGACCTTCCTTCTGCTATACTACAATACCACTATTACTACTACTCCCATTCTCTTTTCTCCTCTTCTCCTTCAGGATACGGTTCCGATGCTTATTGGTCTTCTTCCCTCACCTTCCCACTGTTCCTCTTCTTCCTCCTCTTCCTTCTCCTCATCTTCATCTCATTCTTTTCTTCTTGTTGAGTAAAAGGAAAGATCATGGAGTGAAAAGGCTAGAGAACCACTAGCATAGATGTAAACATGGTTCTCATATTATGGCCGTAGGAAAAAAAAATAGAGAGAGAAATATATATATAACCACTGAAGTATACATGCCTTGCAATTCAACAATCCAAGTGGAAATGCTCTTAGGAAATTTTAAGTACTCTCAAGTTGTAAAAACTCAGGCATCCAAACACAAATAATACATTTCTGGAAGCACAAAGATACTGTATTTTAGATTTCCAGATTAAAAAATAAAATAATGTTAACATTCTTGAAATATCAAAAAAGAAAATATAATGGATTAAAGAATGGGGTGAAGAGAGTTTTGGCAGGAAGACACAGAAAGCATACATTTTCTTGGTTCTATAATTTTTTAAACTATACTATAGTATACAAACAAGAAATCAAACAAACCTTATTGAATTTATTTGACCATAGAAAGTTTACACCCCAGTGCATTAACCCCTTTGCCTACCTAGGATATGACACCTGCACTCTTGAATAAAATATATGTCAAAAGCTACTATTTCTAGACTTTCTTTTGAATATTCATTTCTTAGAACCTGAAACTTCAGTTTGTATGAATAATTTAGCAACAATTTCTATCTTTTTTTAGAACTGCTGTTTTGGGGTTTAGTCTGAAAATATAATGACTGGCAGTTTTAATTTTTGTTTGGGCAGGGTAATAAAAAGCAAACACTGTGGTAAATATGTTCTTTGAAATCTTAAATCACTTAAATTTTATTCCCTGTGCTTTGAGGACTGTAAAAAAAAAAAAGGTACTGATAAAAAAGAATGGCAACATTTTGGCAACCAAGGGAAAATAGTAAATTAATCACATTTGGGCTCATATAACATTTATAATAATGCTAAATTTGAACAATTCAATTAAGTATGTTCATAAAGTTCCCTATATTGAATGTATTTAAAGGTAGTGTTTGTGTGTGTGTGTGTGTGTGTATCTCCTAATATATATTAAGTAATACCTTGAAACAAATTTAAATGAGATGCTTTGAGAGTACTATGAGTTGAATCAGGAATAAGTTCAGCCCCTCTCTAATGAAATTCCCTACAATAAACAAGCTGGTAAACTAAAAATAAATGAATAAATTATATAGATGTTAGTTAGATGGATAGATAGATAGATAGACACATACATAGATACATAGATAGATAGAAAATATATAATATTTTCAGATTTCTTTTCAGGTAGATTTCCATGCAACTGTAATTCTTCTAAGCATGTACAGTTACGTGGTCTCCAAAGGAATAAATGAGCAATACGTAGAAACAAGTATACACAGGGATTTTGGCTTTTTTTAAAAGCATGAGGACAGAGGCTCAATGGAATGATTTCTTGTGTCCAGCTCTAGCAGAATTTCTAGTAGACAGTTTCTAGCACCCTTAGTGCCTAATTACATGGTGAGCAGCATCGGAGGTTTTATTAGAAAAGACTGGAACATGATTGAGCATTCCCTACCTTTTATTGCTGCTCAACTTCTTGGAGATTCTTCTAACTCTCTAAATAATCTCTTTCTACTGCAACCAGCTAAGGGAGAATAAGCAAAGCACAGCAGCCAATAATGAAAGAGGAAACTATTTAGGTTAAAAACTACAGCTGGGTAAAAGGAGTCTCCCAATCTGTCTCTAGGGACATAGGAGGGGGGCAAAGGCAGAGCAGAGTCTGGAAGGAAGAAGAGAAAGAAAAGGCTAACGATGGGCCCTGAAAAGTTTAAAACTTCACTTTCTTTTTTTTAAATTTTATTTATTTATTTTTTACAGAGACAGAGAGTGAGTCAGAGAGAGAGATAGACAGGGACAGACAGACAGGAACGGAGAGAGATGAGAAGCATCAAATCAATCATTAGTTTTTCATTGCGCGTTGCAACACCTTAGTTGTTCATTGATTGCTTTCTCACATGTGCCTTGACCGCGGGCCTTCAGCAGACCGAGCAACCCCTTGCTCGAGCCAGCGACCTTGGGTCCAAGCTGGTGAGCCTCGCTCAAACCAGATGAGCCCACACTCAAGCTGGCGACCTCGGGGTCTCGAACCTGGGTCCTTCCACATCCCAGTCCGACGCTCTATCCACTGCGCCACCACCAGGTCAGGCGGGCCCTGGAAAGTTTAGTGGTAGAGTGTCGCCAGGCCTATAGACGTCCATGGTTCAATTTCGGTCAGGGCACACAAGAGAAGAGACCATCTGCTTCTCCACCCCTCCTCCTCCTTCTCTCTCTTCCCCTCCCGCACCCTATTGGCTTGAGCATCTCCAGGGCACTGAGAATGGCTTGGTTGGTTCCAGAGTCAGCCTCAGATGCCAATAGCCTGTCTGATTTGAGCATCCGGCCCAGACAGGGGCTGCCCGTTGGATCTTGGTTGGCATTGTGGGAGTCTGCTTCTCTATCTCCCCTCCTTTCACTTTCAACAAAAGAAAAAGAAAAAGAAAAAACGGCGGAAGGAAGCAATGGGAAGAGCATGAATTGCAACAGCTTGAGAAATGTCATCAGAAACTTTCCAAATACTCAGCGTTAACTGAGGCTGGTGATACAAGCAAGCAGACTTGAAATCCAAGGTCACACGTTATTAGTAGGCCTTCCAGCTCCTGGATACCAACCAGATCACCTCTATTCTCCATTACCACCTATGGTTCAAATATTTAGGTATCTTACCTAGCTCACTATTATCCTGCCTCTGTATCGAGGATTCTCCAGGAATGCTCATTCCTGCTTGAACAGCAGCAGTTCAGATCTATCCATGTCTCTCCCTGGGATAGTGGACCCTTAAGTTTTATTTATTTTATATTTATTCCCTAAACACAGACATCTTCGAGACTAATCCATAGCTTCATATCTTGCTGTGCTTCTCCTCCCTTAGGGACATATTCTTCATTATCTAACACATCTTATACAAGTGTTGTTCTGTCTCTTTAGCAAGTCTTTCCCCTTTGCTCTAGCTATTTTAAATGTCTATCTTTCCCAGGAATACCTCTTTATCTCCTCCATGAAGTCTTTCTGGATTACTCCAACAGAGGTGCTCGTCATTCATTCAATTCTACTGCAACACCTATTGCCTCATCTACTTTTAAAAAATTATATACACACAAGCTGATGGTTGATTTTTGCTTTTCACTGTTTTATTTTTATTTATTTATTTTTGATATTTCAGCTTATCCGGTTGATTGTAAGTTCTTCAAGGACAGAAAAAAAATATGTTAACTTTCTTTGATATACTAGCTTTATAAATAATGAGTGATATACATTAGTAATAACAAAATAACCCATCCACAAGGACACTTTCTGTAATGACTGCACACAAACAGACCAGAAAGATATTGTATAGCTCCTAAGATTTCGTGATCTATTATTGGGTCTCGAACCTGAGTCCTCTGCATCCCAGTCCACATCCCAGTCCCAACGCTCTATCCACTGCGTCACCACCTGGTCAGGCTCTGCGCCTTCCTTTCTAGTGCCTTAAATAAAATTATGATAGTGTGTCAGGAGTCCCCAAACCGCTCTATGGTTTGTTGATTTGCCAGAAGGACTCACCAGATCTAGAAATTCTTATTTTCATGGTTACAATTTATCACAGCAAAATGATATAACACAAAATCGGCAAAGGGAAAA
This sequence comes from Saccopteryx bilineata, assembly GCF_036850765.1. Taxonomy (NCBI): domain Eukaryota; kingdom Metazoa; phylum Chordata; class Mammalia; order Chiroptera; family Emballonuridae; genus Saccopteryx; species Saccopteryx bilineata. Next base: position 12,545,326 of record NC_089497.1, read on the forward strand.
ATGGTGCACGGGGCAAAGTCTGGAGGAAACCAGCCTCAAGTTTCCAAAATTTTGCTCCTAGTGGAGTTGCACAGGATGTGCTCAATTTCTTTAACAAATGTGTGAAAACATGTGCAAAGTGTTTTCTACCAGGGAAGCTCCCCTGTGCCTAAATCTAGGAGTCCAGGCTTTTAAAAGGGATCAGTCATATAGACATACGATGCATGCAGAACTTAACACGGTCTTTCCGGATTCCCAAAGGAAACAGGTGTTTACTATAAATCACACTTGTTTACACAGTTTATCTAGAGAAACCAGTACACAGTGGTTATAGGACCCAAGCCTACAGAGCAGTCTTACCAGAACATTCAAAGACTTCAATTTCTACGTGTGGCCAATGGCCAACCAGTTACAGTGATGGTCTGCTATTAAAAACGTGCAAGGTTTGAAAGACTCAGGCTTTCTGACTTAACCCATTGCTCTACAATTGACTGGTGCACTAGCAGCCATCCTGTGATGTAACTGGGTCTTCTTTCTGTATCTACTAACCTAATCCTAGCCTGCCTAACTCTTCACAGTGTGTGTGTGTGTGTGTGTGTGTGTGTGAAAGAGAGACAGACTTACCTTTATACACCAAAGCTACTTTCAATACTCATCTCCATTACCATTGATTGAATCCAATATTCACTAAAGTGAATATTTACAGCACATTTTCTCAGTATAAAAGTCAGTATAATATATTTTTTGAATAAGATTTTATTCATTAATAATAATCACTATGATGCAAATTAAAGACATATTTGATTTTTTTTTTTAGGAAGTATTCCATTAGTGTCATCTCCAGGGCTCATCACCACTTGTTTTAAGCTGTGAGAACAGAAGAAAGAGGTCAAGAGTAACTCTCCTGGGGAACTTGAAAAGCTCAAACTTTCAGTTTCGCTTTCGGAATCAAGATTGGCTACTGCAGATTTCAGATAACGGGGAACGAGATTCTTCTGAATGCCGGCTTAGCTACTCTTATCTATTTTATTTTTATTAGATTTTCCCTTCTCGTTCTTTCTTCTCTGTGACACAGGTGAGTCTTTAGGTTCTGCTTTGTCCGGAGGACTTCGATGAGGACAGGGACACGTTGCCTCCATTTTCTCAGTAATTTTATCAGGCTCGGATAGACCGTCCATATCCTGCTCGTTTTTCCTTAGACTTTGCTCAAGGAGCAACATCTCTTTGAGTCTCAGCTTAAGTGACATCAGAAATAAATTGAGAAACGAGCGATTTTTGGATTCAACATTTCCTGGGTGAACTATCTAATAAGATACTCAGAGATTGCAAGCTACTTTAAAAGACTGTGCAATGGAAAGCTTATAAATAAACATATTAATTAAAATAAAATAAAATTAGTTGTTAGAATATGCACCCATATAATATACATCCATATGGATATATTATTTTTATTTTAATAATGCTTATAATTTTAATTTCTACTTAAATGTATTTTTATGGATTTTTCCCTAAGACATTCTTTTGATTTCGATTAACTTTTTAATCTCTCTTTAGTGAAAATGTGTTTTCTTGAGTATAATCAAGTTTGATTTTAGACAAGTTGCAGTATAATTTCCATAAAATTATGGAAAAGTAAAAAAGCCTCAGTTATCTAGTAATTGAATATTATGCATAAAGTACACATTCTATTAATTATCTTCTATTTTATTTATTTATTTATTTATTTTATTTTTTTTACAGAGATAGAGAGAGAGTCAGAGAGAGGGATAGATAGGGACAGACAGACAGGAACAGAGAGAGATGAGAAGCATCAATCATCAGTTTTTTGCTGTGACACCTTAGGTGTTCATTGATTGCTTTTTCATATGTGCCTTGACTGCAGGCCTTCAGCAGACCAAGTAACCCCTTGCTCAAGCAAGCAACCTTGGGTTCAAGCTGGTGAGTTTTGCTCAAACCAGATGAGCCCGCGCTCAAGCTGACGACCTCGGGGTCTGGAACCTGGGTCCTCCACATCCCAGTCTGTTGCTCTATCCACTGCGCCACCACCTGGTCAGGCAATTATTTTCTATTTTAAAGCTCTACTGTGGTGCAATGGAAAAAATGTAGTCTATAAGTCTCCAAAGTAATTTATTATTGCACCTAAAATCTAAAGCCACAAAAACTCCCCGTGTCTCAAAGTATGAAGATCCTAAAGATATAAACTAAATAATCAGAGCCTAGCACATAAAAATGTGCTAAATGAATATTTTTAAATAAAGGAAGGACCAGGTGGTTGAGACATTTTTCTTCTTGGTCTGTATTACAGGCAAGTATTTCCAACTTAGGGCTAATAGTGATGCCATAATATAGTTTATTGAACTGCAGAAATGCACTCAGTTTTTCACATTGATCCACAGATTGTGGACCTTAAATTTAAAAAAAAATACAATAAAATCTTGTCACTGCCTCTCTGAATTAGTAGCAAATATGATAATTATTTTGCTTTTCAACTGTCTTTCTGAATTTTTATTCAACTCACAATATAATTTCATATTTTCATTCATGTTTTTTCCATCTAAGTAAATATGTTTAGTTTAACCAAGCTCTAAAATAATTTAGCCATGGTTCAAGAACACACAATCTGTATTGGAACCACCTCTGTTCAATTGTTTCGTTTCGAAGTAAGTTTTATGCAGATGTCAGGCCTTACTTTGTGGAGCGCTCAAAAAACAGAAACAAAAACAACCAGCTAACAAAGAAAAAAAAACCACCAATGGGATAAAATGAAGTACAAAATACGTCTTTTAGCCTTTAAATGGCCCAGGTCCTCAGAAGATAAAAATCACACTGTAATGTTATGACAATACATTTGTAAAGTTTATTGAAGGTACAGCATTTAGAAAAGCTATTCTGCTTTTCTTTTTGACAAAAATTGTGAAAAAGATCAGAGTTTGGGACAAAAATCAATACACTCATCGGACTGGCATTACAATTAATAATAGAAAAAAGAATTGGGTGAATTTAGCCCAATTTTAGTAAAAATTAAAGGCAGATGAGTATCTTATATAGTTGGCTAAAAGCAGGATGCCCAGGAAAGAGCAGAAAGTTACAAGCTGCACTTTAGATCATTTTCGTGCTTAGTCCATTCTCAAAAATAGCAATTGAAATGTTTTGATCTTCACTTTTGTACGTGAGGTATGAGACCTACATGTCTCTGCAAGTGGGCTTGCTTTGACACGACATGAACACGATGAGGCCATCATGCACGTGAAGAGGATCACCCTGTGTGTTCATCAGTCTTCATCATATGAGCCCAACAACAGCTGTGCCCCAGGGGACCAGCTTGATTTTCATGTCACATTTCACACATAAGGAAACTGAGGCATAAAGCAATTTAATCTATTTGGCAGAGAATACCAGGAGTATCTGTGGCATATATCAGGTTATGATTCTTATTTGCTATAAGCAGGATTCAAGACCACTGAGTCTTTTATTTCCTGAATATTCGTTTCTTGGGTCATGTTACCATGGATATGAACTTCTGATGTATATTGGTTATGGGAGTTTCTGTCAGGGTATTTTTCCCAATTACTCAGAGAGTTGCAGCTATGAAAAACTAGTTTTAGTTTCAAGAATAGCATTTCAAGGGCTTGGGGACATATGAGGACGTACACAAATAGATACATGTGCATTTTTCAAATTAAACGCAGTTAACTGTGTGGAAGGGAAAGCTCACATATAAACCTAGAGCAGCAGACTTCTTGTGTGTGTGGATATCAGTCTCTATGACCTTGTGTATGGTAATTCTTGAAACTAGAACATCTAATCAACCATAGACATGACTACTGTATATTTTGAACTATCTAGATCAACCTTAATATAATATAATTACATTATTTTAAAAAGGTAGTTCATTGTTGTTTACAAATATATGTGGTTTATTAAAACTTCAATGTCTTTTTTGAAAATTTTCATTTGCATACATATATAAATATTAAAATATATTTGGTAAACAAGATGTCTAAATTTTAAGTTTATTATCAACATAGAGAATTGAAACCAAGGAAATTATATATTACATTTTCCAAACTCCTAAATACATTTAAATTGCTTTGGGTGAAATCAAGACAGCTTCAGAGAGAAAATATAGCCACATGAAAGACAATATAAAAGGAATGTGGGTGGAAGAGACAAAGGATCGTCTTTATGATACTTTTGCATAATACTCTGTGATAATTTTATTGAGCAGCAACTCTCTCTTAAAATATAATATGATATCATAAAGAATGCATCTTATGTATTCCAGGATCAGGACATTTATTTCAGTATGTTAGACCATAGATCAGGGGTCCCCAAACTTTTTACACAGGGGGCCAGTTCACTGTTCCTCAGACCATTGGAGGGCCGGACTATAAAAAAACTATAAACAAATCCCTATGCACACTGCACACAATCTTATTTTAAAGTAAAAAACCAAAACGGGAACAAATACAATATTTAAAATAAAGAACAAGTAAATTTAAATCAACAAACTGACCAGTATTTCAATGGGAACTATGCTCCTCTCACTGACCACCAATGAAAGAGGTGCCCTTTCCGGAAGTGCAGTGGGGGCCGGATAAATGGCCTCAGGGGGCCGCATGTGGCCCGCGGGCCGTAGTTTGGGGACCCCTGCCATAGATGGTTTTGACCTAAATTTTGAAAACCAGTTCAGGGACATTGCCTTCTTTATTACTGAAAAAAAAATAAAACTTTCCCCAAATATTCATATGTTTATAAAATTTATATGTGTATATGATTGTCTAAGGAACATCTATACATCGCTGAATATGGATAAATGTAATCAGTGTGATATACACATTCATATATATTTGCATATTTGAATATATATATAAAAACTTATTTCCAGTTCACATAGAGTATATAGTAATGACATTTTGAAGGTTTTATCCTACTAGATGCATTTAACAAAATACGATGATGATGCTGTTGATATATGCTACTTGAGTTGACTTAAGCATATGGAGAAAGAAATAAGGTTGTTGGTAAGATATACTTTATGTTTTCTAACACTGATTTGCTCTGTTTAATTCCTAACAAGTTCATTATGTAATTGTCAGTAAATTTGAAATCTTCACTGTTTTAAGATTCAGTAACAGATGTAGTATGCTAACTGCAAACTTGCTGATTTTTCAGTTTGAAGTCGAATTATTTATTTACCTATCTTCTAAGAATTTAATTAAAGAAAGTGCTTTATTTTTCACTTGGTCAGTTAACAGCTTCTCACTCCCCTGTTCCCATGAGGCAGCGTTGACTGTGATGTGAGTTAACCTTGGTGGGGCTGTGTGAAAAGCAATTGCAATACCAACCATTGGCTCAATTATACCCAATCCCTGTTCCAACAAAACCATGTCCCCGTTTCACTCAGTTTTACTGATAAGAAAATATTGTCAAAATTGACATAAAGTCAGGCCAATCAGAGATCTGTTGTTTATCTTCTCCCATTATTTATCTTCTTGTGTTTTTCCTTCCCTTCAGTGATCCCCTAAAGCTCACAGAGACTCCAAGAGGCTGGGAATAGAAGCCACATGAATAAGTGATAAGGAATTCTGGCAGAAGTAGACCAGATGCTCATGTCGGGTGCAAAATTAAAGAGAGTCTGCTGTTGGTAGCAGTATCTGCATCCCTGCCCTGGTTCCATACACTTGAGCTGTCAAGCACCTCTTCTATAGCTCCAAGTCCTCTTTAAAGTTCATGGTGTCTCTTTTAATTAAATTTTATCTTTGTAAGCACACACAATTTTATATATTCTTGAGATTTAGTCATCAGTGAAAACCTACTTCCCTCCCTCCCCAACTCTCTCTCTCTCTCTCTCTCTCTCTCTCCAGCTCATCCTCTCTCTTCCTGTCTCTCTGTTTTGAAATCTCTCAATCTCTCTCATCTTTCCATCTTTCAGATTTGGGGTCAGCCATCCTCACTAAAGAATCTAAATTGCAATCGCTCCATTACATCTGAAATGCATCAATATTGGGCCCCTATAAAATTGCATTACTTTGTACAAGTTAATACTTTGTTCTATTTTACTTTGTCAGCTAAAGACATTTTCTGTTAAATTATGAAAAGCAGGCATTACCATTGAAAAAACATTGGATAGTTCTATAATCCTCTTTCTTTTAGAAAATAATGAATATGCAAAATTATGATTAAGAAAATATTTGAAGTTTATTATGAGGAACTGGGCTTTAGAGCCCTCACATTTGAAAATTTTGATATAGATTTTATTTGGCTATTACCTTAAATCAGGAATCAAGAAAGCTGATGCTATGTTGTGGTCACCAGATATTTCCATTTTTCCCACTTTTTGACAGATAGCTGCAATGTACTCTGTTTTGGCATTAGGTTTGGTCATAAGACTTGCTTCTAATTTTGAGCAACAGTGATATGAGCAGTGTGAAGAACCAGAGCTCAATTTGTCAACTGGCCTTTTACTGATGACCTTGAAAGATTCATTCAGCCTCATTCTTCATATAAATAGTGAGGAATTCAGTCCCCTAATAACCTGCATTGGTCATGTGAGAGAGAAGCAAATTTTCGTAGGATTAAGCAACTGATAATTTCTGAAGACTAAAATAAGTATCTTTGGTGTAAATACTTAATTCATACTAGACATAAAATATATTTTCTCATTCATAGTCTAAACCATATATTTTAGTTTAAAGCAAGAACAAACTTTAGATATAAATTCTAGATTGTAAATACATTTTTCTAAATGTATGGACAAAGATTATATATCTGTGCTTTAGTGAAGATATAATTGACATTCTTTTGTTAATCTTTTACAGTTTTGAGTATACCAGTCTTTCACCTCCTTGGTTAAATTAATTACTAAATATTTTATTCTTTTGATGCAATTATAAATAAGATTTTCTAATTTCTCTTTCAGATAGTTTGCTATTAGCATATAAAAATGCAACCAATTTTGGTATGTTAATTTTGTATCTTCAACCTTCACTGAATTCTTTTATTAATTTTAACAGTTTTTTGGTGGAGTCTTTAGGAATTTCTATATAAATGATTATGTCTTTTACAAAAAGAGAAAATTTTATTTTTATTTTTTCTAATATAGATAATTTATCTCCCTCCTTCTCTCTCTCTCTCTCTCTCTCTTCCTAATTTCTCTGGCTAGGACTTTCAGTGTATATTGAATACAAATGGCAAGAGTTGGAGTCCTTGTCTTGCTCCTGATCTTAGAGGAAAAGCTTTGGATTTTTAGCTAGGGGTGTTATACATGGCCTTTATTATGTTGAGATACATTATTTCTAGTTTATTAAGAATTTTAACATGAAAAGATGTTGATTTTTTTCTCAAATGCTTTTTCTTCATCTGTTGAAAATATTCTATAATTTTCATTCTTAATCTTGTTATTGTGGTGTGTCACATTAACTGATTTCTGTATGTTGACTATCCTTGCATTCCAGAGATAAATCTGACTAGATCATGTTATACAATCCTTCTAATGTACTGTTGTATTTGATTTGCTCATTTTTTTGTAGAGGACTTTGATATCAATGTTTATTAAGGGTATTGACCTGCAACTTTGTTTTTTGTAGTTTCTTTGCCTGGTTTTTATATCAGAATAATGCTGGTTTTAAAAAATGAGTTGGGGAACATTACTTCTTTTTTTTATTTAATTTTTTCTTTTATTAATGTTTAGAGAGGAGAGTGAGGGATAGAGAGAGAGAGAGAGAGAGAGAGAGGAGAGAGAAGGGGGAGGGAGGAGCAGGAAGCATCAACTCTCATATGTGCCTTGACCAGGCAAGCCCAGGGTTTTGAACCGGCGACCTCAGCATTCCAGGTCGATGCTTTATCCACTGCGCCACCACAGGTCAAGCAACATTACTTCTTAAATTTGGGGGAAGAGGTTGGGAAACATTGGTGTTAATTTTTCTGTAAATGGTAAAATTCGCCAGTGCAGCCGTTTGGACCTGAACTCTTTTTTATTGGGAGATATTTGGTTACTGATTCAATTTCCATGCCAGTTATAGATCTATTCAGATTTTATATTTCTTCACGATTGTTTTCATATGTTGTGGGTTTCTAGGAATTTATTCATTTCTTTTAGATTATTCATTGTTTTCATATATAGAAGCCTCTTATGATGACTGGTATTTCTGTAGTATCAATTGTAATGTCTCCCCTTTCATTTCTGAATTTATTTATTGAAGACTTCTTTTCTCATAGTTTAGCTAAAGATTTGCTCATTTTGTTTCTAATTTCAAGTAAACAGCTCTTAATTTTATTGATATTTTCTATTGTTTTTCTGATTAATGTTCTATTTTTTTTCTGATCTTTGTTATTTCTTTCTTTATGATAAATTTAGGTTCAATTTGCTCTTTTTTTATTTTTAGTTCTTTGATGTGTAAAGTTAGGTTGTTTCTTTGAAACCCTCCTGTTTTTAAACACAGACATTTGTTACTTTCCACTTTCCTCTTAGAACTGTTTTCTAGCATCCCATACATTTTGGTCTGTTGTTTTTTCCCTTTTCATTTGTCTAACTATTTAAGAATTTTCCTTTTAATTTCTTCTTTGGTCTATTCTTTGCTCAGAAGTGTGTTGTTTAATTTCTAGATATCTTTTATTTCCCAGCTTCTGTTGCTCTTTGTGTTTTGTTTTATACCACTGTAGTTGGAAAGTGATTGTGATACTCTTCTGCTGCATTCTTCATTCAATTTGTTGTATTCATCAGCTCTAGAATTTCTGTTCAGTTCTTTCCTACAATTGTTCTCTCTCCTGACCTTCTTTCTCCTCTGTTCAGGCGTTTCTGATTCCATTGAGTTACTGATCTGTGTTGTTTTGTATATTGCTGAGCTTCCTTAAAACAGTATCTTAAAATCTTTGTTCAGAAATTGTTTGATCTCCATTTTTTTTGGAGTGGTTACTGGAACTTATTGTATTTTTATGGTGATGTCTTGTATCCTTGATTTTTTTGTGTGTATTTCTTGTAGTCTTGTGTTGTTATCTGCATATTTGATGAAACAGTTACCTCCTGCAGAGTTTTGTGGAGAAAGACCTTCACCTGTAGGTGGGTGGAGGGTGTTGGCTGGAAGAGTTGCTAGTTCCAGCTCCAGGAAAGGTCCAGAGGCATAATCTCACCCTGCTGCATCAGGCTAGGTCAGAGTTACTGAGGATTTACGGATCCTCAATGATGAAGGTTGAGGGTTTCTATAGTAGTGATTAAGGTACTTGGGTACCACTTGATCTTCCCCCCCCACACACACACAAGGGATGTCATGGCTGAAGTGACCTTTGTTAGTACTGGGTCCAGCTTGTAAGTACCCTGTCTGATTTATGCAGCAGCCGTGCTTGCAAAGTGACAGTGGAAATCAGGGTCTGGATAGCACATGGCTGTGATGATGTGTGAGATGCAGGCACACGCCAAGAAGCCATCAAACTGGGGTCTGGAGTTCAACTTGCAGGAAGTGGCATGGCTCTGGAGGCAGGATGCCAGTTATAACAGTGTTGATAGTGGTAGCTGAGATGCAGTTGTGCATGGCAGAGTCACAGGGCTGTGTCTGAAATGTGGGTGCAAAGCCCAGGAGAATGCACGGTGTTTTATAAATGAGATCAGAAGTGTGGGCCCAGAGCTGCTGCAATTAGGAGCCTTGGAGGGCATGTGTAGAGTTGAGGAGTTGTTGATAACTCTGGTCCCTGGGCAGAATGACAGAAACTCCTTTTGGGAGGGCAGACATGGCAGTGTCTCTTATCCTGGGGTGTCCATAATGACTATGGATGCTAATAACCTCTTGGTAAATGCTGCCAGTGTCTTGCAGATTAGGTCTCTAGGGTTCAGGCTAAAACACTGTGGGGTCCTTTACTCTGAAGACTATGGGAGTCCACAGCAGCCATGGGGGTTGTTGAGGCTCTCGGCAGCAAAGGCTGCCAGGGAACTCCATAGAACAGACCACTAGAGACCACGAAGGCACTCATCATGTGGCCGATACCATTAGCTCTACCTTTACCCTTGTTCTTAACTATCTCCAGATATTTCTGTTAAGCCAATTTCCCTAGTGAGCCTTTCTGTGAAGTTATTCTTTACTTTTTACTCCCCGATTTTCCTGAAGGTTCTTAATTGGACCCTTGAGCCTTCCCAACGGTATTTTCATTTGTGGATAAGCTGTCTCATTGTTGTCTTTCGTATGGGCCAAAAGCTGGCATCTTTTACTGTGTCATCTTGCTGACATCCTAAATAGATTTTAAAAACTCTATTTTAATACCTCCAGAAATAAATATAGATATTGTGTGAACACTTCATCCCAATGTTAAAACACTGACATAAATTCTTATGCCTAAGTCAAATTCTATTTAAGCCATCTTATCTCTAGTGTTTCTTTTCTAAAGAGGGAAAAGGGATTGTCTATAAATCTCCTAGCAAAACCCTTCCTACATCTTTGCCAATTCTGACTCCTCTGCTGGAAAAAAGTCCTCTCCCCCAACACATATATTCTCTCTCTTTCTCATACACACATGTACATGCACACACACTTCAACACACTGTCAGAAACACACATATACTCCATAGTGAAGAATAACTAATTTTTGAAACTTCAGTTCAAACATGAATCATTCAAATTTTGCCTTAATCAATCATATTTCTGCCTCCGTTTTGTTTCTTTTTCTCTGTTGTTTTATAAGGCTCTGCTATGCCTCTCATAGTATTTGTCACATAACCTTATACTTGTTCTTTTTTTTCTTTTCTTTGTTTTTTTGTTCCTTTCTTCTTCTTCTCTTTCTTTCTCTTTTTCTTTTCATCTGTCTGTTTGCTTCTTCTGAGCAGGGGATATGACTCACTCATTACTGTACTCCCAGTTCCTAACTTATATCTGAATATTAGTAAAATCACAATATGTGCCCTTCAAATGAATAAATGAACAGAAATGAATGAATTTATTTCAATCATCTGTTGCCAAGTCATTAATTCATTTAACAAATATTGCTTGAAGGTTTATTATCAGCAAAGCATTGAACAAAGGAATGTGAATAATTTATTTAGAATTAAAAAAAATACCTGACATTAATTTTCATATTTCACCAATTAACATTTGCTGGGTATCCCTGTTTGTGTTACCCTTTTATAAATAAAAAAGAAAAGCAATACTTCAGTGAAGACATACCAGGCATTGTGCATACTTTTAATAAACTAGATTTTTGTGTAATTCATAGTAGTCAGTATAGAAGTTCTCTTGACTTTAGTTATTGTGTATTGGTTCTATGCTAGTGTGCTAGTGCTTAATACTTAAGCAGCTAATGTTCAGTCCCTAAATATAGAGGGTGTGTTCCTGTGGTTTAATTTGCACTTTTGATGAACCAGTTCCCAATTAACCAGGGGCATTTGAGTTCAATATCTGTGCCTTGTAACCTTGGCAGTCTTCCAAGACAGAAACAGATAGTGTGCTTATTAAGCAGGAGGATGAGACAGTCTTCCAAAACCATTGATCAAACATATGGAAAATACTGGGCCTTACAACTGACCACAGTGGGACAGCTCTTAATATGTGACACTAGTTTGTCACATAGTCATTGATCATCCCCTATGGGTATGAGGTTTCCTGCAGTTATACATGGCCTTTATGAAACATTTCAGATTTCATAAGGGCCATTTCATTGGTGAAAATGGCATATAAATCCATATCAAAAGTCTCACTTAAAACCTAGATACATTAAATGTCTTGCTCTTTCTGAGCCATCATTAACGTGAAGAAATTAAATTGTTCGAGGGTAACACTAATAAAGTCATGTTAAGTTATAGTTGCTTACCTGTGTCTTTCTAGGCATTTGCTAGGTAATAATTTTTATGATTATATCTAGTAGCTGTCCAAATATCAAAATTAGTCTGACCAATCTTTACTCAATATAATTTTAAATTCCATTTCTTAAATTCTCCATTTTCCTTTTCTGTTGCAACATGTCCACCACACACCACACTTCCTAACTCTCTTGTTTTCTCCTGCTGTTCTTGTCCGTTCCCTCCCCCTGCAATTGCTGCCTACTTGACCACAGCTAGCACAGTCTCCCTCTCATCCATCTTGTCTGATTTGGGTCTGTTTCTTTACTTGCTTCTTAATTGTCCCTTTGGGAATGCTTATTATTTTGAGAATAGAAATATTTCTACATCCACAGCACCTAGCAAAGAGACCAATATAATGTAGGCACTGTAAATATAAATACATACTGAAAGAATTGATTCTCAGACTTTTCCTTAATGGTCACTTATCACTTCCATTCCTTTGACTCCCCCTCCCAGCAGATGGTACCTGGCTGTTTAATATGCCCCCTAGGAATTCATAGCGACAGAAAGCCTTTGCACATTCTTTGCTCCCTGCAAGTGGCCAGGCACAACCATTTCACCCTCACTTTTTCTTCAGTTCATAGTGACAAACCTTGCTTTTTGTCCCTTCTCACAGTTGTTGACTAAGCTGCCTACACATTCCTCCTCTTTTCTTAGTGACTTCAGCACCTGGTCTACATTTTCACTCTCTGCCTTGTATCTTGCAACGTTTACGGCTATAGGATATAATTCAATCCCTTCACAGTTCCTCAACTTTCGCAGCTTAATTTCTACCAGCCGCAGGCACAATCATATAACCCTTCAAGTTCATAAACACTGACATTTTATAGTATCTCATAGACGACACGTTCTTAGGGTGTATCTCTGCATGCTGATATAAATATTACCACATTCAGAAAGTAATTTTGGAGGTCCCCTTAACAAGGAGGGTATTCTAAGAGTGATTGAATGGTGCTCTTACATTCACGCATGCAGCAGCGGGTAGCAAATTTGACTGGAGGGAACTTAACAACAGTTCGATGCCAGGGTAGCCTTCAAAACTTCCTTCATCTAGATCAGCGGTTCTCAACCTGTGGGTCATGACCCCGGCAGGGGTCGAACGACCAAAACACAGGGGTCGCCTAAAGCCATCGGAAAATACATAATGCATATATTACAGTTATGAAGTAGCCACCAATATTATTTTTTGGTTTGGGGTCACTGCAAATGAGGAACTGTATTGCGGGGTCACGGCATTAGAAAGGTTGAGAACCACTGATCGAGATGATGTCTGATTCCTTTCCTAACTTCCACCCTAACCTCCACACCTAATGGATACAGATTGTGCCCCTGACTTGTAATTCAACTCCATACATGTTTATTGAACATTTCTTTTTATTTACGAGAGACAGTTCTAGGAACTGGGCATACATCAATAGACAAAACAGATAAAACTGCCTGCCATTTGGCATTAAATCCTTTGCTTGAATTCTCTCACAGAACATATCACATTCTGTCTTGCATTATCGATATTGTTTATAATTTTATGTGATGCTGTGTTCAATAGAATCTTGAAACAAGACAAACAAGATAAACCCTGACATTCTGTAGCTTAAGTAATATCTGTTTAAGTCTTCATTCCCTATTTCATGACAAGATCATACAACCTCCTAACTGGGGGACAGGTTAAACAAGATGATGCTTAGAGTGTCTTGGATGGTGCTTAATGCACTGTAAACATTCTGAATTTTATTATCAGTAGTAGCAGTCCTGATACTTAAGTAGTAGTAATAGCAATAGTACTATACTAAAAATAAGTGTGCAATAAATTGTAGCTCTTTATATTATCAATACTTTTACATGGCACCATTCTGCTAAATAGTAAGCTCCCTCTTGCACTGTGCATGTGTGTAAACATCTAGGTAGATAGCACACTGTCAGAATTCAAAATTTTTTATGCTATATTCAATTTAATTTTAAAAATATAATTTAGCCTGACTGGTGATGATGCAGTACGTAGACTATTGACTTGGGATGTTGAGGTCCCAGATGAAACTCTGAGGTCACTGGTGCATGTAACCATCTGGCTTAGGTGCAGGCTCACCAGGTTGAGTGTGGGGTTGCCGGCTCGAGCATGGAATGATCAACATTGATTCCATGATTGCTGGCTTGAAGCCCATATTTTCTGGATTGAGTCCAAGTTTGCTGGCTTAAGCAAGGGGTCATTGGCCAGGCCTGAGCTCCCTGGTCAAGGCACATATAAGAAGCAATCTATGAATAACTAAGGTGTTGCAACTTAGAGTTGATGATTCTCATCTCTCTCCTTTCCGGTCTCTCTCCCTTCTTGTCTCTATTTAAAAAAAGAAGATATATATATATCTTTTTATCTATTCATATCTATAGCTATATCTCTATATCTATAAATTTAATCTTAATAATGCCCAGTTTTTTATTTGTTTTCAAATTTCTTTTAATTAGTTTGTTTTTAAAATCTACCAGTTCCTTAAAAACAACAAAAACCTGGACAGTAAATTATAAGATAACTGAGATTTACTTAAAAGTTAGACAATTTCTACTACATAGAAAAGTTTCAGCATTGCTCATTGAAATGATTTCTGGAATATTTTGTCTAAATATAGACTGTCATTTATGGAAAAGCCAGTCTGAGAAATGCACACATTGGAGGTCATTATGACATTTCTTTTTAAAGACAAATCATCTAGTTTGAGGATGGTGAAATCTAGCCTTCAACCTTTTCAAAGCCTATATATTCCATATTTGGTATGTTAATGACTAATCAAATCACAATCAGTATGCATTTTAAACCACAATGCAAATACAGAACTTCATTTGGTGAGGTAAATACATGGTAATAATTATGGAAATTTCCTTGGGTGAAGGGCAGCAAATATTAGTACAACTAATATGGCCCTTATTTGATCAGATTCTAACTGTCTTAATCTGCCAAGTGCTGTGAAGAAATCTGCCACCCAGTGTCTTGTTTTCTCGTCCTCATTGCTGAAATACTAGAAAAGAACAATATTCATTGCGAACCAACCAACCTGCTTTGACTCAGTGCTGAAGTTCACAGGTTTGCAAGGCGTTCCAGATATCTTTCTAATAACAAGATAACTGTATTACTTAGACTATCCTGCTTCACTATTTTAGACTGTCAATATGAATATTTTATAGTATCTTCTTTTTGGATAATGTATTTGAATAAACAAAGAAAGAGTCTGATGGCCATTGTTGGGTAAGAATGTTTTTTCAGATTTTTCAGCAACATGGTAAATGAGGTTTTAGTTTTAGTTTAGTTTTTTTGTTTGTTTGTTTTTTGTATTTTTCTGAAGCCCGAAACAGGGAGAGACAGTCAGACGGACTCCCGCATGCGCCCGACCGGGATCCACCCAGCACGCCCACCAGGGGGCGATGCTCTGCCCACCAGGGGGCGATGCTCTGCCCCTCCGGGGCGTTGCTCTGCCGCTCTAGTGCTTGGGGCAGAGGCCAAGGAGCCATCCCCAGCGCCCGGGCCATCTTTGCTCCAATGGAGCCTTGGCTGCGGGAGGGGAAGAGAGAGACAGAGAGGAAGGAGGGGGGGGCGGGGGTGGAGAAGCAAATGGGCGCTTCTCCTATGTGCCCTGGCCGGGAATCGAACCCAGGTCCCCCGCACGCCAGGCCGACGCTCTACCGCTGAGCCAACAGGCCAGGGCCTAACCTCAGGGTTTCTAACCTGGGTCCTCTGTATCCCAGACTGATGCTCTATCCACTGTGCCATCACCTGGTCAGGCAAAAGATAAGAAATCTAGTTGTTTTTTTTTAAGTGTTAGATTTTTTTTTTTTAATAATATCAACTGATAAGGATAGCCATCTCTGGAGGAGCTAGACTTGGTTGCTCAAGAAGGCGGTATCTTACCTCTGGATGAAAGGTTTGCTGCACTGTCTTCCACCTGGAATTAGAGTGAGACATGGAAATGTTAACAATAGTTCAAAGCAAATTCATCTTCAGATTTCAATGATAAAATATCACTACACATTACAGACTGGTCTACCATGCATTGTTTTGAATAATTTTCATAATTCTATAAAATAGATAAGACATTTGTTAGATGAGACAACTGAGGGATATCATGTTAAATTACCTTGGTTATGTGCCTTAATGGATAAGCTCTCAAATTATTTTATTTATTCTTAGTCATACGTCATATTTTTCTTATAGATAATATTAGCATATATACATTAAAATATAGAATGCAGGCCCTGGCCGGTTGGCTCAGTGGTAGAGCATCGGCCTGGCGTGCAGAAGTCCCGGGTTCGATTCCCGGCCAAGGCACACAGGAGAAGTGCCCATTTTGCTTCTCCACCCCTCCCCCTCTCCTTCCTCTCTGTCTCTCTCTTCCCCTCCCGCAGCCGAGGCTCCATTGGAGCAAAAAGATGGCCCGGGCGCTGGGGATGGCTCCTTGGCCTCTGCCCCAGGCGCTAGAGTGGCTCTGGTCACAATAGAGCAACGCCCCGGAGGGGCAGAGCATCGCCCCCTGGTGGGCAGAGCGTGGCCCCTGGTGGGCGTGCCGGGAGGATCCCGGTCGGGCGCATGCGGGAGTCTGTCTGACTGTCTCTCCCAGTTTCCAGCTTCAAAAAAATACAAAAAAGAAAATAATAAAATAAAAAATATATAGAATGCAATGCAAAGTTCAAATACTAGAGGAAGAATAAATCTCTTATAATCTACCTCCTCACTCCAAGAATTGTTTTAGTTCACCTTCTAAATTCTTCTGTAGACATTTTCTATATATTTTTGCTATTATCAAGATACAACAATAAATTAATTCTGTTCTCTACATACTATAAAAATACTTGTATTCTGTTCTTTCTAATAATTCTTTTACTTTTCTCTGTGTATGTAAATGCTTATTTGGATTACTTATAATTTTTCACAACAAAAAACATTATAATAAAATTCTTGTGCATATTTTTTTCACTGTTAGGTAATCTCAATTTTTTTATTTAATTTAAAATCATAAGTATGTATCAAAAGTAATATTATATATATTGAATATTGATATCTATGTGTGTATATATATACTACTAGGCCCTTTTTACTTCATTCAAGTCCTGAAAATACACAGTAATTAATGACTAAATGTTGAGAGCTGTTTGAAGAATTAATTGAAGTAATTTACTTTGGTCAGTTCATGTGTACTTAACTGATTTGTAAATCGAGTAAAATTACATTTACTGAGTATTCACAATGGAATACTTGTAGACTACACATTCATAAAAGAAGGTAAGTAATGAGAAAATAAGGCTTATTTAATCTTTATTTTGTTCCAATCATTGTTAGACATTTTTCCCGCAATTTAAATCTATAAATAATCCTGCACATTGTTCCTTATTAATCATTTAAATTTTTTTAATTTATTGATTATAGAGGGAGGGGAAAGGATGGGAGAGAGAGAGAGGTCAGTTTGTGGCTCCACTTATTTATGCATTTATTGGTTGATTCTCATATGTGCTCTGACCAGGGATTGAACCTGCAACCTTGGCATACCAGGATGATTCTCGAACCAACTGAACTACCCAGCCAGGGTCTTATTAACTAATATTATACATATAAAATCTAATGCTTACATTGGTAAAATGAATGAATAAACAGAAAAATAAAGCCCAAGTTTATAAAGTTTGTTAGCAGTACAGTTGAGACTTTATGTAAAATCTCAAATGCTAAGGTTAATACCATTCTAATTATACCATACTCTACAAGATATGAGGCAAAAACATTAAATACTATTTGAGTATACAATACAATTATCTACTTGTTCGTTTGTAAATGATATACCTATAAGGCACAATGTAGATATGATATATGGTTTCTTTTATTTACTGCAGTATAATTGACACATAATATAGATGTACAACATAGTGATTTGACATTTATATATGTTACAAGATCATACAATTACAAATTAATCATCACAAGAAGTCTAGTTGCCATTTGTTACCATAAAAATTGATAAAATTTTGTTTATATTCCTTATGCTGTACATTATATCTCCATAACTGGTTTATCTTATAACTGGAAGTTTATATATATCCCATTTCATTTATCCATTCAGCTACTAATAGATCACATATGGGGTTAGTATCCAAAATACATGAAGAACTTATACAACTCAACATAAAAAATCTAAATAAAATATGAGCAGAGAATTGAAATTGATATGTTTTTAAAGAAGACATACAGATGGCCAACAGGCATTTGAAAAGATGGGAATGCAAATAAGATATCACCTCACATCTGTCAAACTGCCTATTATTAAAACAAGCAAACAAACAAACAAAAACCAAGGAACTAACAGTGTTGGCAAATGTGGGTTAAAGGGAACCCATATGTACTGTTGGTGGGAGTGTAAATTTGTGCAAACACAATGGAAAACAGTATGGAATTTCCCTCATAAAGTTAAAAATAGAACCACCATATGACTTAGAAATTCCACTTCTGGGCATTATCTGAAGAAAATGAAAACACTATTTTGAAAAGATACATATAGCCTGCATTTAGTATGGCATTATTTACAATAGTCAAGATATGGAAGTCACCTACATAATATATGGTTTCTTATAATACAACGGGATCTCGTGAATTTAAATATACAATTTCCTGTAGAGAGGGATATCATTCAGCTGATTGAACTTTTCCCATGAGGCTGATTAGACAAAGGTGTCAATATTGCAAATTTAGACAGAAACATTTTCTTATGACTCAAATATTAAGTTTTGGAAAGGAAATCTTTTTCATAAGTCCAGATTGCTACTGGCAATATGGAGAATGCTAAAAGATTTAATAAAACATTTTGCAAAGCAAAACAAGCAAAGAGTATTTGCCAGAAATGAGAGCAACAAGATGAAGCATAATGCAGATGAAAATTACTGGAGTTTATTTATTACAAAGCATTCCGAGTGCTTAATGAAGACTCCTATCATGTCTTGATACATGGTAAATATTCACCTTCTCTCACAGCCCCTCTTTACTGTAACTGCCGGGTTTTCCCCCATGTTTGGAAATGGCTAACAAATATGGAGAACTTACATGTGCCACAGCAAGATCTTCAGTGAAATATTATAGATATATTTATTTCATTTTAAAGACCAATATAACTCTTATGAATGGTTTGGTCATATGGTGCGTGAACTCCTCTGTGATGGTTAGCTGCACGTCCATATACATGAACTAACATACCCCGGGTGGCAGCAACCCACTGCGGGAAGGTTTTTAGTTCAACCATGCATTCATTGCAAAGACGTGGCCAGTTATTCCCCAGGAAGTATTCACTTACCACAACATCAGGCTTTTTTATTGTACCACCTGCACATTTATTGGAATAAAACCCTGTATTTAAAGGAAACATAGCCAACCCACAGAAGGTAGAAGCAGTTAACCATAGGTGTCCTTTAAGAAGAAAGGAGTCATTGAATCTTCTTAAACTAGGGTAGAGCCGCATGCATCTGATAATGATTAAATTGTGTAACCATCAATAATCCTTCCCTTCCAGAGTTTTTGAAAAATGCCATTATACATTGAAGACAGAGGAATCAATCCCTTGATAAAATGTGCCTGGATCTTTGTGTTTTTCTGTTTGATTTTTTTTTTATTTTGTTTTGTTTTTACCTCCTTTTAACAAAGTGAAACATTAGGCTAGACTGCATATATATATATATATTAGAAATGAGTTTACTCTGATTGTTTGTGAATATCTTGCATGTATTGAGAAGTCCACAACCAACAGTTTATCTGGATTTCAGTAGGAACTCTTCTCACCCAACAGATACTTTACGTTCTGGAAGAAATCTGAGTGTGACAGAGATTTAAGGACCTTCTAAGGCAGACCCACGCTTTGGAACGGGGCGGAGTTCCCTCTCATTTGCTGTGGAAACTGAAGAAGGAGGAACTGGAGTCTGGTCTCATGGAAATGATCTCATTTGCCTTCTTTTTGTGGTCTGTATTTTTTTTCCTTGAAAAGTACATCAACCGCAGGCCTGCAGCTAAGGTGAAAATGGAAGACAATGAGCAAGGAAGGGAGAAGAGGTTTTGTCTCATTTTAAAGACCTGGATTCTGGCCCGGCCGGTTGGCTCAGTGTTAGAGCGTCGGCCTGGCGTGTAGAAGTCCAGGGTTCGATTCCCAGCCAGGGCACACAGGAGAAGCGCCCATCTGCTTCTCCACCCCTCCCCCTCTCCTTCCTCTCTGTCTCTCGCTTCCCCTCCCGCAGCGAAGCTCCATTGGAGCAAAGATGGCCTGGGCGCTGGGGATGGCTCCTTGGCCTTTGCCCCATGCGCTAGACTGGCTCTGGTAGCAACAGAGCGACGCCCCGGAGGGGCCGAGCATCGCCCCCTGGAGGGCAGATCGTCGCCCCCTGGTGGGCGTGCCGGGTGGATCCCAGTCTGGCGCATGCGGGAGTCTGTCTGACTGTCTCTCCCTGTTTCCAGCTTCAGAAAAATACAAAAAAATAAAAATAAATAAAAGACCTGGATTCTGCCTCTGCCCAGCTGTGTGACCTTGAGCAAACCCTCCCTCCCAAGGGCACTGCAGCACTAGCAGCAGTTAAACAAGTCACGGTATGGGAAACATTGAGCACACGGTTGACCGCTTCAGGTAGAGTTATAAAAGGATTCTAATAAACTGATTTCATATTATGCTGTGGTAGAGGATGCCTAGAATATGACCTTAGATAATGTATTACTAAAGCATGTCCTCAAAAAAAATTTTAATGATATGTTTGCCCTTGGTGAAGAGAGAGAGAGATAGAGAGAGAGAGAGAGAAAGAGAGAGAAACCTTTGCAATGATTTTTAAGAGGTCATGTTGTTAGGCCTGGGGATTGTAAAACAAATTGCTTGAGATCATGACATAAATTACATATCACAAGAATTGAATATTTAAGTGTTATTAAATTCAAACTCATGAAATAACTCTGTTAGTTTTGCTCCTTTCAAAGAACATCAGCCAGGGGACTTTTGAATACACCAAGCAGATTGGAAGAGTTGCTTAAAGATGGCACTAAAATTAAGTGACAACGGCCAGACTTCTTTGTGGCTTTTGGTGTGGCATCAGACTGTCTTTGAGAATGTACTGCTAAAGCCAGGAATTCATCCTAAAGTGCCTGGGCCCTAAAAAAACCCAGCGGCCACTTGGGTGAATCGTTTGCATTAAAGCCCTTGGTGTCTTCATGGCATTATTCCTCTTTCAGCATAGAATGGCCACCCAGTCAGTACCTAAGGTCTCAGGAGCCCAGAACAATTTCTTTAATGTTTACCACCTGCTGAGTTGGCATTCAGAGATCAAAGTGTGAGATGTGCACTGTGCCGTAAAGCTTTGCTCCTCTCCAGGGTCTTGGAGATACGGTTGGGTGGTGACAAGGAAGAAGGTGTATGTGCTTGAAGACCCGCATGGCTCTTAGGAGACAGTACCCAACAGTACTTAGCAAAGGCCCTGAATGTAACTCAGAGGAGACTTCCGTCTCCACTTGTTCCTCGGAAGATTTCCCAGATCACTGTGTAACAATAACACCTGATCAGAAACATGGTCTTGCCTGAAGCAGAGCACTTTGAAGAGACACCATTGAAATAGTTCTGGCTATTCTGAGACGAGAATGATATCACAACTTCTGGTTACCAGTGGATGCAAGGAACACTCGTCTGACCTTTCCTATGGCTAACTCTTGGTAATTAGAGGCAGTCTATCTCTATTTATTTTTGTAAAAACAATATTTTGAAAAGTACATATGTATTACTCTGAGAATCAGTAAAATAAAATTATAATATTATCAATCCAATAGAACCAGGTTTGTCTCTAAGGACACTTTACCCTTCTTTTCAAATCATAATTAAAGGAGAGTTTGGTTTAGGTAATGGACTCAATAATAAGATGGGGACGCCTGTTTTAAATATCACTCGGCAACAAAAACTGTTTGTTGTTTTGATTGTTTCCTTGCTTGCTTATTTATTTAGCCACCCATCCATCTATCCATTTCCTTTCTGAGTGATAGGATAACGTTGGGCCTCTATTAAAATGTGCCCATCAAATAGTGTACATAACACAGCTATATCTATCTGTATCTATCTATCTAATTTATCTGAGAGATCAGTGAGAAGAGGGGAGGCAGAGACAAACTCTCACATATGCCGGGACCAGGATCCACCCAGCAAGCCCACTAGGGGGCAATGCTCTGCCCATCTGAGGCCCTTGCTGGAACTTGATGTGGATCAGGGAGACTAAAAAAAAAAGCAAGTACAGGAACTTTTTGAAATGATTGAAATATTCTAGGTTGTATTGGTGATCACTCTTAAAATGGGTACATTTTATTATAGGTAAATTATACCTTAATGTTGATTTAAAATATATAGGAGAAAAATAAAATAAAGATATTTTCACTTATATATAGGTAAAATGATATGATTTTTATATGAGATATGTAAGATAAATGACGATTTCATTTCTAAACTTGATATATGGTATTATTGTTGTAATTTATGTATCTCTCAAAAGATAGTAGACTGTGTGGTTTGTAACTTTATTAAAAGTCAACAATAAACAACTTACTTATGATTTATGTTTTAAAACCTGAACACAAAGCTATAAACAATAATTTTCAAAATGCATTATCTTTCATAATTCTCAATGTAATTCTGAGATATGGATTTGATATATGAGCAGGAATTAGAGAAATCACTAACTTATGAGAAATATATCCTACCATCTAAAAAGTGAATTTAGCAGTGGCAGACTAAAAGTTGTCCTTGTTGAATCAGGTGACAAAGGGTGTTATACCTGAAGTCCTTCTATGTTTGGGGCTCTGTTTGCAATCTGCAAGGAATTGAACAACCTTGTGAAATCACGATAGTTTCCTAGAAATAGATATTGGCCTGTCACATAACATAATTCTGTTCAGAGCCTTAAGTTTTTCTCTGACGCACAGTTAACTTTAGAATAGTGCAAGAAGGGTATGGCTTTTAAAGTAGCTTTGAAACAGGGGGCAAGTCAGTGTGGCCAAAGAGAATTAGTTGTGCCAGGTGAAAGAAGTCATTGCTGAAGAAATTAAGTAGTGAAACCAAACAGGGTATATCTCAAGCTACAGTCAACCCTAACAATAGAAGCATTCATTTGACTCATGAACTTTTATGCTTATGATAGCAGTGACTTCATTACATGCAAGTTGGTCACTACGCTTTTGGGAACGACGACAAGCTTTGCTTCTGCATAACAAATATCATCAAATACAATAAGAATTATTATTTTTCAATGGAGGAAAAAAACTAATAGAAAGAAAGCCAAGCATGATAAGGATCACAGTTTAGGAGAATGAGAGGATGATATGAAGAACACACAGAGATGAACAACAGCAAAAAAAAAAAAAAGGAGCACTTCCATTATACTCCAGGCTCCAAGTGATAAAGGAAAAATGCTTTACAGTAGACTACGTGCCAATCACTCATATGCATTTTGTGCAATTTAGCAATCATCATACGCTCCCTGGGAGATTACTGTCACCATTTTATTGCACAAGAAATGTGAATAACTTGCCACAGGTGACACAGAAGTAAGCTGTGAAACTGAGATACGAATCTTAACAGTGCAGCTCCAAAGCCCATGGAGGCTTTTATTTTTCTTACCTCTTCCTGCACTTACCTTCCTGCACAATGATGAAGGCGTCCTCTCAGAGACCTGCTAGAGCAGCAGCACACTGAACACCCCACCCAGCTGAGACCACGGACAGGGTCCAGCATCAGGGAGGAGAGGAGGGGAGAAGGGACTCTACCAGTAGAGGGAGCTACAAGGCTCTTCTGACCAAGGAAGTGCATAATTCTCGGCCTTAGGGTCCACTTGGGGGGTGTAAGTCAACTGGTTACTACAGCCAGCAGAAAGCATATTCACCATAATGATTTGCTATGCAGACAGAGGGTTATAGTGCTAAATGGACATGATCACGTACGTAGCAAAGTATGACTGACGGAGGACATGTATTCAAAGCGGGAAGAAAGCACGTCCTTACTTTTCACCGTCTACTGACCATGTATACTCCGTGTGAGAACAAGTCCATTGCTACAGGGAGGTCAAGGATGTACCCCCAGGGATTTTGCAAATGAATGAGAAAATAAAGACCTTGACATCTAAAAGGGATTTGTAATGCTATACAAGCTGACTTTTGTTTACTGGTTTGTAAAAACAGATGAACTAGGAGAGGAGTTTATCTTATCTCATTAGACCTCTGGAATAACCTCTTCCCTTGAACACTAGCTTACTTCATTTGGACTAGAATATGATGACTTGAACAGATATGCTATTTAAAAACTTAGACCTATTAAGATAGGAGGCCAAGGGTCCTATAGATCAGGCAGAGATAATCTTATATCTTTCCTAAGATTTAAAAGTTAACAGCTGTCAGGGGAGTGCCTAAGTGGGGGAGGGTATGGGAGGATTGAGCAAAAAAAAAGAGAGGAAAAAATTCATGGGCATGAACAAGAGTGTGGGGAGGTAGCTGTGGAGGAAGGTGGAAGCTGCTACAAGCGGGAAAAGTGGTATTGGACTGTGCTTGACCTGGGGTGGTGAACACACACAATACAGTATACAGATGATGTGTCATACACATAAAATTTGTGTAATTTTGTTAACCGGGGTCACCTCAATAAACTCAATATAAAGGAAAAATAAAAAATAGGAATATTCAGATTAAACAAGTGATCATCAGCTTAGGCTAATTTATTCAATATAAAATAAAATTGCTGGACAAGATTATCAAAGGAATGTAACTGTTTAAAGTAGTAAAAAACATAAAAGTAAAAAAAAA
Organism: Saccopteryx bilineata; assembly: GCF_036850765.1. NCBI lineage: Eukaryota > Metazoa > Chordata > Mammalia > Chiroptera > Emballonuridae > Saccopteryx > Saccopteryx bilineata. Next base: position 12,569,943 of record NC_089497.1, read on the forward strand.
ACAATTAGAGGTAAGAGAAATGGTGGGTGAAATTCAAGTGAGATGGTAAGGGAAAGGATGGGGTATTAATTCTATATAATAAAAAGATATAGGATTCACTGAACACTCCGACTTGAATCAGAAATTTTTCTATATAATTTACAAAGAATATCTCTATTCCATTTCCAGTTATCTACTGATGCATAACAAATCACCCCAAAGTTAGTGTAGTTCAATAAACACTTTTTTATTTTTATGCTCATGCATTTAGCAAGTCTAAAATTTAGACAGGACACAATGAGGTCAGCTTTCCTCTGCTCCAAAACGTCTGGGTCCTTAGTGAGGGAGACACAAATGACTGGGGATATAGTCCCAGAAGACACTTTCATCAGATGGGAGGGCTCAACTATTGGTACAATAATAACTGTCAAATGCATGCATACATGAGACCTTCTCAGCATGAAAGTTTCAGGGTTATCAGGCTTCATTGTGCCTCAGGATTCAAAGAAATAAAGTCATGACCTTCTATTTTATTCAATTAAATCCTAAACAGTGAATGCTTAGCAACATTAAAATATTTCTGTAACATACCCATCTTCTCTGATACCAGTTCTTGACTTCCAGAGATATCCAAGAAGTTGTAGTAAGTGGGACAGTGGTTTCCATACCAGAAGTTATGACAGCAAAATTCAGAAAGTCTTCCCCTTCTTCAACTTTATGATGATATTAATTATAAATGGAGATATATCATGTACAATATTAACACATATCTTTAGAAATTTAACTTCTAACATTGCTCCTAAGTAACATTGTATCTTGACCCTTGTTAGGGTTTCATTAGATGATAAATTTCATTAAGTTTATTATTGAGTCGCTTTACTTTTAATGTCACCTGGAAAAATATTATCCTTCAACAAGGCACAGTTTAAATGTCACATTTTTGGTGGCATTTCCACCTCCTCTCGGCAGATATCTTTATGAATATGGCTCTGTCTTTTGTGTTTGGATACAGCTTATTAAAAATAAGGACATGGTCTCATTTGTCTTTTATTTCCAGGATCAAGTATAATGTGTCATACATAGTACATACTAAAATGTATCTTATATAGCTTACAGACTTATAGAAACAGAGAGTAAAATGGTGGTTGTCAAGGGTTGGGAAGTGGGAGAAATGAGATTGTTGGTCAAGAATACAAACTTTGCTTCCAGTTTAAAAAATAATAAATTCTAGGGATCTAATGTATAACATAGTGAATATAGTTAATGATACTGAATTATGTATGTGAAAGTTGCTAAGAGAGTAACTCTTAAATGTTCTTATTTCTCTCTCTCTTTCTCTCTCTCTCTCTCTCTCTCTCTCACACACACACACACACACACACAAAATAGCAGTTACGTGATTTGATGAAGGTGTCAGCTCACCTTATTGTGGTCATCATTCAGCATTATATAATTCATCAAATCACGCTGCACACCCTAAATGTAAACATATTTATATTTCAATTATATTTTAATAAAGCCAGAAAAAATAAGGATGAAAAACCCAAATATATGTCTTAAAATGATTAATATAGTATGAAATAAAAAATAAAACAGTTCACAAATTGAAGCCAGAAATTCCTGGAAAGCAAATTTTATATATATATATATATATATATATATATATATATATATATATATATATATATATCTTTAGAAGAGGCCAGTGATATTCCCGTTATGTTAAAGGCAACAAATATGTGATACATATTTGGGTTCTGATCCATACTACGAACTATGATCCATGTTTTAAAAACCTGTCAGCAAAACTTAGCTTGTATTGTAATACTCTTGAAACTGTGCAGGTCTCTGGGAAAGACCACGTGCACGGAGGACATTTGATGGAAATAGAAGCGGAGGGATCCATAGAGAAGGGACTGGGTGGGCCAAGTGTTGTCGCTGGCAGACCTGCTATCACTCCCCCAGGAGCTTGTCAGAAGCGCAGAAGCCCAGGCGTGACCTTGGCCCTGTTGAATCAGAATCTTCATCAATGTGATCCTGGAGTGATACATGCGCCACTTGTGGGGTTTTTTGTTGTTGTTGTTGATTTGTTTGTTTTCTTTTTGAGAGAGAGAGAGGGGGGCAGGAAGGGAGATGAGAAGCATAAACTCACAGTTGTGCCACTTTAGCTGTTCAGCCCCTTCCGTTTTGAAAAGCACTGAGCTAAAGGTATCAGGACACTTTTCAAAAGGTCCTGCAAGAATCTTAGAGTTGCTGCTTAACTTACATCTGAGGAAAGTAGGTACTTGTTTGTCTCACTAAGTCACATTAATCCAGAGAAAATAACACAATTCCAAACCTAATTTACTCAGGCTTTAATGGTTAAGGAGAAATTCAAATACCAGTTTCAATGCCTCAGTAATCAGTTCCTGAAATGGTAGCAGTTTTCTTAGACTACAGACGTTTTCAGGCTGCAATGTTCAGTTGCTGGGTTTTGATCAATCTCTGTGTTAGCTTTTTTCAGTTTAGGCATCTGGTGAAGCAATCTAAAAGACCTTTTTATTTATCAGGACCAGTCAGCTGCAAAAAAGCTATGGAGAGGCTGAAAGGTGTTATTTGCAATGAGTATAGAATAAGCATTTGTAACATGTTGCTTTTTGCCTGAAGATGAAAGTTTCTTAGAAGGATATATCCAGCTGTAACTAAATACTTTCATAATATCCTTTAAGCAACTTAGTTTTTAAAACTTACGACAAATCTTACTTTTTGTTATCAGTTATAAATCAGATCGATGTTAAAGAGTATTATTTTAAATGTTAAAAGGTGCTCTTTATATGTCTTAAAGAACCTAAACTTTAAGTTTTGTATTCTGCTTAGAAGAGTAGCTGGATTTCACTTTATCCGTTGTGTTATGTGTCAGAAATACAAAAATAAAATAGATGCCCTTTGTTTCCTCTGGGGCCTTCTCAAGTTCAAGTAGAGAGAGAGAGAGAGAGAGAGGAAAAGTTATAGTTCTCTCTTCTTTATGATTTGATGAAAGCCCCCAAATGAAATTAATAATGATTTTACTTAGTCTTTCACACTAAGAAAGGACAGATGTTTTAAGTGTATATATATGTTTATAATAAGCCTATATAATTGGTGAACTTTACATATAAAGGCATCACTAGAAAGTGGGATTATGATTCAGTCATGAAAAGAGAAAGCAGGAATTGAATTGTGTAAAGTTTCCAGGCATACAAAGAGAAATTGTTTTTCTCAACAATAATTCAGACAACATAAACAATCAGTATTGACTGTTGGAATCCCATTTCTGACTTGTCTCTGTTTATGTAATCTAGGCTTTGTCTCTCTGTGTAGCTATCTGTGGTAGGCAGAATAATGGCCCCCAAAGACGTCCACATCCTAATCCTGGGAAGCTGTGACTATGTTAGGTTACAGAGCATATTGTAGGTAGGTTGCAGCTAGAATGAAGACTGCCAGTAAACTGACTTAAATAGGGAGATTATTACGGGATAAACTGACTTAAATAGGGAGATTATTACGGGATTATCTGGATGGACACGATATAATCACAACCCTTTAAAGTGGGAGTGGGAGGTAGATGTGAGATAGCAGCATAGGAAGGACTGATCTAGGTGGAGGGAGAAGGCAATGAACCAACACAAGATTGTGGAGTCTCCCCTAGAGCCTCCAAAAAATACACATTTTGCCAATACTTTAACCTTAGGCTTATGAGATTTGTGTTGAACTTCTGATCTTTAGAAATAGAAAATAAAGAATAAAAAAAAGGGTTGTTTAAGCCGCTATGTTTGTGGTATTGTCATAGCAGCAATGTAAATTTTACACACCCTCTGACCATGACTTCTGTGTTCACATTGCAACTACAAAATGATATATAATAGCTACTGTGTAGTATATCAAGAGCGCCTACTATGTGTTACGAGCTATGTGCTAGGAACCCAAATTTGTTTTAGTATTATTATAATTATTCAGTACTATTTTAGTTCTTACAAATCTCTTCAAAAATTATAAATGTATAAATGAGGAAATTAAAGCTTATGTAAAATAGCTTGTCATCAAGTAATGGTTGAGCAAAGTTTTTTTTTTTTTTTTTAATTTTATTTATTCATTTTAGAGAGGAGAGAGAGAGGGAGAGAGAGAGACAGAGAGAGAGGAGAGAGAGAGACAGGGGGGAGGAGCTGGAAGCATCAACTCCCATATGTGCCTTGACCAGGCAAGCGCAGGGTTTCGAACCGGCGACCTCAGCATTTCCAGGTTGACGCTTTATCCACTGCGCCACCACAGGTCAGGCTGAGCAAAGTTTTGAATATAGGTGTTTCTAACTTATTTTAACAACTGAATCCTTGTCACTATAGCCACTGTCTCTCAGTGAGTATAATCTTTCTTGAGTTGATTTACGCAAATAACTATCTGTATCATCTCTGGATAAGAACCAAAAACAGGAACTGTATCGCTATGTGTTGTTATCTAGAAACAATCTATAAATCTCAGTAATTAGATACGTTTACTGTTACAGAATACAGTGACAAGAGTCTTTGTAGATAGAAACTGAGTAAATGTGCACCTCTCTTTGGAAGGATACACTTAGGCTTTTTCTACCTGAATGATTATTTGTGTTGACCCAAATAATTATTTCAAGTTTATAACGAGTGACCAGAAAGGTCAAATTTATGGCTCAAATACTATTTAGTAATATCTCCTATACTTCCTCCTCAAGAAGAATTTTTTTTTTCTAAATAATACAATATAAATACATTTCCTTGGGAAAAATCTGCTACTATGATTATGATGAAATAATCATAATCCACTGTTGTTTGGATAGACATGTGTCCCCTCGAGCAGTGTTTTGTCCACAAAGCTACAAAAGTATTTCCTTGTGCTCTTCTGTCTTCTGGGGGCTTTAGTGCCTGGTAAACCTGGAAGTGTCTGTTTACGATCTGTGATGTTGCCCTGTGTTTTCCCTTTATGCCTCCTCGTTCCTTTGCTGGAGGTGAGGAGGGAGGAATGGCTAAGGGAGTGATACCAGTGCTGTCTTTATTTCTGCTGAAAGCAGTACAGGCACCTGCAATTTAAAGTCACACACTCATGTTTCCAACATTACTGTTTTCTGACAGCTGACTCAATGGCTCAGCAGACACTGTTAGTGCCCTCTTCCCAAGGATGCGATTTTCACTCGATATGTAATTCAGAGCTTGGCCTCTCACTTCCTTAGCTGTCTGAACGGGAGCCTCCTAGCAGCAGGTCACTCAGATCCTAGGATCCTAGGAAGAAAGGGCTGACTCCCACTCATTTATTTATTTTTTTTTAATTTTTTTATTTTTTGTATTTTTCCGAAGTTAGAAGTGATGAGGCAGTCAGACAGACTCCAGCAGGCACCTGACTGGGGATACACCCGGCATGCCTACCAGGGGGCGATGCTCAGCCCGAGCCATTCTAGCACCTGAGGTGGAGGCCACGGAGCCATCCTCAGCGCCTGGGCCAACTTTGCTCCAATGGAGCCTTGGCTGCAGGAGGGGAAGAGAGAGAGAGAGAGAAATGAGAGGGGAAAGGGTGGAGATGCAGATGGGCACTTCTCCTGTGTCCTCCGGTCGGGAATCAAACCCGGGACTTCCACACGCTGGGCCTATGCTCTACCACTGAGCCAACCAGCCAGAGCCCTGACTTCCATTCTTGAACAGACCATTAAAGAAGTCCCATCCTGCAGACTCAGTAGCTGTCTATGTTCCTGTTTGAAGCAGGACGAGTGGGCAGTAGAGTGGTGACAAAATTAATGAGGCTTTAGTGAGGTGAACAAGCCTTTCAATGATACTTTAGAACTAATTAGAAATGTTTTCTTCTGCTGCAGAAATGAAATAAAATTTTAGAATAGATTTTTAAATTTCAATAAATGATTATGCTTATTCTTGAATATATAAGTTTATATGTTTATGGTGACTAATTTTTTTCCACTTAATTTATTTTTGGCCAAAAGAAGTGTGGGCTATAAATTATATTTTAATATATTTGATCCAAAGATTCCTTTTTTACTTGATTCTAGAAGGCTAAATTTTATTATTCAAATGCAAATATTTTATAACTGGAGTATATATTTAATAATATAAACCAATTTTAAAAGTCTGTCTGTGAGACTCATAGAAGAGTTGAAATTTTTGAGTGCTGTTAATATGGAATCCAAGAAATAGGACGAACATTTCAGCCCCGTAAAACAGAAGTAATTATTTTATCTTATTATGTATTTACATAGATACAATAATACCCAACTCCTTCTTTTCATACGATGTTAGCATATTTGAAAATAATAAAAATATTTCGGAAGACAGACAAATTCTTCCAGTTACCACTGCTCACATTTATTTATTTATCTATTTAACTTTGTAATCGAAGAGCCAAGATCTACAAGGTTTCTCACATACCTTAAATTTACTGGGTAAATAATATGAGGGAAACGGTTAAATCATTATATTTTAATATTGACTTCACTGATATTTTAGATAAGTACGTTCTCGTTGGCTTGCCCAATCAGAATCTGAATTCGCAAGGCGACGATCACACCCTGACAGCATCCCACTAAGCTGGGTTTCTTGCTTAAGAAGTGAAGAGAAGAATGACACTAAACGTCTGTTCTGTTGCTCACCCAGAAACACGTCTAGATCTCCCAGGTGCCAACACTTCTGAATCAAATAACAAGTCTCCGTAGTTGTGAGCCACTTTGCCCACATTCTGCTTGGGGATCATCACTTCATTGCCACTCTCCCTCACTCAGTCCTCACGGTATTTATCTGGTCTGTTTTCTTTTTTTTTTTTTTTTTTTTTGTATTTTTCCGAAGCTGGAAACGGGGAGAGACAGTCAGACAGACTCCCGCATGTGCCCGACTGGGATCTACCCGGCACGCCCACCAGGGGGCGATGCTCTGCCCACCAGGGGACGATGCTCTGCCCCTCCGGGACGTCGCTCTATTGCGACCAGAGCCACTCTAGCGCCTGGGGCAGAGGCCAAGGAGCCATCCCCAGCGCCCGGGCCATCTTTGCTCCAATGGAGCCTCGCTGCAGAAGGGGAAGAGAGAGACAGAGAGGAAGGAGAGGGGGAGGGGTGGAGAAGCAGATGGGCGCTTATCCTGTGTGCCCTGGCCGGGAATCGAACCCGGGACCCCTTGCACGCCAGGCCGATGCTCTACCACTGAGCCAACCGGCCAGGGTCACTGGTCTGTTTTCAAACAAGAAATCACTGGTTTGCCTAGCCTGGTTTCCACTATGGATTTGAAATGATGGTCTATCCGCTTGCAATCTGGCATCCTTTGGCAAATTGCTTGGTCTTTTGACTCTCATGGTTTTTACGCTGCTTAACTCCAAGTTTTGATGTCCTTCACACTGCCCAAGCCCCTGAGGACACTCTCTATCCAGACCCTTCCTGTCTGAGGAGAAGGAACAGTGTACTGGAAACTCATGTCTATGTTTTCATTTGCCTCAATGACTTTGGGAGTAAACAAATTGGCAAATAACACTCTTAAAGTACTGTTGCGAGGGGAGCATTCAATGGTGTAATGCAACCAATATCTCAGGAGATAGTCTATGTTCAGGTTAGACCCAGAAGTGTGGCTCTTTTTGCTATACGCCAGGGTGAAACACCACCATTCCTAGGAGCAAAGAGAAGGTAGATTGTTGTCAGGATACATACGCACAAAATGGCTCAGATTTAAAAAGAAGAAAGCCATCCTTGCAATAATAAGTCAGACAGACAAGGGGTATATTGTACACCCACAGGAAGGACATAATTTGTGACATTTAAGGTTCTGAAATGCATACTAAGAACTAATAATGAGATCATTGCAACAAAGAATTACAATGGAGGAGTGGAAGTTTTGAGGCAACAACATGGAATAAACAGTTTCTGTGAGAAGGAAGAATGAGATGAGGCTCCTTTTATCCCTGTTGGTAAAATCTCCTGCCACTTCTCTGACAGAAGATCACCATGGTTCTATAACAGAATTCCATGGCACATTCTCTCTGCGTTCTGTATATAAGAATGCTCAAATTCTAAGTATAGAAAAGTATAGAATTCACACCCCAAATGATAGAATTGTTAGATTCTAACATATTAATTCAACCAATCTTTTTCTTGTCACCATGCAGTTATACTTAGAGAACACTTTTCCTGTGACATTATGTCACAGTGTCTGCTTCAGAAGTCCCATCCAGGGGACCCCAGATCAGAGTCTGGGGCTCGCTGTTGTAAGGGAGAGAGACCAGCAGAAGTGAGCCAACAGAGACCACTGACAGTGCTCTGGGAAAGCCAGCTTTACAGAGCTCAGTCCACTTTGTGTCTAAAATACACCGAGAAGGGAGTGATCTTGCTTTTCTGCTTTCAACATTGCATTGTCTTTACACAGCAGTCCCCAACAAGCTGAGGAAGATGTACACGCTGTAATGATAACTACCCGTACACTTTACAGCAGGAGTTGGGAACCTATGGCTCACGAGCCAGAGGTGGCTCTTTTTTTTTTTTTTTTTTTTTGCATTTTTCTGAAGTTGGAAACGGGGAGGCAGTCAGACAGACTCCCGCATGTGCCCAACCAGGATCCACCCGGCATGCCCACCAGGGGGCAATGCTCTGCTCATCTGGGGCGTTGCTCTGTTGCAACCAGAGCCATTCCAGCGCTTAAGGCAGAGGCCACAGAGCCATCCCCAGCACCCGGGCCAACTTTGCTCCAATGGAGCCTTGGCTGCGGGAGGGGAAGAGAGAGACAGAGAGGAAGGAGAGGGGGAGGGATGGAGAAGCAGATGGGCGCTTCTCCTGTGTGCCCTAGCCGGGAATCGAACCTGGGACTCCTGCATGCCAGGCTGACGCTCTACCACTGAGCCAACCGGCCAGGGCCCAGAGGTGGCTCTTTTGATGGCTGCATCTGGCTCACAGACAAATATTTAATAAAAAAAATAATAACGTTAAAAGTATAAAACATTCTCATGTATTACAATCCATTTATTTCCTACCGCTCATGTTCATGGTTGCGGGTGGCTGGAGCCAATCACAGCTGTCCTCCGGGACAACACCAAATTTTTATTGGATAATGCGTAAAGTACACGGGTCACGGGTCGTTGTATGACTCTCACAAAATTACATTTTAAAATATGTGGCGTTCATGGCTCTCTCAGCCAAAAAGTCTCCCAACCCCTGCTTTACAGCATGGCGTTGTGCGTGAGAGCTTGGGCTTCGAAAGGAGACTGCCTGACCGGGCATCCTGGCCTGTTTGTTTTCATTCTTTTCACTAGTGAGGACAACTCACATCCAGTTTTGTTGTAGATGTTGTCCATCTGTCTATTTGTACTGGGATATGACCTACCATCTTGCCAGAATTCCCTTTGTTTATTTTTAAAATAAAATAGTCTTATTACTTATGGTATTTCTTTCCTGAAAGAACATGCCACGTTGATTATTTTTAGGGAGGTTTTTTGGAAGGCAGATTTTATACCAGAAAATAAAATTTTAATGATATTTAGAATTTTTGTGTCATAAATGTGTGCGCGTGTGTGGCCCGTCCAGCTGGTCTTGGAAGGTTTGTTAAGAGTCTAGAGGATTCAGTTATTGTACAACAAGTCCTGGGGGACAACAGGCCTTTGTCTGAGCCCTCAGGACGAGTTCCTCAGGTGACAGAAGCTACAATAAGTAGTGACTTTGCTGTGCTGGGCCACAGGGTACCCAGCGTCAGGTTTAAGCACACGTATTGTGCTACAGTCTCTCCTCAATTCTGAAGCAGGAGGAGATGTCCTAAACTTTTAAATCTATTTATTCTCCTTCACCTTGGAAGAAATTTAAATGTTTAAATAAAAAGGAGATTTGTTGAGTTATCATTTTGTAGTTATCATTTTGTTCTAAGTTTAGATTTTTTTAAAGAATATATTATAATTGATAAATTATATATAATATATATAAATTACATATATATTATAATCACAAATTATGCGTTATTAGGATAAATGCGTCCCTGACATGTTCTCTTGTCTTTGGAGTGAAAGCAGCGAATGAGAAGGCAACAAAAACATTTTGCTTACAAGGAAATAAAGATGATTCTGAATTTTTAATAACAGAGAAAATTCAAGACTAACATCATTATTCAAAGAGCTTAGAAATAGATATTCAGCAGCATAAATCTCCCATAAACAATCATGCATTCTCAACAGTACGAAGATTTAGATTAGTCCCTTTTTAGTTTTGTTTGCCCTTAAAGTAGTAACAGAGGTAATTTTCTATTGAATTAAAATAAGCTGTAGGCACATGTCCATGGATCATGACACACGTTAATAATAAAGACTATTATTGTTGACAGGGGAGACTGAGTCTACCAGATGACAGGCCTGATGCATCCCTTGGTGCTCATGCATGCTGGGTAAGTGGGACTTAGTGAATTGTTAACAAAATGGTATAATTTGTATAAATGTTTGGTATTGCCACTTTTGAGATAAAAATGCTTCTATAAATTGAATTTCCAATATTTTAATCTCTTTCAGTTTAAATATTATTATTTTATCAGTAGTCAACCTAAACTAAGTGGGAAATGCTGAAATGAGGTAGTTTTGATGTATAATTGGGAAGAACTCACGAGTAGAGCTATACCAATGATGTGTTAATGTTAGATAATTAATTTTATTTTGCTTGGCACTTGGTAGGTTCTTTTGATATGAAACTTCTCTTTTTCATCACTAGGAAATATTCTTCTATTTTTCTTGAATTATTTTCTTTCCTTTATTTTTTCAGTTTCCTTCAAATCCTCACCAACCTTGAGAACACCTCCCAGACATGTGCTTAATATCCTAATATATTGTTTTTATGTACAGAAATTTATTTGTACTAATGTTTAGAATACAGGAAATAAAAAAAGGAAAGAAAGAGAGAAGAAAGAAAGAAAAAAGAGAAGGGAAGAAAAGGGAAGGGAAGAAAAAAGGGAATGGAAGGGAAGGGAAGGGAAGAAAAGGGAAGGGAAGAAAAGGGAAGGGAAGGGAAGAAAAGGGAAGGGAAGGGAAGGGAAGGGAAGAAAAGGGAAGGGAAGGGAAGAAAAGGGAAGGGAAGGGAAGAAAAGGGAAGGGAAGGGAAGAAAAGGGAAGGGAAGGGAAGGGAAGAAAAAAGAAGGGAAAGGAATGGAAGGGAAGGGAAGGGAAAGGAATGGAAGGGAAGGGAAGGGAAGGGAAAGGAATGGAAGGGAAGGGAAGGGAAGAAAAAAGAAGGGAAAGGAATGGAAGGGAATGGAAGGGAAGGGAAGGGAAGAAAAGGGAAGGGAAGAGAAGAGAAGGGAAAGGAAGGGAAGGGAAGGGAAGGGAAGGGAAGGGAAGGGAAGAAAAGGGAAGAGAAGAAAAGGGAAGGGAAAGGAAGGGAAGGGAAGAAAAGGGAAGGGAAGGGAAGGGAAGAAAAGGGAAGGAAAGGGACGAAGGAAGGAAGGAAAAAGTTAATATCCTGGTTAGACACTTCATATCTCGCTTTCTTTTTCTATACATCCATGAAATTAACTATATAATACTGCCTCTTCAGAAAAAAAAACACCACCTTTTTAAAATAAATAATGGCATTCCTGGCTTCCCTATCTCCAAATAACTCAGAATCATTGAGCTATTATCCTATTTTTAAATTGTTCTTTAAAAAAAATACAAATTACTACCTTTTATAGCTTTTTAACATGCATTTTTAAATGCTTAATTTCTTTGTTATTGATTTCTTTGGCATCCTTATCTCCATTCTTTCTAACTTGCTGCAAAATTCAGTTCTCGTTGTACTTTGCCAGCACCTCCCTGCCCTCTGTTCTCAGCCAAGCAGCCCCTTAGCTCACTCTCTTTTAAACATTGATGATAGTCTCAAACTATTTCTTATCTACAGTGTTACAAACCAAAGGTTCCAAAATTTCATATTCACATTTTAACACAAAGAGCTACAGTTATTAAAAATTAATGTTTTTTTTTATCCTTTCTGGGCAATGTGAATGTTATCTTATAATAGCAAAAAAACAAAAAAATATTTTTCAAGGATTTTTTTGGCATTGACACAGTTCATGGGTGTCAATGAGTAGTCAGTTTTGTGGTGTAAGCAAGGCATCTTCACAGAAACAAACAGAAAGACCCTCGCAGCTCAGGTCTTTGTCCTTTTTGGTATGTGTATATGTATATATGTGTGTGCTTTCAGAGATCTACGTCTATTTGAAGGGGACTTATAATTCTAGGTAAATAAGTCTTTAATACATATTTGAAACTCATTAGTTGACTAAGAATATAATTTATGTTATTTCAAATACATATTACCATGAGCTTCTAATTTCAAGTCCATCTTATGATAAGTTTCTACTTTATATGATACTTCTATGAGGTGATATATAGGATCATTAAATAGAAAATCAAAGATGACATCATTTTCATCAGCTTGAGCTTAAAGAGAAATCCTATCTGGGTCAAGTTTCTCAGGCTCACAGATTATAGAAGCATCTGTTTATATACAATACTGCAAATGATAAAGCAAAATTTAAAGTGCAGACAGAGTGCAAAAGCCTCATAATTTGAACTACTCTTTTTAGTAATAGCTAATATCAAATTAAAAAATAAGGCCATGGTTTTATAAAACAAGAACTATTAAGTACTTTTTAGTTTAAAAATCCATGCATAACAGCTCTGGAAAAAAAAAAGAAACACAAAAGATTCTTATTTACATGCATTAAATGTGAGAATATAAAACCTGTCTATAAATCAGGTATGAATTTTTCTATAATTGTGCTTTTCAAAGTAGATAATTAAATTGCTATGTCTTTGGGCAAAGGTTAGTTTGTTGGGATGGTGCAGATTCATCTCTCTAAGGCATTTGTTCTTAATCGCCATGAATAAGCTTGAAGGCTTGGCAACATTCCATCGAGCCTCAGATACTGTGAAAATAGCAGAGATTCACTAAGAAACAAGCTAATAGGTTTTTTTTCTTGTTTTGTTTTGTTTTGTTTTCTGAAGCTGGAAACGGGGAGAGACAGTCAGACAGACTCCCGCATGCGACCGACCGGGATCCACCCAGCACGCCCACCAGGGGCGACGCTCTGCCCACCAGGGGGCGATGCTCTGCCCCTCCGGGGCTGCCGCAACCAGAGCCACTCTAGCGCCTGGGGCAGAGGCCAAGGAGCCATCCCCAGCACCGGGCCATCCCTGCTCCAATGGAGCCTTGGCTGCGGGAGGGGAAGAGAGAGACAGGGAGGAAGGAGGGTGGGGATGGAGAAGCAAATGGGCGCCTCTCCTATGTGCCCTGGCCAGGAATCGAACCCGGGTCCCCTGCACGCCAGGCCAATGCTCTACCGCTGAGCCAACCGGCCAGGGCCAAGCTAATAGTTTTATGTAGTCACCAGTGAAGTCTAGAAGCCCCTCCCTGTTGTCATCTACCAGTTAACCTACACTATGTTTGGACATTTGGGAAGGTGAGCCCATGGACCCTCAGGGTTTCTTGGTTCATTCCTGAGTTTGGCTTAGTGTTGGTGCCCTGAGCTAGATAGAGGTCAAATGATATGAACTTTGACTCAGACAGAATAAAACCTCTCATTTTCAAATTTATCACTGAATACCTGTCATCTGATTTTGCATTTCTATTAAAATGTTTTTGTGCTGTATCTTTAAACAATTATTGAGCATAATTTCAAATACAACTTTTAAGAGAGTCCTAAAACAAGCTTGGTAGGATACAATGACAAAATCGATGTCTAGACAAAAATAACTGAAGTCCTGTGTTGAGAAAATATTAGCGTCAATCCCTCTTAATGAGGAAAAAAAATAACCGCAGCTACTTTGATCCTGATTTGAAGTTAGAAAGATATGACTATCTTTATGTTATCCAGCATCCCAGTCATATAGCTTAAAAGAAATAGGACAAACAATGATAAACTATATGTGAAATATGCCATTCTCTAAGGCACAACTGTTAGAGACATAAATATATTACAGGTATCATTTTAAAGTATTGAACCCAAATTTTGCTAAATTTTATCAATGTGCTCTTAAATTACCAACAGGATATCTAAATCTCACTGGAAAAAAAATTTTCATATGGCTATTAGTGCATGTTCGATGATTATTTTTGAAGAGCTTATTTAATGGAACTGAGATCTCCATTGCTCACAGTAACGGCGATTTTTCTAAAATAAATACCTGTTTTCAGATTTCCCTTCCTGGCCATTAAACACTTTGTGCTTTCCAGTAACATTTTATGACTTCTCTGGGATATTCAAGAAGATTTTCTTTGTCTTGTTATTTGAAGAAAAGAGTTTTCCCCTCATCTTAAGACCTTTGATATGTATGTTGACATCTACAATTTGTACTCTTAATGGAAATGTCTTTAATAACTTGAAATGGCAACATCAATGGGGAAGCAGCAGAATGGAGACTATTTTTTAAGAAGAAAGATAACATTTTTTGTTAGTCTTGACTAACAAGATTTATAAAGACAAAAACACACTTGTAATTGCTTTTTTTTTTCCTGGTTAGAAAGGGTTTCCTTCCTGACACACTTACATCATATTTTAATCTTAAATATAATTTCGTTAGTTAATTTTGATTTAATCATTTTCACTGTATCCACTGACTGTTGAACATTTGTGAGTTACCACACTTTAAAAATAAAGACATCACTATTATTGTTATATAATTATATCAGCATGAAAACTTTTACTATTTAGTAAATTATTGCCTAGTAGAACATCTGTTCTTAATCACCAAAATATCTGTGGCACAAAACATAGCCTAGGATTTTTCTTATCAGTAATAGTTCAGTTTATCACCATGTAATATTTACTCTAGCTCATTATTATTTTTAACAAGCCTTTTTTATCACTTGCTGACAGAAGGACTTTTAAAAGCTGTTGTATTTAAAACTGAATTTTTCTTGGTTAGTTGCCCACTTTTTTGCAAAATATTTTAAATAAATGTAAGAGCAATTTCAGCATAAATATACTGAAGCTGGTCCTGGCCAGTTGGCTCAGCAGTAGAGCATCTACCCGGAGTGTGGAAGTCCCAGGTTCAATTCCTACTTAGGGCATACAGGAGAAGCGCCCATCTGCTTCTGCACCCTTCCCCTTCTCCTTCCTCTCTGTCTCTCTCTTCCCCTCCTGGAGCCAAGGCTCCACTGGAGCAAAGTTGACGTGGGCGCTGAGGATGACTCTGTGGCCTCTGCCTCAGGCGCTAGAATGACTTCAGTTGTAGTGGAGCAATGCCCCAGATGGGCAGAGCATCACCCCCTAGTGGGCATGCCTGGTGGATGTCAGTTTGGTGCATACAGAGTCTGTCTGACTGCCTCCCCGCTTCTAACTTCAGAAAATACCAAACAAACAAACAAACAAACAAACTGAAGCTAATGGACAGAGTTTGTAGTAACAAATAATTGCTGTATCATATTTTTTTAACCTATTTACTGGACTCCTAAACACTGTTGGCTAATATATTCAGAGTATCTTCTCAGTTTGTATGTCTCTTTACACTGGTAAACAACATTTATTCTGCATTTCACATTTACTAACAGCTCCCCAAACTTATCTATGCATCAAAAGGAAGGCTTTTAAAGTGAAATAATCATAATTTTCACTGGGCTTACAAATCACAGTAATAGAGTAATCACTTGTAATAGAGTACAAGTATTACATATGTATTGTTAAAATGTACCAAAAAAATACCAACTTTTGAGAAGCTTTTTTATATTTTGAGATTGCCCAGTTGTGTTTGACTTTGATGTTAAGAATAATTTTAAAGAGTTTACTTTTATTCACTGATTATTTAAAGAATCAAATTATTACATTCATTCTAGTCTGTAATTTCGAACAACAGAGTAAAATAGTTGTTACACCTAAGGGCTATTTGGATCTGAAATTAATTTTATTTCTTTGCTAGATCATTTAATACTAATTCCTTTCATTTTCCCTACTTTGTTTCAGATCATTTGTTTCCTCTACACAAATAACGTCATTAGCATCAACAATTATTGTTTCAAACGTGTTTTCATGTGATGATAGCAATCCAAAAATAATTTATTCATTGTTCTGTCCAAAATTCAGTTATTACCAATGAGGCAATCACTCTACCTTTAATTATGCTGCCTGAAAAGGCTTACAATGTCTTCGATTCTGAACAGAACATTCCTGAAAAGCAATTCACCTTAAACTATTGAGCTAAGAAATTAATGGCTCTGTCTACTGTGGCTGTTTCTGGCAGATTACTTGAATAAGATAAAGTTTTGTGTAAAGCACATCCTTCTAATCCTTTGTACTTGGACTGTGATCTATCATGAAGTTTGATGACTTTCCTCCAACTCATCAAACTGATCAAATTTTTTCACTTGTACTAGTCACTTCCTGTGTTGTGCGTTTTAGTTGTTGAGTGTGTGTTTGTACAGGGCAGAGAGGTTATTACATGAAGAATTGTGTCTTAAGGAGTCATGTGACACGAAAAAGTATAGCTATTTGTAAAATAAAAATAAACTAGCTCTTTACCCCTGACTTTTAAACTTGTTTTTCTGACACATACCAAGAACACAACTAGTCCTCCTTGCATGGTCTATCCCAGAAAACATGCTTTTAGAAAAGAATGTGATGAATTCGTTCCTGATGAATTCATTATACTGAGATATAAAAGATGAAGGGTTCAAATATTGCTAAGAAACAGGACATAGTAATTTTTTTCAAAGGAATATTGCAAATATTTATGCTTAGCTAAGTAGATTAGTATAATTGCTTTCCAAAATAACAATCATGGTTAGAATATACAGTTTATATTAAGAAGTACATGAGCAAGAATCAGTTATATAGGTTTTACATATATTATCTCTTTTATTAAACAGCAGTTCTTTGAGGCAGGTAATATTATTATCCCTAGTGTGCATATATGTACCTTTAAATAAGTCTCCCTGAAAACATATTGCTCAGGCAATTAGTAACACATTTTAAATTATTTGGATAGTGGAGAGTTCTTCACTTCCAGGATAATAGTAAGTATTTAAAAATGAGGGAAAGAGAACAGAGGGAAAGGGGATGATAGGATGGGATAATCCTGGAGGGAAGGGGGGAGGGCATTATGGGGAGGAGGGGCAAGGGGGATGTTGAGCGGAACATGGGGGAGGGGGGATGCATTGGGGAAACACTAGAATCTATGTAAACACAAGAAATTAAAATCAATAATATATATATATATAACAGAGAATTCATATGTACTATCATTTAAACTTTAAGATATATAACATCTATAAATACTGAGAAAATAAAAATACTTCTTGAGGGCACTGGTAAACAAGTAAATGAAGGCAGAAATCAGATGGAAGTCTATCCTGGAAAAAGTATAAGGTAAGTCTAGCAGATGTGCAACTGATGTCCCAAAAGGAAGGAAGATAAATAATGGACAAAAAATTAATACAAAGAAGAAAGAAAAGAAAAAGAAGAGGAAGAAGAAGAAGAAGAAGAAGAAGAAGAAGAAGAAGAAGAAGAAAAGATAAAATTAAATTAAATTAAGAAATAATGGCAATAATTTTCCAGCAGTTGGTGAAAGTCAAATTGCTGAAAACCAAACATAAAGGGACAAACTTGAAATTAGCCAGAGGTAAAAAAAAAAAAAAAAATGACATATTAAAAACAAAAGGCCAGAATACCAACTAGTGAAAATTCTTTACAAGAAAAAAAAAAGGGGAGTAAAATAGTGAAAAGCCATTTAAAAGTGCTGAAAGAAAAATCTGTCAACCCAGAAATCTAAACCTATTGAAAATAATGTACGAGAAGAAAAACTACACCCAGATATTTATGGTTAAGAATAAAGTATCCTCGGAGTAACTGTACTAGAGGAAATGCTATAGGAAATTCGTTAGGCTACAGGGAAATTATATTACATTGATACCCAGATCTTCAGGAAAGAATGAAAAACACTGAAAATAGTAAATATGAGGGTAATATTAAATATACTTTTCCCTCTTAATTTATTTAAAAAATGTATCATTTGGGGCAGCTCGCTATGCAGCATGCTCAAACCTTCCCCACACCCATTTTTCTTCAGGATGAGTTCACTCTCTTTTCCAAAGCACACCCTTGCTTTTCCTCCCTCTTTTATCTCTCAAGGCTCCTCTCTTTCTTCTTCTTTCCATTCTAAATAAACTTCTCACCCTGGCCAGTTGGCTCAGTGGTAGAGCGTCGGCCTGGTGTGCAGGAGTCCTGGGTTCGATTCCCGGCCAGGGTACACAGGAGAAGCGCCCATCTGCTTCTCCACCCCTCCCCCTCTCTTTCCTCTCTGTCTCTCTGTTCCCCTCCCACAGCCAAGGCTCCATTGGAGCAAAGTTGTTCTGGGCGCTGAGGATGGCTCCATGGCCTCTGCCTCAGGCGCTAGAATGGCTCTGGTTGCAACAGAGTGACACCTCAGATGGGCAGAGCATTGCCCCCTGGTGGGCATGCCTGGTGGATCCCGGTCGGGCGCATGTGGGAGTCTGCCTGACTGCCTCCCCATTTCCAACTTCAGAAAAATACAAAAAAACAAAAACAAAAACAAAAACAAAAAACTTCTTATAAAAATATATACATACTTTTGTTAAAACCTAAATTTTTATTATACAGTTTATGTAACAGTATCATAGGACAACTGTTGGAGAAAAAAATGGAATGAACAAGAGAAATGGGTCTACATGATTGTAAATTTCTTAAATTTCACATTAAGTGGTACAATTTTAACATTAGTAAACTGCAAAATCTTAAAGAAATACATTGTTATTACTAAAGCAATCACTAAAAAGATGCAAAGTAGATTTACTAAAATCAGATGTTAAATAAAATGGGATTCTACCAGAATGCTGCAATAAACTCATAATATGGCAAATAATTAAATGAAAGAAATTTTGTGAAAAAAGAATACACCAAAGCTTATATGAGATTCATAGGAAACTTTAAGATCCCTAAGTTTTTAAAGAAATTAAATTATCAAAATCTTTCTTTCAAAGAAAGCTGCTGCCCCAGCTGAATTCACTGGTAAATTCTAGCAAATATTTAGAAAATTGTAATACAAATCTTACACAAAATGTCTCAGAAAAGAAAGTAGGAAACACTTCTGATTTGCTTGCTAAAACAAAAATATCCCTGATAATAAAATTAGTCAAAGTCATTTCAAGGAAAGAAAACTACAGCCCAATATCCCTTATGAACTTAGACTTTTTGCAAAAAGTCTACAAAATATCAGCCAAAAATTCAGCAATACATGTCACAGAATATCTATAAGTAACATAATACTTAAAGGTATTAAGTATTAACCAATTTGTCTATAAAATCAGGAATGAGACAAACATTTTAGCCTGTACCATTTTCTTTTTCTTTCTTTCTTTCTCTTTCTTTCTTTCTCTTTCTTTCTTTCTTTCTTTCTTTCTTTCTTTCTTTCTTTCTTTCTTTCTTTCTTTCTTTCTTTCTTTCTTTCCTTCTTTCCTTCCTTCCTTCCTTCCTTCCTTCCTTCCTTCCTTCCTTCCTTCCTTCCTTCCTTCCTTTCTTTCTTTCTTTTTCTTTCTCTCTCTCTCTTTCTCTCTTTCTCTTTCTCCCTCCTTCCTTCCTTCCTTCCTTCCTTCCTTCCTTCCTTCCTTCCTTCCTTCCTTCCTTCCTTCCTTCCTTCCTCCCTCCCTCCCTCCCTCCCTCCCTCCCTCCCTCTTTCTTTCTTTCTTTCTTTCTTTCTTTCTTTCTTTCTTTCTTTCTTTCTTTCTTTCTTTCTTTCTTTTATTAAGTGAGAGGCGAGGAGTCAGAAAGACAAACTCTCACACGTGCCCCGACTGAGATCCACCTTGCAAGCCCCCTACTGGGGAATGTTCTGCCTATCTGGGGCCCCTGCTTTGTTTCTCAACAACTCAGCTACTTTAGCACCTGAGGCAGGTCATGGAGCAACTTGCTCAAACCATTTGAGCCATAGCTGTGGGAAAGGACTAGAGAGAAAGAGAGAGAGAGAGAAGGGGGAAAGAGAAAGGTAAAGAGCAGATGGTCGCTTATCCTGAGTGCCCTGACCGGGAATCAAACCAAGGACTTTCACACACTAGGCCAATACTTTAACACTGAGCCAATCATCCAGGGCCACCACTTACTTTAAAATTGTATTGTAAGTCCCTGCCAGTACAATAAGACAAGATTATGAAATAGAAGACAGACAAAAAGAAAGTTAGTAAATCACTTTTTATTCACAGCTGGCATAATTATTATCATAAAATATGTTAAGGTATATACAAAACGTATACTATACTAGAACTAATACATGAATTTAGCAAGCCACCAGAACATCAGGATAAATATTACTTGTATTTATATATAATAGCAACAAACAATTGGAAATATAGAGCTAAAAACAGCATTTATGATAGAACACACACACACATTTACTTATATAAAGAATAAAATTTAAAAATTATACCTTTACATTCAATACT
This sequence comes from Saccopteryx bilineata, assembly GCF_036850765.1. Classification (NCBI taxonomy): domain Eukaryota; kingdom Metazoa; phylum Chordata; class Mammalia; order Chiroptera; family Emballonuridae; genus Saccopteryx; species Saccopteryx bilineata. The sequence continues at coordinate 12,590,335 of NC_089497.1, forward strand.
ACAAAGCATTTCTAAAAATTTAAGGACATCTAAATAAAATAAAAGATATATAATGTTAATGTTTCAGAAGAATCAATATTTTAAAATGTCACTTCTCCCCCAAATAAATTTAGATTCAACATTGTACTGAACCCAATTTCATCAGGCTTTTATTGTAAAAATTTGTAGGCTGACTCAAAAACTTGCTTATAAATAAAATTTATTCTAAATATTCCTGTAAAAGATAAAGTTGGCTTCCGGTCAAAAAGTCAGAATAGAAAAACTTGGTACTGGCATCTTCCCATAATCATATCAAGTGGCTCAAAGGTGAAGGGGTGAAGGAGTACCAACTGATAGTTACAGAACAGTCACGGGGATGGAAAGTGCAGCCTGAGGAATGTAATCAGTAATATTACAATAACTGTGTATGGTGACAGTGGGTACTAGGTTTATTATTTAATGACATGATATTTTTATATGTCCATTCAATGTGTAATCACTGGGTTGTACACCTGAAACTAATATATATAGTATTGCAAGTCAACTATAAATGAAAAATTAAACATTGTTTTTAAAAAATGTAGAACAAATTTGGATGTCTCACACTAGCTGATTGTAAGACTTGTGATAAATCTACGGTAGTCAATAAAATATACTCCTGCTCTAAAGATAAGCAACATCAATTGAACAGACCAGAGAGCCCAGACCTAGGCCTATATGTCAATTCATTTTCAGTTAACAGAACAATGTATTAGGAAAATAATATTCATAAAGGCAAATAACACAAAAATTTCAAACTCAAACCATACTTAGAAATTAAGATAAATTATTGAAATTTATGTAAAATTGAAATTATAGGACCTGGCTGGTTTGCTCAGTGGTAGAGCATCAGCCTGGCAAGCAGGAGTCCCGGGTTCGATTCCCGGCCAGGGCACACAGGAGATGCACCCATCTGCTTCTCCACCCCTCCCCCTCTCCTTCCTCTCTGTCTCTCTCTTCCTCTCCCATAGCCGAGGCTTCATTGGAGCAAAGTTGGCCTGGGAACTGAGGATGGCTCTGTGGCCTCTGCCTCAGGTGCTAGAATGGCTCTGGTTGCGACAGAACGATGCCCCAGATGGGCAGAGAATCGCCCCCTGATGGGTGTGCTGGGTGGCTCCCGGTCAGGCGCATGCGGGAGTCTGTCTGACTGCCTCCCCGTTTCCAACTTCAGAAAAATACAAAAAAAAAAAAAAAAAAAAAAAAAAAAAGAAATTATAAAATTAAATCTCTGAAACACAGAATAATATTTTTGTGACTTGGGTATAGGGTAAGCTTTAATATAGAGGACACAGAAATAAATACTTATTAAAAATAAAAAAATAAACATCATCAAAATGTAAAACTTTTGCCCCTTAAAAAGTTCTATTAAGAATAGTTCTAGCTTGGGCCTGACCAGGTGGTGGCACAGTGGATAGAGTGTTGGACTGGGATGCGAAAGTACCCAGGTTTGAGACCCTGAGGTTGCCAGCTTGACCGCAGGTTCATCTGGCTTGACCCAAGGTCGCTGGCTCGAGCAAGGGGTCACTCAATCTGCTGTAGCCCTCCCATTAAGACACATATGAGAAAGCAATCAATGAACAACTAAGGTGTCACAACAAAAAACTGATGATTGATGCTTCTCATCTCTCTCTGTTCTTGTCTGTCTGTCCCTATCTATCCATCTCTCTGACTCTCTCTCTGTCCTTGTTTAAAAAAAACTAGTAATAGCTTGATGAGGCAATGAGGCAGTGGATAGAGTGTCAGGCTGGGATGCAGAGGACCCAAGTTCGAAACCTCAAGGTTTCCAGCTTGAGCATGGGCTCCTCTGGTTTGAACAAGGCTCACCAGCTTGAGCCCAAGGCCACTTGCTTGAGCAAGGGGTCACTCAGTCTGCTGAAACCCCCTGGGTCAAGGCACATATGAGAAAGCAATCAATGAACAACTGAGATGCCGCAACAAAGAACTGATGCTTCTCTCTTCCTTCCTGTCTGTCCCTATCTGTCTCTGTCTCTGTCTCTTTCTCTGTCTCTGTCACAAAATAAGAAAAGAAGAAGAATAGTAATAGGTAAACTACAGAGTGGGAGCAACTATTCACAAACATATTATGTGTCAAAAGATTGGTATCCAGAATTTATAATAAAACCTTTCAATTCAATAATAAAATATCAAACAACTCAATATAAATTGATACAGTATTTGAACAGACATTTCTTAAAGGAAGGTACAGAAGTAGACATAAGCACATGAAAATATGTTCAAAATCATTGGTTATAAGGAAAACACAAATTAAATCCACAATGGGATATCATTTCATGACTGTTGGAATAATTAAATTTCAAACAAATGGAAATATCAAATCTTAATGAGGCTGATAAGCAACAAGATGGTAGGATATTACTTGTGATATAGAATAATATAACTACCTATTATAATATGGTACAGCTACCTTTGGAAATTTCTTATAAAACTAAACACATATATCTGTGACCCTTTTGAATTATTGGATTGGGAAAAACAATCAGTATAACTCTTACTTTTCATTGCTGTTTTAGAATACTTTTTATTATTATTATTATTACTGTTGCGACTCAAAACTTCCTTTTCTAAAGTTTGTAATGTCCTCTATCTTCTTCGACCTCTAAATCCTGTGGCTGTCTTCACTGCTGTCCAGATGTGCCTTGATGACTGTATCACTTGTTCTCTTCCTCAGATTATTTTATGCCTTTCTATATATTTACTGATTATATCGTCTACTCTGATGACCCCCCTGGCATCATGGCCCCGCAGTTTCTTGACCTTCTCTGCTGCAGGGACTTAAACAATGGAAGAGTTGCCACCTGTCCCGTCTCCATCTCGGAGTTTGCCTACGTTAGTAACGTCAACTACGTTAGTAACGTCAGCTATTTTCCTGTCCTGTCCAGTTTCCATCCTGTCCATTTCCACGCTCCCATCTGTTTTAAGGCTTTGGCGCTTCGCTCTCGTTCTGACCTCTGATCCTTCAGCACCTGCTCATTTTCCTGGTCTTTTTCTTTCCTCACTTCTGGAGACCTCGCACCAGCCTTGAAACTGGAGATCTCCCATAAATGTTTGTTACGTTGAATTGACTCCATTCACCGCCCTGGTTTGGTTGCGTCTTGTGATCTGTCATCTCAAAATCCCCTTTAAGGCACCCTAGAATCACTCATCCCCTCGGCCTGGGCTGGATACTTAAACCCTTAATCACACATAGCTGTGGTTTCCTCTGCTCTCTCTTCTACCTTGTTGAAAGTTCACATGTAGAGTCCATACGTATGACTAATTACATTCAACAATTACTATAGCTATGCTCAGCTCAGAGAGCCCTCGCTATACCTCAGAAGTCCTTCTATTCATCTGTGGTTTAGTCCTACTCTGTCCTCTACAGTAGCTTTTCTAATATATATTTTTAATTTCTTCAAACTTCTCCCTATCACTATTCTTTGTTGAGGAAAATAATGACTGTCACTTTTTTTTTTTTTTTTTTTTAGTTTTACTACTTCAACCCTTGATGCCTTTTCAACCTGCCTTCTACAAGAGAGAAAGTTGTATCGATAACTCCCCTACCCCTGCCCACTGTGTTTCAATATTGTTTGCGTTAGATCCTTTCTGCCCTTCTATAGGGTTACTCAAATCTCCTATTTCAAAAAACAAACACCGTCTTGCCCTTCCGTAAATATTTTTCTATAGTACCTTTTTGCACTAAAATGATCACTCACCCACCTCGCATTTTTCTGTCTCTTTGAACTGCCAAGACAAGTGCTACTCTTATTCCCTATTTCAAAATCTTATCTTTGATATCACTTCCCTATTTAGATTTCATTATATCTTATATTTTTTCTTAAATATCTTCTTATTGATATATATATATTTTTTCCTTTCTCATCTTCTCAAAGTTCTATTCCATCTGTCTCTTCTTTTCAAAGGGGTTAATGGGTTGCCTTAGCAGTTGGACTTACTTAATTCAACTACCTCTCCTTAAAAATAAATGAAGACATCTTTTAACAAATAACTTATTTATAGTGTAAGGAAAATCAATTCAAATTTAAAATAAATTATATTCTCTTTGCTGATGGTCAGTTTAATATCCCTACTCTTTCTTTCTACAAACACACACACACACACACACACAAATAAAAATTGAGTAAATTATATATTTTGCTTACTGTAACATCCAATATATTTGTCCTCCATGAGTACTGGTGAGCCCCTTCCTAACTAGAATCTGGATTTTACTTCTTCTGTATTTCCATCTTCCACCGTCTTATTTTATATATCTGTTCCACTCTGTTCACTTCTGGGACCCATAAGTTCTAATTCATTTGGAGTTCTCTGTTTGGAATTTCTCGAAATTCAGTGCCTTTTCCTCTCTACCTTATAGAAGGTAGAAACTGTGCTTCTAGTATAACTATTCCTGTTTATAATTGCTATGGCACAAGTCCAAGGATTTTTTGTTTGTTTGTTTGTTTTTACAGGGACAGAGAGAGAGAGTCAAAGAGAGGGATAGATAGGGACATACAGGAACAGAGAGATGAGAAGCATCGATCATCAGCTTTTCGTTATGACACCTTAGTTGTTCATTGATGGCTTTCTCATATGTGCCTTGACCATGGGCCTTCAGCAGACCGAGTAACCTCTTGCTCAAGCCAGTGACCTTGGGTCCAAGCTGGTGAGCTTTTTTGCTCAAGCCAGATGAGCCCGCGTTCAAGCTGGCGACCTCGGGGTCTCAAACCTGGGTCCTTCCGCATCCCAGTCTGATGCTCTATCTACTGCGCCACCGCCTGGTCAGGTGAGTTTTTTTTACTATAGTTTTCCATATTTCACTTTCAAATATTCCCTGGTAATAGAAGCTAAAATTTAGCAAATGCTGCTCACTTGATATTTGCCAATAATGTGAGAATTGAATTATAATTATGGTACTTGCTGCTCAGTGAATCTAATTTGTTCCCATCAATTCACAATATAAACTCTAAACTTTTCTTCAAAGTTTTCAAAATTCTTCACAACTTTCATCAAACTTATGTATAAATCTTATTTTTTATTTGAACATAGTGTTCCGTTCATCATTGTCCCTGACACAGTGTAATGATCCCTGTTCCCACACCTTCTCCAAGGTGAGATACTTCATCTCAACTGCTCTTCCTTCTCGCTGGCACCATTATTAATCTTGTTTATTATTCATTGCCAAACTCAAGTCCCAACTCATCAAAGAACCATTCTCCAATTATTATACCTCTCCTGCTGTTTCTTCTTTGGTAACATTTACTCTGCACACTCCTGAGCACAAATATTATTGTATTTTTAAGTGTATTATACATTTTCTGCTGTCAAGTGTTTATTAAATAAAAATATGTATTGACAGAAAAGAAGTAGACATATTCTAGTGTCCATTACGGCACCCGAAATATTAAATATTCAGAGAAGTTCCTGGGCGCCAGCTGCTACCCCAAATTCACTTAATCCTTACAACCACGCTCTGCAGTTGTTATTAAATCCATTTCATAAATGAGAGCTGAGGTTCAGAGAGTTTAAATCGCCAAGGTCAGATAGCTAATCAAAACCAGCTATGTTTGATTGCAAAGCCCCTAATCCTTCCATTATACCTGAAAGATTCTACATACTTGTGAAGTGATTGTTTTTAAATGAAAAGACTGAATTAGTTTAATATGATGCCAAGTATTTATATGTAATTATTATGCTGAACTTTGACTTAATACTCTGAAAAGGACCCTGTGTCTTACTGATGTATTTGTTGACAGTCAATATCTTTTCTGGTCTGGTCTAGTCCTGTCCTAGAGTGCCATTTCAACTTATGACATTCCATATAACTGAAGTTCAGATTTGTATTATTTGGTTAAAAAAAAAACCCTAAAGATCAAACGATTGAGAGAAGACTATCAAGAAAGTAGAGAAAAATATTTATGTCATCATGATAAGCAACAGAGTAACAAAATTAGACTATATTGAACATCTGTTAGTATTGTTTGGATAAGATCAATGTATTATTGGTGTTTTAGTAGTAATGACTTTTCAAAGGGAACATTACAATATTTGCCACATAGAAAATGTTGTAGGGAATAGCAAATGGAAATAAGGTTAAAAAGAAGTCATATGAAAATTTCCTGTTGTACTTTGGGCAAACAAAATACATTCTCACCCTTAGGGTGGAGAAAGAAAAATTGAGAGAACTTTACAAGACAAACAAAGTATTATGTAAGCAGAAAAACTGGGTCAGGGAGGTACTATTTATTTTAACTGCATCAACTATAATTATTCCTAAGAGTAATCTGTAGAAGAAAATCCTTGTAGAATGGAAACAGACTAACCATGAAGTTATTAGGTCAAAAACCTTCAAAGGTAATCAAATCGTGTCAATATATCTGAATGACGTTTTACTTCCAAAGTGTTCAACGGAAGTACAACAGCTGAACATGGCAGTTTAGACCTTTTTTTGGAGACTGTACACAGCTGAAGAACCGCTGTTGTTTTCTCAGAAGAGTTTACATCATTACCCAATGCTCTCAGAGTTTGGAAGAGAATATTCTGTTTCTCTTTCCTGTTAACAGCTTATCTCTTGTGTTATTAGAAAAAACAGCTTGATTTTTCTTTTCTGAGCCTCGGTTCAACTCTTCAGGGGCCCGTGTGAATATTGTTTGCTTTGTTTGAAAACACCGCAGATAAGGAGGGCCTATGAGGTCTTCCAGCACCTGACACATCTGCCTGCAGCTCCTGGTACCAAGACCCATCACCAGACCTCCTTTTGTGTTTTGTTTCCAATGACTTTCACAGTGATCTGCTTATATCTGTCATCCTTTATCATCTACATCATTCTGTTGGCTACAGAAGACATATATAAAATTTAAGAAGAGGGGACCTCAAGTTAGAGAAAAAGAATAAAAAACTTTAGCTGATATCTAGGGACTTAAAGGCAAATAAGAGCTTTCTGTATGAGAATAAGGAAAGAAACATGACAGATGACAAAAAAAAAAAAAAAAAGACATATCTTTCTGTCAACAGTCTCACTTTCGTTCCGCTAAGATCTATTAGCAGCTGGGAAGTGTGAAAATTAGGAGCTAACGCGCAGATGATATTTTTAAGGTTGAGAACGAAGCAAGCTTTCACATTCTCTTCTCACGTCCCTTTTACTCCATATCCAACATGTGATGCGTGCTCTTCTTTTCAATGATTTCTCAACAGATTCAAGCGTTGCTTCCGAAGGCCAATGAGGAACGACCCGGCTCGGAGCGAAGGCAGCCTCAGGACCCTGTTTCCCAAGAGAAGCTCTCGAGGGGACGGGGACGGGGAGGGAAGCAGATGTTTTCCATCAACAGCCGAGACCGGGGAGCTACTCCCTTCCTAACCACATGCTCCAGGCCCCACTCCTGTAGCCTTGTTCTGCTTTCAGAGACGCAGCAGCAGGTCATAACTCAAATCCCGTCCTGTGGACACAGCTTGCCTCAGCTGTTCTCAGAGCGGACTGTGCGCTGACACGGAGACACAGCAGCTCTTTGTGGAGCGACGGAAGGGGGGCTGCGGATTTCTGCATGATGTGTGCAGTCTAATAGACTGCTGTGTGGGGGTCCTGGATTACTACACACATATGTTCACATCCGCCGCTGCGGTGACATATGGGGTGTTTCCATCGCTGCTATTCACGTCGCACACGGGAGCTGAAACAGGGTCTGTGCGGTGTTGGGAGAGCTTCACACCGTTACCCAAGCAACTGAGGCACATTGCTCTCGGCACCGAAAATGTAGCCTTTTCAAACGAGAGAACACATGAGAAGAGGCAGAGGCCACAGGACTATTTCAAGGGAGATAAAATCGATCTCTTAATAGACTATTGTCAATCACAATATGTCATTAGCATCACTTTTGAATAAGCCAAACAATTCCTGTATCATTTATGTTTACTTATTAGAGGGGCAACGTATTGGGGCTATTTAGCACCCATCTATTATTCTTATTTGGGTAACTGTCGCACAGAATGAGGTTGGCATTAGTCAGCTCGTGGCAGTAAGGCTTAGTGGATGGAGACCTGACATCGATGCCCACAACTTCATCTTATTCCAGCTGCACACACACCACATCACCTGCACAAACTCACTTCCAGACCCAGTCTCCTTATCTGTAAAGGGAGATCTCAAATAACTCAGAAAACTGATTTCAGGGTTTTTTGTTTTGTTTTTTAATTTTTCTGTGGTTAGAAACAAGAAGGCAGTCAGACTCCCGCGCCCAACCGGGATCCATCCGGCATGCCCATCTGGGGCATCACTCTGTTGCAACCAGAGCCATTCTAGCGCCTGAGGCAGAGGCCACAGAGCCATCCTCAGTGGCCTGGGCCAACTTTGCACCAATGGAGCCTCGGCTGCGGGAGGGGAAGAGAGAGGCAGAGAGGAAGGAGAGGGGGAGGGGTGGAGAGGCAAATGGGTGCTTCTCCTGTGTGCCCTGGCCGGGAATTGAACCCGGGATTCCCGCATGCCAGGCTGATGCTCTACCACTGAGCCAACCAGTCAGGGCCTGATTTCAGTTTTTAAATTCTATTTTCTCTAAGTTAATACTTGTAATCAAAGTTGCAAATCAGTTGCAACCTAATCATCTTTATAAATGATTACGAACACTTTTCAAAGACAAAGTCCATATGCCTGATTTTCTCTGCTCTTCTAAAGGTTATATGTTCAAAGAGAATATTTTCCTATAAAAAATAGGCAGTTTTGCATAATCAGCTTTCTTAACCCCCCCCCCCATTTCACTCTGATTATTGAAGTCCAAGACTCTACACATCTTCTGATTACTATTTTTGGTTTTGGTCTGCCTGCCATGCTTCCTGAACTCCCCCAACCAACTCCTTAACATCTTTTAAAAATCTTATTCAGTGGGAGAAGGGGAGGTAAAGATAGACTCCCATATGTGCCCCAACCGGGATCCAGCTGGCATGCCCACTAGGGGGTGATGCTCTGTCCATCTGGGCTATTGCTCTGTTGCTCAGCAACTGAGCTCTTCTTAGTGCCTGAGGTGGAGGCCATGAAGCCATCCTCAGTGCCTAGGGCCAATTTGCTCTAACTGAGCTATGGCTATAGGAGGGATTGAGAGAGAGAGAGAGAGAGAGAGAGAGAGAGAGAGAGAAGCAAGAGGGGAAAGGGTAGAGAAGCAGATGGCACTTTTCCTGTGTCCCCTGACTTGGAATTGAACCTGGGACATCTACATGCTGGGTTGATGCTTTACCATTGAACCTATGGCCAGGGCCATATCTTTTAAAAATTGATTTCAGCATTTTATTTCCCCTTTCCAGGTGTGAAATATTTCTCTGTTTCCTGTCAACTCAAGTGTAAATTACTTGGTTTAGCTTCCAAAGACTTCATATATTTTTATGATAAAATTTTATAAATGCCCCTGAATTATGCACCAGAGCCAGGTCACTGTAGACCCATTTCTGATTTCTGAACTCCAAAACTATAGCATAATAAACGTGTGTTGTTAAAAGCCACTAAGTTTGTCATAATTTGTAAAATCAGCAGTAAGAAACCAATATCCTGACACTTCTTTAGGAATGGAGGAAGACCCAATTATAAAATAGCTTCACATTTATTAAAACATTCTGCTATGTTAATGACACTTATTAATCTTAGAAATGTTTTAATGCATTTGAAATAAAAGTTATAGCGCCATGAAACTGCTGTAGAACTTCTGTTTTTACTTTTTAGAAGGTCCAAAATTATTGGCAAAGCCAACTTTAATATAGCCTACCCAAGGTGTGGATGATCCCTGTAGATTTAGGTGAGTTAAAGGAAGCCTTGTATACCTGACTTAGAATACCTCCTAACACCAATCAATAGAACTCACCTGTTTTGTGTTTGGAATCCCTTGTGATTTCACCAGCACTCAATCTCATTTAATGCTCACCAATTTCTGGGAAAGTGTATTCCTGAGCAGTGTAGACTTTTTTTTTTTAAATTTAAATAAACAATACTTTTTTTCCCCCTTTTCGTTTTGTGAGTTTTGTGAAATGCATATATCTATGTATCCACCAGCAGAATCTAAATAGAAAATGTCTCCCTGAACCAAAATATGTCTTCAAGCTAACCTTTTGTAGTCAACTGCCCCCTTGTACCAACTCTGACCCCTGACAACCTCTTCTCTGTCTTTTCTCCCAAGAGTTTTATATTTTCATAATGCTGTATAAATGGAATTAAATGATAATATGTAGGTCACCTCTTATACCTGACTTCTATTATTTAGTGAAATGCACTTGAGGTTTAAACATGTTGTGAGACTTATCAATAATCCATTCATTTTTGTTGTTGCGAAGTTTTCCATTGTAGGGATGAGTCATGACCAATGACCAGACTTGATCTTCTCCAGTGGCTTCCTCGCCAGCTCTGTGCGACAGTGATATTTGTCTTTGATCTTTGGCAGTTTGCATATGGTAGGCTCAGATGTATGATTTTTTTTTTTCATTTGCTCATTCTGCTATTATCTTTAAATCTTCTTAAACATGGTTCTATATTAACTTTGTCTAATTCTTAGTAATAATTTCTTCATGTATTTCTTCTGCTCAGTTCCTTCTCTCTGGATTCTGGAAGTCCAAAGACATATATTTTAGATTGCTTGATATTGCCTCACAATTCTTGAAAGTTCTATTTGGTCCTCCCTGCCCCTCCCACCCCCCTGTTATTTCTCTGTTTTATTTTGGTTTTATCGACAGAACTATTTCACTGTTACATTCCGCAGTTGTGTTGTCTATTAATGAGCCTGTTGAAGGCCTTCTTCATCTTTTACTGTATTTTCATGTTTATCATTTCCACTTGTTTCTTATAGTTTTCAACACTCTACTGAATATCCATCTAATAGTGTATTGTTTTCTACTTTTTTATTATTTTAACATTTAACTTTGATACAATTAATCATAGTTGTTTTAACATGGTATTTCTGACCTTTGTATCATATCTGATTTTGGTTTGGTTCATAGACACCTTTTTTTTTTTCCTTCTTTTTCTCAGCAGTATATTTTCTTATTTGCTCTTTTGGGAATTGTTTTCTGCCACTGCGGCTCTCTGACGGGTTCAGGAAAAGTTGTGAATTTGAAGTTTGTCAGTTTTGCTGTTGTTGTTATTTTAAGGTTGGGAGTGTTACTCTTTCCTGCTTTCTATATTCCAAGTGGAAACCAAAACCAGCACTGTATATGTTTTTGAAAATAAGTACTGCCATTTCTTTCTTGGGTGACATCTAGGCTTCTGTGTGTATGTACATAGTAGAAGTAAGGTTGGAAGATCAGAAGGAACAGATACCACACAACTATAATAAGATTCATACATTTTCTCAAAGCATATTTGTCATGCACATACATTGCCAGGTCAAATGACAGTTTAGGCAAAGTAACCATTGTGAAATCAGAGTCTTGTTATAATTATTACTAGCTTTCCATTTGATAGATTATAGATGCTAATATTTGTGTCAATACTGAGAATATGATGGAAAAAATAATTTTTTTCCACTTAAAATATGTGGTAAATATTGAGGCAAGGATTCAGACCTATATATGACATGCCCAATTCATGTGTGTCTATCAAATACTACATCAACTGAAGGTTGGAAACAGACTGAGAAGAAAATTTTATTAATGATGCATTATTTATGATTAAGTAATATCAAGATCAGATAATGACTACTAAAATAATTTAGGTTATAGGTTAATTAGAGATGTGTCTATGGAATTAAAAGAGAGGAATAGATGTCAGCATTAAATGAACATCAAAATCTACCAGACCTGAATATGGAGTTAAATAAAACTCAACCAATGACTAGAAATGCTGACATCAAAAGATATACATTTCAATAAGGGGAGAATTTAAAAAGACACAGAAGAGGAAGGTGATGAGGAAATTGTAAATATAATCTTTTGAATTGCCAAAAGTGTACACAGATGATGTCATATCTAGTAGACAGCTGACAATCATTCATAAGGAGATAATTGAAATAGAGAATAGACTTAGGTAATTATATGTATACTCTTAGTATATAGGCTTAGTGCATATAGATAGATAGATAGATAGATAGATAGATAGATAGAGAAATTATTAGTGCTGATAAAGAAGAAAATGTAAAAAACAAATGCTGGTGAACATCTATATTTAGAGAATGGGAAGAGAAAAGGAAGTCAAAGGAAATGATGATAAAAATAGAAAAAATGTGACAGTAATAGAACAAAACATTTGTCATAAAATTCAAAGGAAGAGAGAAATCTAAACTACAAAACAAAACCAAGATCAACTATGTGAAATGCTGATCTCTGACTGAGAAAAAAAAAAAGCAAGTATTTGAAAAAGTTATTGGACATCTTCGTATAAGCATTATTAATGACCAAATGGTTGAAATGGTTTTGTGAAGCAGAAGCCAAATATCAGAAAATATAATCTTATGTCTGATTTTTATTAAATATGTGTGTTTAATTTGCCAGAATTTACCCAAGTATTATTAATTCAACCACATATGCATTACTTTAAAAGAGGCATATATTATGTACATCAGCATAATAATATGAAAACCAATATGCAAAGTTAAAATACATTTATTTTATTGTTTGCTTTTTCCCTCCAAATTTTTAATAGAATTTATGCAGAAGTGAAATCTATTTTAAAATATTTTTAAGATTATCTTTTGTATGTGTTTTCTATTATTTTTTCTGCACGCGATAAATACATCTTTCAAAATTCTTAGTTCGGGTTGACGTTCTTGGTGTTTCATTGGCGCAGGCTCATTGCACTCTCAGTGCTTAGCCAGGCACATCTTTAATTTCCATCGGAGTATTGCCTACTCAGAATCACATTATGGCTCAGTGTCATTTGTATCAATTATTTTGGTTACAAGATTATTTATAGTAAATTAAATGGAAGCAGTGAAATTTTCAGCAATATTGAGCCTGAAAGAGTTAACTGTTAAAGCTTACCCCGTTCCCATCGTTCCCACTGTAATCACTGCTAATTATTTTCATGTGGTAATGAAGCAATAATGATCAAAGCGCAGGGTCTTTCTCAGGGATTCATGACTGGCTGGCTTCGCATCGGGCCATTAGCCCCAGCCATTAATTCTGCTGGAAATGCCTTGTGCTGAGGTCATTATTGTTGAAAACAGAGCTGTATAAAAACATTTGCACACATTCTGGAGTGAAACTGTTGATTATTTTCTGCCTGTACAAGATGAGTGATTGAAAAACCTAAGAGTGATAAAGTTTGGCTGAGAGAGAAAAACAAATTTTTTTTTTCAGTTGAGAGAAATATGATATATATGATATATTTGACATACTCTATATGCAATATGATATCTTGTATGTGTCCATAATACCACACATATCTATCTAAATCCTTTATATGAACATATAAGCAAACATCATCTTTTTTTAATTTTTGGGCTGTATAAATATAATTAACTTATAAATATGTTATAGTTGAAAATTTTAAAGACCGCCATTTCTAATTACAGCTACATTTTTAATGATGAAAAACAAGTACTGAGCAAATGTACTTTCTTTTCTCCTAATACATATCTGTTCTTCCTTAATACCTTTGGTAGAATGAATAAAATTTTCTTTAAAAATTAATTTTTCATCCCATAAGCAATCAAAAATCCATTTTGTTTTCTCCCAGTTATAATTCCTCAAACTATTGACAATGGTGGCACTATAATTATTACTCCAAAGGTATTATTTTATTTTTTAAAATATTCTATATACACATTACTAAAGTTCTCACCAGAAGAGTAGCCCCAGTGCGAGATATAAAACTGGGAAAAATGAAATAGCAAACAACCTAAACTTGTGTCTTGAAGTTCAAGGGCCACTCCTAATCAAAGCACTGTAATTGGAAGTTTCCTTTAGTTCAGCTTCCCTAGGGGATAACTGGATGTCTTCAGAAACAGTTGAAAGACAAGTAGAAACAAAATAGTCAAATTGAAAATGAGAAACTCTCAAGAAATTCTTTCCTCCTTTTAATCCTTTTACTTCTGTTTATTCTTTATTATAAAATTAAAAAAAATCAGTCACTGTTGACATTTAACTTACTGAGAAAGAAAATTTTCAATTTTCATTAAATTTTAAAATTTACACTTTTAAGACTATTATAGGCAATTGCTATTTTATTTTTTCCTTTGAGAGTTTTTCCATATTTAAAACTTAAATAGTGAGGAAAATAAACAGAAGGAAAAGAGATATTTTTCTTATAAAATTTCCTCTGTCCCATGGAATTGGAAAGAGATAATATAACTGAAATTGTCAGATACCATAAAATACAAATTGAAAACAAAATAACAAACAAGTAAGAACTTGGACACAATTACACAATGTTTTTAACCTTAAAGATGGTAGAAAACTAGTGATTCAATCTGTTTTTCTCAAGTGCAAATAAGTGAAATGTGAATTAGTAGAAAGATCTATCTTCATTTCACAGGTGAAAAAGCATGGCTCAAATAACTAATTTAATAGAGGTAAATTACTTATGGAACAGCAGAACTAGGATTTAAATTACTTACAAGGCACATATTTTTTCTTTTTTTGCCTTATTACACTTAGTTTTATAACAGAGAAACATTGACCATTGTGTGTTTTTAAAACACTTTTGATAAATAGATCCATCAGTGACAATAAGAAGGCAACTATTTTCAGTAGATGGTATGATGGTTCATCTTATGCTATCACTTAGCTGGGATATGGTGCCCAAGTAGTTCATTAAAAATTATTTAGAAATTTTCTGTGAAGGAGTTTTTTTTGGGTGAGGTTAACATTTAAATAAGAAGACACTGTATAAACCTGATTACACTCCATAACATGGGTGGGCCTTACCCAATCAGGTGAAGGCATTAATAGAACAAAGACTGACTTCCCTTGAGCAGAAAGGAATTCTGCCAGCAGAATGTCTTTGGACTCTTACTGTAGCTCTTTCCTGAGTCTCTAGCCTGCTAATCTGTCCTGCAGATGTTGGATTTACTAAGTCTTCATTATCTCATGAGACAATTCCTTAAAATAAATCCCTCCCTCAATAAATATAGTAGCTGATTTGAGACAGCCTGTATTTAGACCTTGGGGAAATCCGACCAACACGTCTCTGAGGAATGCTTTACTAGCAATATTTAACAAGAACATGAAGTATTCACTGAGGTGAAGATGATACACGGAAAATGCACCTTGGTGTTCATCTCTAAGATTTGTCCCAGCCCAGGCCAGTTCATCTGTTTTTGACATGATTATGGTAATAGGATTGTGATAAAAAACCCACAAAAACTAAAGGTGTATTTTATGGAAATTTCTATAAGATATTTGGACATAAGTAAGCATCATGCATTAATTTTTTTTTTTTTTACAGAGACAGAGAAAGAGTCAGAGAGAGGGATAGATAGGGACAGACAGACAGGAACAGAGAAAGATAAGAAGCATCAATCATCAGTTTTTCGTTGCAATACCTTAGTTGTTCATTGATTGCTTTCTCATATGTGCCTTGACTGTGGGGCTACACAGACCGAGTAACCCCTTGCTTGAGACAGCGACCTTGGGTTCAAGCTGGTGACCTTTGCTCAAAACAGATGAGCCCATGTTCAAGCTGGCAAACTCCGGGTGTCGAACCTGGGTCCCCTGCATCTCAGACCAATGCTCTATCCATTGCGCCAATGCCTGGTCAGGAGCATTAATTTTTTTTAAATGTTTATTTTATTGATTTTACAGAGAGAAAGGAAAGAGTAATCCCCTGATCGAGGATTGAACCAGCAACCTCTGTGCTTCTATATCAGGGGTCAGAAACCTATGGCTCGTGAGCCAGATGTGGCTCTTTTGATGGATGCACCTGGCTCACAGACAAATATTTAATAAAAAAATAATAACATTAAAAATAGAAAACATTCCATGTATTACAATCCATTCATTTCCTACCACTCGTGTTCATGGTTGCAGGTGGCTGGAGCCAATCACAGCTGTCCTCTGGGACAACACCAAATTTTTATTAAATAATGCATAATGAACATGGGTCGTTATAAGGTCAGGAAGTAAACTTCCCTCCTTTTAATCAAGTAGTCAGCTAGCTAATAGCAGAAACCCTTTTGATGAAGAGGATGGCTAAAAGAAAAAAAGATGATGAGCATCGTACTTTTCAGTAGGAATGGACAGAGGAATTCGCTTTTGTGGAGAGAGCAGGTTCTGCAGTGTGTCTAATATGCAATGATAAAATTGCATTGATGAAACGGTCAAATACAAAGCGGCACTTCAACACATGCCATACTACATTTGCATCGAAATATCCAGCGGGGGACAGCAGGAAGAAAGCATGTCAAGAGCTACTGTGCAGAGTGCAAGCTAGTCAGCAGCAACTCCATGTTTGGAACCACAAGGTGACTGGAATTCAGCTAGCTTTGCTGGTGCTTTAGCAATTGTGAGAAACAGAAAGCCATTCACAAATGGGGAGTATGCTAAAATATTCATGCTTGATGTTGCCGATGAACTTTTTGATGACTTTTCGGATAAAGACAAGATAATCAAATGAATAAAAGACATGCCTCTGTCAGCAAGAACTGTTCATTATTGTACCATCATGATGGCAAATCAAACTGAGGCAACACAAGTGAAGGACATAAATGCAGCATCATTCTTTTCTCTCACTTTGGATGAGTCAACAGACATAAGCCATTTATCCCAGTTCAGCGTGATTGCAAGGTATGCTGTCAGTGACACACTACGTGAGGAAAGTCTTGCTGTTTGGCCTATGAAAGAGATAACAGAGGGGAGGATTTATTCAAGTCTTTCATTGAGTTCGCTAAAGAAAAAAATCTACCGATTGATAAACTTATTTCGGTGTGTACTGATGGTGCTCCGTGCATGGTGGGGGAAAACAGGATTCATAGCGCTTCTTTGTGAACATGAAAAGAGACCCATCCTAAGTTTTCACTGTATCCTATAGGAGGTGCTTTGTGCTCAGATGTGTGGAGAGCAGCTTGGTGAGGTGATGTCACTGGTCATTCAGATGGTCAACTTTATTGTTGCCCGAGCTTTAAATGATCGCCAGTTTAAAACACTGCTGGATGAAGTTGGGAATAATTATCCTGGTCTGCTTCTGCACAGCAATGTGCGTTGGTTGTCAAGAGGGAAGGTGCCCAGCCATTCCACGGCTTGTCTGAGCAAAATCCGGACTTTTCTTGAAATGAAAAACGTCGAGCATCCTGAGTTAGCTAACACTGAGTGGTTCCTGAAGTTCTACTATCTTGTGGACACGACTGAACATTTGAACCAGCTCAATGTGAAAACGCAAGGTGTTAGAAATACAGTCTTATCCCTTCAACAAGTAGTGTTTGCATTTGAAAACAAGCTGGAACTCTTCATTGCCAACATTGAAACAGGTCATTTGCTACAGTTTGAAAAACTGGGAAAGTTTAAAGATGCATGCACAGCAAGTGACCCTGCTCAACATCTTGATCTCCAGCAGCTAGTGGGCTTCACATCTAATTTCCTGCAGTCATTCAAAGTGCGCTTTGGAGAATTTCGTGAGTGCACTTGACTTTTTAAGTTCATCACCCATCCACACAAGAGTGCAGTGGACAGCGCCGACCTGAGTTACATCCCTGGTGTCTCCATCAGAGATTTTGAGCTACAAGCTGCTGACCTGAAGGCCTCAGACATGTGCGTGAATAAGTTCAAGTCACTGAATGAAGATTTGGAAAGACTTGCACTATAGCAAGCAGAGTTGGCAAGCAAACACAAGTGGGGAGAAATGTAAAAACTTCAACCTGCGGACCAGCTGATTGTCAAAGCTTGGAACGCGCTTCCCGTCACATACCACACACTGCAGCGTGTGAGTATTACTGTACTGACAGTGTTTGGCTCTACATTTGCATGTGAGCAGTCTTTCTCACATCTAAGGAACGTTAAGTCCAACCTACGATCACATTTAACGGATAGAAGTCTCAGCGCCTGCATGAAGCTTAACCTCACCACGTATCAGCCAGACTACAAAGCCATCAGGAAAACCATGCAGCACCAGAAGTCACATTAATAGTAACAAGTACTTTATTCATCATTGGTTAACATAACAATGTTATTAAAAAGAATTCAGACTTATTGTACTTTAAAAGTGTTGGTCTTACATAAAACGCACACATTTACTTGTATTTAGTGTTAAACATATTGTATGGCTCTCACGGAATTACATTTTAAAATATGTGGCATTCAGGCCCTGGCCGGTTGGCTCAGTGGAAGAGCGTTGGCCTGGAGTGCAGAAGTCCCGGGTTCGATTCCTGGCCAGGGCACACAGGAGAAGCACCCATCTGCTTCTCCACCCCTCCCCCTCTCCTTCCTCTCTGTCTCTCTCTTCCCCTCCCGCAGCCGAGGCTCCATTGGAGCAAAGATGGCCCGGGCGCCGGGAATGGCTCCTTGCCTCTGCCCCAGGCGCTAGAGTGGCTCTGGTCATGACAGAGTGACGCCCTGGAGGGGCAGAGCATCGCCCCCTGCTGGGAAGAGCGTCGCCCCTGGTGGGTGTGCTGGGTGGATCCCGGTCGGGCGCATGCGGGAGTCTGTCTGTCTCTCCCCATTTCTAGCTTCAGAAAAATGCAAAAAAAAAAAAAAAAAAAAAAAAAAAAAAAAATATATATATATATATATATATATATATATATATATATATGGCGTTCATGGCTCTCTCAGCCAAAAAGTTTCCCGACCCCTGTTCTAGATGATGCTCTAATCAACTGAGCTATCTGACCAGCCTGGGCACATGTTACTTTTTAAAAATACTCACTATTCATATTATTGTATTAACCTCAAAGCACCAAACAAGAGAATGGATGAACTTTCCCAAGAACATTATGTAGTTTTGACATCTTGTGAAATCCATTGTCTCAGATTTTTAGGGGGTCACTCTATCAAGTCCATAAATAGTATTTCATTTTGCGTATAGAAAATGAAGGCAGGATGACTTTTTGAGTAGCAGATGTGCCCTCTTGGTGGCAGCTACAGGGCTAAAATGAACCTTTTCTTGAAAGTGAAAGAGGAAAGCATGTAAACTCATCTGGAGAGAGAACTTGTTTTAAACCAAAGAGAGGTTACGGGAGTAAAAATCATTTTACCCGCTGTCTCTATTCTAGTGTAGTCCGGGAATTTTCTGGGAAATAAGTACTCAACTCAAACTCTGTGCAAGGCACTGTGCCGTGACAAAGTAGCACAGACTGGGCAGCATAAGACAACAAAAATCTATTGGCTTTCAGTTCTGGAGGCCAGAGACCTGAATTCCTGGTGTCTGCGAGAACAGTGTGCCACTTAAAGGCTCCAAGGAGAGGATTCTTTCCCGCCTCTTCCTGTCTTCTGGGGCTTGGCCGTCCTTGGTGTGTACACACATCGCTGAAGCATCTGCCTCCATCTTCATAGCGTACTTTCCTATGGATGTGTGCAAATTTCCCTCCACTTTCCAGACCCATGACTGTAAGGGGAGTACTTCTTTAGAAACAAACAAACACTGTATGTACTAAAGATTATTTACAGACTTATATGAACAATATATGAATTCAGAATTTTGCTCATCTCTATGCTAAAACCGTCAGTGACTATACATTGCATACCTTTTTATTTTTTTTTTTCCTTTTCCTTTTTTAAGCCTCGGTCAATCTAACAGGATCTCATCTTAACTTGATTACATCTACAAAGACTCGATTTTGAAACAAGGTCACATTTACAAGTTCTGGGGCTTAGAACTGGAATGGGCAGTTGGAGAGATAACTCACAATGAGTAGTAACAATAGTAATAACACGGCACAAGTTATACTTCAACCCACAACAAATAGTAACTAGTAATAATACAACACCAATTAGACTTTAAGCCAGGTTCAGGTCTCCCACTCCAGTCAATCTGATGTTACAATTCACTGCTGCTCAGCTCAACTAGAGGTACAACTTTATGGTTGCTACATTAACTTCCCAAGCGTTTTACTTTAGGGACACCTGGTCTCTGTCTCTGTATTTGTATTTGAATTAACTCTCACTATATAGTCCCTTCAGATAAATGATTCATTGGCAAAGACAGCCAACTGGTTACTGAAGCTTCTGAAATATTCCTCTTTCCAGCTGATCCACCCTGGTCTCCAGTGAGCAAAGGATACCACAAGTCTTCATAATTACAAGCTCCTGAAATGCTTATGCCACCACTTGTCCCACACAGGACACCTGGATTAACAAGAGTAAGACATTGCTGACCCTTATTCTAGCATGAAACATTGATGAACTTAACATGCATGGAATTTGGAACTAGATCGAAATGAGTTCGTACTCTAATTTTGCTAACACTGATGTCAGGGAAGACCGTTCCATGGGTCAGCCGGGCTTCGAGAGGCACGACCACGTAGAGAATGGAGTCCAGTTTTCCTGACACTCAAAGCCTAACAGGAAACAAAATATACATTTTGGTTTGGCCATCTCTAAGTTGTGTGAGATCATACATTAATTTAACCCTTAAAGTAAAATGTCTATGTGTATAAAATGAAAAAAAAAACACCTTTATAAAATATGTATTGATTTTAGAGTGAGTGGAAGGAATAGAGAGAGAGACAGAAACAATAATCTATTTTTATACGCGCCCTGACCGAGGATGGAACCCACAACCTTGGCATATTGGCACAGTGCTCAAACCAACCAACTATCTAGCCAGAACAAAAAAATACGTCTTAAGTTTGGTTGTCATGAATAAAGAAAAACAATACTGAGATTTTTGTCACTGTTCTGGCACACAATATATGCTTAATAAATATTAATTCCCACAGAAACAGTAGAGCTCAGAATGCCATTGGTATCATCTTATTATGCTTTGGGACAGGTTTTTTGGCAGATTTAAATTTATTTTGTTAAAAAAGTATTCCCATGATATTCCAGAAAATTTCTTTTATATTTTTTTTCAAAAACATACTTAGTTTTTCACCGGTACTCAAACTGGTCACCAAGGCTTGAACACGCTTTGTGAGCCAGACCCTCTGAGATTAACCTTTGCCAATTTAACCAGCTCAACATTTTTTCATATCCACAGAATGACATGGTGTATAATATGGAAAAACCCAGTAGCAGAACTTCATAATTTAAAATATGCAAAATCTTTCCAGTTGTGACCAAACCTCTAATTTTAAGACACAAGACAAGGACAATAAGGTTATAGAAAAATGTGAGAATATTCATCTCAAAACATTAATTAAAGGAAAACTAGTTTTTCATGTATTATCAGAGGTTGACTATGTAATTCACAGATTGCATATAACCTCAAAAATATAACAGCTACAGGTGGTGGTCAATATGTCTCATTTGTAATTTATAAATAATAACAACATAATTGCAATAACATGGTTTTGTTTTTTAAATAAGAGGTTCCATATCTATTTACTCATAATTAAAAGCAGATGATCTTCCAGAATTTATTTTTTGGGGAGGGGAAATAATTAGGAAGAAGAAGGAAAACTTTTTGAAATGTTGACCATTTAAGCATTGCTGTGTTGTTTGAAAAAACAATGTAACTGCAAGATAAAAGGATAATGACATACCAATGAATTTTTTGATCTTACAATTTCCCTGGATATTGAATTGCAACTACCTCTAACTGAATTTAGTACCCAAGAAGAATTCTGCAAGACCCTTATCATTAACACAAATTTGATGGTAGAATTTATACCTCTTGAAGTTTATAATATTTTCTGCTTTAAGAAATCAGGATAAAATATTTTTTCATTGATTAATTTGGTGTGTTAGGGTCAAGACAACAGGGGACTTAGAGTGACAGCTTCTAAAAAGTTAAACATATATTTCATGCCTTAAAATAACTAGTCTAAGCATGTGTGCTTGGGAAGCATTAAAATGTCACAGTAATATTGATATATGTTTCTCTAAATTATAGTACATTTTTAGTAACCTCCTCAAAAATATTTTTCTTTCTGTAATTGGCATTATTTCTATTTTCCATCTTGCAATTTATCCAAATGAAAACCAGTCTAGTTTCTTATTGTTTTATGAAAGTGTGCTACATCTAGAGCATGTGGAGGAGGTAAATTAAGCTATAAAATGTGTAGAAAAAGCATTAACATTGGGGGACATCATACACTTTTTTTTTTAATTTTTATTTATTTATTCATTTTAGAGGAGAGAGAGAGAGAGAGAGAGATTGAGAGAGAGAGAAAGAGAGAGAGAAGGGGGGAGGAGCAGGAAGCTTCAACTCCCATATGTGCCTTGACCGGGCAAGCCCAGGGTTTTGAACCGGCAACCTCAGTATTCCAGGTCAACGCTTTATCCACTGCGCCACCACAGGTCCGGCCATCATACACTTTTTTAACTCATCCATTCATATGTTCACTTCACAGGTATTTGAATGTCTACTCTGAAGTACCTGTAGTAAATGACAAACTTCCTGTTCCTAAAATAATGATATTGTATTTCTTACTATTTATTTGGAAATATTTTAAAAATACAGAAAAAATTTAAGACAGTAGGAAAAAATTTTATATACCAGTTACCCACACTCATCAATTATTAATATTTTGCCTTAATTGCCTTAGCACTGTATATCTACACATAATTTTTTTTCCAACCTTTTACTCTTAAATGTTCAGGGTGTAGGTCTTAAAAATAAGAATAGTCTTTTATAACCATTGTATAGTGAAAACCTTAGAGAATTTGATATTACTGCAATCTCTATTGCAATCTACTGACAAAGGAGAAAATAAAATAGAATAAGCATTGCTAAGAGAGTCATTAGGCATAGAGTCGAGGGCTAGTAAGGAAATCGGGTCTGTGGACATCTTGAGCCTCAGTTCTCAGTGCTGCTTTTAAGTGGCTAATCTGTTGCTAAACTCAGCTCAAATATCAGCTACACACATCCTGGAACAACTGCTATGTGGCCATTTCCGGACTTTACTTCCTCCCTGTGTGACTGCCTCTCTAGTCTGTATATTGGAGCTAACCGATCTGTGTTAAGCTAGGCAGTGTGCCTTCGTTTGCGTGGAGAACCGAAATGGGAATGGCACTTGTGGTTTTTGCCTTTGCAAATCCTGCCTTTCTCTGTTCTCTTCTGAGCCCTGTTTGGGTTGCTACCTGAAATTTGTGGATTGCAACACTATTTGCTCAAATAAATGCTTTTATTCTATATTACACCCTAAAAAAATCTTCTTGAGTAACACTACTTACTCTACGTGTTTCGACTGGTCACTAATGTTCTTTACATTGTTTAGCCCTTTCAGTCCGAGATTCAGTCCGAAATCACGCACTGCTTCCAGCTGTCATGCTCTGGGTCTGAAACATTTCCTGGGCGGTTGTCTTCCGTGGCAGTAACGTTTTTGAAGACTATAGACCCACCGTTTCTGTTCTTTTTAATCATGTGTTTTAAGGGTTTGTCAGAGCTTTTCTCATATTTACATTTAGAATATATATCCCAGGTTTGAATTCTACATAGTGTCCTCTTCAAGGTGGCATATTAGGAGGTCCGTGTTTTTCAGTCCCTCCCTCAGCGGCCGTGTCATTTTGGATCAACGGATCAAAGTCCTGTCTGGTTTCTTTCTCCACTGTAGTTCGCATGTTTTCCTTTGTATCTTATAAGCAACCTGTAGAGAGACACTATAAGATTGATAGTGACATCTAAGACAAAATTCTAGTCCTCATCAAAATCCTCCTTCAGACTAACTGGAAAAAAAAAATTAATGATGACATCAGAATGATGGTTTTCTAACTCCTGTACTTGTTCTACCTTTATTGATCAGCATTATATTTCATGGAAGAGCTTTCTCTTTTTCTTTTTTTTTAAACCTAGTTATTGATTGATTAAATATTAGTATGGATCCATGTGTTTCCATTGCTTTCTTAATAGTTTATAATTCATTATTCTTCTTGCTTGGCTATCTCATTCCAGGCATGGCTAATGGGATCACCTTCAAGCTGGATGAAGGTATCCTTTTAACATGTTCCCATCATTTCCTTCTGCACATTTTTGTTCTCTGGAATAACAAATTATTCTAGACTAATCTTAATTTACCTTATTCTATACCATGAATTAGTAAAATCTCTGCACATTGCTGTTTCGTTTTTCATGAAGAGTGTCATGGAGGTGTGTGTGTTCTACATGTGCTCACTGTCATTGGAGTGTCTGTACTTCTTGGTCTTTGCAATAGACAGAACTCGTACTTACAATATAAATTCATACTTTTACTTTCAACTGCATTCCCTCTCACCCTGGTTCTTCCTTCTATCCCTGCCCCCTGCCATAGTTACAGTTTTCTTCATTCATCATAAGTACTCCAACTCCCAGCAATACCAAAACACTTACTCATTTGCTCAAACCTACAAGTCACCTAGAATAGTTTAAGAACTGCTTTATTCATACCACTACAAAAGGAGTTCTGCTAAAAGACTTGGAGATTGATTTGCATTTCTTCCCGAAACCCCTGGATTGAGGGTATGTAGTCACATGCTATGCTGAATTGTTACATTGATTCAACTTCTTGTTTTGTTTTGTTTGCTTTTGATCTTATTTTGTCTCTTTGATGTGATTATATTATATGTTTGAAATACAGTAAAGTTAATTTGTTTGAATCTTAGTTTTTTTTTCTCTCGTTGTTGCTTTATTTTTAATTTTTGAATATGTAACATAAAACATGATTCTGAGAGTCAAACCTAGGCATAAAGGTACATTTAGAAAAGTGTGACTTCCTCTCTTTTTCCTTTTCCCTCAAATACATCTTGTCAGTAATAAATTTTAGAGTTTTTCAATTTACTGTTCTTGCATTTTCTATTAGAGGAGATATACATAAGATACATGTGTACTTTTTAATTTACCCTTCTTTTCATATAAGTATATGTTTACTTATTTAACATATATAAATATTATTCATGTACAAATATTCTTTTGTCTTTCTTTTTAATTAACAATATATCCTTAAGAGAAAAACAGATACTATTTTCAAGTTTAGTTACATAAAATGTGTAAGTAATAATGTAGAACAATATACAAAAAAGAGAGTCAGTGCACAGAGGACAAGGACTGTGTCCTCATGTCATAGATGATAAAGTTCCTTCTAATGTCACTGCAGGAGCAGCCTGTGCCAGGCCACAGTGAACCACATGCCTCCCTCAGTTCCCGCTGCTGCGGAAACTAAAATCCACCTTTTCAGTGTGGCCTCTTCTATCTACAGAAAGAGTCTCTCTTCTTTTCTCATAGGCTAAGCTTTAATTACTTTCAAGACTGTGTCTTCCATTTCGTTCTAGTTTCCTTGTTTCATCAGTATGGTTTTCTCCATTGAATTGTCTACCTTATCATAGAAGCATTTCTCACCATAGGTCATATCTCCCCCAGCTCTACTGCCCTGGATCTCCTCTGCGTTCCTCAGCATCTCACTCTCGGACGTCTCTGTTAAAACTGAGACCACGGGTTTATGGTTCATTGACGCTTGCTCACCTTCTCTCTATTCTGCAATGCATTTCAGTGTTAATTCTTCCCCAGCACCACAAACACAATTCCATTTATTTATTTATTTATTTATTTATTTATTTATTTATTTTCTTTCTGAAGCTGGAAACGGGGAGAGACAGTCAGACAGACTCCCGCATGCGCCCAACCGAGATCCACTGGCTCGCCCACCAGGGGCGATGCTCTGCCCCTCCGGGGCGTCCCTCTGTCGCTACCAGAGCCACTCTAGTGCCTGGGGCAGAGGCCAAGGAGCCATCCCCAGCGCCCGGGCCATCTTTGCTCCAATGGAGCCTCGCTGCGGGAGGGGAAAAGAGAGACAGAGAGGAAGGAGGGGGGAGTGGAGACGCAAATGGGCACTTCTCCTATGTGCCCTGGCCGGGAATCGAACCCGGGTCCCCCGCACGCCAGGCAGACGCTCTACCGCTGAGCCAACCAGCCAAGGCCCACATTTCCTTTTTGAAGATCACGGATGATGACAGTAATGACCACTATATCCTTGCTACTCAAGGTATGGTCCAAGAGACAGGATAATCAGCATCGCTTAGGAGTTACTGGAAGTGTAACACGGACACAAGAGGAGGGAAATGAAGCCTTCTGTTTGATGAGAGAATGGTCAATGTGTTTGGCAGTCTTTAGTCTGCCGCTGCCCAAGTTAGAAGGAAAGGGATAAAGCAATCAGAAGAATGCATTTCCTCTGTTTAAGGTAGTTCTCAAAGTTGAGCTTTCGTGCTTGTATCGATACTTACATTCTAAGTCACATGGCTGCATCTTTAATGAGATTTGGAAATGTAGTTTTTCTTTCAGGTGGCTACAAACAGAACCAAAAATTGGGGTTCTATTAATTTAGAAAAAAAGGGATGAAAACGGGGGACAACTAGCAATGTCAAAATCCTACAGGATCCAAAATGGAAAGCTTTTGTCTTTTCCTCACACATTTAACAACAAGAATATTTTTTGATCCCAATCTTTTCCATCTCAGAAATTGTTACTGAAGCCTTGATTATTTTCTTTCTGTACTCTCTCTCAATGTATTAGAAAGTCCTACTATCTTACATGTGTAAGTCTGTATCATTCCATCTCCACAGTTGCATTCTAAATATCTTCTCTCCTTGGTTTTTTGTTTGTTTGTTTGTATTTACCTTCTATCTGGTCTCACTGCCTACATATTTGTTCACCTGGCTTTCATTCTCTATAGAGATGTCAGAGTGGAGATATATATATATATATATATATATATATATATATATATATATATTTCTTCTGTTTAAGGTAGTTCTCAAAGTTGTGAACCCGGGTTCGATTCCCAGCCAGGGCACATAGGAGAAGCGCCCATTTGCGTCTCCACTCACCCCCTCCTTCCTCTCTGTCTCTCTCTTCCCCTCCCGCAGCGAGGCTCCATTGGAGCAAAGATGGCCCGGGCGCTGGGGATGGCTTCTTGGCCTCTGCCCCAGGCACTAGAGTGTCTCTGGTCGCGACAGAGTGATGCCCCGGAGGGGCAGAGCATCGCCCCTGGTGGGCGAGCCAGTGGATCTCGGTTGGGCGCATGCGGGAGTCTGTCTGACTGTCTCTCCCCGTTTCCAGCTTCAGAAAGAAAATAAATAAATAAATAAATAAATAAATAAATAAATAAATAAATGGAAATGTGTTTGTGGTGCTGGGGAAGAATTAACACTGAAATGCATTGCAGAATAGAGAGAAGGTGAGCAAGCGTCAATGAACCATAAACCCGTGGTCTACCTTAAATATATATATATTGCATCATGCTTTATTCTAAAGTTTCACTGCAGGCAGAACAAATTCCAAAAATCTGTGATTTAAGTTTTCTGATCGACTTCCTCTCCCATCTCATCTTGCTCCCTGTCCCTCTTAAACGACCAGACTCCAGACACTTAGACCTTTGTTGTTCTGTTCCTCAAAGGTACAGAACATGTTTTTTGAGTTTATTGTTTTCTCTGCCTGATAAAGTAATTTTTTTTTTCCTTTTTCTCTCTTTAGCACAGTGTATGGTAGGGTCATTTTCAACTTATTAAAATTATATAAAAAGACATCAAATCACCTCTTCAGGAAAGCCTTTCTGGATTAACAACTGTTTTTTTTTAGTTAGTTTTTTGTTTTGTTTTGTTTTGTTTTGCAAGCGAGACAGAGACACAGAGAGAGAGACAGAGAGGAAACAGATGAGAAGCATTCGTTCTTCGTTGTAGCACCTTAGTTGCTCATTGATTGTTTTCTCATATGTGCCTTGACTGGCAGCTCCAGTCGAGCCAGTGACCCCTTGCTCAAACCAGTAACCTTAGGCTCAAGCTTGCAACCTTGGGCTTCAAGCCAGCAACCTTTGGGCTTAAGCCAATGACCATAGGGTCAAGTCTATGATCCCACACTCAAGCCAGTGACCTCGCACTCAAGTCGGAAACCTCAGAGTTTCAAATCTGGGCCTTCTGTGTCCCTGGCTGATGCTTTATCCACTGCCCACTGCTTGTTTAGGCTGGACCAACAGCTTTAGAATAGTTCACTCTGGAATAATTTTTTATTACATCTACTTTTTGACATACTTTGGACATTCTTCTAATCTATAACTATTCGGTGTATTTCATGTGTTCCTTAGTTGATAGTTCATCTCACCCTTGTATAAGGGGATTTTTTATCTTTCTTGCTTACAACTTCATCTCTAGCATTTAGTAGAGCTCCTAGCACATAGTCTCAATAAATATTTGTTGTGCGAATGAATAAATAAGCAAATGGGTGTCCATTTAAAGAACTCCTAGTGAGGAGAACCATTGTGTGGACATTGCAAGGTGACGAACAAAAGAACAAAGGCTTCAGTAGTTCATAACCACTTTCTCTAATCAATAAACTCAAAGACGACATTATCATTATCATCATCATCATCATCATCATCATTATAACATGAAAACTGCAGTCTTTTCTCAAAGTTTCTATCAGCTGTTATCTTTATTTCCTCACTACTGCAATACTTTCCTTGTACCTTCTACAATTCTCACTTCCTCTCCTCTGATTATAATCCACACCATCCCATATCTCTTCTGGCATTTTTTGTTTCAAATTTAAGTAGCACAGCTTTGGGAAAACTTTTTAAAGGGAGACTGAAAGATCTTTAGGAGTTCAGATATGAAAGCACAGAACTCAGTATCTTCACAGCCTCGGTTATAAAAATTATATATCAAATTGTGTCTTATATGCATGGAAGTGTTCTTACGTCTGTTTTTGACAATTCATGGAAACATAGAGCTAGAAAAATATTTTTGCAACTATTTCTAATCCTACTTAGTTCTCCAGTGAACCCTGCTTTTCAAAATGTAAAATCTTTATATAAGAAGACAATGCAATAAATCATTGCTCTGAAAATATTTTGTTATAAGAACCATATATCCAGGAACAAATCTTTAACCTTGGCAAATGAATTATTCCTTTGGTTGCAATCTGAATTATAGCCTAAGTAGAATAACAAATACTAAGAAGCACATTTTACTCTAGTGTCGAATATGTAAATATTCTAAAAGACGATAACTTGCTTCTAGCTGGTATTGCAATCTGAAACTGCTGTAATGAATTTCATCCATATTCTGCTGTTAAATTCCCCCACTAGCTTCACCATTCTTTTCATAAACATTCTAATTTTTTATTGATTTCAATAAACTCTCATGGAATCAAAAAAATTTTAAAATGGCTCATTTAGTGTTAAATAAAATATAGATTTTTAAAAACTTTCACTGAATCCTATAAATTATTTTACAATATCTCTAGCTTAATGCACCACTAGCTTATGTTTTTCCTTTAATTCTTTTTTTTTTTTTTTTGCCTTTTTCTGAAGCTGGAAACAGGGAGAGACAGACAGACTCCCTCATGCGCCCTACCGGGATCCACCCGGCACGCCCACCAGGGGGCGACGCTCTGCCCACCAGGGAGCGATGCTCTGCCCATCCTGGGCGTCGCCATGTTGCGACCCTCCTGGGTGTCGCCATGTTGCGACCAGAGCCACTCTAGCGCCTGGGGCAGAGGCCACAGAGCCATCCCCAGTGCCCGGGCCATCTTTGATCCAATGGAGCCTTGGCTGCAGGAGCGGAAGAGAGAGACAGAGAGGAAGGCGCGGCGGAGGGGTGGAGAAGCAGATGGGCGCTTCTCCTGTGTGCCCTGGCCGGGAATCGAACCCGGGTACTCCGCACGCTAGGCCGACGCTCTACCGCTGAGCCAACCGGCCAGGGCCTTTCCTTTCTTATATGAAATGTTTTTAAACATATAATTTATATATTATGTGTGAAATAAGTGATAAATTTATGACAGTTCTATTTTCTCCAAATAAATTAAGATTTTATTAAAATTTAGAAGGTATTTTTTTTATAATATAGATCAGTGGTTTCATATATTTGCCATCATGTCTTCTGAATCACCAGAGGCCAAATTTGATTCAGAGAAACTCTAAACTCATACTTTGAAGCCAGTGTCTGTTACTAAAATCCTATTTTCATTCTTATTTCAAGTGGTATAAAGATGTAGAAAATGAACCATCAAATTTAGGTATAGTTAGAAACCCAGAAATATCTGAATCAAGATCAGTCTTGATTAATTATTTTCTCTATCCAATTATTGCAGAATATTTATGTGGCATGTACTTTGTGCCAGGTACTGTTTTTGTTTGTTTTTTGTTTTTTTACAGAGACAGAGGAAGAGTCAGACAGAGGGATAGACAGGGACAGACAGACAGGCACGGAGAGATGAGAAGCATCAATCACTAGTTTTTCATTGCGACACCTTAGTTGTTCATTGATTGCTTTCTCATATGTGCCTTGACCATGGGCCTTCAGCAGACTGAGTAACCCCTTGCTCGAGCCAGCGACCTTGGGTCTGGTGAGCTTTGCTTAAACCAGATGAGCCCGCGCTCAAGCTGGTGACCTCGGGGTCTCAAACCTGGGTCTTTCGCATCCCAGTCCGACGCTCTATCTACTGCGCCACCACCCGGTCAGGCTGTGCCAGGTACTGTTTTAAGTGCTGTGCAAGAGGGGACAACTGCCTTCATGACACTTAACTGGGGGTTGACAGACACTGCAGAGGGGGACAGTACACAAATAAGATAATTTTAGATATTAAAAACGTTTTGTGAAGAAAATAAAATAGGGGATGTGAAGGAAAGTCAATCTGGGAGTTACTTTAGACTGGGTAGCCAAGGAAGGCATACATGAGGAGGTACCATTTGGGCTGATTAATGAGGAAAAGACAACAACAACAACAATGAAAGCCAGAAAAATAAAACATTCCAAGCAAAAGAAAGAACAAGTAAAAAAGGTCCTTAATTAGAAGGTGATTTGTTTGGTAAAGAAAAAGAGAGGCATCGTGGCTGATGTAGACAGTGCTTGACATTAAAGCGGGAGAGGGAGGGAGGGGCCAGACCACACTCCTTGTCTGGGCCATGCTGAGGACTTGGACTTTATTTTATCAGAAATGAGTTGCCTTTAAAGTAGCCTTCTCTCAGAGTCTTTCAAAAGAAATGGAAGATGAAAGAAGTCTATTTAAAAAAAAAGAAGGAAAAGAAAAGATAACGTTTTTCCTAAAATAAAACTTTGGGGAGTCATCATTTTGCCTAAGAAAAATTAAAAAAAAAGAATTAAACTTATTCCTTAGATCTATGGTGCTTTTCACACTAAAATTATAAAATACTTTATATTCAGATTAGATGAAGTATCAAAGATCTTCTCATTCTATACTTTCCAATTTTATAAATCCTCCCACTTCTTATTACTGACTTTGTCCAGTTTAAAATAATTAAATAATTTATTTGCTTAAGTAAATATCTTTTTTTTTCTAATTCCTAATGTTATAAGTTGACGGATATGTCAATTATAGCAAACATACATATAAAGAGAGAAAGCGTTATCAGGGTCTAAGGAAACCTTAATGATTAATGAAGGGATCAAAGCGAAGTGGTTAAGAAACTGCTTCCGAATGAACTGTGAAAATGTCATCGTGGCCGGTTCTGGATTAGCTCAATTTTGGGGCGAAAAATAAGCATTTTGAAAATAGATGTAACAAATTATACTTTTTCCTTGATATTTCTTGGTTCTTATTGCCTAAAATGTCTTGCTAAAAATTAAAATGTCAGTCTCCGAGTATTATATTGCACTAAATAATGAAAACATTTATCATAGTTCTCACCTTATAAAACAATGATTTTACAAGAAACAAGGCTACAAATACGTGTTTCCCGTTCAGAAGGAAACAAATACAGTCCAGCTTCTTAGAGTTGTATCTTTCTTTCAAGGTGTACAGTTAGATATTGGGTGATTTAGAGGATTTGCCTAGGTTACTTTAAATTATTATTTAATTTGTTGAGCAGAATATAGTTTAAAACAGAAGTTAAATTAGAGAAAATTCAATTCACAAATCAAGTTTTCTTTCACCCCAGCTTAGAGATGCAGCTGACAAACACCCCTGCCCTGACAGGTCACAGTACGTGGTTTAATTACTGACAGTACCACTTCACTGCGCCGTGTAAGGAACATGTTTAAAAAGGAGGTAAAGACAGTGGTTTAACATCACACTCTCCTATTGTATGTAAAAAGCTTAATCAACCATACTGTTTTCCCTTGCTTAAGTAAAATAACACCTTCTGCTAAGTTATTTCAAACTTCATGTCAGTTTTGGTTATAAATGTAATTTTAATTATAGTATGTTAATGACAGTCAAACTCAGCTCTACAAAGGTGTTTGATCAAGATCTAATATAGCTTTGTTAATTAATTCCCTGTAATAAGCTTACAAATGGCGATATTTCATCATGGCATGCTGATTCTACATAATAGTCCTTCCTTCCATCTAAACCAGACAACTATTAACAGCAAGCTCTGCCATGCTCCCTGACTTGCTGTTATTAACATTTTTAATTTAACCATAAATACTATTAATAACAGACATTCTAATTCTGAGGTAGCTCAAATTAGGATTCTATTCCAAAATCATAAGCAGACTCGTTATGAAATCATATCTAGTTCAGTCATTAAATAAGAATTGAATGACAGATTATAATTATGCTATTATAATACTTTGTCTCTTTAAATTATGGAATAAAATGCTGCTATATACTTGAGTGAGAAACAGGTAAACCAAAATTGATAGCAGAATATTTTTTTTCCCATTATTTAAGTGAAATTGATCAGAGGGTATTGGTGTTTTGTTTGATGTTCTAAGCATTTTCTCACTTTTCTATGCTCTAATATTGCATGTAAAGAGTAAAACCTGTTAAAGGAAATTGAGCCCTGCCAAAATAAGTTTGTGGTTTCCTACTCAGAATAATGGTTCTACATTGAGATGGAAAAAATATTTAGTCCCTGGCCAGTTTTCTCAGTGGATAGAGTGTTGGCTAGCATATGGATGTCTCGGGTTTGAGCACACAGAAGAAGCAATTATCTACTTCTTTCCCCCTCCCTCTCCCTCTCTTTTCCCTCTTCTCCTGCAGCCAGTGGCTCGGTTAGTCAGAGCATTGGCCCTGGCATGAGGATAGCTCAGCTGATTTTAGCTTCAGCAGGGTGGATCCCGGGTGGGGCGCATATGGCCGTCTGTCTTACTATCTCCTCTCCTCTCACTTGAAAAAAAGGTCTTTAGCCTCAGTATGAAAATGTATGCCAATACTTAAATGGAATATATTGAATTAAGCTTTTCTTTATTTTCTTCCTTCCTTCCTTCCTTCCTTCCTTCCTTCCTTCCTTCCTTCCTTCCTCCTTCCTTCCTTCCTTCCTTCCTTCCTTCCTTCCTTCCTTCCTTCCTTCTTTCTTTTCCTTCCTTCCTTCCTTTCCTCCCTCCCTCCCTCCCTTCCTCCCTCCCTCCCTCCCTCCTTCCTTTCCTCCCTCCCTCCTTCCTTTCCTCCCTCCCTCCCTCCCTCCCTCCTCTTCCTTCCTTCCTTCCTTCCTTCCTTCCTTCCTTCCTTCCTTCCTTCCTTCCTTCCTTCCTTCCTTCCTTTCTTTCTTTCTTTCTTTCTTTCTTTCTTTCTTTCTTCCTTTCTTTCTTGGAAATAGCCTGGAGAACATATATAGTTAAATTAGAAAATGGAGCTCTAAAGAAGTATGCACATTACCATTATTGTTTCTCATGGGACTAATAAAAAATACATGATATAGTTTTTTTAATTGCAATGATTTTTTAAAGAAATGGTGTAACTAATTATATCATCATCAATAAGTAAAGATTTTGGAATTTAGACATCTAAAGTATGCACACATTTCTTTAAGAAAAATGTAGGACTTTTAGTTCCTGACCCAGCATGTAAAGAGCTTAGAAGTTGTCACATTATACTAAAAATAAGTAAAATCTGAAAAATCAATAACTTTTCTTAGATCTTTTTGAAAAGTGGGGTCACTAAACAAACCATTGCAACAAAAATTAGAGAGACAGACAGGTAAGAAAATCAGAACTTACTAAAGCAGGCACTCATGACCAGAAACCTTTTTTGGATTTAAGTACCACAGTAAAAAATACAGAGCTCTAATTGATAAATTGCTAAAGTTTCAGTGTCAACAAGTCTAATGGTTGGAAACTCTAGGGGGACCTTGTCACAATAAATCCCCCATGATTTTGGAAGTGTAACCTCTAGGAGCTCCACCAGGTCTTTACAATGAAAGATAGAGAGCCCCCCCCACCACCACCAATCATGTTTGCAGTAGGGGGAGGAAAAAATTGGCCATTTTGACAAACATCAGAGCACTCTATTTTAAACATAGCCAACTCCTACAAGAAACTATTTTACCACAGTTTAATCTACCTTGTGGAAAGGAAATACTTAATTCCAGCCAGCTCTAGTCTTGCAAATGAAGGAAGAAAAATACACTGCTCACAAAAATTAGGAGATATTTTATAGCTTCATATTCATTTTGCAATATCCCCTAATTTTTGTGAGCAGTATACTTAACCCCACCTCCATCTAGTTTCCACATAGGGGAAGAAACCCCAAAATGGTTCACTCTGGCCATCCTGTAACCCTCCCAAAGGGAGGGGTAGACAGACTAGGAGGCACTTGCGAAGTTCCCAGTTTCAGGACAGAGGATCATCAAAAGACTAAGTCTTACCTACCATGGGGCTCTAGTATGCTCCGCCTGTCCCCACACCTCACCACCACGTCACTGAAGATCTGATTGCTTCAGCACATTTACCTGGCACCTCGTGTTCACCTCTCAACAGAAAAAATGACAGCACATACAAAAGCCAAAATCACAGTCTGAGGAGACTTGACAACTATCCGAACCAGTTAGATATTGCAGGAATGTTGGAATTTTCTGACCAGAAATTAAAGTAAACAAACAAACAAACAAACAACCAAAATCTATGACTAATACGCTAAGGGCCCTAATGGAAAAAGTAGATATGCAAGAACAGACAGATAGTATAAGCGTAAATATAAAAATTCTAAGAAAAAGTAACAAAAAGGAATTGTAAAAATCAAAAACACCTTAATGGACATAAAAACTGCCTTTGATGAGCTCATTAGTAGATTAGACACAGCTGAGGCAGGAATTACAAGACCTTGAGAATATATCAATAGGAACTTCAACAACTGAAAAGCAAAGAGAAAATAATATTGAAAACTAAAAACAGAATATCCAAGAACTATGGGGAAACTACAAAAGTTATAACATTGCTAAATAGAAATAGCTTAAGAGGAAAAACAGAAAGGGATAGAAGCAATATTTGAAGCAGTAATGACTGAGAATTTTTTCATAAATTAATACCAGACACCAAGCCACACAGAAAAGAAAGATAAATACCGCCCCTTCCCCCCAAAAACATACTTAGGCATATCATATTCAAACTGCAGACTATCCATGATAAAACATCCTGAAAGAGCCAGAGGAAGATACAGCTTACTTACAGAGAAGCAACAGTAAGAATTACATTAGCTTTATAGGGAGTTGGCTCATATAATTAGCAAGGCTGAAATATTCCAACATATTGTACATAGTTGCTAAATTAGTATCATGGGATAGGTGATGGTACAGTTCCAGTTCAAATCCAATTGTGACTTCAAGATAGAAGAACAATGTGTCGCTTTTAAGACAATATGACAGAAAGAGTGCAAATTCTTTTATACTCAGCCTTTTTGTTCTATTCACGCCTTTAATGGCTATATGAAGCTTACCTATATTGGGTAGGACAGTCTCCCAATTCAAATGTCAATCTCTTCTAGAAGCACCCTCATAGAAAACCCTGGAATAATGTTTAACCAAATAAATGTTTATCCTACGGCCCAGTCAATTTACACATAAAATTAACCGTCACAGATCCACCCTTGTTAACTTGACACCCATATACATTTACTTAAACCATATTTAATTTCCAAATAAAAATAATAATAAAATCTAAATTACACATAGCGTGATACAATCATCATACAATGGAAGACACACTAGCCCCTTCCCCAGACGTGAAAGCAAAGTCCTTGAGTCGTGTCTACCTTTCTCCAGGATATCCCACAGTTAAAATAGTATGACGCAAAATTCATAAAACTTAAATAGTATAATATAAAGTCAATATATTTTATGTTACAGGATAAAGGAATAAGAGAGAGAAGAAAATAAAGATATTTGTTTCTTGGATATATAAGTGTATATATTTATGTGTATATATATATGTTTAGGTATATGAACATGTGTCTATGCATATATAGTCTTATTCATATCAATATATGAAGGAAATACTCATTAAAATTACAGTTCTTAGTTCTGTAACTGGTTACATGGTCATGATTGGTGTTCATAGTTACCTTCTTTTGTTTTCTTTTTCTTTTTCTTTTTTTTTTTTACAGAGACAGAGAGAGAGCCAGAGAGAGAGGAATAGAAAGGGACAGACAGACAGTAACGGAGAGAGATCAAAGCAATAATCATCAGTTTTTTGTTGTGGCATTTTAGTTGTTCATTGATTGCTTTCTCATATGTGCCTTGACCAGGGGGCTCCAGCAGACTGAGTTACCCCTTGCACAAGCCAGCGACCTTGGGTCCAAGCTGGTAAGCTTTGCTCAAACCAGATGAGCCCGTGCTTGAGCTGGTGACCTTGGGGTCTAAAACCTGGGTCCTCTGCATCCCACTGTGCCACTGCCTGGTCGGGCTATAGTTACCTTCTTTTACTATCCAATGTATTTTCTTTATATTCATCAAGAAATTCTGATGGGTCTGGTTTTTTACCTGTTAGAGTGACCTAAGCCTTCATTGTTGAAGGGTCTGGGCCATTAGGAGTCTTAACTGGACAGAGTCATTGTTAGTCTTCAATTGACCTTAATCACAGAACATCACAATGCTAAGAGATGCCCTGAGAAATATCATGTATTCCAGACATATTCTTCCTTAACTTCATTAGGGAATAGCAGTCCCACTTCTGTCTGGTAGTCTGAACCAAGCACCTCAAGTCACTACCATAATTCCCTTCTTTGCCAGCTCATTCTGTTGCATGAAAGTCCAAAGTGTGCAGCCAGCAGCCTTAATTTCCAGTTCAATGCAGTAACTGTTGTGTCTCCTTGTGGAAACATTTCTCCCATTGAAACTTATGGTCCTAGCAGAACATAAAGTCACAAAGCCGGGAAGAAAATTTCACTAGTGGGTCCACAGGGGTTAAATGAGTAGTCTCATTCCCATTTCCACCCCTTGATTTCTAGATCCATGAATCCAGGCTATAGAAGAAACCAGAAGGGCCATATATTGGATGCTAATTCAGATGATATCCATCCTTCTGGAAAATCTTGCACAAGGCTTGGAAGGTTTTATCACCTAACTTCTGTTATAACTGAGTCTGCAAAAAGCTATTCCACAGTTCTTTCAAGCCAGATTTTCCCAGGATGGTGGGGAACATGGTAAGGACAGTAATTTACATGAGCATTGGCCCATGGCTACACTTCTTTTGCATAAAGTGGGTTTCTTGATCAGAAACAATGCTGTGTGGAATAATATGACAATGGATAAGGCATTCAGGAAGTCAGTCCACAGATGCCGTATTAGGAACTCAGTATTGGTCTCTGCTGTCTTTTGACTGGGCTCTCAACAGTAGCTAAAGCCAGGTCTGCCTTGTTGAGTGAAAGTCCATGTTGCTGAGCCCACGTGTAACTTTCATCCTTGCCAATGGCTACTTTGTTCATGAGTCCACTGAACAATACAGGGGTGACTAGAAAGAGAGGATGATTAGTATCCACACAATGAATGATTCTATTCACTTGACTATTAAAATGTTCCTTTTTTGAGGTCACCCATTGATAAGCATTCACATGAATGCAATTATTTTTATGTTGCTTTTTTTTTACCCATTCAGAGATGTTTATCTACCAACCTCTTCCCCAAATTTCATTGTCACCAATTTTCCATTTGTGTTTCTTCCAAGTCACTGATCATCCAGCCAAATCATTAGCCACACACCATCAATTGATATACCGTTGCACATCTGGTCCATTCTTTTTGTAAACAAAATAAGCAAACAGGCGCACACTTGAACTTTTTTACTCAATGGGAGGATTTTCCTTCAGAGATGTTTCAGGAAAGGGCTAAGTGGGTGGTCCACTTTCAGCTGGTACCTGCATATCTTCCAGAACCATCTGTAAGCCAGCCCTGAGACTTCTCTTACTCTGTTAGTTGAGCATAGGAAATTCCCCATGAAGCCACAGGTACAGACAGGGATAGAGAAGCCATAGCAGGAGTGTGGACCATGAGCCTGTGGGCTACTGCACCATGTAACTTAGCTGTGTCTTCAAGGCTTCCTCAGCCCGATCTTATATCTACCACTTCTCTTTATGAATGGAGGATAGCTATCCATACACAACTTTATCTAGTTTGGCGCGTCAGATCGTACTCAGTTCTGGCCAGCTCGGGTCACATGGTAACTTGGTGGCCCATGGTTAAGCATTTACATTTATTCTCTACTAAGCCCTCATAGTGGGCTAAGAGCTGCTGCTCAATAAGGAGTGGTTATTCATAGACGATGGCAGAGTTTTGCTCCAAAATCCAAAAGGCCTTCACCACGACTCACAAACAGGGCTTACCCAAGGCTCCAAATAGCATCCTGACCTGACACTCACACCTCAGGCACTGTCGCATCTGCTGCAGCAGGACCCAGTGGCAGAGCTGCTGGTCTAACAGCCTGGACCTGCTGTATGGTTTCCTTTTCCTCTGGGCCCCTCGCAAACTGAGCAGCTCTTTGGGTCACTCGGTAAATGGGTTGGAACAACACACTCAGAGGAGGAATAAGTTGACTTTAAAATCCAAATAGGCCCACCAGGGATTGTGATCCTTTTTAGGTTGTAGGAGGGGCTGGAGGCAACAGTTTATTTTTCATCTTAGGAAGACTATATTGAGATGCCCTACACCACTGGACCCTAGAAGTTTCACTGACATAGAAGGCCCCTGAATTTATGTGGAATTTATTTTTCACTACCCAGATAAGCAAATTTCTAAGAGGAAGTCTAGAGTAGTTGTTATTCCTCACTAGGTGAAATAAGCATAATGTTACCAATGTAATGAGCCAGTGTAATAGCTTGTGGAAGGAAAAGCCGTCAAGATCCCTGTGAACTAATGACATAGAGCTGGAGAATTTCTATATCCCGGAAGTTAGATTGTAAAGATGAGTTGTCATAAATTGCTTCTGGCGGGCGAGTCTTATTGACAACGATGGAGAAAGGGAGGATTTGTTGGGGCGTGATTCCTGGGAGCGTACCACTAGGTATGAGTTTCAGTATTAGATTATGTTTATGAAATCACTTAGAACTTGGACCTGAAGGGAAGAAAAGATTATAGCAAACAATTTCTAACCTTTTGAAGGAGTAGGTGTGGATTTCTCCCAAACTAAAAACAAATTTGTCCCCTTCCTGGAATGTCCCTATGAACTTGAAAGAGAACATCACTCAAGAACATTCTCCTGACCAGGCGGTAGGGCAGTGGGTAGAACGTCAGACTGGGATGCAGAAAACCCAGGTTCGAGACCCCGAGGTGGCCACCTTGAGCGTGGGATCATCTGGTTTGAGCAAAGCTCACCAGCTTGGACCCATGGTCGCTGGCTTGAGCCAGGGGTTATTCAGTCTGCTGAAGGCCCATGGTCAAGGCACATATGAGAAAGCAATCATTGAACAACTAAGGTGTCGCAACGAAAAACTGATGATTGATGTTTCTCATCTCTCTCCATTTCTGTCTGTCTGTCCCTATCTATCCCTCTCTCTGATTCTCTCTCTGTCCCTGTAAAGAAAAAATGAAAAAAATAAAGAACATTCAGTTCAATTCAACAGTTAACATGCAACAACTATATCCTACATTACTCTTGAAAGACGTGGAGAGTAAATTTGGTAATGGCGGTTGGGGATCATAGAAATAAAGGGACTAATTGGTTGACAATAATCTAGGTGAGATGTGATGAGAGTATGATACAAGAGATACACCATAGAAACAAAGCAAAGTATTTAGAGTGGTATTTTCAATCAAGTATAGAGCAGAAACCAGATTGCTGTGGATTATAAATTTACAATTTTTTTTATGTTGCTAAACTACGAGACAGACTGTGAGCAACTCAAGTTTGAAACACATTCCTTTGTGATACTTTCACATGGATACAGTTTAGAAGTTGGCAGAGATCTATGACTCTGGTCCAGAGATTTTTCCATTGAATTACCTGCCTCAGCCTCTGCCTATACAAAAAGAATAATCTTGTTCAAGGAGGAAAAAAAGTAGTTATGGAATGCTTTCTTTTGCAACCAATACTTCTGTGATCAGAAACTATAACTGAGAATGCTATTTGATGTGGTGTTTTCACTCTCAGCAAGAGGTTTTAAGCAAACCCCCTCCCCAAAAAAAACCAACAACAACAACCCTCAGGCACCCTGTTATTGCCTCATATTGCTGAAAATAAAAAGTGCCCATGTGTTTTGTTTTATATTGTTTTGTTATCCTTACTTACTTCCTTGTAGCATCTCCTCATTTTTTTTTAATGAGCAAAAATATTTGTAATGGCCTGTGTGATAACTGTAATGGCATTTCAAAAACAATGCTGATGTTCTTCTTTTTAGGTGTGGTAGCCTTGCACTCCACCCCTTGACCTAGTTATGAAATGCTGTGAGACCATGTGACTTACATGACTAATTCAATGTGAACAAAGTGATGCATCTCATTTGCAGAAAGGCAGCAAGTCCCACATTCTCCTTCCTGCCCCAGCAATCACAGAGCATCAACAAAGACAGAGCCTGCTCCTGCCCAGGATCCCTCGATGAGACCTGTACAGGACCAGTGGTCTGAGTCAGCAAGAAACCTGAAACTGATTAGCCCTGGCCGGTTGGCTCAGTGGTAGAGCGTTGGCATGGCGTGCAGAAGTCCCGGGTTCGATTCCCGGCTAGGGCATACAGGAGAAGCGCCCATCTGCTTCTCCACCCCTCCTTCGTCTCTGTCTCTCTCTTCCCCTCCCGCAGCCAGGGCTCCATTGGAGCAGGGTTGGCCCGGGCGCTGAGGATGGCTCTGTGGCCTCTGCCTCAGGCACTAGAATGACTCTGGATGCAACAGAGCAAAACCCCAGATGGGCAGAGCATCGCCCCCTGGTGGGCATGCCGGGTGGATCCCGGTCAGGCACATGCGGGAGTCTGTCTGACTACCTCCCTGTTTCCAACTTCAGAAAAGTACAAAAAATAAAAATTAAAAAAAAAAAAGAAAGAAACCTGAAACTGGAGCTATTTGTTACTAAAAATACTCAATCTGGAACTCTGAAGTGTGGTGCTGATATAACAAAAACCTAAACTATATGAATACATGGCACTGTTTATAGTAATCAGTTGGTAAGAAATATATGTAAATATGAAGGTAGAAAACAAAAGATGTTTTGAAATGATAAAAGATTTGACAATTCTGTCTCCTGCTGTAATTTAGAAAAATCATGAGACTAATGAGCTTGTGGCTCAAGAAGTCAGAAAACTGACAGAATATCTGTATTTCACAATGCAGTCAAAGAAAGGGCTCAAACAAGGTTGGATCAGCTTGAGAAGTAACTAAAGGAATAGGGCGGGCACCTAAAACCACAGCCGTTCAGAGCTGAAAGAGAGAACTGCTTCTCACCCAAATACAAATGAGAAAATATTGACCAGCAAAAACCTGTTCAAGTTTAGCATCACAGCCTAATTAAATCAAGGAAAAGGTCAATATACTTGGTAAATCTTCTGATTTGGTTATGGCATCCCGGGAAAAGGACACAAGATGTAATCATGAGCACATACTTTCAGTTGGAAGAAAACAAAAAAAAACAAACAAACTTGCTCTAGGAAAATCAACAAAGTATTTGGTTTTCTCTCTGAAATAAATGCTATGCTCAAGAAACCTACTACTAGGTTAAAGAAGGGGGGTAGGGTTAAGAAAGCAAAGAAACATCAAGAATTAAGTATAATATGTAGAGAAAAAATGCTATTCGAAGAAGACCAGTGAGCATGGATTTTGACATATGAGTAGCACCAAAATCAACTAGAGAAGACTATTAAAAAGTTTTCTGAGAGAGTTATTTTGCCAAAGAATCAGCAGCATAGACAAA
The DNA here is from genome assembly GCF_036850765.1 of Saccopteryx bilineata. Classification (NCBI taxonomy): domain Eukaryota; kingdom Metazoa; phylum Chordata; class Mammalia; order Chiroptera; family Emballonuridae; genus Saccopteryx; species Saccopteryx bilineata. The sequence goes on from NC_089497.1 coordinate 12,632,314, forward strand.
AACAGGCTATTGCTATTTACAACTATGGGGCCCCATTCAACTATGGGCAGGGAGTGAGCTGAGAAATAGCTCAGGGCCCAGGATGAGCACACTCCTCAGTGTCTATTTCAGCAATGGCTAGGATCATTGTGCAGAAGAAAGAGTTTCCTGGAAGGGAGAGCACAGAGCTTGGAGAACACTGGGCACAGGAACATGTACTAGGAAGTAAACTCAATAGAGTCTTCATCCAAGGCCCTGGCCTGTTGGCTCAGCAGTAGAGCATTGGCCTGGCGTGTGGAAGTCCCGGGTTCAATTCCCAGCCAGGGCACACAGAAGTGCCCATCTACTTCTCCACCCTTCTCCCTCTCCTTTCTCTCTGTCTCTCTCTTCCCCTCCTGCAGCTAAAGCTCCATTGGAGCAAAGTTGGCCTGGGTGCTGAAGATGGCTCTGTGGCCTCTGCCTCAGGTGCTAGAATGGCTCTGGTTGCAACAGAGCAACACCCCAGATGAGCAGAGCATCGCCCCCAGCAGGTTTGCCGAGTGAATCCTGGTTGGGTGCATGCGGGAGTCTGTCTCTCTGCCTCCCTGCTTCTCACTCCAGAAAAACACACACACACACACACACAAAAAAAAAAAAAAAAAAAAAAGAAAGAAAAAGAAAAAGAAAGAAAAAAAAGGAAAGAGTCTGCATCCAGAGGATGGAGTCCATTACAATGTTCACCTTTCAGTACCTCAAAATTGCCACTGCTACTCTCTGCAGTCTGTCTCTCTTTCTTCCTCTTTCTGAATGGGGACGTTTATTTTGGTTGCATTATCTTTTATTATATGTGTCTCTCAAGTAGTACCTTCCCACTCTATCTACCAAAGCACTCAATATCCATGGGAACAAAAAAAGAAAAAAAGAACATATTTGTTAACTTGTCTAACTTTGAATTCAAGTTACAAATTTCAATATGACTCGGCGTTGCCTCTTGAAAAACATACTCTTCTTCTCTAGTATGCTCAGATTTGCACTCTGCAAATCATTCTTCTTGCGCCACTCATCTCAATTTTATATCCTTCTACAGCTCCTTATTGTCCGCTGGTAAGAAAAACACAAACAGAGACGAACTCCCAATCTTTGCCATCACAAAATTAGCTGAGCAGCATTTTTCTCACTGTCTCATTTCTTCATTTTGTTATTACTGATAAATGTTCTTCCTCTTCTCAAAATGCTCACTTTTCTCCTGCATTAGAAATTTCTCTCCTTCAACTACATTATTTGATGAGACTTGAAATAATCAAAATCCTCTGATATTTTCCCTGCATACATTTTTTTTTTTTACAGAGACAGAGAGGGGGTTAGAGAGAGGGATAGACGGACAGGAATGGAGAGATGAGAAGCATCAATCATCAGTTTTTTGTTGGGGCACGTTAGTTGTTCATTGATTGTTTTCTCATATGTGCCTTGACCTTGGGGCTACAGCGGACTGAGTAACCCCTTGCTCAAGCCAGCAAGCTTGGGTCCAAGCTGGTGAGCTTTGCTCAAACCAGATAAGCCGTGCTCAAGTTGGTGACCTTTGGGGTCTCAAACCTGGGTCCTCTGCATCCCAGTCCAATGCTCTATCCACTGCGCCACTGCCTGGTCAGGCTCTCCTGCATACATTTTTAAAGGTACTATTGAGGGTAAACATTTTGGAGAGCTGTCTATAATTTCTCTATTTCCTCATTTTGTATACTTTCCTCAACCCTGTGCATTCAGATCTTCTTTTTTACCAGTTTACAGAGACTGCCTCCATCAAGGTAGATAATGAACGTTGTGCTGAGAAACCCCAGTGGTCACTTTATTTTTGCTTTTGCTTAGTTGAAATCTCATATCCTTCAACCCAATTTATCATTACTTTTTCCTTATAATAATTCTTCTTTTGACCTTTGTCACTCCGCACTGCTCAGGCTTCCGATTATTCTCCTTTTGACCTTTGTCCCTCCTCACTGCTCACATTTCCGGTTATTCTCCTTTTGACCTTTGTCACTCTGCACTGCTCCAACTTCCGGTTATTCTCCTTTTGACCTTTGTCACTCCGCACTGCTCCAACTTCTGGTTATTCTCCTTTTGACCTTTGTCACTCCGCACTGCTCCGACTTCTGGTTATTCTCCTTTTGGCCTTTGTCACTCCACACTGCTCAGACTTCCGGTTATTCTCCTTTTGACCTTTGTCACTCTGCACTGCTCCAACTTCCGGTTATTCTCCTTTTGACCTTTGTCACTCCGCACTGCTCAGACTTCCGGTTATTCTCCTTTTGACCTTTGTCACTCCGCACTGCTCACATTTCCGGTTATTCTCCTTTTGACCTTTGTCACTCCGCACTGCTCAGACTTCCGGTTATCCAGGCCTTGCTTCTCAGTGTTCTCTTGCTCAGTGTTGATTCTCCATTTGGTCTCTTAAGTTTTGGATAGCCTCTCTGATCTCAGTCTTAAACTTTTTTCTTATCTATTTCTATACTTTCACTATCTCAACCAGTCCCCTTAGCTTCAAATAACATTGGTATGTTAATGGCTCCCAAATGTATACCTCTAACAGACACTTCCTTCAATCATCAGAGTGGTGCATTCAACTACCTACTTGATTTTTTCTTTCTAATAAGCATTTGAAACTTTATGTTGACAAAATAAAACTTTATTTCCTTTTCTAAGCAGACCTGCTCTTCCTTCAGCTATCCCACCTTGGTCGGTATACCACCAGGTAGTGCCCTGGACAAGAGCCTCAGAGTTACCCCGAGTCTTTGTTTTCTTCTTACTCTGCACATCCATTTACTATCAAGACCTATCAACTGACCGGGTGCCATAAACATATTTTAAACATATCAATGCCTTCTCTTCACCATTACCGTTCTAAACCAAGCCACCATCTATTTTTTATTATTATTGCATGGCCCATTTTCGTAGTCTTCTCACTCTGCCTAATTCTTTGCTTCATTAACTTCCATTACAGTTAATATAAGCTCTAAATGCCTTACTTTAGTTTTTATAGCCTTCCATAATATCGTTCTGCATTTGCAATCCCATCTCATCCCGTTCACTGTGCTCTTCTACCCTCACAGGATTTTTTTGGTCGTCGTTTTTTCTCTTAGTTTTTCTAATATACTAAGCTGGGTTTCTCCTCAGGGCCTATGTATCTATGATTCCTTCTGCAGAGAATGATTTCCCTATTTCCTTCTCATAATTATTCAATTTTACTTAAATGTCAATTCCTCAGAGAGATTTTATCAGAAGATCCTAACATAGCCATGACATGGCAGTCTCTATCACATAAACTTGGCGGTTTTTAGATATATATTCTTTACTCTCTAAAATAATCTCTTTTTTTTGTCTCTTCATGTTTGATTTGACTCTCTACACTCCGAAGATAAGAAAGACTTCAATTTTTTTTCACCAGATTTCTTTAGTGTCTATGTAGCTGGATTTTATTTTCAGTGCATTTTGTTTTTTTGATATGTGGTTTCCAGGCACATGATAATCTGTTCTCAGTCCTCAGATTTCTTATAATCATGGGCCTTTATCTTTGCTCTTGACTCTCTCCAGACTTCCCATTGTCCCTCTGTCTTCTAGCTCTACCTTCGCTTAACTAACTGTTTGTACCTGTGCAAAAGTGAGTTTCTCTGAGTATAGTATGAAATCATCACAGGAATTATACTTGTTTTTGAAAACTGTGACCAAAGTATGATCTGATTCCCAGTCACTTTCAAGTATTATGCTTGTCTTCATTTATGCAGCAAATAAAAGAAGAAAAAAGCAAGAAGAAAAATGGAGAAATGAGTTTACAAAAAGGCAACCTAGAAAAATCAGAGAAGATAATAAGAAAACTTGGAAAAATTATTTGAGTTTAACTCAGATATTGTGTTATATTTATAGTACTGTCGGTATTTTTAAATCTCTGCATCATTATTCTCTCTTATCCCCATGAAGTCAATTAAAATATATTTTGATTATTTTTATGATTAAAATGTATAACCATACGAAAATGGAAAACCACAAAAGCTCATGAAAAGATTACAAAAACATGACCGTTTAAAATGATGACATTTTAATCATTGCATGCACATTACAGCTAGTGCTCGACTTACGACCACGATTGGTTCCGACAGACTGGTCGTAACATGATTTGGTCATAAGTTGAGTAGGCTATATGTAGAGTACTGTGAAATGATGTTATAAATATCTTTAATTCATATTTTATCATAATTTTCTTTCATTATTGTCATATATCATAATTTTCTTTGTTCATTTTATGCCATTTGTATCATCTCTACACCATTTTGTTTCTTATTTGTACATTCATCAGGTTTAAGTAAAACACTGTATTACCAGTACAACTGGTTTAATATTTGCAAAACATACAAAATTACAAAATGCAGGTGCATACAAAAATACAAAATACAGGTGTAAAAAATACCATAGGAAACATTTTCCCAATTGCAAAACATATCAAAATATATAAATATGTACAAAACATTTTATTGGCTGCTGGTGCTTGGCAGTGGATCGTTGATGTCATCATCTGAGGCAGCAGTTGGGGTTACTGGAGTTGGTTTTTTCATAAACATGTGCTATCACATTCACTTTCTTTCCTACTTTGTAGTTGTTAATTGACTGCTTTCTCATATGTGCCTTGACCAGGGGGTTCCAGGAGAGCGAGTGGCCCCTTGCTCAAACCAGTGGCCTTGGGCTCAAACCAGCGACCACGGGGTCATGTCTATGATCTCATGCTCAAGCCAGCGCCCTGCACTCAAGCTGGTGAACCCATGCTCAAGTCGGATGAGCCCGCGCTCATTTTCGTGTGGAGATCGATGGCCTTTCTTTCCTTCTTGGCAGGCTGAGGCATAGTCACAATTTCCTCTTAGTAGACATCTTGGGAAGGGTTTGATGAAAATTATCCAAGACACAAAACACAAATTGCTGTACCGAGTCTGGGATAACAGTTGAAATGGTGCACATGGAGATGGTAGTGCTGCCGGAAGCTGGTCCGCACTGTCGTACACTCAGCTGGGCAACGCTTGCGCTGCCACATACGGAGCTGTCGTGGCTAGCGATTGTGGTCGTAAAGTTGAATGATTGTAAGTTGCATAGGTCATAAGTCAATCAATATCTGTATATACCTTTAATTTCTAAACATATAGATATTTAGTAAGGCCTGTGTTAATATCTGGAAAATGTTTATATAATAATAATATAGCTATTATAATTTTAGTCTTGTTTTTATTCATTCACACAGTAAACAAGGTAATAGAGTGGGACAAGGTTTAGTTCCATTCTAAATCTATCCTCATCTAAAAGTACTTTAGGATGCATTTTAAATTAAACTGGTATGCCTGTTTGTATGTCTGAAATAAACTGCTTCCATATTAGCTTTGCGAGTGAGCAATATAGAGACTGTAGCACAACTGTGAAGTTAGCCTTAGGCTTACTTATTTAAAATAAAATATTTTCATTAAATGCTCTATTTTTGTCAACAAATGTGCACCAGCTAATTTCCTTATGGATCATCTGTCCCTTTCAAATCTCTTTTAGTTCCTTGACCAAATCAAGGACACTTGGCCCAGAGTAACAGAGCACAGCTGTGTTTATAGGTGTTGCTGACAAGAGAAAATGTGCTCTGTGCACAGGGACCAACGCAGAGCTGTTAGATAGAGAGAACAGGACAGGCGATGAATTTCAGCACTAAGGGGTTCATTTAACCATTCTCTATTTTGAGATTTTTTAGGAAAAATGTAACCTTAGCACATCAAAGACAATTACAGGACTCTCCACTTATCCACAAAGGGATGTATGTTCCGAGACCTCAGAGGATGCCTGAAACCATGGATAGTACCGCACTCTTTATACTACTCTTTGTACTACTTCTCTTCACTATATGTATATATCTATGATAAAGCTATATGGATATATATATATGTATCTATGATACAGACATACTATATGTATATATCTATGATAAAGCTTAATCACAGTGAGAGATTAACAACAATTACTACTAATAAAATAGAACAGTGATGATCATATGCTGTAATAAAAGTTATGGGAAGGTGATCTCTCTCTTTGATAAGTGAGCCAGCTACTAACTGACTAAAGGGCAGGATCGTACACAGCGTGGGTATGCGGGACAAAGGGGCATGTCACGTCCCAGGCAGCGCGGCATGCACGAGACTTCAGCATACTGCTCAGAGAGATAAGCGATTTAAAAATTGTGAATTAGGCCTGACCTGTGGTGGCGCAGTGGATCAAGCATTGACCTGGAATGTTGAGGTCGCTGGTTCAAAACCCTGGGCTTGCCCGGTCAAGGCACATATGAGAGTTGATGCTTCCTGTTCCCCCACCCCCTTCTCTCTTCTATAAAATGAATTTAAAAAAATTGTGAATTGTTTATTTCTGACATATTTTATTTACAATGTTTAGAGTGCCGATGACTGAAACCGTAGAAAGTGAAACCATGGAAAAGGGAAGACTATTGTATTTAAAAAGTACATTTTAAGTAACTTTCTTTGGAAATTTGGTTCATCATACCGAAAATCAAAGTCAAGATTGTCGAAAGAATATTGAACAAGGAAGAGGCAACAAACTTCGTTCCCAAAAGAAGTACAGGAGTAAAATGAAATTAGGATAAAATTTTAAAAAAATTATTGGACTATAGAAAAGAATTATGTCAACAGTTTTAAGGAAGATAAACAATATAGAAATAAGGAAATGTTTTATGTAATTCATTATACCATATAGATATAAAAATAAAGGAAAATTAGACTATTATATTTGTTCTCAAATGATTTGTGACAATTTTTTTTCTAGATTTAAGAGACACAGATCATCAAAAATTAAAATTATAGAAGAAAAGATCAAGCTTCTAGCTGGAGTGAAAATGATAATGGAAATGATATAAGGTTGGCCATAGCAGTTCACTTCCAAATTGAGGTGGGGAAGTGAGGGAGAGCTAGCCAGCATTCACAACAAATAACAGTGGGATTTTGAAATGCTTTTTAAAAGAATGTGTGTGTTATTTTGATACACAGTAGATACACATCAACTGGCACATATTTTGGAGACTAATTTGACAATTGCTACCTAGAGATGTAAAACTGAACATTTCTCTCTTTACAAGAAAGCAAACCATTAAAAATATTTTTGCAAAGTAATTTTCTTCCCAACACAATATTTTCATCTTTGAGATGATGAGGATGATTGCAATGGTGATTCAGAGTATTGACATAACCACTGGATTCTTAGCTGCCTAAAAGGAATGCAGAAAAAAGCTAACATTCCTTTAAACTGTTCCCCTTTCAGCCTAACCAGCGATGGTGCGGTGAATAGAGGATCGGCCCGGGATGCTGAGGACCCAGGTTCAAAACCCTGAGTCCCCCGGCTTGAGAGCAGGCTCACCATCACAAGTGTGGGGTTGCCAGCCTGAATCTGGGAACATACGCATGATCTTGTGGTTGCTGATTTGAGCCCAAAGGTCACCAGTTTGAGCTCAAGGTCACTAACTTGAGCAAGGATTCAGTGGCTTGGCTGCCCCCCCCCCCCCCGTCAAGGCATATATGAGAAGCAATCAATGAACCACTAAAATGAAACAACTATGAGTTGATGCTTCCTATCTCTCTCCTTTTCTTCCTCCCTCCCTCCCTCTCTCTCTCTTTAAAAAAAAAAAAGTTCCCCGCCCTGGCCGGTTGGCTCAGTGGTAGAGCGTCGGCCTGGCGTGTAGAAGTCCCGGGTTCGATTCCCAGCCAGGGCACACAGGAGAGGCACCCATCTGCTTCTCCACCCCTCCCCCTCTCCTTCCTCTCTGTCTCTCTCTTCCCCTCCCGCAGCAAGGCTCCATTGGAGCAAAGATGGCCCGGGCGCTGAGGATGGCTCCTTGGCCTCTGCCCCAGGCGCTAGAGTGGCTCTGGTCACGACAGAGCAATGCCCCGGAGGGGCAGAGCATCGCCCCCTGGTGGGCAGAGTGTTGCCCCCTGGTGGGCGTGCCGGGTGGATCCCGGTCGGGCGCATGCGGGAGTCTGTCTGTCTCTCCCGTTTCCAGCTTCGGAAAAATAAAAAATAATAATAAAAAAAAAAGTTCCCCTTTTACCACATTTTTTTAAAATCTCTAGAAAATCATCCACCCTCAGAGTGTACTTGGTCTTCCACAGACAGAAGAGAGAGTTAAGTAACTGATCTAGCTTGCTCTAAGAGAGAGTGAATAAACAGGCATGCGCCCCTTCTTTCTTCCTTCTTAACGCCATTCCCTTTCTATGCTGTCCCCTAGCCTCCTCTGTACTGGCTGGCTCAAATCTAAATTGGGCTGAATTGGTGTGGTAGAAATCTATGCGTAGTCTATATATAATGCGTAGCCCACATAAATATTTTCCACGCTGTCTCTGCATTGTCAAAAAGAAACAAACAAAAAACCCAAAAAAACTAAGCCAGTGCATTTACTGCTGTCTTAATAGATAAAAACAAAATGACAATCTAACACCTAAAAAGGAATACTTTCATAAATGTCAAGGCCGCATTTCCTAAATTTGTAACTTACTTTGTGTTTGCTCCTTCTCTTTCCTTTATCAAAAACATTATATTTTACAGAAACTGGCAAATGTTCTCTGTTTTTATATCTACCAATATATAACTCGCTGTATAAAGCAGGAATATTATGAAATAAAAGTAGTTGATAAAGATGGTTTAGTAGAGGTAATAATTAAATTAAGTGAGAAGAAAGTAGGGAAGCATATTAAACAGACAAGTTTCCTAAAGCAGATAGCACATATTACCTAACCTTTATTAGTGATTTAAAAAGAAATTATTGAAGAAAAGCTAGGTGCTAGAAACTTTAATAGAAATGCATGCGTTTGCTGTTAAGTAGATTTGGCAGGCTAAGTTATAGAGTACCTGCAAGTTAGTAATAGTAGTAAGAACTAAAATAAATAGGCAAAATAAATACGTTAATATTGCATGGGGGAAAAAAAGAGAAAATAAAATTATTTTTACATATTATAGGTGATGTTTTATTTTATCATGCTTCTCATTGTAAGAGAGGCCCACAGACTACTTACTGGCTGTAGGCTTAATCTGGCCCCTCACAGTGAGAATATTCTGTATAGTTTTCAACAACTAAAAAAAAAAGGAGTAATGTGAAAACTGTACGAAATTCAAGTTTTGGTGTGCATGAATTCAGTGTTTTCAGAATGCAGCCTAACTTATTGGATACTATAGTGTCTCTGCCTGTGCTCGGGCTGCAGCGGCAGAGTTGAGTAGGGGAGAGTGTGGTCTGAGCTGTTTACCAATACAGAAGACTAATGTTTTACTCCTCTCGATTCTAGGAAGTTAAGAAATAAAATGATAGGCCTTGGCCAGTTGGTTCAGTGGGCATGGCGTCATCCTGGTGTACAAACATCAAGTTTTATCCCCAGTCACGACGTATTTGAGGAGCAACCATATGCTTCTCTTCTCCTCCCCCTCCCCTCCCCCTTCTCTCCCTGTACTCCTCTCACAGCCAGTGGCTAGATTGGTTTGGGCGTTGGCCCCAGGTGCTGAGGATAGCTGGGTTGATTCTAGCATCAACCCCAGACAGGGCTTTCTGGGTAGATTCCAGTTTGGGGCACATGCAGGAGTCTGTCTCTCTATCTCCCCCTCTCACTTAAAAAAAAAAAGAAATGAAATAATAAAAGTATATAATTTAATTAAAATATAGCTCCATTCACTAAGAAAGCCAATATTAGAAAATAACTTTTATACTTGTAGGTTAGAGGATCTCCTAATACTAAGACTCGTTTTAGGGAGATTCATCTATTAAGTCAAAAGAAGTGGAAGGCAATGACAGGCTCCTGTATGGGGGTCAGGCCCCCTTCACCACACGACACAGAGCAAGGCAGGATACATATTCTGTGCAGGCAGTTATTCCAAAGAGGAAGAGAGGAGGAGGAGAGGAGTGTCTTATGACAAAATCACTAATCAGATAAGCAAATCCTGATCTCCAGAGAAATCATGGAGGTAGAGAGTAGCCATTAACTTTCTCTTCTCATGGAAATTAAAGAACTAGGAAATATATGTTTCACTCAACCTGTTCCCAACACTTTTGTTTTTTTGTTCACCCTTTGGCCTGAAACAAGAAGGCTCTAAAATGTTGCAGAACAATATATTAACAAAACAAATATCAAATCCACCCTATGACCAAAGATTAACACTTGATTATCATATTATTTCCCACTTAAAAATTTTCTAAGCAGGTGGTTGTTACAGCCTATTAGAGCTTCTATAAACAATAAAATTAAGGATACCATTATAATACTGTCATCATAAAATAAGTAAAAACTTCAATAATGAAAAAAAAAAACATGCTAAATTTCAGTACCGATATCTTCCTCTTATTTTCAAATTCTCAAAATTTAGGGAGAACTTAAATTCTGAACTTAAAATTTCTTACAAGTTAATGTCTAAAGACATCAAAGTGCCTGCTATTCACATTCTAAAATCAGTATCACTTTCCCCTTCTGCCTGACGCTCCTCCCAGGGTCCCCACTGCAGCCACTTACCTTTGGGTCTTTTCAGTAGAAACTGGGGAGTGAGCTCTGTCATCTTCTACACAAATATTTAATACGAGATTGCCAAGTTCTAGTAATGTTGTCTTCCAAATCACCTTTATATGTGGCCAGTTCTCTTATTTCAGTTGACCTTCAGGCAGGGCAAACTATTATCACCCCTCAAGTGTGTTATTATATAAGCTTCTTTTTTTTTTCTTTCTTTCTTTTTTTTTTTTTGTATTTTTCTGAAGCTAGAAACGGGGATAGACAGACAGACTCCCGCATGTGCCTGACCAGGATCCACCTGGCACTCCCACCAGGGGGCGATGCTATGCCCACCAGGGGGCGATGCTCTGCCCCTCTGGGGCGTCGCTCTGTCGCGACCAGAGCCACTCTAGCGCCTGGGGCAGAGGCTAAGGAGCCATCCCCAGCGTCCGGGCCATCTTTGCTCCAATGGAGCCTTGCTGTGGGAGGGGAAGAGAGAGACAGAGAGGAAGGAGATGGGGAGGGGTGGAGAAGCAGATGGGCACTCCTCCTATGTGCCCTGGCAGGGAATCAAACCCGGGACTTCTGCACGCCAGGCCGACGCTCTTCCACTAAGCCAACTGGCCAGGGCCTATTATATAAGCTTCTTATAACTACCCCCACACCCTCTCCTCTACTCTTGGTTCACAGTGGACAGAAATTAAACTTAAATCAACTGGAACTAGTAAGATAGGTGAAACAAAAAATAAAGCACACCTATATAAAAATGTAAGGAGTATCAGCTCACTTATAAATACTAAAAAAAAGGACTGTAGTATATGTATATATGCATACATATAAATAGATAAAAGAACACTCTGTATTTGAAGACACCACATGATTACCTCTGGGGGAGGGGAGGCAAGAATATTAATTTTGGAAGGGTGAGCAGAAACATGAAATGTTATATTTTACTCTTAGTAATTCTGCTTAATTTAATTATTCCAGTAACAGAATATTACTATGCATTATTTCTATTATTAGAAAAAAGCAAAACAAGTTCTGGAAATAGAGAAAATATTGTTAATATAATTAAAAATGTAGTGTCTGTGTGAAACTATATAAAACCCTGGTCACAGAGGCTAGTCAGTGGACTGTCTATTGTTCTGGGTCTGAAGTGGTAAATATTTTTGGTAGGAAGGCAGTGGTGCATAAGAAAAGTGCCATCAGAAAAAAAGAGGCAAAACTGAAAGACATTTGGAATGGAGAAAAAAATAAGTGACCTATCCAAGCATATAAAAGAGACTTAGTATCCTGGCCAGAGAGCTCAGTTGATAAGAGTGTTGGCCTGAGCACAAAGGTTGCCAGTTTGGTCCCAGGTCAGGGCACATACAGAAACATATTGATGTTTCCCTCTCTCGCTCTCTCTCTCTCTATCTCTATTCCCTTCCTCTCTCTCTAAAATCAATACATAATTTTTTTTTTTTAAAGAGAGAAAGAAAGATAACTTCATGGTGTTCGTCTTGACAGCAGTGGTAATTTATGACTGAAATAAATGGTTTAAAAGTGAAAGTGGTATATAGGGTACTTTTTATGTGATATTTTTACTGCCAGATTAACTTACAGTGTTTGGGATATGATAAAATAACCAGGTGGGAATACTATTTAGGTAGCTAGATTTGAAGAATTAATAAAAAAAAAAGTGAAGGTAGGAGATTTAATTAATTTATTATGATAAGTATAAAGGTAATAGTTGGATTCATGAATCCTTGTGGGGAAGAAGCAAAAGGAGAGAGAACCAACAGCTAAATACGAATCATTAAAAATAGTCGCGAAAGGAATGGAAGGGTAAAAATGAGAATACAAGACATAATGCATGCGGAATGTACAAAGAACTCAAAAGAAGAAAACACTGCAAGGTATGCTAGGAGCCAGCAGTCTCTGACTTCTGACATCAAAGATGAGTGTGTTTGTAATAAAGTCTTTTAGACTTGACAAGAAATAGTTGTTAATGACCTTGGAAAGAAAAGTTTCTGTCAATATACCATTCCCCTTTTAGGGAAAAAAAACAACACCATCAGACTATATATTAAAATAAGCTATACTACATGAGTAAACGTGCTACACCATATTAAATATGCCTTCTGTGAGAAGCAGCTAATATGGGCAAATGATCTAAAGAGATAATAAACAGACGGTTAAACATAAATATCTATCAAGTACACGAAGAGATCCTTCAGCTCATTTGTAATCAGAGAAATGCCAGTTGAAGTAAAGTAATTTACCACTTACTCTTCAACCATCTGACTGGTAGAAATTAGAAAGTTGAAAAGTGTAATTACTAGTGGGGGATGTGAAGAAACCAGACAGGCTTAACCTTCCTCAAGAGCACTCTAGCAATACTTACTCAGATTAAAATTGCATACGCCCTATGTCCTAGAAGTCCTGTTCCTGATTATACAGCCTAAAAATATTCTCACACAGGACTACTAGGAAGGGACAGCCATAATGGCTGCACGAGTCAGGAGAAATCAGCTTGTGCTATGATAGCTTCCGAACCCCTTACTCACCATAGCGTAGGTTTGGATTTTGTTCACGTTGCGAGTCCATCGCTGGTTGGCTGGCCAACTCCGTGCAGAGCAGTGCGCTTGCTCAGATTGGGGCTGCAGCCACCCACTGTGAATACTGCCGGTCTCTGGGAACAGGAAAAGATGAGCTCTACAGGCGTTCAGGTTGTCAGTTAAATGCTGCAGGCCGGAAGGGACCCATGGCAGACCTCCCCACACTTCCAGGCCAGACTTCTATATACAGTATAAGAAGTGGCCAGAGAGTACGAATCTCCTTCTATGTACTCACATACTTTGAGGACAAGAAATATCTGTGAATGATGCCAAAGCCAAAAACAATCAATGCAGCATTGTGGTAGCAGAGTTCTAGTGAATTAAGGTGCCCATTTTAAGAAGAATTTCCGAGATGTAAAATATGAAATTTAAAATAAGAATTTCAGAGACGTATAAGATTTCCTATGGAATAGTAGGCAGCAATTAGAAGCAAGGAATTAGAATACACCAGAAATTGGGTGACGATAAACATGAATGCTGATGGGGAAAACGAGTAAGACAATGAGCCGTTAGCACAACGATATTTGTTTAAATTAAACATACTTGGTTAACCAGCACACAACAATACGAAGGTACACACAAACCCAGGTTATCTATCCAGTACAATTAAGTTCATTGGCGAAGAGGAAGGGAAAAGCAATCGAGAGGGAGAAAATGGAAGCAAAAAGTTGTCGATGAGATAAATAAAGCAAAGGAACAGCTGATATTGGCCGTGGACGACAGGCTCCAGGAGTGGAGGCGTATGATTAACGCCATGCCTCATGTGAGGCTGTCCATAGAGTGAGCTGCTTCTATGTAACAGAAGTTGTAGGGAACTAGAAAGAGTATATACAAGAACCTTAGAAAATTCTGAAACTAGTAGGCAAGTTGAAACAATATATGAATTACCACTTACCTAATAGAATGGGGTAGCATTTTGAGAATTAAAAGGGAAATTCGGAATGTTGTACAAATAATCAGAGGCAGCCATGGTTGTGGTGAAACAGGCCTGTCAAATGTTTTAGTTGTTAAGAGCAAGAGAAAAGATGGGGTGGAAAGGGGACAAATCACGTCGGTTTTAAGGAGATGTGTGCCTTGGTGTCTGTCACTTTTTGTGCATGCCACTTAGAATAGTAACTACAAAAGAAGAAAATGCCAAGAATGATAGCTCAGGTTAAGGCAAAGTATTATTAGTAACGGCTTATTTTAAAATTTAAATCGATAAAGAATACTGAATTGCTGATCTTGTTTTTTTGTTTGTTTTGTTTAAAGGAAAGCTGGCCCTGGCCGGTTGGCTCAGTGGTAGAGTGTCAACCCAGCCTGTGAATATCCTAGGTTAGATTCCCAATCACGGCACACAGGAGAACTGCCCATCTGCTTTTCTATCCCTCTTCCTCTTACTTCTCTCTGTCTTTTAGTAGATCTCTCTCTTTTCACCTCCTCTCTTATAGCCAAGGCTCAATTAGAGCAAGTTGACACTGAGCACTGAAGATAGTTCCATGGCCTCTATCTTAGGTGCTAAAATGACTCCAGTTGCCATGGAGCAATGCCCCAGATGGGGAGAGCATCGCCCCCTGGTGGGCATGCCAGGTGGATCCCAGTTGGTGCGCATGTGGGAGTCTGTCTCTGCCTCCCCTCCTCTCACTAAAATAAGATAAATAATAAATAAATAAAAAGAAAAACTCACTTGTTAATATAGACAGGTGTGAAAGCTCAACAAACATCATACATGTTGCTACGACTTGGCGTAAATGGTAGTCTTTCCACGGTGATGTGGCAATAATGCCTCCTTTCAGACCAAATGCATGTTTACTGCTGAGCGTCTTTGCCTTCTTGAGTTTATGATAGTTCTCTTCGAAATAAGTCACCCTGTGTATAATTTGACTTGGGGCAGCATGCCTGCCTACTTCTGTTTTCTTCTAGAAGAGAACAATTATTTGGTGCTTTTGATGAGTTTCAGCTTGGCCTTAGACTAGAGATGTCCACCCTGTCAGCACCTGCTGCTGACCCATCACTGACCCTCACCCCTCTCACCCTGACGCACGCATCCAGAAATCGCCGAGGGGTGTGGTTTCTCCTCTTCCTGTCACGTGTTCCGGTCGGGAGCTGCGGTGGTCACGACCATCACACTGGTGGACCGCCAGAAATCCATAACCACATCTTTGGAGAATTTGCTGGCAAAGATCGTGCCTTATATTACTTTATTTTTGTGCAATATTGAGTCATTTTCTAAAAAGGGCTTTTGTGTTTGCATTTAGGATCTTCCTCAATTTCCTGGCTAAAGAAAAGAAAGCTAAAATTAGTGCGTTGAAAAGGCTGAAAGTGATTTTTGTGGTGAGTCAAAGTTTCACTGTTCTCTTGAAAAAAGCAGGACCTCTCTTTTATAGACCCAGAACTTGATGGCACGTGGCAAATACGCCCAGACAAGGGGGAAAACAGTACTGAGAGGAAGAAGTGGGGGAAGGGCAAAGTTATCATCGTGGGCTACTTGTAAGATAGCTTAGAATTCACTTCAGTTTTTAGTAATTCCACATCACACTAAGTGTTTGAAATAAAATAGCTGAGTATAACCTTCATGAGGAGTTTTGAATACTTGCTTCTATTGAGAACTCAAAACAATACTGACATCAGAAAATATGTGAGTATCTGGAGATGTATATGACTTACAGAGATGATAACAAACAAACATGGGCTTTTGCTAAGGTGAAAATCATGTAAAAATCAATTGTTACTTTTTTCTGTTTCAACAAAATCTTAAAATTACCTGTATCGAAAGTGGATGGGTCTCATTCATCACCTCCTTCACGAGAGAGCTTAGTGGAAAATTGTGGCATCCCCTGGAATATACTTTGTCTGAAAACTCCTTGTACTCCTCGTTGACCATATTCCTGCCTCCAAACGTGTACAGTGTTACTTGGTCAGGAATAAAATGAGTAGGCAACAAGAGAGGAATGTCTCCTCTTTAAATGCTCCCTGTTTCAAATTAGGGTAAATTATCCTCCTCTTCAAGAATGAAACAAAGAAAAGGTTTTGGTCAAGATGGCAGCACAGGTCCACATGGTACTCAAATTCTCCCACAACCACATCAAAATTACAACTTAACTACACAGAACAACCGTCCTTCAAAACCACCTTAAATCTAGCTGAACGGAAGTCCTATAACTAAAGATATAAAGGAGATACCCTGAGACCGGTAGGAGGGGCAGAGATGAAGACCTAGGTCCCACACCCAGGTGTGGTGGATAAAAATCAGGAGGGAGATTCTGGCTGCACGTATCTTCCCTGAGGAGTAACTGGTCCCAGTCCCATGCCAGGTCCCCCAATCCAGGGTTAGAATGACAGAAATATAAGTCCCCGTAAGTGCTGGCTGTGAAAACCAGTGGGGTGTGTGGCTGAGTGAGATGTTGGGCTGCTGAAAACTCAGGTGTTCCTCTTAAAGGGCCCACACGGGACTTACTCAGATTCGCTCGCCCTGAACTTCAGTGCTGGGGCAGCAGCTTGAAAGGCACCGGGGACCTTACGGGGAAGAACTGAATAAATCTGGCATCAGGCTGCGAGCTGGGGGGGGGCAGCTTTCTCCCACAAAGTGATGTCAGAGGCATAGTGCCCTTGCTGACTCCTCCTCACCCGAACTCTCCACAAAACCGGCAAGTGGGGGCCATATCTGAGTCTCTGTCAACCTGGCTATCACTGATCACCCCCACCCTCTGGTGACTGCCTGAGACTCCATTCCACCCACTTTTCAGGCCAGACCAAAGCCATTTGCAGTGACTTTTCCATATAAAGGGCCTGTCTTGGCTAAGGCGTCAGATTTGACTAAAATCTCTCAAACAAGGAGCATCTGGCCTCTGCATGCTCCGTACCTCTTGCTAAGTGGCCCTAAGCCCAGCACTAGCAGCAGCCGGCCCAGCACTAGCAGTTCACAGCTTGGCCTCTCCTGGACACCCCCAAGCCCAGGGCAAGTAGCAGCCATCTGCAGACTGCTTTGTAGCTCACGCCAGGTGGCCCCGGGCAGGCCATAGGTGGTAGGTGACCTTGGCCTGCTCACTATCCGATGACTACTTGTATTTAATTTTTTCTTTTTTTAATATTTACATCCATAAAAATCACTAAAATTCCTCAGGGGAAAAAAAACTGTCAAATAAACAATACGCAAAATGCACACACATGCATACATATACACCCACAGCCTAAACAATGAACATTCTAATAAGACTACAACGCCTCCCCATGTGAAATGTATTTTTCCTTTCTGACCCTTTCCTTCCCACTCACTTGAGAAAAGAGATCAAACAATTGATTGTGAGAGCATATGCTGGGAGCAGATGTTACCTTCTTTATTAACATAAGAGATGAATCAAGTCACAAGATGCCTAGAGCTAGAATTTTTCTTGTTCACCAGTTTTATCTGCTCATTAAAAATTTTCAGAAAAGTTTCTACAGCCACAGAGTAGAGGGCAGAGCTGATATAGACAGGAGGTCTTTGCTGTGTAGTTTATAAAAATGAGGTCTTCAACCTATGCTTTCTGCATGCTTCTAAACCTGAGGTTAAACTTTGAGAAGATCCGCTTTTATAACAGGATTATTTGAAAGTGAAAAAAAAATTAAGAACAAAGGAAAGAGAAGAAAACAAATGGCAAACAGTTGCTAAGTCTTGATTGAAATGAAGCTTTCTAAGATAAAAATCTTTGGGCCTGACCTGTGGTGGCGCAGTGGATAAAGCATAGACCTGGAACGCTGAGGTCACCAGTTCAAAACCCTGGGCTTGCCCGGTCAAGGCACATATGGGAGTTGATATTTCTTGTTCCTCCCCCTTCTCTTTCTCTCCCCTCTCTAAAATGATAAATAAAAAAACATTTTTGAAAAGACAAAAGAAGTCTTTGTTCATCACTTAATGTACACTGACATATGGCTCAGTCCCTGTCTTCATCTTACCCTTATTCTAAATTTCCCCTACCTTCTACTCCTCTTACCATTCTTCTGTCTTGGTCAGAGGACAGGAAGTGGCCGGCTGGCACAGCTGCGCCACCTTTGCTAATAAGTGGGGAACAGGAAATTCTTTCCTCGGTATTTACTTTGGGTCAAGGAAACTATAACATAAAACTCCGTGCAAGTACCAAATTCAACCTGCACACTCTCCTGAACTGCCTTACAAACTCAGTCTAGTTCTAGTAAGAAACAGAGCTCTGAATTAGCAATTTTCAACTAGTGTTCCATGACATACTAGTGCTGCAAGAATATTTAAAAACATGCAATACTTGATTATTTAGTCAGGGGCACTGACCTCTTTTCCCCTTAGACTATTATATTAAAAAAAATTACAATAGCCAACACAAAAATAGTCATTGAATGTGAATAAATAAAAATTATACCTTTTTGTGTCATATTGGCAAAAAAAAATATTTGGTGTGCCTCAGAAATTTAGTAATTATTTGATTCCCAGCCAGGGCACACAGAAGAAGTGCCCGTCTGCATCTCCACCCTTCCCTTTCTCCTTTCTCTGTCTCTCTCTTCCCCTCCCACAGCCAAGGCTCCAATGGAGCAAAGTTGGCCTGGGAGCTGAGGACGACTCCATGGCCTCCACCTTAGATGCTAGAATGGCTCTGGTTGCAATGTAACAATGGCTCTGATTGATAGAGCATCACCCCCTGGTGTGCATGCCGAGTGGATCCTGGTGGGGCGCATGTGGGAATCTGTCTCTGTCTGCTTCCCTGTTTCTCACTTCAGAAAAATACAAAAAAAAAAAAAAGAAAAAAAAAAAAAGAAAAGAAATTTAGTAATTAGTTTACGTGGACCCTGAGATAAAATGATTGAAAGTCGCTGCCCCACATCAAACATTTAAGTTTGGTTTATGTTAAAATTAACATACACACACACAAATTAACATACACAGGTCTTTTCAGTTGCTGGTTCAGATGGGTTAGTCTGAAGGTTCTCATTTGTATAATTTTGCACTTTGGAACAGGGCATGTTTCTTCTCTGACAGATGGCTAATTTTGCTAAGCTTTCTTCCCATTTGGACCTACTAGAATTGTAAACATGTCATCAGATATGTACTACACTTATTCATATTAAAGCATCATTTTTATTTATTTTTTTAACATTTTATTTATTCATTATAGAGAGGGAAGAGAAAGAGAGAGAGAGAGAGAGAGAAGGGGGAGGAGCAGGAAGCATCAACTCCCATATGTGCCTTGACCAGGCAAGCCCAGGGTTTTGAACCGGCAACCTCAGCATTTCCAGGTTGACGCTTTATCCACTGTGCCACCACAGGTCAGGCTAAACCATCATTTTTAATGTATTTTCTATATGCTATTTTCCAGAGATTTAATTAATCTACTTGAGACCTAGAAAAGATAACTAACTTGTCCAAAGGTGGATTAAGGTTATGTGTGAGACTTGAGGTTTATGTAAGAGTGGACTACAGAAAAAGAATACAAAATAATTAATAATAAAATTAAATACCTCGGAAAAATGAAAGGAATTATGGGAAACTAGAAACTAAACACTGCAAATAGTACAAAACTTAGAAACGTAAAATGTTAATGACCATGTGAACAATGGCTGACACACTAGTGACCCTGTGCCTTTGTGTCATCATGTTGGATAAGTCAATGCAGTGATAGGAAGGTATTTCTGAAAGTCACTTCACAGTGGGATACCACCCAACTATTCACAAAAATGACTGCCAACCACATAAATATATCCCATGTCACTTAAACTCAATCGCTCCTCAACTCAACTTCCTCTTGCCAGATCCAAAAACTGCCGATAACTACCAGAATCTGGCTGAATAAGAGGATAGTCTAACAGAGAGAAATTTAGAATAGAAAGAAGTCATAATTTTTAGCAAATTATGGTTAAAATATCCCCCTTCTGCAAATTTTATAGACATACAATCAAGTGACCACATCGATAAGGCCTCTTGCAGAAGCCTGAAAGAAACTTGTTCCAGTGATGAGTTCTCAAATATACCTTCCTCAGTTTCCTAGTCACCTGCCTTGGATTTGCTTATAGTCAGATAATTAGCCGCAGGGCCCAGACTAAAACCGCACCTTGATACTCAGTTTCACGCAGACATGAAACTCCACGTAATAGAGTAATAGGGCTAGAGGTAAAGCTGTATGTGTTTGTGTGTGGCCAGCTAGCCAGTGAAGGATCTATACAGAGCCTAACTAATGGTTTTTTAATCCTAAAAAAAAAATGTGGAAGTTAAAGTGTGAAATAGTTTGTATTCATCAGAAAAAGTACCTACTTTGTGGGTTGTGGATAAATATAGCTGCAGTTGAATATCCTATTAGACATTATATTAAGAAGGTAGGTTGGAACTTGTTCTTTTGTAAATTAATTTGGCAGGGATGTGCTTCTTGGGAAATCGGACACGTTTTGGAACTGTACTGAGGTTGCAAATCATCATCTCTCTGTTGACAAGATATCCAAAATGTGGAATCAACTCGTTAATAAAGCCGTGTACAGACAAGTATGGATGTTCCTTTTCTATCTTACTACTCCTAAACCCACTCGCTCCCGCTGTCTTAAATAAAAGAATATCTCATTGGGGACAATTGGTTCCGCGCAATGATAAGACTCCATGACAGAGGCTATGGGAGGTGGGTTAGATCCTAAAATAGGGATCAGAGTAGGACAGAATGGAGGAGAATAAACCCTTCAGCCACATGCAGTGACATGGAAAGGCTAAAGCAAAATCTTCAATGTTCTGAGGAACGTGAATGAAAAGAAGAGGATTAATGTGGATAATCCTGTCACACAAAAGCCTACCACCTACAATCAAATGGGGGCGCAGTCAGAGGCTCTCTTCCAGAACTAGACCCGGAGCGTTGCGGAAATGGAAACCGATGAGCTGGTTTGCTCCAAATTTGCCATGGTGTCTGCGAAAGAGTATGGGCTCTCAAAGAATCTTACCGACTCTCAGCATTTTACTACGATGGAAGGGGTGATTTTATATCATTTCTAAGAATTTGAGTGTTGTACAATCAGTCTCATTCTGAGTTTCTATAGTGTTAAGTTTATATACGAAACGCACTCGAAGGAAACAGCAGAAAGGTGACTGGGATGTCTGAATTTTATTAAGGATAGGAAGTTGATCTTTATTTTTAAGGGTAATCCGAGCATTCCTGTAGTTGTAATTTCCTGTTTATTTCTTCTTGACAATATTCAGAGAAATATTCTTCCCATTAGAGCACTATAAACGTGCGATCAATTCTTGTGTGGAAAGGGCTCTGATCATTTGGTGCCCCTGTCTTACGTTTCCTTTCTGCCCTCTTACCTGCACATGGTGTTTCAGTCAAAAAGGATGAAGCATCTAATATAAACAAATTATATGAGTGGTTTTAAAGACTCTTGTACTCTAAAAAATTGAGATTAATCTATAGATTTTATCTCATAAACTTTCTGTCATCTAACAAAGTAAATTATGCAGATTTGTTTCCATAAGACTTGTAATGTCATTTATCTTACTAATTTCCATGGTGCTTATTTTAAAGGAAATAAACAATGGAATTGTTTCATCTAATCATAGAAGACATAGTTCATCCAATTAACTATAATGACATTATTTTTTTTTCTCCTCGTATTTCATATCAATAAGTTAAATCAGAATTGTATCTTTGTAACTTATTCTCTGGTAATTTAAAAACAAAATTTAAAAAAAAAGAGTAAAGTAAATTTAAGTTCAACCTGTAGCCAAGAGACAGTTTGTTGCAGAGAAAAGACCATCAGTTTGGGTGTCAGTCAAACCTGGATGCTGAATTAACAGGCAAGAGGGTTTAGAAGTTTTATAAATGTTTGTACTGCCTTTTGACTTATTAATATTTAAATGATCATATATTTTTATTTTCAGGGTGCTAACTATGCAAAAGTAGAAGTGAGAAGGGCATGAATCCATGACAGTGCCACAAAACAAGCAAGTACCTGAACGTCTCAGCTGTGAGCGGTTGGATTCATGAACAGCGGGAAGAGTATGCAAGCATTTAACAGCTACCCGCAGGGCAACCTGGTACGGATAATATGCAAGCAGACACAGTGAGCAAGAATATGTCACAGCGGCCACAGATCAAAGGTTTGCTCTGGAATCTTAGTCAGCCATGTCTTGGGATAAGATATAAAAATAATATGGTCATATCTGAAAAGAAATCAGGACAAAATAACCCAAATAAGCAACAATGTGCACAAACCAGACCACCTACGTCTCCCCGGCCAGCCGTTCTCTCTCTTAAGTCTACACGGCTCTAAAGATCAGAGGCTGGGAGGCTTCCCTTAATTCTTCTTAATGACAATGACTCATTGCAGGGACATAAACGCTAGGGCAAAAAAGACAGAAATCAGGGGAAAACAGGTCTGTCATTATGTTTCCAATGAAGTTTGAGTTTATGATCCTGACAAAATGGCCAAAGTTATATGAGATTTTGATGGTAATGAATGTAAAACTAGAGGAAGATTTATGGAATGAGAGATGAGGGAAGCTGTGGCTTGCTGGGTAATAGACTCAATTAAGAT
The DNA here is from genome assembly GCF_036850765.1 of Saccopteryx bilineata. Taxonomy (NCBI): domain Eukaryota; kingdom Metazoa; phylum Chordata; class Mammalia; order Chiroptera; family Emballonuridae; genus Saccopteryx; species Saccopteryx bilineata. The sequence goes on from NC_089497.1 coordinate 12,654,896, forward strand.
TCAGAAAAAAATATACATGTAAAGATCATCTTTGGCATTTATGTATAATTCTAAGTTTTACAAGACACTTTCATGGTTGATAAGGAGTTAGGGAAATGAGATCCTAGGAAACTGTCCAGAAACAATTTGGGACCCAGAAGAAGAAATAATTTAGAAATCTCAGTGAAAGTACTATAGAAAAGTACAAAGCAGTGATCTAGAAAGGCAGAAATGTCACTTGGGATGCCAGTTTTGAACCAGGGCTGTGGACTGTATGCAGGCACCAGTGGTACATTACAGGAATTTGATATTGGGTCCGGAAGCTTCTGGTTCACTAGTTTTCATTAGCAGTGAATAGCTTTGGCTTATTCGAGAGTTAAATGGTATTTTCATAATCTATGTTGTCATCCCTCAGTTAAAAATTGTAAGGCATATTTTTGTCTCATCCTTTAGTTTTTTTCTAACCCTAATAAATGAATGTGTCTGATTTAACTACTTGACTATCATGGAGGAATCCTAGTGAGTATTTAAAGTTATATTGGTCCCCACGCTTCCTGTGGGATTTTGTTATTTGGGCAAATACATAATTTCTCTCTTCTTATCAATCTCACACAACTCTCTTAAAATTTTGTGATTTTAAGTAAAGCTACTTGATTATTGTTTTGAGATTTGAATTAAAGCTTTAAATTTTTGGCAATTATATTTTTTGTTTTCATTATGTAAAAAATCTGTCGGCTTTGTTGACAAGTGGTTTATAAAACTTGCATCAAGTGTTTATTTTTATCCATGCTTCCTGCCTCTAATCTCTCTGATTTATAAAAGCAATGATTATACAACCAAGAAGAGAATAATTATGTTCAATCTAAAAAAAAACCTGTCCACTCTGTTCTAAATATCCTTGTAAGTCTGAACCGTTTTTCATTTTACATTGAAGACATCTTTTTCTGAATCTTTTATTATTTGGGACATTTGTTTAAATAAAGATTACAGATCTCACCATAATCAACTTCCCATGTAATTCTCACAATGAGCCAAATTTGGGAAGCCATTAATTCATACATCATTGTCTTACCCTGTACACAGAGACCAGATAAATTAGTAGGATACCTTTTGCAAATGTAATCTTTGCAGAATCTATTTTATCAATAGTGGCATTTGTGGACTTGATTTATCTAGAAAATTTGGTCTAGTGATAGACCTTATTGAGAATGAGTTTCAATGGAATCTATAATATAACTCTACTATCCAGTGGGAACACTTTCTTTTAAAAACTTTAGTAGCTAGAAGTCTCCAGCATGGTGAGTGATTACAGCTGCGAACTAGAGCTGCAACCGCTCAGTACTGAGACAAGCATCTCATGACCATATGCAGAAAAGCTTTTGAAAACTTTCAAAAAAATAAATTAATTAGAATGTAGCTGAAAAGTGTCCTGATTTCTTTTTGTTCAAATTAGAGTAAGAGATTAAAATATAATTTAAGGTAATATCTATTATAGATATTTATAAATATACATATATTTTATATCAATAAGTTTAAGATGAAAGACTAAGACATGGTATCCTTATGTATATGAATACCTCAAGGTTTAGGAGACATGCATTTCTTCTCATGTTAAAGGATATAGTATGGACTACTGCTTGAGTTGAATTCATCTTATATCATCATCCCTTGTCTACCTTCAACCCCAAGATATTCTTAAGACAATACATATTTAAAAGTTCCAAGATATTTTGAGCTAGATCAGAATTTAGGCAAATTGCTGACATTGATAAGCTCCCCAGATCCATATTCACATCATTAGTGTCTTGTCTTTTCCTTCTCTAGCACTGCATTGTTTATTACTGAAAACCCATATCTAACTTCCAAAACCTGAACTGTCATATTTACAAATGCACAAACAAGCAGGGGCATCTCTCAAATATGTGTCTCTAACAATTGCTCTAGCGTGCAGGGCCACACCTAGTTTAGTACCAGGGACCATTTTTCCTTCTCATCCAAATCAAAACTTTTCTGTAACAACTAGTATAAAGGTACAAGGCTTAATGGAGGGCAGTGGCATCAGGTGATCAAATCAATAGAAAATAACTCTCACAGAAATGTAGATAATACTTGTCTATCAACACAGACATTTAGAAGTTGATTTTATTTCAATAAAAATAGTGCTTACCATATATCACTCACTGTTTTAAATACATAAAAAATGGTAACATTTAATTCTAAGAACAAGCCCATTGCTATCATCTCTATTTTACAATTATTTTTTCTTCTTTTCCAAGTGAAAGGAGGGGAGATAGAGAGACAGACTCCTGCAAGAGCCTCGGGTGGGATCCACCAGCAATCCCTTTCTGGGGCTGATGCTTTGCCCAACTAGGACCATGCCCAAAACTGAGCTATCTTTAGTGTATGAGGTGGAGGCTCCATGGAGTCATCCTCAGTACCTGGGGCTGATGTGCTTGAACCAACTGAGCCATGGCTGTGGGAGGGGAAGTGGGGGGAAGATAGGGGTGGAGAAGCAGGTGGTCACTTCTGTGTGCCCTGACCGGAAATTGAACCTGGGACATCTGCATGCCTGGCCGACACTCTACCACTGAGTAAACTGGCCAGGGCCTATTATTCTTCTTTTACAAATGAGGCAGAGATAATTAAGGAAATGATGCAGAATAACAGAGTCACTAAGTGATAGAGCCAGGATTTGAACCTAGGAAAAATGGCTTCCAATCTGAGCTTTTTTTTTTTTTTTTTTAAAGATTTCTTTTTTTTTATTTTTTAAATTCATTTTAGAGAGGAGAGAGAAAGGGGGAGAGAGAGACAGAGAGGGAGAGAGAGACAGAGAGAGAAGGTGGGGAGGAGCTGGAAGCATCAACTCCCATATGTGCCTTGACCAGGCAAGCCCAGGGTTTCGAACTGGCGACCTCAGCATTTCTAGGTCGACGCTTTATCCACTGCGCCACCACAGGCCAGGCCCAATCTGAGCTTTGATAGCTACAAAATGTTGCCTGTCATGAGACTTTTTAATACCACACAAAATTAATGGCACAACTCTTCCACCTAACCATAGAGGGTTGAATGGCCTTCTAACAAGCTCAAGGTATCTCAGGATATCAGGTCACTAGTAACACTTGGTGTGCACCCCTGTCCTTCCCATCTACACAAGATGAAAACACACACAGACTATAAGACCTGTAATGTTATAATGATCTCTTTTCCCCTCGTGATCTTTCTCCACAAATTTTGAGAAAATCACATATTGAAAGAAAACACTTTCAAGTCACATATCAGCCACCTAATCTTTAAAGAAGCTGTCCTACGGAAAAATGACTCATTGTGATCAAGCTTGTGCAGTTTAAAAAAAAAAAATTGGAATAAGGGCTCACCAATAGCCATCTAGTTCTTACTGAAATTAGTACTTGCTGCTAATTCTTTGGTCATCGGGTCCCTTCTTAGAGATTTAAATTGACTTGTCACACACTCAAAGGCATGGTTTCTTACCATTTTATGGTCTTGGTCCCATTTGCAAAACATATAAAAGCATAGATCCTCTCTTCAGAAAGATGCATATAGAGGGCCAAAGTTGTCTGCAACATTTGTAGATATCACTTCCTCCCCTTGCCATGGCCAATAATGAAATGTCTCTTTAATTTGAGATTGCAATTTGAAGATACTTTTTTTTGGTTTTGTTTTGTTTTTTAATAACCTTGACTTCTTTTATAAAGACATCATTCACCACTGGTGACTCTAGTCATAAATTTTAATATTGGTTTTTTGTGTTTCTTAAATAACATCTTTCTCTCTTTCTAAGTACATTCTCACTTACATTTTCTACAATTACAAAAGCTGTGAAAAAACAATGTTTTGCTAACTTGGAGAAAATCTAATAATATATATATATATATAAAGAATCTGTGCATTCATACATATTTGTTAACTGAATAAATACCTTACATATTTTTCAAAATTTGCAACAATTTAGCTTAGTAATGCTTCAGTAATTTAAATAAACTTTAAGCAATAACTCTTTTGCAATTAACAATGAGGATCCATATATAAAAGCTATATAACTAAACCTATGGCTATTGCATAAGACAAACATGAAAGATCAACTAAGTCAAAGGGAATGTAAAGAAAGAAATTTAGTCTGATTCATCTTAAACAGAGATTATTCTCTTGGTCAAATCTTGCTATATATTATCACCATTTTCTTGGTGAGAAGATGAAAAGATTATACCAAATTGATTGAATGTCGTTTATTGTTTAACTAAATAATGTTTACTTGGTTAATTCCATCATAAATTATAACAATCTCTTAATCTAAATACAGATATAAGATCCATAACCAACCTCTTGATTGTTTTTATGAAATCTCAAGTTAAGAAACTGCTCCATAAACAAAAATTAAACAATTTGATTCAAAAATGGGTAGAGTTGCCTGACCAGGCGGTGGCACAGTGGATAGAGCCTTGGACTGGGACGTGGAGGACCCAAGTTTGAAACCCCAAGGTCACGGGCTTCAGTGCAGTCTCATCTGGTTTGAGCATGGGCTCGCGAGCTTGAACTTGGAATCATAGACGTGACCCTATGGTCACTGGATTGAGCTCAAAGCTCACTGGCTTAAAGCCCAAGGTTGCTGGCTTGAGATCAAGGTCACTGGCTTGAGCAAGGGGTTACTTGCTCTGCTGAAGCCCCTGGTCAAGGCACATATGGGAAAGCAATCAATGAACAACTAGCAGTGATAGTCAACCTGGTCCCTACCGCCCACTAGTGGGCATTCCAACTTTCATGGTGGGTGGTAGTGGAGCAATCAAAGTATAAATAAAAAGATAGATTTAACTATAGTAAGTTGTTTTATAAAGATTTATTCTGCCAAACTTAGCGAAAATCCGACATAAAGTACTTGGTAAGTAATTATTATTATGTATATATGCTTTAACTTGCTGTAACTCTGCTTTATAAATTTAAAAAGCAAAGTTACTTCCCTACTTTATAAATCACCATTACTGTGGAACTGGTGAGCAGTTAGAAAATTTTACTACTAACAGAGATACAAAAGTGGGCGGTAGGTATAAAAGGGTTGACTACCCCTGAACTAAGGTGTCGCAATGAAAAACTGATGACTGATACTTCTGATCTCTCTCCCTTCTTGCCTGTCTGTTCCTCTCTCTGTCCTCTCTGTCCCTATCTCTTTTGCTTAAAACAAAAAACGGGCAGAGCTTCTGATGAGATGCATTTCCAAAGAAGACATATGGATATCCTACAGATGTATAAAAAAGTTCTCAACATCAGTAATCATCAGGGAAATGCAAAGAAAGTCACAGTGAAACACTCCCCACACCTGTTAGAATGGCCATTAGCCAAAACGAAGAAATAAGTGTTGGGGAGGAAGTAGAGAGAAGAGAACCCTTGCACACTGTAGGAACGGAAATCGGTGCAGCCACTGTGCAAAACGGTTTAGATGTTATTCAAAGTTTAAAAATGCAACTGTCATATGATCCATCAATTCTATGTCCAGGTATTTATCCAAATGAATTGAAAACACTAACTTGAAACAAAAGATGTGTAGCCATGATTACTGCAGCATTATTTATAGTAGCCAAGATAGAGAAGCGACCTAAGCACCTAAGGATGGATGAGTGGATAAAGAAAAAATGTCATAAACATGCTCCCAATAAACACGCTTTCTTTCAGCCATTAGAAAGAAAGAAAACTTGCCCTTTGCAGCAACATGGATGAAACCTGAAGGTGTATGCTGAGAAAAATAAGTCAGACAGAGAACGGCTAACTCCATCTGATGTCACATATACAGAATCAAACACAATTCCAAGCGTGTAGAGAGAGAGAGCACAAAGTGGTGGTTGCCAGAAAAGGGGGTTATGGGTAATTATAGGTAAAAGGGGTTAAAAAGTAAAAACTTCCAGCTATAGAATAAGTAAACCATAGGGATGTGTTTTTTTTTTAAAAAAAAAAAAAAAAGGAAAAGAAACTGCTTTGTGTTTCATTATAAATGGATATTGGAATGGGATGGCCTCTTCTTAATGAGTACACTGAGTTTCTGGCCAATCATTTGAGTGAATAGAGGTGAGTACTGATTCTGAGCACTGTCGTGGGTACGTTTGTTTCAGCTTATCTGTGCCATACAGTACAAGACCTAGAAGACACACAGAGCACCCTTATGTCTGGGAAGAGGCCATCAGATAGGTTCACACTGTTCTCATCGCCAAGTTATAGACCTCTGCTCACCTGCTTCATCCCTGCTCACAGCAGAAGCTGTTGGGAGACATATGCTGTGTAGGAAAAGTCTCTTCTCCTTGCAGACCTGTCAGTTCTTTCTTATTTGAAACTTAAAACCTCAGTATAAGAGAAATGTGAGTTATGTATTCTCCAGGCAACCCTATTAAATAATCATGCAAAATATGAGTGTCAATGTGAGTCCTTTCCACCTTCTGCACTCAGTTCTCACCTACACTAAAGTCTCCCACTAGAACGACATTGGTCCGGTTGGCCCACCTCCCCTGCCTCTGCTCCTCTGACTACTCTTTTGTCTTCTAAAAGGCTGAACATACCACGGAAGCACTGCTTTCTCTCCTCCCACTGACAACAGGCCAGTGCCATTCCAAAACCTCACCAGGACATTGAGCTAGGAAAGAGAATGGAGACAGCCATCCATAATACAGAAATAAAATTGACTTCTGAGATCAATAGAAATGATAATTAAGCTGTGGAGAGTTATCCATCTTAGAGCTTTTCCATTTCTCAAATATTTAAATGATGACTTAGCAATATGGCTTTCACTTCATCAGCGTCTCTGCGGAAATTGGAAATTACAGTATGTGATACAATTAAAATGTATATCCACAAGCACTCAGAATAATCATGGCTAATTGGAAATTATGAATCATTAAAATGTCATGGTTTTCTGTCAGTATGTGTGCACAGCACATTCCTGTCTTCTGACTCCCCAATCCAATCTCAGTAAATCTAGGCAGGTACATTTGTTTCAATATTTCTATTAAGCCCTTCCATTAAGTAAATTACCATTACAGCCGAAGTTTAAAGGTTATCTGGGCTAGCAAACTACTCAACATAGCTAATATGTATAATTAGCTATGGTGAGATTCCACATTAAACTTTTCCACTGCTAGTGAATTGTCAAAAACAAATAGTTTATGCAGGCTTACCAGGATTGCTACAGTGGTCCTGGTGGGCTTCAGGATGTCTTTTTTAGATTTTTATTTATTCATTTTAGAGAGCAGGAAGAATGAGAGAGAGAGAGAGAGAGAGAGAGAGAGAGAGAGAAGAAGAAGAAGAAGGAGGAGGAGGAGGAGGAGGAGGAGGAGGAGGAGGAGGAGGAGGAGGAGAAAGCATCAACTCCCATATGTACCTTGAAAAAGAAAGCCCAGGGTTTCGAACCAGCGACCTCAGCATTCCAGGTCGACACTCCCTCCACTGCACCAGCACAGGTCAAGCCTAGGATGTCTTTATTATAATAAAATTCCAAAGCTTACTTTTTCTTGTATACATAATTAATTTAAAGGTTGAGTAAATAATCACCCAAATATGTGTAACTTCAGTGTTTCTGAAACAATGTTTGCAATGCTCGACAGGAAAAGTGGAGGTATAAAAGAAGAGAGTCAAGTAAAATTGAATTAAAACTATGATTTCGCCCTGGCCGGTTGGCTCAGCGGGTAGAGCGTTGACCTGGCATGCAGGAGTCCCGGGTTCGATTTCCGGCCAGGGCACACAGAAGAGGCATCCATCTGCTTCTCCACCCCTCCCCCTCTCCTTCCTCTCTGTCTGTCTCTTCCCCTCCTGTAGCTGAGGCTCCATTGGAGCAAAGATGGCCTGGGCGCTGGGGATGGCTCTGTGGCCTCTGCCTCAGGCACTAGAATGGCTCTGGTTGCAACAGAGCAATGCCCCAGAGGGGCAGAACACCGCCCCCTGGTGGGCATGCCGGGTGGATCCGGTCGGGCACATGCGGGAGTATGTCTGACTGCCTCCCCGTTTCCAGTTTCGGAAAAATGAAAAAATAAAAAACAAACAAACAAAAAAAACTATGATTTCTTTTTTTGAAAATTTAAAAGCATGTTTTGTTGTATTTTTACAAAAAGTTCAGAATAAACTTAAAAGGAAAAAATAACTTCTATAAAATGTATATGTTCAAAGAGACTAGACTTCAGCAATATTCTAAGAGAACCTCAGTTGTCCAAGTTTTATATTAAATTCTTCCTATAGAAGAAAGAGTAGGGTAAGGCATTTTAGGAAAGAGAGCCACCGAATAGGTCTTCTCTCCAATTGCCAACAGAGTCCACATGCTCTGCTGTCCGTGTCCAGCCAGAATACTGGCAGAATTCATGCTGGTGACGCTACTTTCTCAGATAGAACCACTGAAGCAGAGGGGGAAATGACGTGAAGGGAACTGTTGACCCTGGACCTGTCCTCTGAAAAGAAACTCCTAGCATTCATGCGTTCATAATCCAAAGAAAAGCTTCAGACATCTCCCCTTATGAAAAGGTGATAAGCATGCTCCAAAAGACTAAATGGAATATATTTCCAGAGGAATCCAATTTGAGTAGAAAAAAAAAAAATCTTGATGTGATACAGCAAAGTTTTAAGAAACTAGCGGGTGGTGAGACAGGATTGAGTGCAAGAAATGACTGGTGGTAATTGGCATGTATGTGTGTACGTTTCTAATTATAATTGTATCCGCAGGTACAGACGGAACCCCACTGCTCACGCATAAAATATTCTCCAGCTGATGCAAAATCGACATCTCCGTTATTAAGCTGTTGTCTCTCAGTTTCACATGCACCCCTTTAACCTCTTCTTTGCAAGACTGAAGCGGGGAATCTACAAACGTCGTTTTTGCTTTGTTGGCAGGAAACTTGTTAGGCTTTGCCAGTCAGAGCTACAGGAAGGAGACTGGAAAACTGGAGGAAGAAGAAAGAACTCCTCACTGGTGTGTATTATATTTTTCTTATCATTGTTACTTTAGCGATCAGTCTTCATCCTTGGAGTGGCATCTGGCACCTGTTTCCAGTTTATGTTTTCACATCCAAGCATAAACCACAGCATGGTCCCTCAAAGACACCAGCATCCAGGGGCCAACAGTCCTTTGTTGTAGTTCTGGCTCCCTGCAATACAGGAACCCCCTCTTACCTTCTAGGTTCTAATAATCCAACATCCTTTTGAGGGGAGGGTGCCCCCTGCCATCGAGATGTTAGGGTCTTCTTGCAGTTTTCATCCCAACTGCACCTCAGTGCTTCATGTGTCTGTCCTGTCTTCTAGACCCTGTTTAATCCTCTGCATTAAATTATTTTCGTGAAAATAACTGGTGTCATTTTCTGACTGAACCCTGACTAATAAGGTATGTAAACCACTCTTTCAATACTGATATTTGCAGGCTTGGTCTGTAATTTATGATTCTGGCTTGGTGAACATAAAATGTCTGTCTAGCATCCTTTTCTTTGAAGACCAGCCCACTGATAATGTTTTGGTTCTAGTGAGCGTGGTGGTGCTATCAAAGATGGTGCCCCAACTTCATTATAAGAGTGAATTCAAGACCGAGGTTGACCAATCAGATCTTCCCTATCTTCTTCTACGAAAATTGGTTTAGAGATGGACACGGGATGTAGCTGGGCCAATCACAGTGTACCCTGAGGATTTTTTATTAGAGTTGTTGGTGTTATGATCATCATATGAGGAATATTGTGGACACTAGCTTTCAACTTTCTTACATAGTACTTTCATATGCAGTCGATGGAAATGAGACAAACAAAATTGACACAGAGAGAGAGATTCCAACACACAGACAGAATAAACTCCATTTGAACTATTAGATTCAGTCATCTGGCCATAGGTCACTGCACCTCCTCAGACATTTCTATAACTTGAAAACAAAAGTTGTCTAATGCGCACCAGCAAGAGTCATGCAAAGGGCTAAAGAAACATTAGTATTGGTTAAAAAAAAAGAATACTTTTGCTAAAATGGCTGGAAAATGTACACTAAAGTTTTATAGCCTCTGCAATCAAGCTCCATTTACTTTTATTATTTAAAAGCCAAGAAAAATATAATAATGTGTAGGAGGCTAGTGAAGGCTGTTTTTCTCACCATTGAAATCACCAAAAAACATCCTTTATGGGTTATTGATTTTATATGTTTTAAAAGTGTATTATTAATTAATATTTGCAAAACTGATTAAAATCCAGACTTGCTCAAGAATCCTTCCAAGATAACACATTCTTAGTTTTACATGCCTCATGTAACCCACTGCTAACCATTAGAGAATCACATGCCTTCGTGAGCAACTATTATGAGATAATAAACAAGTTAGAACCACTGAACCAAATTTTAAAAGCATCAAGCTTTAGAAGTCCTTCCAGTACTTGAATTTTCAATACACACTCTTGTCAAGGTAAATGGTTATTTCCTATGAGCCACTCATTCTAAAAGCTGATGGTCTGTTTCCCTTCACTGGAACTAGAGCAACAAAGAGATGAAGAGAAAAGTTCAGGATTACTTTTGATTTCCTTTCTGGGATAATTATTTATTTTTCTAGTCTCAAAAAGAAACCTGCTATATCTATGAGAGAAACTTCTTCCTTCAGAGCATATGCAGCTTGACACGAGATTTCTAAGTCATCCTAAAGAGACAGACTCCAAGAAGTTAGGCCTCAATTCTGACTGCTCTTTTCATCACTAAAAACACCGCATCCACAAAATAATCTTTCATGTTGCTCGGACTGTATTTACGGAATCTGAAAGTTGCTCCTACAGGATCACCATCTTAAAAGGCAAGAGGGGTTTGCAATCCAATAGTAAATGACATATTTCTCAATCTTGGGTTAGAAATGTGAGGATTGGCACCTAGTTGGTTAGTTCAGTTGGTTAGAGCATCCTCTAAACATGCTGAGGTTGTGGGTTCCATCCCTAGTCAGGATACACACAAGAATCAACCAGTGGGAGGGTTTAGAGCCAACCTGGCTGAGAAACCATAAACCATTTTGTGTGGACCAGTGGCCTTCTGGATATCAAGGAGACCCTGGTGACCCTATAGCCAGGGGATACACATCTAATTTGATGCTGGGCAGCCCTGGCCGGTTGGCTCAGTGGTAGAGTGTCGGCCTGGTGTGCAGAGGTCCCGGGTTCAATTCCCGGCCAGGGCACACAGGAGAGGCACCCATCTGCTTCTCCACCCCTCCCCCTCTCCTTCCTCTCTATCTCTCTTTTTCCCTCCCGCAGTGAGGCTCCATTGGAGCAAAGATGGCCCGGGCGCTGGGGATGTCTCCTTGGCCTCTGCCCCGGGCGCTAGAGTGGCTCTGGTCACGACAGAGCGACGCCCGGAGGGGCAGAGTATCACCCCCTGGTGGGCAGAGCGTCGCCCCCTGGTGGGCGTGCCGGGTGGATCCTGGTCGGGCGCATGCGGGAGTCTGTCTGACTGTCTCTCCCCATTTCAAGCTTCAGAAAAATACAAAAATAATAATAATAATAAAATAAATAAATAAATAAAATAATAATTTGATGCTGGGACCCTCCATCTTGGTACACGTCGACCAATTTGGAGAGATCAGAAAAATCAGGGATGCATGGCCATTCTTCTTTCACAACCTGTGTTCACTGAAGGACATGTGACTAGAATTGGGAAAAATGGAGAGATAATGGTTCATCTTCACCCAGCTCCTCGGAGCAAAGAGCTTGGTCCATTCCAGAGTAGAAAGAACTAGACCAAATTCTCCTTTGCAGAACGTGGCCTGATTGAGTTTTACAGATGTGTACCAGAGGAAATGACACAGAGAAGATGGGAGAATATGCCAGTTTCCCGGTCATTCCCAACAAATAGAGGGCCCCAGCCAGGAAGCACGAGGGCTATAGGAATTATAGGTATTGAAAGGAAACTGGAAGAAAAAAGAAATGAAACTGGCAACCACCTTTTGGAGGCCTTTGAAGACCTCAGCAAACTAACAATCAAGGCTAAAGAAATGGTAGAATTATTAAAATCAATTGGTATAATAAGATTAAAGACAAGCAAGGTGACATCACAGAAGATGAGACCATCCGGTTTAAATCCTATTTGCTGAGCATGGGGGCTGCTAGCCCCATTATCAGGGAAACCTGTGGCTCAGGACATAGTCCTACACGCAGCTGGCTAAACAGCGGCTGGAATATTGCAGACACCTGTAGAGGACAGAGGGGCATCACGTCACCCATGGAGGTGCACTGGTTTAGTAAAACGAGCTCGAGGAGTGGAATTGCTCTCACGAGAAGATTTAGTGAATTTGTGCAAGATTTTTTACAGTGACGTCATGGTCATTGAGCCTCAGTCCCACAAGGAGGAGGAAATGGTGGCTTGAAGATGATTTTGGAAAAGAGTCCCCTAACATCAGAAGAGTTTGTCAAGCTTGTGGGAATGTCTGTCCTCCTGGCTAAAGAAAGGTTGCTTCTTGAAGAGCAGATGGGCCGTCTTTGCTGAGCTGATTCAGTGGAAGGCTTGCGGTTTTACCCAAATTTACTTATGACAGGGAGCTAAGGGTTTGTTTGTTTGTTTTTGTATTTGAAGTACTTCTTATCCATGTACTTGCATCAGGTAGAGCAGGGGTAGTCAACCTTTTTATACCTACCGCCCAGTTTTGTATCTCTGTTAGTAGTAAAATTTTCTAACCGTCCACCGGTTCCACAGTAATGGTGATTTATAAAGTAGGGAAGTAACTTTACTTTATAAAATTTATAAAGCAGAGTTACAGCAAGTTAAAGCATATAATAATAATTACTTACCAAGTACTTTATGTCAATATTCACTAAGTATGGCAGAATAAATCTTTATAAAACAACTTACTATAGTTAAATCTATCTTTTTATTTATACTGTGGTTGCTCCGCTACCACTCACCATGAAAGCTGGAACGCCCACTAGTGGGCGGTAGGGACCAGGTTGACTACCACTGTTGTAGAGGTTGTATGACACGGAGTGAAGAGTAAACCCTGATCAACTGAGAATTCAGTGGAACGTTGCTGTATAACAGAAAACCCGCTTAATTTCTCCCTAAATATTATGGTCTAGGAAGTTGATTTAGGATAAATATAGGAAAATATCAAAAAAATGAATGCCAATGTGAATTTGAAGTCATGCTACAGTTGTATAGAATACCCCCTGCCTCGCTTAACTTGAAATATGATGGATTTTAACATGGTCATCAAATCTACCCATTTTTAAAAGAAAGACGTTTAGTTCATTGGGGAAGAAAAAGAGAAATTGCATATTTGAACAGGTTAGGTTATTATTTGGGTGTGACAGCGATTCACTAAATTATCAATAATTATAATTTTTTATTTCATTGATTCTATGTTGTGATGACAGATCCCTTAATTCCCTCACTGCTCAGCCTCAGGTTTGTGTTGGGGAAAAGTCCGTCTGACCAAGTCTTGTAGGCGAGCGTGTAAGCTGGTTTGTACGTCACACCTCTCTTTGGGCTGAGCAGCCCATTAACTATTGTTCTGCAATTGATTCATTTAAAAATATTCAACTTAACCTATATTTACATATAAAATGATACATCTCATTGCATCCATCATCTGTGCCCTGCTTTCAGCCTGTATTCTACTCCTTTGACTCTCACAGACCGTAAAAAATACTAAGATGACTGCTTTGAGCTGGCGTGACCAAATCTTATATTTTCAGTTTGCCCCATGGTCATAAAAAAAAATAGGATTTTTTCTCTAATCTTGAAGGTATTCATGGCAATTTTCTGTTCTCTAGCTGGTCCATGAATATATTTAGTTACTTATGGGAACTCTTTGATTTTAGTTGTTATTATTTTTACGTTTTTTTCTGTCATTGCAGGAGAGAGCTGCATTATAGCTTGAAATTCTCCTAGCATCACAACAAAAATATTTACCAATGACTTTTCAATTTAATGGAGGCTAATATTTTTAAAATCAAAAAGTGTTGAGTCACAAGAAGATAAATAATTAAAAAATATGAGTCACATATTTTGTACATTAATACGTTTTGCTATTGTTGTTAAATAGGTATAACCACAAACGAATAAAATTGAATAGTCCATACAAAGTGCTAATTGGTGCTTTGCACATAGTAATTATATAATGTCAATTATTACTATTGCTATTACTGACCCGTCCTTATATAGGCTATCTTTGAAATACTTAAAGATATAAAAACCTTTATCAACAAATAACAAAAAGTGATTATTTCTTTACATAATAAATATCTTATATGTCAACTATAGTTGAATTTTCCCATAATACCTTCATAAAATAAGTATAAATCATTCTTAGCATTTTACTGGGTGAGTTCATTCCATATAAAACACAGGAAACATATTTCAAATAATTCTTCAAGTTTTATAGAACCGATTTTACATTAAAAAACAACAACAACAGTATCTTCTAAGTATTCTGCACTATTTTACCCATTCAATTATTTCTCCAGCATGGCAAAATTGCCTTTCTAACATCCTGGTTTAAACATACACCACAATGATTAAATAAGTTACATTCTCTCTGAGCATAACAATACACCTAATTAACTATAATCTCCATACACACACAAATGTAGTGACATTATGTGGTTTACTGAATAGCAATAATGCATGATACATATCTCTGGGCATCATTCTACAACTAAGTCACTAGAAACATATTTATTGTGTAAATTTTATTAAATACTTTTTACTTGTAAATTACCTAATTTTAAGACATTTTGATAAAAGAGATTTGTATATATCAAAAATTACATGTCATATTGATTTAGCTAATAATCTTAAATATTGACATAACCTATAGATAATGAAATAGTTACATACATTTTGAATAAAGCAAAGGAAGTAAATTCTGTGATAAGGTTAAGATTACTAACAATCTATATTACAAGGGAATTGATAGTTTTATTATAACACAATTATATTGCAAATATCATGATAGTAAAAACTTAAGTGGGTCTTGAGTATTGTCTTATCAGAAGTAAAAACTATATACCTTGGGGCTAAAAGAAAAGTTCATAAAGAAAATTTATATTAATGATAAAAGTCATATTTTTACTACTTTTCTCTGCAGTGGTAAAAAAATTAAAAATATTTTTAATATCATACTTTATAAAACCTGTAGTTAATTTACACCATAATATTTTATTTTACATTAGAACAAAAAGACATTTATAGAATGAGTACAACTTTTCTTAATATTATTCTTAGAAAATAAGAATGTCCTACTAAATCTTCTACTTCCCTTTTTTAATGTAGTATATATTGAGAGACTTACTTAAACTTAATTTAAACATATTTTTATTTGTAAGAATTTCTGTTTTAGCACATTACATTTTAGTCACATTTTATTATCACATTCATAAACTACATGTGAGAACTTTATCCAATATATTGTTTCAAATATAAATGGGATATTTGGTCATCTGTAGAACTAACATGCACTAATTTTCTTGTAAATCTTATATTACTATCTGACTTATGCTAGGATAATTGTTTCCTCACTAATGAAAATGGAATTCATTTAGGAATTGTATTTAAAAAATAACTCATAAAAGAAAAAAATCCATTTATATGAAATACATAATTCAGTACTTGGAAGTTAAACAAAGCTTTGAGTACATATAAGCAGATGTCTTGCTTTTTATTTATTCAAAGCTATAGAGATCAATAGTGAAAACAGACCTTATCTAATTAATTGGATATTTTCTAATTCAAAATTATAATAAATTCTGGAGCTCCAACTATTCTTCAGTTAAGTAAGGATTTCACATTTTTTATAAGAGGAAAGAAAGTTATGATAATTGTATTTATTGTTTGCATTTGTATTATTTTGTCATCAAATTCATAAAAACAATCAACAGCATTTTAGTAGAAAACCACTTATGTCTTTGTTTGCCTCTTGAGTCTACTATGAGAGCAATAAAAAATATGACTCTAATAACTACAAAAACATTCAACTAGCACTAGAAATATTTTAGAATCTAATAAAAATTATTTTGAATCAGTGCTAAAATTCTAACTTTTTCCTAAAGGGTAAACCAATCTAATTATAAAAGGAACAGAGATACTGTATCTAAAAGCTATAGACAGTTAATCCAGAAGTAGTAGAATTTGGAAGAAAATAATTTAAAATAAACTATTAGTAGTACTCAAAAAATGATATAATTTTAATCCCATTCTATGAATCTCCAAGTAATACAGGAAGGCAGTAGATAATAATTTAGGATCAAAAGGAATTAGGATTGCGGATCTACATCTATTTTGAGGAACTGACAGCAAATACTTGTCTGTGGAAATACAGAAAGATAAGAATAAAGATGGATGAGAAATTTATTACTGCTAACATTTCTATGTCTATAGAATAGTGTCAGTAACACTATACTAAAGGCAAATAATTTCATACAATCATGTAAAGTTTCTGTGGGTACTGTATAAAATTGTATTTACTGAACATTTCATGTTGAGAAATAAATCAGAAAGTTAAAACCCCCAAATCACCTTCTCTTACTTGTTATGGCAATAGACAAAAGCTGGTCTAAGGAAATGAGTCTTTTCTCACTCATGAGGAACAATATTTTA
Organism: Saccopteryx bilineata; assembly: GCF_036850765.1. NCBI lineage: Eukaryota > Metazoa > Chordata > Mammalia > Chiroptera > Emballonuridae > Saccopteryx > Saccopteryx bilineata. Next base: position 12,671,442 of record NC_089497.1, read on the forward strand.
CATCTACTCATCAGTAAATATCTCAGTACCAATAACTGAATGTTCACATAAATGTATTTATGATGTCATTTTAGAATTTGTGTGTGTGTGTGTGTGTGTGTGTGTAACCCTTAGACATAGATGTAAATGTTAAATAGTTATTCTTTGGCTTTGGACTGTTTGCTTAGTGCACAGAGCATTCATTATCCTGGTGTGCAGATGTCCTGGGTTCGATCCCTGGTCAGGGCACACAGGAGAGGTGACCATCTGCTTCTCTCCTCCTCCATCCCTCCTCCTTTCTTTCTCCTCTCTTTAAAATCAATCAATAAAATCTTTTTAAAAATTCTTTGCGTTCTATACACTATCAAATGTATTTATTATATTATTATTCTTTTTGAATAACTGAGATTTATATTATTTTATCTTTGTTAATGTTATTTACAGATAAACTATATAGTATAACATCATTCTAATGCATTTTAGGATTCTTTTTTATTGGAGTTGATAACTGCATTAATCTTCATTGGCTTAGTCTTCTTACTCATCTTGAAAATCTTTGTCAGAGTTTAAACTCTTATTCCCGATGGAATCCATCTACTTGTTTTTTGGTTTTTTTTTCTTATTTTGTAAAAATATCGTTCTTTGAATCCTCCATCTTTCTGTTCCAATCTTGAATTGGTTAATTACCTGGCTTGTTTCATGTTTTACTGATATTTTTCATTCTCTAATTTCCTGAGAACTTCTTTTATCCATGCCTTGGGTTGGACTAACCATTCCTTGGATCTCTGATCTTTCTCTTTTTTAGGAGAATATCCAACAAGATTTTAGGTAAACAATGGAATCGTTAACCTAAGTTCTGCATAACAGATTCTAGATGGTACAGGGAAAAACAGCATTTTGGCAGAACACAATAGCAGTTTAACATACTAGCAATGTTCTCTTTCTCAGTCGAGTTGGTAAGTGTTTGATGATTACCCAATTATTAATTGCTAAACTCTACATACACAGGTATATATTTTAATTCATGTGTTTAAAGTATAATTCAATTTTTTTAAGTTAAGCTATTTGTCCAGATTGTCAGAGAACCTGAAATATAAGTATTTAGAGTAGGGGTTGGGAACTTATTTTAAATGTAATTTCATGAGAGCCATACAATGACCTGTGTATGTTATGCATTATTTAATAAAAATTTGGTGTTCTCCCAGAAGACAGCTGTGATTGGCTCCAGCCACGTGCAACCATAAACATGAGTGGTAGGAAATGAATGAATTGTAACACATGAGAATGTTTTATATTTTTAACGTTGTTATTCTTTTTATTAAAGATTTGTCTGCGAACCAGATGCAGCCATCAAAAGAGCCACATCTGGTTCGCGAGCCGTAGATTCCCAACCCCTGATCTAGAGAATCTCTGCTATACCTATTTTTTAATGAACGGAGAGGTATAATAGTTTCTCAAACCCCAACTTTATATCTATTGTTAATATCTTTTGAAAATTTAGCCAGTACTTTAGGGAGGTAATTTTAAATTTTAAAATGTTATTAACATGATGTCATTTTTAAAAATAAAAGATTTCCAAGTTTAAGTAATTATTCAGTATTTTTAAAATTAAGGTACAGAATAAGAAACAGTACAAATATCAAGATTTAAAAATACCTTCTATGGGTTCCAGAGATTTAGAAATTTATGATATTTTAAAGGTTATTTTAATTAATTTGAAGATATATATAAGATAAAACAGAAATTGAGGCTATATTGTTTGAAATATGTAAATCATTTAGAACACAACTGGATTCAAAAGACGATGACTAGCCTGACCAGGCGGTGGTGCAGTGGATAGAGCGTCGGACTGGGATGCGGAGGACCCAGGTTCGAGACCCCAAGGTCTCCAGTTTGAGCGTGGGCTCATCTGGTTTGAGCAAAAGTTCACCAGCTTGGACCCAAGGTTGCTGGCTCAAGCAAGGGGTTACTTGGTCTGCTGAAGGCCCGCAGTCAAGGCACATATGAGAAAGCAATCAATGAACAACTAAGGTGTTACAACACGCAACAAAAAACTAATGATTGATTCTTCTCATTTCTCTTCATTCCGGTCTGTTTGTCCCTGCCTATCTCTCTCTCTGACTCTCTCTCTGTCCCTGAAAAAAAAAAAAAAAAAAAAGGAAGACGATGACTACTAACCCATACTAATGTAATGAAACTAAAAGTAATCATAGACCATATGAAATTACAATTGGAATAATGATTTTTAACAAAAATATAACTTTACAAATAATCAAGTGTTTAATATGAAGTACTGACAATATTTTATCCAACATAATAAATAATACTGTCTTCCAAAAAATTTAATTTACAATGTCTTCAGTCAACATTGTCTCAAAAATCTCATTTTTGAAAAGAATTGTGTTGTATATAATTGAGATACTGTTGGCTTATACAAAATATTTATAAGTATAGTTAGAAGAAAAACAACAAACTAACATGAAATTATAAAATGACCTCTTGTATATATTAATGTGTGCATGAATTTAATTATACTGTTATGCTTGAAAACATGTCAGAATCTATCTAAAAATATAAAGTAATACAATTAGCAGGATAATTTGTCAATCTTTAATATAAACATTTACTGAGTTTACATTATGGGAAAGAAAGAAACTATTATATCAGTCTAACCTCAATGATTTAAAAGGAGGAAACTTTCAGGCTGATAAAAGTCAATAGTGTCAAATGCAACAGAAGAACATAAAAATGGAGGATTTAAAATGACAAATAAATTAGGCAAGTATGACATCTGACTAAAAGTGACATTGGAAGGGTGAGGTAGGAAGTCTGATTTCAGCCTCCATCTTTGGATGGAAGGAGAGGAAAGGAAGACATTACCTGATGACAAATGCAACTGGAAGTAGTTTAACCATGAAAGGTCATAGACACGAAGAGACACAAAGGAGGTTTGAATGTGGTGTTTGTATGTGTATATATAATATGTTTTTTCAAGTTAAAGACTATTAAAGCATATTCTATGAGTTAAAGTTTGTCCACAATATTCATATTTTGAAATCCTAACCACCAATGTAACTGTGAGTAGACAGAGACAGGGTCTTTATGAGGTAATTAAATTTAAGTGAGGACATGGAGTGGAGAACTTAACCAATAGAAATGTAACTTTATGGGTAGAAAAAGAGATCTCTCTCTCTCTCTCTCTCTCTCTCTCTCTCACCTATGTGAGCACACATTAAAAAGTCTGTTGTCTGCAATCCAAAGAAGGACCTCTTAGCAGACACCAACCTTGCTGGCATGGTGATGGGCTTCCAGTCTTTATAAATATAAGAAAATAAATTTCTGTTGTTTAAGCCATCCACTCTAAGGTATTTTTATAATAACAGCCCACGTAGACAAATACAGAATTATTCATCCTGAATATGAATCAGAATAGAAATATTAATACAAATTTTAAAAAGTATTCTTTATTTTTGTTTGTGTTTTGTTTTTAATTTTTTTAAATTACAGTTGACATACAGTATTTTAGTTTGAGATGTACAGCGCACTGATTAGACATTATATAACTTACTAAGTGATGATCCCTATAAATCTCATTCTAATCTGACACCATACATAGTTATTATAATATTATTGACTACATTCCCAATGCTGTACTTTACATCCCCATAACTATTCTCTAACTACCAATTTGTACTTCTAAATTCCTTCACCATTTTCACCCATCCCTGCAACTCCACTCCTGCCTGTTAACCATCAAAATGTTCTCTGTATCTATGTTCTCTGTATCTGTTTTGCTTGTTTATCTCATCTTTTTGTTGTTGTTGTTGTTAAGTAACATTTATTGTCATTTTATTATTTTTTTCCTCTTCTTCTTAATTAAGACCCTTTAACATTTTATGTAATATTGGTTAGGTGGTAATGAACTTCTTTAATTTTTTCTTGTCTGGGAAGTTATTTATTTATAGATCCTTTGATTCTAAATGTTCTAAATGATAACTTTGCTGGGTAGAATAATCCTGGCTATAGATCCTTGCTGTTCATCACTTTTAATATTTTTTGCCAGTCTCTTTGGCTTGCAAACTTTCTGTTGAGAAATTAACTGATGGTCTTATGGAAGCTTTCAGTACATAAGTAACTGTTTTTCTTTTTGTGCTTTTAAGTTTTTCTCTTGGTTTTTTACACCTTGGCATTTTAATAATGATCTGTCTTGGTGTCGACTTCTTGGGTTCATCTTCTTTGGAACTCTTTGTGCTTCCTGGATTTGTATGTTTATTTCCTTCACCAGGTTAGGGAAGTTTTCTGTTATTGTTTTTTTCAAATATGATTTTGCTTTCTTGCTTCAACTTTTCTCCTTCTGGCAAACCCATGATGCAGTGAATGTTGGTATACTTAAAATTTTCCCAGAGGCTCCTTACACTTACTTTCCTTATTATCAGTTGTTTTGAACCCTGAAGCTAGTAGCTTGCTTGTCTCTATTTTGTTTAGTTCTTATCCTGTTTGTTTTTTTTATTCTAATATTTATTCTGTCTTTTTTTTTTAATTTGATACATCATTCTTTATCTCCTCATTTTGGCTTTTTTTTTTCCTGTGTTTGTTTTTATGTAACACATAGATAGAACTGCTACATTTACCAAACTCGGTAGAGTGGCCTAATGTAGTAGTAGATACCTCGTAGGATCCAGTGGTATAACCTCCCAATTTACCCAGAATGGGCACTTTAGGTGCACTCCCCCTTGTGGGCTGTATACACCCTCCAGTTGTTGATGAGCCATAACTGCTGTTGGCACATCAGTTTGGGGGATTACCCCCAGGCCAAATGGGGGCAAGGACTAGTTGCAACCACCATGGAAGATCAGCTAGGCAGGGACCCACCACACAGAGGAAGACTTTCGTTAGCAGGATTCTGGTGCCTGCTGTGTCTGCTCCTTAGTGTGTCCCTTGTGGAAATAATTGGGTGATGATCTGACATGGTCTGAAGCTGTACACTGGGGGCGCTGGCTCTGGAGCCTCCCTGGAAGAACAGGCCAAGGTCAGCCACCACCTATGTTAATACCTAGGTCACCCAGCATGAGTTACAAAGCAATTTGCCGATGACTGCTACTTGTTCTGAGCTTGGAGGTGTCCAGGCAAGACCAAGCTGTGAATCAAAAACAGCTGGACCTTGGGACACTTAACCAAAGGTCCAGGGTATGCTAAGGCCAGACGCTGCTTGTTTGAGAGATTTTAGGAAAGTCTGAAGCATGAACCAAGACAGGCTATTTCTATGGAAAAGCCACTGGAAACTGCCTGGGTGGGCCCAAAGTTGGGCAGGGCGTAGTCTTGGAGTCACCAGGATGGGATAAACAATTTGAGAAGGATTGATGAAGATTTATATATGGGGACAGCCTGCCAGCTTTGTTGGGGAAGGGCTAAAAAATAAAACAATGGCCTCTGCCAGCAGTTCTGTCTTGGAGTCCCACCCCACGCCCATGTATCGCACTGATGTGAGACAATTCAGTGCCACCCTGTAAGCCCCAGGTTCCTTTCACGTTGCTGCCCCAATGCTGGACCTCAGAGCCAGTGATTCTGAACAAGTCTGTGTTGACTCTTTAAGAGGAACTGCCTGAGCCCTGGCTGGTTGGCTCAGCGGTAGATTGTCGGGCTGGCGTGCGGGGGACCCGGGTTTGATTCCCGGCCAGGGCACATAGGAGAAGCGCCCATTTGCTTCTCCACCCCCCACCCCCTCCTTCCTCTCTGTCTCTCTCTTCCCCTCCCGCAGCGAGGCTCCATTGGAGCAAAGATGGCCCGGGCACTGGGAATGGCTCCTTGGCCTCTGCCCCAGGCGCTAGAGTGGCTCTGGTCGTGGCAGAGCGAGGCCCCGGAGGGGCAGAGCATCACCCCCTGGTGGGCAGAGCATCGCCCCCTGGTGGGCAGAGCATCGCCCCTGGTGGGCGTGCCGGGTGGATCCCGGTCGGGCGCATGCGAGAGTCTGTCTGACTGTCTCTCCCCGTTTCCAGCTTCAGAAAAAATACAAAAAAAGAAAAAAAAAAAGAGGAACTGCCTGAAACTCCAGCAGCCTCTGTCTCACTCAGCCACAATCCACGCTGGTTTTCACAGCCGGAATTTATGGGGACTTCTCTTCCTGTCACTATAACCCTGGGCTGTGGAGCCTGGTGTGGGGACCTCTCACTTCTCAGGGGATATCTCTACCAAGGGAGATATTCTTCCCAATATTTACCTGCCACACTTGGGTGTGGGACCAGCCTGGTTTGGGTCTGTGACCCTCCTACCAAACTTGATGTGGTTTCTCCTTTAATTCCCTAGTTGTAGGACTTCCATTTGGACAGATTTTAATCAGTTCCAAATGATGGTTGTTCTACAGTTTAGATGTAATTTTGATGTGGTTGTAAGAAAGTCTGAGTACCACATTTACTTACACCACCAGAAGTTCCTTTTTATTTTTGTTAATCATGTTTGATGCAGGGATGTTTTTTCACTTGTAAAGATGTTTTTTTCATATATGTTATTAGCTGTATCATTTACGTTAGTATTGTATTAAAACTTGAGTTTAGGCTCTGGAACTCCAGAATCTGTACTCCAACCCCTTTTACAACTTATACGCTTATACATATATTAGAAGTTATATGTTTAATTATAGACTGTTGAATTGAGTTTACTATTAGAACTAAAAACCGGTGGCTGCTCTCCGGTGCCTAAAAAGTCCCCCTCCCCCCATAATCCAAATAGGGGTGTTTTGATGAAAAATCAAAAAGTAGTGATTGAATAGAATAGTGTGAGTTGTCAACAACATGCATGTCAGGTTACTGAGAACAGGAGTCTATGCCAAAAATTTTCTTTTTCTTCATTATCTTGCAGTAATTTCTGTCCTGGTATATATTTTTTTTCCTAGTTCTTGAGATGATTTGATTCTATTTATAATATTAAGAAAAAAAATGCACTACAATAAGATATTTTTCCTTTCTTATAAAAGAGTTAATGTGGCAACTCAAGCTTTTCTAATGATGTTTAGTGTCAATATAATTAATTTTTTGGTTATTCGGGAATAAATTTGAAAAATTAAAGTTGAGAATGAGTGTGAAAAGGCGTATCTCCTTCTGCAAGTAAGATCTCTCCCTAAAGTATTCGCAGCTTTATATACAAAACCAGCAAGGGAAGAGAGACTATGAACATGCAGTCATTCCCCAAGACTGCTATGACATACTGCCAACAGCTTGGGGTCTTAAAACAACAGAAATTTATTTTTCCACAGTTTTGGAAGCCAGAAATCCTCAATCTAACTGGGCTGTGCTTTGTTACGAGGCTTTAAAGGGAAATCTGTTCCTTGCCTCACAGCTACTGTTGTCTCTGGTCTCTGCCTCCATGGACATAGTGCTTCCTCCTCTTCTTCTGGTTTCTCCGATCACCCTTTGGGTTTCTCCTATAAGACATATGTGATGGCATGTGGACCCCACTTGGGATAATCCTGGGGATCCTCCTCATTGCAAAATCCTTACTATAATTACATTTGCAATCACCCCTTTTCTAAATGACATTATACAGTATGTACAAGTTCCTTTGATGAGTACTGGATATCTTTGGGAAGCCATTACCAACCTACTGCAAAAGAGATTTTTTTTTCTTCTCTTAAGAGGTAAAACCTCTCAAAGAAAGCATGCACACCAATGTGCATAGGCCTAACAACTAATTAAAAACAACACCAACATCTGAGAAGAGTAAGAGTGAATAAACTACTATGATGATATAGTTATATAATGAAGTACTACTCAGCAATAAAAAAGTGGACTTTTTGTATACATTTGGTATACCACCTCATCATATCATACTGATCAAAAAAAAAAAAAAAGACAGACACAGTAAGTATATACTACAAAATTCCATTGATATAAACTTCAGGAAAAGGCCAAATAGAACAATAGATGTAAAAAATCAGAATAATCCCTAGTTGGAATGGTGGAGCACATAAGAAGACTGAAAGGTAGAAGGTTTGAGAGAACATTCTAGAACGGTAGAAATTCTGTATTTTGATGAGAGTATTTATTAACAATATTCATTTGCCAAAAATTATACAACTATACATTCAAGATCTGTGCATTTATCATATGTAATTGTATGGCCAGTAGTCACCACTGTCTGAGCCATGCACGTACAGGTTCACATTACATTTGGACAGACAGTAATGAAACTGCGAAGCCAAAAACTGGTGGGCTCACACAGGGCACCCACACCCACTCACATGTTCTCTGGTCCACAACCAGGAGCATCTTTTCCAGTTTTTACTAGAATCAAAGGCCCTCCACCAGTCTCAGCTGAGGTTGCAAGAACCCTCACCTCCGTTCCCTATCTGCACACCTTCTCCTCCTTCTACTTTCTGGACAAAGTCTGCAAAAACATGGCTTCCTTCTTCTTCTTCTTCACAAAATTTTCTTGGCATGAAAACCCTTCCTCCAGCACACATTAGCATAACAAAGCCCCTTCCCAAGCAGGAAGGTAATTAGCAGCCTCACCTGGGCAGGCAGTGCATTCACATGGGCAGGGGCCATTCTTAATAATAAAAGTGAGCAAAACCAGAAAATACATATTTTACAAACTCATTTGCAAAACAGTAATTATAAACCAACAAAAGTGGAGAGAAGGGGTGAACTGAGATGCAGATATGAGCAGAGAAGCAGAACCCATCATCCAGTTTTCACGGAGAGCAAATCTCAGGCTCTGTGCCTCTGTGGGCATTCTCCACTCCATACCTGGGTCTGAGCTCTGGTATATGATCAAAATAAAAATCAAAATTACAGTCAAAATACATCTGAATCACTCTGTCTCATTCAACAATTCGCTTCTTTGCTTTCTTTTAAAATTTCTGGCTCTCCAAAATGTTCCAAGAAGACATATTGTTATTGCCGGCAGTGTATAATACTACTGTTTATCCAGTATAAGCCTAGAGTTTATATGATCTGCTTACAATTGATTTGGGGTAAACCATGACCTCACTCCCCCATAATATCCTGGTAAATTGAGAATTGACTCTGGTTGTCTCATTTCATCCATCTACTCATATTTCTGACATCATTTACATAAAAACCCTATAGATTTTCATTTCATAAAATTATCCTTTCATTTCTTTGTACACAAGTTTATACTCTTACTCTTTTCTAGTCACCTTAGTCTTATGACCTAGAGTATGTCTTTTATTTTCTTTCATTTATTTTTATTATATTATTTTCAATTTAGATTTAATATGTTGTCAAGTGATCTTTACCGCCCCCCCCCCCCAGCATTAGTTAAATCAGATTCCTTTGTGTATGGAGCATTATTCTTCTTGGTCTTATTGCAGATATTATGGATTTTATTTATATTAGACAAATCAAGGTCTACATTATCTTTTTTAAAAAGAGAGTTATACTATTTTGTAAAAAAAGAAAAGAAAAAAGATTGTCACCAATAACAAAAGAGTTAAGAAATATAGAGTATACTGAGTTTTCAAAAAAAAACAACAACTCAGTAGGTAAATAAGTTTCAAATAAATATTAGAAAATATAATTTTAATAACAACAAAAGAATAAAAGTTATTCCTTTGCATTTGTGTAAGGTGGGGGAAGTTTAGGAGTAAATAGATAATAGAAATTTGGTTTGGGTTACTTACAATAAATGTTTTAGGGAGGATTTGGAGACCTACTTCCCTATTAATTGTAGCCAGAGAAAATCTGTGTGAGCTCTGAATTATATATACACTGAGGAGTATCTACAGGGATTTAGTTGGGTTACTAAGTGTCAACTTCCTGGGACTATGAAATACACTGAAAAAAATTTGCTAAGAAGTTTCTTGAATATGAAGTGGCTTTAATAAGAGAATTTGATAAGTAAATGAATCAGAAAATTGAGGGCTAAATTTTCCTTACATTTCAGATGTATTTGAAATGATGGTAAGGTCAAAATATTTGGATTATAATTTAAGAACCATCAACTATTAAGGTAAAGATGATCTATACCAAGTCATTGTCAGGCACTAAAATAAAATCATGAATCCCATTAATACAAATGCAATTCATGGGTCTAGAGCTCACATTTGAGAAAGGAAAAGTGAATGGCAATTTTGTACATACTGTGCAAATGTGTAGATCAGCAACAACATTGTAAGATTAATTGTAAATGGTGCAGAACATCTTTTCTACTAAAAAGCAACTCTTCAAATTATTTTAAGTAAACAAAGTTCTTTTTATAGAATATTATGTATAATTTTATGCAATAAAATAGGATTTCAAAAAGCATAGATACTTATATATAATTGGAAGACTTTTATCTCTGCTAAGATTTTGTGTTGTTAATTTAATGACTGTTGTGATTATGAGTTACCATACTGTTCTATTTTCTTAAAATTTTTTGTGTGGTAATATAAGAACGAATCTAGATGAGGTATTTCCCTTGTAAATGTTACTCATAATAGATTTATAGCTGTCAAAGAGTTGGCATTATCACACTTACATGTTTTTATATTATATTTATTCACACATCCACACCTATGATACCCTACTATGTCCCATACATATTCTAGGCACTGGACATAAAATAGTGAACATGAAAGATAAGGCATGATCCGTGCCTCTTCCACCTGAGACAACCGATACCCTCTTCCACATACAAACATGCAAAATATATGAAATAATGATTTACATAAGGATGATGAAAAAACCCTCAAACACTATCCTCCTTTCTTACTTATTTTTTATTGATTGATTTATTTCTATCTGATAAAATTGTGTTGATTTAGTCCACCAGCCACACTACACACTTTATGTTGTTTTGCTTGCTCATTGTACTGTAATACAGAAATATGGTTTTTGTTTGTTACATTAATCCACATATTATCTTTCTTTACCTTTCAGATAGTCCTTTGTGTGTGTAAAAGTAATCACTTCACCAGCTGTGTTTTTTTCTATGTCCAAGCAGAGTAAAAAATAAGATTCAGAGGTTATGCAACCGAAATCCAAGTTTATCATCAAGAAACCTTAATAAATACTTGCCCTCTGAACGTAATTCTTATTCTAACATAAAGTCCTGTCCTTACTCTAGCCCATTTGTCTTCATTCTTGAAAACAGATTTCTACAGGAAGTGCATCAAGGCAAATGCTTCCTGCATGGAAACATAAGAGTATAAAAGGAAATCATATGCCTTAATGTTAATTTTTACATATTTGAAGGTTTGCTTGGGCTTGCTGCATGACTTATCTGCTGCAGAAAAGTAATAGTTAAGTAAAGAATATTTTATACTTTGTGAAATATAATGTTCAGGCAAAATCATTTTGTAATTATAAATTTTATTTTACAAAATATAAAACATTTATTCAGTCGTTCCCTGTTTGTGACTTGTCAAGTTGACCTTATCAGAATTTCTTTTTCATATTTTTATAATAAAAATGAATAATAAGGGATATTCAGAAGTCTTTTAAATTTTTAATCACTATCATGCTTCTAAAAGTAATTAAAAATACCAACATGTTTCCTTAATTCTTTAGATCTTATTCATTTAAATACATAAGCCACTTATACATACATTAAAATATTTTTTTCACCAAATTAATCAACTATTAAAAATTTATTAAGACACTGACTGCCGCAAACCAGCGCAGCTAGTAATTCCAGGTCCTGAGTGGAAATGGCACAGAATTAAGAAAATAAGCTTAAAGAGATAAAAGGATGGCTTCAGGAGGGCTCTGCAAAGCTGCTAGCAAGAACAGAGCACACTCCACACCCATTTCTTGCTTTATTGATAGGGCAAAGTGAGGCCATTAGCAAATCAATGAGCTCTCTGATTATATTTCCAAGGCAATCCAAGAATTTTACCAAGTGCAGAAAACCCAACCATATATAACATCTTAACTTCACAGAAAACAAAGAATAGAAGAAACTTGCCTCCAGTCTTTCTGGGGAACATGGGGGTAGGATGAGTATAAACAATCCAGCACCACAGCTTAACAGCCTTTTGCAACTTCACAGAACAAGTGAGGTGGAGGGTTGGGCAGACTGTCAGTTTATAGCCAGTTACCCGCACCTCTGTCCTCCAAAAATCTAGATTGCAAAAACCCTGTTGGCTTTTTGGTCCCCAAAAACTGACTGTTAGAAAATTTTAATTTATGGATTCAATATTGTACTAAGGTTTCATTAAGATAGACAAAAGTAGTCTTTCAAATCACATAAACATTTAGATTATATTTTACTTTCAAAACATTACCTCTTAGGCCTGACCTGTGGTGGCGCAGTGGATAAAGCGTCGACCTGGAACGCTGAGGTCGCCAGTTTGAAATCCTGCACTTGCCTGGTCAAGGCACATATGGGAGTTGATGCTTCCTGCTCCTCCCCCCCTTCTCTCTCTCTCTCTCTCTCTCTCTCTCTCTCTCTCTCTCTCTCCCCTCTCTAAAATGAATAAATAAAAAGAAAAAATATTAAAAAAAACATTACCTTTTAGCAGAAGGAGAAGAAAGGAAGATATTGGTTGGTTTGCCAAAAATTATCTTTTACTAACACAAAACTAAACATGTTTGAGAAGAAAACTATATTCTTTTTTATTAAAAATAAAAAATACACACCCAAAACTTCATGTATACATAGGAGTAAATAAAGTCTTCCAGGTAAAAATACTGTAATAATTATAAAACTTGGATGTTCAATTATTAACTATTATATTAGTTGGGATACTTCAAATTTTAAATGAGAAACTCTTAGCAAAAATGTTTTGAAATTATTAGCTCCCATTACAGGAAGTTAAGAGAAAGGCAGATGCCATGGATTATTGATTCAGTATCTTAATGATGTCATCGGGGACTTGAGTTCTTTCCATTCTTCTGCTCTGCTGTTCACATTTCTTGGCTGCATCCTAAGGCTGGTGACCTTTGGGATCATTTAGGGCTATCAGCAGCACATGAGAATATGTCTCCTTACTAACATCTGGTGGAAGGGAGCCCTATTCCTCACCAGGAAATGTGGTCCTTTCGCTAAGTCTAATGAACTAAGATTTCAATAATGAGGAAATGCGTTTGGTTGGCATGTGCTTGTTGGTTTAAACAAATTATAAACCACCCCTGGAACTAAGGGTGGAACTGGTTCCTCTGAAACGAAATGAGCTGATTAACATCTGGAACATCTGAACAAATTGAGGTTTGATTAAGAAAAAGAAAGTGGGGAATCGATTTAAGCTAGGCAAAGAACCATGCTTTCTACAACAGTGGGTCTGTCTTCGCCAAGTGAACATAAGTGCCTACTTCACATCCCCTCACCATTGGTTTGGCAGGAGAGCTCACACGTGGTTGTTGCTAAACAGATGCTTCATTGTACTGACTGACAGAGCAATTGAAGTGCACATCCCTACCATAGATAAGAAATAAGGCAGAACGAAGTAGTGAAGAGTAAATATTAACAGGCTGGCAAAAACTGACTTGTTATCTTGGATTTAATAATGACATGCCGGGCATAATCAAAATGTGTATGAAACGCTTAAACAAATGATGTGGTTCAGTCTCATAGAATTTCTGTAGACCATAAAACATAATCCATGCAATCAAAAATAATTTCAACATACATTACATCTTGTACTGGCACTTGTCAAATACCATGAAGGAATTATCATCCCTAAAAACACCTATTATGTTTCCCTTGTTCCTCTGTGCCATCTTCAGCCCTTATGCACCTCACCATGCTTTTGTCTCTCCCATCAAACTGAGCGCTGTTCTTCCTCCGCCTGTGCACTTTCACACCATCCCTTCCTATTTCCCTTACAACAGGGGTTGGGAACCTATGGCTCACGAGCCAGATGTGGCTCTTTGGATGGCTGCATCTGGCTCTCAGAAAAATCTTTAATAAAAAGAATAATAACGTTAAAAATACAAAACAGTCTCGTGTATTACAATTCATTTATTTCCTACCACTCATATTTATGGTTGCAGGTGGCTGGAGCCAACCACAGCTGTCCTCCGGGACAACACCAAATTTTTATTGGATAATGCATAACGTACACGGGTCATTGTATGGCTCTCATGGAATTACATTTTAAAATATGTGGCATTCAAGGCTCTCTCAGCCAAAAAGTTTCCCGACCCCTGCCTTATAACAGCTGATTAAAGGGAAACTAATGTGAATCACCAAAACGTTAGTTTCATGCTCCCCGTTCACCAATAAGATGTAGCCTAAAATAATGAAAGCAGATGAATTTTCTGAACCACTCTAAGTGAATATGATGTCATTCTGGTGGAAATGATATAATTAGCACACGCATACCCATACTCTTACCACTGCAGGTTGTGTTTCTTCTTTTCATTTGCAGTCTCACACACAGCCTCTGAGAGGGTGAGACTCAAGGTTAGAGCTTTAAAGTTGCGCATGTATTTCATTCTGTGCTTTCCCTTCTCGGAATCTAGATTTTAAATATATATAAGTACATTGTATAATGTGAAAAAACCAGCCTATCTTTTCCTTAATGTACTGTATAAATGTAAGTCATTTTTATAATCTAAATATATAATACAAAGCTAATGATTAGATACATTCTAGTTCATTCATGGAATAGAAAAGAATTTGGCTATTAAAAATAGTATCTACAACCACATGGTAATGATAGTACAATAAGGAGCTAAATAGAGAACCTAAGTTCTTAATAACACACTGCTCACAAAAATGAGGGGGTCAGGGAACGGGCAGATACTCCAGTCCTTTCAGCCTTCTGTATAATGTATTTTCGCCAATGAGATGAAAGTTTGTTTTACATCTCATTTGCATAATCAAACAACTTGCTTTGAACCGTCATTTGCTTTTCTGATGTGCTTGTTTAATGAAAATAAAATCAAATGCTTCTCTTTTTTTATCATTTCATATTTATTTTGAAATATTCCCTAATTTTTGTGAGTATATTGTTGAGCTCTTAACTCATCTAATTCTTAGCAAATCCTACTTAGACTTGTTATTTTGTGAGCTAATAGCATTTCATATTTTGTCTAAATCAACTGGAATTGGAATTTTTGATACTTTCAGCCTAAATATTTTAAATAACTCATAAACCAAGACCAATAATATATTAGAAAAATAGCACATTGTGAGCAGTGGATTTACCCAGAAATTTAAGAAAAGTTCAGTATGTATATATAATTATATATACATATATATATTACATATAGAAATTTTCCCAATTAAAAGTAAGAAGGAAATAAACATATGATCATCTTTTACTATGTAAAATTTTAAAGTAATTACTTAAGGCCCACTCCTAAATGAAAAGAAAATTATTGCAGTAAGTTACTAATAACATAATTTTTAACATGATAAAAATACCTACAGCAAATATTATAAACATCTTCTAGAATTTTAATAGTTTCTAATTTTCTAATAGTTATTAACTGTAATCTTTGGAACAAAACAAGAAGGTCTACTGTCACTTTTACTTTAATATTGGCTTTTAACATTTAAATCACTAATATTTTATAAAATTAGTTCTACAATTGTAAAGATTTAGATACAACTATCATCTTTACGTACATAATTTTAAAGTCAATCAAATAAAAAGCAAGATAAATTAATAGTTAGAACTAGGTGTCTAGCTGAAAATGAATACAACAAAAACATCAATGAATCAATTTATAAAATGTGTGCATGATGGGGGTGTGATACATTCTTAATAGCAATAAAACAAGAAGTTATTTGGCTCTTCAAAAAAGAATTTTTAAAGTTTATATAAAAATGTTATTATTGCCCTTATCATATGAGCCTAAAAAAGAATATTTAAATAATGGAAAGCTATATCACGTTATAGAGGAAGAATAAAAATTAATGTCAAGATTATCATTTTTTCTCCAAATTAACTTTAAATTTAAATGATTTCTCAATCAAAATCTCTGTGGGAAATTGAGGTATTGATTCTAAAGTTCATCGGCTGTGAAGATGCAAAAATAATTGATTTTTAAGTAAACATTAATTATGCTAAATATAAAAGTAATAAAAGAAAAATATGTCACCATGCTAAAAGCAGTAATTACTGGGTTTAGCAGAAGAATGAATGAGCTATGTTTTCTTTCCTGTAGAGATTTAGATTTTCGACAGTAGGTATATAACTTTATTTTCAATTAAAATATGATTAAATATCTTTATTTTCTAAAATAAAAGCTAAGATATAGATTTAACAAATTTTCAAAAACTGTTTAATGTAATTATAAAACAATATTATAGTAAATTGTTACCGAAAAAGATTGTGAAGCATTAAAATTAACTACCATATTTAGATCACCCACTACGTCAGACACACCCTTATATTGATACAATATTTCCACTAGTAGTAAAATTTTACAGTAATCTTTTTCATACAGAAGAAAATTATGTGTACCTATTAAGAATGACTTCAAGTTTATAAGAAGTTATATCAAAATACATTCATATTAATTAATGAATAATTAATACTCTTAAAGGTTGAAGCTTGCTATAAAGACTTATTTAGAGTTTTTCACATCTTTCTTGAACTCTACAAACATAGCATGCTTGGACAATTTGTATAAGTCGAAATAAATCAGGAAATGAATTCAGAATGATGTCAGCTATAATAAGAAATCTTACTCATACAATTTATATGCTCCTTCTGCTTTCTATTATAGTTAAACCTTCAAATATTTCCTTCATTAAACACTTTTGGACCACACTTTATAACTAATAATTTCAAAAAAATTTTCTGCATTATGTAAATATAAATAAAAATGAGATATACTTTCTATAACCATCACCACAAAATTTATAGCCTAATTAGAAACAACTGAGTGAAGAAAAAATAATTACTATATAAGGATGCAATACATATATTTTTAAGAGAGCAAAGCTAGAAAACACAGTGAGAATGAGGAAGTCTTCAGTTTTTAAAGATGCAGTAGATCAGTATAAGAAACATAAGAGTAAATCTGAAATAAAGGACAAGGAACCACAAAGTATTCGGATATTAAAGGCTAATCTATTTATTTTTCTAATTATATCTCAATCTGACCTCTGGTCATATTCCCTTGACCCTCTATTGGGATTTGTTCTCAGATGTTCCAAAGGGCCTCAGATGTTTCTGAAACCAGCAGAAGATGATGTCAATATCAAGAACCAATAAAATCTATCATCACTAAAGTATGTTGCAAGGTAAAGAAACAAGACGCTGACAATAGTGATGAAATAGACAGCAGGTACGATCGGATGCTTGGACTGAATAGTCCCTAGAGTTTACCCAGAAGTCGCAGGAGAAATAAGTATATACTTGGCAGAACTAACAATTCCGTGAAGAAAAACCCAAAGCTGAAACGGTGTAGGGTAGAAACCTCAAATATATTTATCTCAAGACACAAAATTAAATAACAGAAACACAAGCAAGAGGTCAAGAAATTCTTTCTGCTTACTATTTTTATGCTTTTTTGACACATGAAAAATACCATTTTTTTTCTCTATGGTTTCTTTAAAGAAAAGACTAACTTAGACTGCTTCAGCCACTAATCATGAGCTGCTTGTCTGAGAAACTTAAAAAATCATCTGCTGTGACTATATAGATTCTGACTGACAAAGTTTTGATTAAATCCTGACTTGGGGGAGCTATATAAAATACTTAAATCCTTACATTTACTGAAATAATTAGTCATTCACTTTTTCATTAATGTAAGCATTTTTCAAGTGTCTACTCTGCTTGGCTATGGCAATACAACTTAGTATAAGAAAGTAGCATTTCTTCTCACAGAATATGCAAGGCAGTTTCTAAGATTTAAGCAATCAAAAGTAAATAATAATTGCAATGGGAGCAGACCACCAAGCCCAGACCTGGTAAATCCTTTGTAGATAAGTTGATGAGTGAGAAAAACTGTGATGTGAACATAGAGACTATCAGCCAGGTAAAATGGATTTTCTCGTGTGATGGGAGTTCAAGTGGACTGAAGTGGTATGTCATTAGAGGTGATGAAGGCTTGGTGAAAGCCTCGAGTCTCAGAAGTAAAAGAGTGATGCTGGAACAAGCCAGAGCTTGTGCTGCCTGTCACTAGGCAGCCAATAGTCACTAGGCAGCCAATAGTCACTAGGCAGCCAATAGACAGGACAATGAAAATACAGTCAGTCCCCTCCCCCCCCCCCCCCGGGGAGGGTTTACAAATGAGATAGGTTCACTAAGTTTGTTTTTTTTTTTTATTTTTTTTTATTTTATAATTTTATTTTTTAAATGGGGTGACATCAATAAATCAGGATACATATATTCAAAGATAACAAGTCCAGGTTATCTTGTCTTTCAATTATGTTGCATACCCACCACCCAAAGTCAGATTGTCCTCTGTCACCTTCTATCTTGTTTTCTTTGTGCCCCTCCCACCCCCTATCCCTCTCCCATTCCCCCCTCCCCCCCGTAACCACCACACTCTTATCAATGTCTCTTAGTTTCACTATTATGTCCCACCTACGTATGGAATAATACAGTTCCTGTTTTTTTCTGATTTACTTATTTCGCTTCGTATCATGTTATCAAGATCCCACCATTTTGCTGTAAATGTTCCGATGTCATCATTTCTTATGGCTGAGTAGTATTCCATAGTGTATATGTGCCACATCTTCTTTATCCAGTCATCTATTGATGGGCTTTTTGGTTGTTTCCATGTCCTGGCCACTGTGAACAATGCTGCAATAAACATGGGGCTGCATGTGTCTTTACGTATCAATGTTTCTGAGTTTTGGGGATATATACCCAGTAGAGGGATTGCTGGGTCATAAGGTAGTTCTATTTTCAGTTTTTTGAGGAACCACCATACTTTCTTCCATAATGGTTGTACTACTTTACATTCCCACCAACAGTGTATGAGGGTTCCTTTTTCTCCACAGCCTCTCCAACATTTGCTATTACCTGACTTGCTAATAACAGCTAATCGAACAGGTGTGAGGTGGTATCTCATTGCCGTTTTGATTTGCATTTCTCTAATAGCTAAAGAAGATGAGCATCTTTTCATATATCTGTTGGCCATTTGTATTTCTTCCTGGGAGAAGTGTCTATTCATATCCTCTTCCCATTTTTTTATTGGATTGTTTGTTTGTTTGTTGTTGAGTTTTATGAGTTCTTTGTATATTTTGGATATTAGGCCCTTATCTGAGCTGTTGTTTGAAAATATCATTTCCCATTTAGTTGGCTTTCTGTTTATTTTGTTATCAGTTTCTCTTGCTGAGCAAAAACTTCTTAGTCTGATGTAGTCCCATTCATTAATTTTTGCCTTCACTTCTCTTGCCATTGGAGTCAAATTCATAAAATGCTCTTTAAAACCCAGGTCCATGAGTTGAGTACCTATGTCTTCTTCTATGTACTTAATTGTTTCAGGTCTTATGTTTAGATCTTTGATCCATTTTGAGTTAATTTTGTACAGGGAGAGAGACTGTAGTCCAGTTTCATTCTTTTGCATGTGGCTTTCCAGTTTTCCCAGCACCATTTATTGAAGAGGCTTTCTTTTCTCCATTGTGTGTTGTTGGCCCCTTTATCAAAAATTATTTGACTATATATATGTGGTTTTATTTCTGGACTTTCTATTCTGTTCCATTGGTCTGAGTGTCTATTTTTCTGCCAATACCATGCTGTTTTGATTGTCGTGGGCCCTATAATAGAGTTTGAAGTCAGGTATTGTTATGCCCCCAGCTTCATTCTTTTTCTTTAGGATTGCTTTGGCTATTCGGGGGTTTTTTATAGTTCCATATAAATCTGATGATTTTTTGCTCTATTTCTTTAAAAAATGTCATTGGAATTTTGATGGGAATTGCATTAAATTTGTATATTGCTTTGGGTAATATAGCCATCTTGATTATATTTATTCTTCCTAGCCAAGAACAAGGTATATTCTTCCATCTCATTATATCTTTTTCTATTTCCCTTAACAATGGTTTATAGTTTTCATTATATAAGTCCTTTACATTCTTTGTTATGTTTATTCCTAAGTATTTTATTTTTTTGTTGCAATCGTGAAGGGGATTATTCTTTTGAGTTCCTTCTCAGTTGTTTCATTGTTGGCATATAGAAAGGCTATTGACTTCTGTATGTTAATTTTGTATCCTGCGACCTTACTGTATTGGCTTATTGTTTCTAGTAGTCTTTTTGTGGATTCTTTGGGGTTTTCGATGTATAGGATCATATCATCTGCAAAAAGTGATACCTTTACTTCTTCTTTTCCGATATGGATGCCTTTTATTTCTTTGTCTTGTCTGATTGCTCTGGCTAGAACCTCTAGTACCACATTAAATAAGAGTGGAGAGAGTGGACAACCCTGTCTTGTTCCTGATTTAAGGGGGAAAGCCTTCAGTTTAGTGCCATTTAATATGATGTTAGCTGATGGTTTATCATATATGGCCTTTATCATGTTGAGATATTTTCCTTCTATACCCATTTTGTTGAGAGTCTTAAACATAAATTGTGTTGTATTTTATCGAAAGCCTTTTCTGCGTCTATTGATAAGATCATGTGGTTTTTGTTCTTTGTTTTGTTGATATGGTGTATTACATTAACCGTTTTACGTATGTTGAACCATCCTTGAGATTCTGGATGAATCCCACTTGATCATGATGTATTATTTTTTTAATATGTTGTTGTATTCGATTTGCTAGTATTTTGTTTAGTATTTTAGCATCTGTATTCATTAGAGATATTGGTCTGTAGTTTTCTTTTTTTGTGCCATCCTTGCCTGGTTTTGGTATGAGGGTTATGTTGGCCTCATAAAATGTGTTTGGAAGTATTGCTTCTTCTTCAATTTTTGGAAGACTTTGAGTAGAATAGGAACCAAGTCTTCTTTGAATGTTTGATAAAATTCGCTGGTATAGCCGTCAGGGCCTGGACTTTTATTTTTGGGGAGGTTTTTAATGGTTTTTTCTATTTCTTCTCTACTGATAGGTCTGTTTAGGCTTTCTGCTTCTTCTTGACTCAGTCTAGGAAGGTTGTATTGTTCTAGGAATTTATCCATTTCTTCTAGGTTGTTGAATTTAGTGGCATAAAGTTTTTCATAGTATTCTACAATAATTCTTTGTATATCTACGGTGTCCGTGGTGATTTCTCCTCTTTCATTTTGTATTTTGTTTATATGAGTTCTTTCTCTTTTTTCCTTGGTAAGTCTTGCCAAGGGTTTGTCAATTTTGTTGATCTTTTCAAAGAACCAGCTCCTTGTTCTATTAATTTTTTCTATAGTTTTTCTGTTCTCTAATTCATTTATTTCTGCTCTGATTTTTATTATCTCCTTTCTTCGGCTGGTTTTGGGCTGTCTTTGTTCTTCTTTTTCTAGTTCCTTAAGGTGGGAAGTTAAGTGGTTCACTTGGGCTCTCTCTTGTTTGTTCATATATGCCTGAAGCGATATGAACTTCCCTCTTATCACTGCTTTTGCTGCATCCCATAGATTCTGATATGTCGTATTGTCATTTTCATTAGTCTGTATATATCTTTTGATCTCTGCACTTATTTCTTCTTTGACCCATTCATTTTTTAAAAGTATGTTGTTTAGTTTCCACATTTTTGTGGGATTTTTTTCCTCTTTTTTGCAGTTGAATTCTAGTTTCAAGGCTTTATGATCAGAAAATATGCTTGGTACAACTTCAATTTTTCTGAATTTGCTGATATTGTTTTTGTGGCCCAACATATGGTCAATTCTTGAGAATGATCCATGTACACTGGAGAAAAATGTATACTCAGTCACTTTGGGATGAAATGTCCTGTAGATGTCTATCATATCCAGGTGCTCTAGTGTTTTGTTTAAGGCCACTATGTCTTTGTTGATTCTCTGTTTGGATGACCGATCTAGAGCCGTCAGCGGTGTATTGAGGTCTCCAAGTATGATTGTATTTTTGTCAGTTTTTGTTTTAAGATCAATAAGTAGCTGTCTTATATATTTTGGTGCTCCTTGGTTTGGTGCATATATATTAAGAATTGTTATGTCTTCTGATTCAGTGTCCCCTTAGCCATTATGAAATGGCCATTTTTGTCTCTGAGTACTTTTCCTGTCTTGTAGTCAGCATTATCCGATATGAGTATTGCTACACCTGCTTTTTTTTGGATATGATTTGCTTGGAGTATTGTTTTCCAGCCTTTCACTTTGAATTTGTTTTTATCCTTGTTACTTAGATGAGTTTCCTGTAGGCAGCATACAGTTGGATTTTCTTTTTTAATCCATTCTGCTACTCTGTGCCTTTTTATTGGTGAGTTTAATCCATTTACATTTAGTGTAATTATTGATACTTGTGAGTTCCCTATTGCCATTTTATATCTTGCTTTCTGTTAGTTTTGTGTCTTGTTTGATCCTTCTCTTTCGTTTTTCTATCTTTTATTTTTATTTGGTTGTATTCCATACATCTTTCCTCTGTTGCTATCTTTTTTATCTCATGTGCTTCTGTGGTGGTTTTTTTCAATGGTGGTTACCTTTGAGTAATGAAAAGGGTCCCTACCCTGTTCATTGTAGCGAACTATTTTGTGAGTACTTTTGCACTCCATCGTCCTTTGCTACTGTTAATCTCCGTCTTCTCCCCCTCTTTCTTTTTGTTGTTGTCACAGTTTAAATTTGGTTTTATTGTGTTCTTCTTGGAGCTTTTACTTGTGGCTCTGTTTTTTTTTTTTTGTTCTTTGTATCTGATTGGAGAACCCCCTTTAGTAATTCCTGGAGTGGGGGTTTTCTGATGATAAATTCCCTCATCTTTTCTGTATCTGTGAATGTTTTTATTTCTCCTTCGTATTTGAAGGATAGCTTTGATGGGTATAGTATTCGTGGCTGAAAGTTCCTCTCTTTCAGGACTTTAAATATTGGGGTCCACTCTCTTCTAGCTTGTAGAGTTTCTGCTGAGAAATCTGATGATAATCTAATGGGCCTTCCTTTATATGTTGTATTCTTCTTTTCCCTGGCTGCCTTGAGAATTTTTTCTTTGCTGTTGGTTTGTGTCAATTTCATTATGATATGCCTTGGAGTAGGTTGGTTGGGGTTAAGAAAACTTGGAGTTCTGTTTGCTTCTTGAACTTGAGGCTTTAGTTCTTTCCACAGGCTTGGGAAGTTCTCATCAATTATTTGTTTAAGTATGTTCTCCATTCCATTTTCTCTCTCTTCTCCCTCTGATATACCTATTATTCTTATGTTATTCTTTTTGATGGAGTCAGATAATTCTTGTAGGGCTATCTCATTTTTTTTAATTTTTGAGTCTCTTTCTTCTTCTCTCTGTTGTGCCTCAAGTTGCTTGTCTTCTATTTCACTAATCCTCTCTTCTATCTGACCTGTTCTATTAGCTAAGCTTGTTACTTCGTTTTTCAGCTCGTGAATTGAGTTTTTCATCTCTGTTTGATTTGTTTTTATAGTTTCAATTTCCTTGGACATATATTCTTTGTGTTCATGGAGTTGTTTTCTGATCTCCCTATATTGCCTTTCTGTGTTTTCTTGTATATCTCGGAGGATTTTTAGGATTTCTATCTTGAATTCTCTGTCATTTAGCTCCAAGGTTTCCAATATATTAAATTTTTTCTCCATAGATTTTTCCTCATCTAGCTGTGTTACCTCTCTTTCTTTTGTATCCATGATATTCGATTTTCTCTTCCTTAATGGCATCTGAGGGTGGTTTTGTTGATAGTATTAATGAGATTTAATAAAGAATAAAAAGTTGAAAAAAATAAAAAAATAACAAATCGAAAAGAGTTGTTTTTTTTTAAAAAAAAATTAATAATGAAATAAAGAAAAATAAAATAAAATAAAAATTTTTTAAAAAAGGAAATTATTCCCCCCCTCTTTTTTTCCTCTCCTCTCCTCTCCCCTCTTTCTTGAGAAAATCTTGTGGTGGACTGTGAGTTATAACAAACAATGCCTGTGATGGAGGGCCTGAATTGGGGAAAAGTAATAAAGGGGCAAAAAAGAGAGAAAGAAAAAAAAAAAAAAAAAAAAAAAAAAAAAAAAGGAAAAAAAAAGAGCGTATGACCCACAAAAAGCAAATAAGGAAAAAATTTGGGTCAAGAATAAAATGATTTGCTTTTAGGTGTTGGTTTTCTAAGAGTTATGATGAGAGGAATAAGAGGAAAATGGAAAAATGGGGGGACAAATTAAAACTTACTATTGTATTTAGTGGAACAAGAACTAGATAATATGGAGAGCCAGGGATGGGAGCACTGCTAGTGAGTTAAAAAGGTGAAGTAAAAACCCCCCAAAATGCCACAAACATAGGTTTGAGTCCCAGATAAGATAATTTGTTTGTTATTGAGGTTTGAATGAGAGGAGATGTAAAGGAGAAAGGAAGAAACTAATATAGAGGGAGAAAGAAAGAGAGAGAGAGAAAAAAAGAGGGAACCACTAAAAGAAGAAAAAAGAAAGGAGAGAGAGAGAGAGAGTTAAGGGTTTTGGAGTGCAACCCTCATAGAGAGAAAGGAAGAGAAGAGAAATGATAATGGGAGATGTAACACTTATGGGTAGTGTAGTTCAGGGAGAGGAGAGAGTAAGACCGGTAGAGAGTTAATCGGCCAAATTGGAGGAGGAAAAAAGGTCTCAAGAATGAAGATAAGAGAAACAAACGAACAAATATAATAAAATGGGATAGGTTATAAAGTCTGCAGATTATTCTTGATTTTGAGAGGTTATCTTCTTGCTTTTTCTTTTCTCTCCCTCTTCCTGGTCGGTGACTCTGTACCCCGGGTTCTGCCCCTTTGGCACGCTCAGGAAGAGGTTTGCAGTTGATAAGTCTCTATGGCAATTTCATGTATTGTGCTTTATTCTCGTTGGGAGTCGAGGCTCATTAGCATTTATAGGCTCCGACAGTGAGAGAGTCCGTGTTCCTGGAGCCTTTCTCCTAGTCTTTCCTTCCTCAATTAGTAGCCTGATAGTCCAGGTATGGGGTTGCTGCTGCCTCTGCCTGGATAGTAAGAGGCTCAAATTGCTGGCAACTCCCCACTCTATTTCCACTCAGCACAGGGCTCTGGGTAAGGCTCAGTCAGTCAGAGCTGCTAGCATAATCAGGCGGGCTTTCCGCCCACTCGAAGACCTCTGGCTCTGCCACTCTATCCGGTAACACAAGCGGGCGCCCACTTCTGGGGGGCGCTTGGAGGAAACTCTCACTCACTGTCTGCAACCAGGATATCCGGCCAGCAGTCTCACGCTCTGAGTGAAACCCCCAACCGCAGGGAAAAGTTGCAGCGTTGGAATTGAGTCTCGCTCCGTCCCCGTGTGCGGCTTTTGCAAGGCGCTGGGGCGGCCCGAGATTCCGCTTTGGCCCACACAAAGGCCCCTGACTCTGCCCCTCTCTGCAATAACACGGGCGCGCACTGCCGAGGCACTCGGAGGAATCGCTCACTCCTTATCTGCGCGCGCAAACCAGGATATGAGGCCGGCGGCGGTTCCCTCTGAGTGAAACCCTCACCAGCACGGAAAATCTCCACCGTTGGGATTAGTTCTCACTCCCTCCCGTGCGTGGCTTTCCCAGGGCGCTGGGGCTGCCCAGAGACTCTGCCCTCAGCCCACAGAAAGGCCTCTGACCCTGCCTCTCCGTGGGGCAACACGGGCACCCACTTCCGCGGCTTAGGAAGAAATCTCTCTTCCACTAACTGCGCACCGACCAGGAGACCGGGTAAAATGGCCGCTCCGCTTGTCTTTCTTTGTTTGGGTTTGGCGTGAGTGTTAGCTTGTATTGCCCGGGTTGCCACAGGATCAGATTTTCCTCGGCTTGGATCTCTGAGCCACAGCCTGGTTCGGCTGTTTTTGCTGCGGCGGCCTGGATCTATTCACCCCCTTTGCCCGCCTCAGTTTCTATATTCACAGTTATCAGAGAAAGCCGCCCTGTTTAGGTTAGTGAGGAAGGCGGAGCATTTCTTACTCCCTATTTCCTTCGGGGTTTGGTTATATATTTAGCCAATTTTTCACTCAATCATACCTTTGGGTGTATTGCGAAGAATCTGGAAGCTCCAAGTATAGGTTTTTCTGTTTCTGGTTGAAGATCTTGTTGAGTTTTGGGGGAGATTTATCGGTATTGCTTCCTACTCCGCCATTACTCTGACGTCATCTCCACTAAGTTTGTTTTTAAGTTGAGTTTGTATGTAAATTGAAACAGGTACATTTGCCTATTAAATGCAACTTAGATGTTCGTCTTAACATAGCATTTATTTTTACCTTTATGTGCATATAAATGTCTAAACATTTTCAAACCTGTGGAACCTATCTTGTCTGTAACCCAGACACGATATCAGTGTCTTTAATTGAATGCCAGCAAAACCAAGAAGGCAGAGGACTGTAGACCCAGAGTCTTCCTTAACTCTGTTAGTTTGTGGGTGTCTTTTATACGATGATCAGGGCTAGTCAGGGAAGGGAAAGGTCCAGAAGGCATGTTCACCATCCTTAGAAATAAGGTTTTCAGCCTGGTTATTTTTCTCAAGGCTTGGGACTGTGCTTGAGCACTCCATGGTTAGGGCTGTGGACTCCTGTGTCTGCCCCGGTTTTCAAGGCCTGATATCTGGGCTCGGGAAGCGATGCAGCTGGCATTCCTAATTCTGAGAAAAACAGCAACACTCGGATAATTTTACAGTATAGAATATGTCTACAGTCTGTCCCTTTACAAGAGGATGTGGTTTGTTTGTGAGATTGAAATTCTTCACTCTCAGGGTTGACCTGAGTTTGATATGAGTGAATAAAACTTAAAAAGGAAATAAAGACTGGATGTAAATTGGTATGTACATCTGAAGAATCTGAACTTTTGAGATTAGTGGAAAGCCATGGAATGGTTTATAGTCAGAGAAAGCTTTGACCCAATTCTCTTTTTAGAGCAATCATTCTGGCTGCAGGAGCATGGATTGTCTTCAAGCAGGCAAGGTTGGAGGAGGAAGGACCAGTTTGGGGCAGGGAATAGAGGCAGTAGTAGTGTAGCCATTGTTGTAGCAACGTAGGAAATACAGTAATATAGATGACGATTGCTGTTCAGTCATTGGCATAGTGGTTTAAATTATCTGTGAATGTAGCCAACAATAAGAAATTGTACTTTTTCATTGCTCAGTATTTTTTTAAGATTTTTTTTTTTGTGTGTGTGTGTGACAGAGACAGAGAGAGGAACAGATAGGGACAGACAGGAAGGGAGAGAGATAAGCATCAATTCTTTGATGTGGCACCTTAGTTGTTCATTAATTGCTTTCTCATATGTGCCTAGACCAGGGGACTATAGCAGAGCGAGTGACCCCTTGCTCAAGACAGTGACCTTGGGCTCAAGCTGGTGAGCCTTGCTCAAACCAGATGAGCCTGTGCTCAAGCTGGTGACCTCGGGGTTTTGAACCTGGGTCCTCCACATCCCAGTCTGACACTCTATCCACTGCACCACCACCTGGTCAGGCTCTTTGCTCAGTATTTAAAAGCTGTTTTATTCCCCTGCTTGATCAATTATTGACTTTTTTTTTTGTATTTTTCTGAAGCTGGAAACGGGGAGGCAGTCAGACAGACTCCCGCATGCGCCTGACCAGGATCCACCTGGCATGCCCACCAGGGGGCGATGCTCTGCCTATCCGGGGTGTCGTTCTGCCACAATCAGAGCCATTCTAGTGCCTGAGGCAGAGGCCACAGAGCCATCCTCAGCTCCTGGGCAAACTTTGCTCCAGTGGAGCCTTGGCTGCAGGAGGGGAAGAGAGAGACAGAGAGGAAGGAGAGGGGGAGGGGTGGAGAAGCAGATGGGCACTTCTCCTGTGTGCCCTGGCCGGGAATCGAACCCAGGACTCCTGCACGCCAGGCCGACGCACTACCACTGAGCCAACAGGCCAGGGCCATCAATTATTGACTTTTTAATAGTCTTCTAAATGATTTTCCACATTCATCTTCTCTGGCTACCCCTTAATTAACATTGAAGACAGAGTTGTATTTTAACAATAAAAATATGATTACTTTACTTCCTTACATAAAATTACATAAATAATTTTATACTGCTATGGTGAAGAGTATATTCTTAATATGCCCTTTCATCTTCTGGACTGCATCTAACTCTCTAGGCTCTCCCATTTTCATTTATAACCCAGCCTCACCAAACACACACTCTCCTTTCTATGGTCATCTTATCCACTAGTGGGTAAGAATGACTCACTTTCATATCATTGAACAGTCACCTATCATTTGTCTTCCTTCTTTTTATCAAGTGATATTGTAGCAATGATTGAAACTTCAAAGGCTGTGGTCATGTAGCACAGTTGGTAAGAGTGTTGTCCTACAAACATGCAGGTTTTATTCCCAGGCAGGACACATACAGGACAGCATGAATAAGTGGAACAGCAAATGGATATTTCTCTCTTTCTTTCTCCCTGAAAGATATTGTGGACTGGGCTAATCCAAATCCTCCTTTCCCTTACAAATATACTGACATTATGGATGAGACAAAAATGTTTGAATGTATAAATAATGTTAAAAGAATAGAACTTAAATCCTTAGGTAAAGATTATGAAGGAGAACATATTAAAGCCAAAGCAACACACAGAAACTCACATTGTTACAGTGATTGTGATTTCTGTTTCACTCAAGATTAGGATCTCTAGAGGCTGGTGGCTAATCTTTTATACCTGTAAAGCGGTCCCAGAATGCAAGCTCAACTAACAGTTATTTATGTACATAAAGACTAGAGTTGCAAAAAGTTGTTCAGATTCTGAAAAGGGAGCCAGAAAAAGTTAGAAAGTTAATGAATTTTTTTAATTTTTTTTTTTCCTGGAGCTCTAGGTAGGAAAAAAGAAGTCACTTATGGAAAGTAAGAACTCTAACTCTTCTATTTGTAAGTATTGAAATTGAATTTCTAGTTCTGTCATGATGCTATAATCCCAAGCCAAGGAATAAATATAAAAACTAGCTTTGGGATCTCTTGGGCCACAGCAGAAGTTCACACTAAAACCTCCTTTGGGGGCATTTGTAGAATCTAGGACACAAGGTCATCCCCGATTAACATACGCTGAATTTTTATTTTTATTTTTTGACAGATTTAGTTCATGTGTATCTCAGATTCAGTCCGGCATCTCTGCTACTTGGGCCAGTTGACTGGCGGGCGGAATTCCTGGATGAACAACCCTAATAATGGCTCTTACCATTCTTGCAGTTAAAAATATCTACCCCTGCGATAGAATCCATGCACACCTACATAGACCACAAATGACATGCGCACAATGCCAGTCAGCAAAGGGGGACTATCCCACGAGGACACTGGCCAGAGTGGACCTGCGGAAACTCTGCCCCTGCCAGGAGCTGCCTAAGTGAGAGAGGACGTCTTCCCTCGAAGGAGAGTTTGATCAGCTCAAGAACGAGGACAGGAGGAAGCCATCGGATAAGTAAGTGGCTATCTCTTTATACCTCCACCAATGTCCCCTTTCAAAATGCACTGTTTCACGGAGGTTTCTGAAAATAATCATGTGTTGCTAAACATCTGTGGTGCTTTTTGTTTTTTGAAACTGTGGTCAGCTCATTTGTGATGCTCCTTGTGGATTTGCTCCTACTCCCCCCCTGCCTTGCTGTCCTTTCTCACTCCTCCTTTCTCCATTTTTTTCTTTCCCTCTGATATCAAGTTAGCATTAAGCTTTTGTCACAAGCTTAGCTTTTTAAAGAATCTGGGCCAAGTCATCCCACAAGGAAACTTCTATTAATTAATTAATTTATTTATTTATTTTGTGACAGAGACAGAGAGAAGGACAGACAGGAAGGGAGAGAGATAAGAAGCATCAATTCTTTGTTGCGGCACCTTAGTTGTTCATTGATTGCTTTCTCATCTGTGCCTTGACCAGGGGGCTACAGCAGACCGAGTGACCCCTTGCTCAAGCCAGGGACCTTGGGCTCCAGCTGGTGAGCTTGCTCAAACTGGATGAACTCGCGCTCAAACTGGCGACCTCAGGGTTTCGAACCTGGATCCTCCACATCCCAGTCCAGTGCTCTATCTACTGCAGTGCTACTTGGTCAGGTCCACAAGGAAATTTTTAAAGCACTCAGCTTCCACAAATAAATAAAACAAAAATATGAGTATATGTTATTTACTATATCTTCATCTAAGCATTATAATAAATAAGAAAAGTTTGAAATTAAAATGTATTACAAACATAATAAGTAATCATTAACTAAGTAGAGATATTATAAAGATATTAATAACAGACAATATACTTAGGGCTTACTGGATCATTCATAATAAAGTATAATCTCAAATTAAAGTAACAAGTTATTAGAAAAACATTATACTTCTGAACATGTGCTTACCTAATATTATTACCTCAATATATATGGATATTATATATTTAGTATATTTATATATTTATATATTTATATAGATAACTTATATATTATACAGAATAAAAATATACAATATAAAATATATGTAAACACATAGATATATGGACCTACATATACACAAGGGTTAAGTTTAAAAGACATACATAGGCCCTGGCCAGATCGCTCCATTGGTTAGAGGATGGGCCCGAAGTGCAGAGGTTGCCGGTTCAATCCCTGATCAGGGCACAAATAGGAATGGATTGATGTTTCTGTCTGTCTGTCTCTCTCTCTCTCTCTCTCTCTCTCCCTTTTCCTCTCCCCCTTCCTCTCTGGGTAAAATTAATAAATACAAAATAAAAAAAAATAAATGACATACATAGAACACTTAACAAAAGTACTCATGAACAAACAGTCTTTAAATACACACCTAAAATATCTATAAATGATGATAATCTAGCCACTGAGAGTAGTTGTTACCATAGTATGATAGAATCCAGCGGACAAGCAAAGGACAGAAGGCACTGATGAGCAAGAGGACTGTGCAAAGTCTTGGAGGGGAGGTAAGCTTTCACAGGGGGAAGACAGAGGTTGAGCCAGGTGTATTCTATTTGTTAAAATGTAGTTACTCACTTAGAATTGCATTAATTATTAAAATACAATGGGTTGTGTACATTGTCGGGAAACAACCTAGGCGACTTTCAAAGCCAGTCTGCTTCCACGTGAGGTTTAGAGATAATAAGGCGCAGTATCTGTAAGCACAGAGTGGTTGTACTCCTTCTTGCAGATTTCCTAAAGGACAAAGTACATAAAGGAAATGGAACACCAAGGCATCTCGGTGCATGTTTTAATCGTTAGCATTACAGCTGAGAAAAAGTAACAAAATCGTTATGGTTCTAAAATAACACGTTGGAAGGTGAATTCTGTTCATTGATTTGCAACTTTATATTTTTAGCAGTCATGCGCCTTGGAAAATGTCACCATGGCCTTGGCCGGTGGCTCAGTGGATAGAGCATTGGTCTGGCGTATGGACATCCCGGGTTTGATTCCCTGTCAAGGCACACAGGACAAGTGACCTTCTGCTTCTCCCCACCTTCCTCACCCTCCTCTTCTCTCCTTCCCCTCCTGCAGCCAGTGGCTCGATTGGTTACACCCAGCTGATTACCTGTCCCGATTAGAATACACACGTGGTTCCTGCCCAGCCTACAAAACCTTAATGATGTATTAATAAGCAGAAATTCATGGAGAAAATTAAGGCAATCATCCAAATAATCCTATCAAAAGTTACTTTCTGCATGGAATACTGGATGAATGAATAAAATACACTGACTTCTATAATGTGTGGCTATTTGGGAAAGCCATGTTCAAGCTTGCCTTTCTATAATCTGTTCACTCAGTGAGTCTCTACACAAACCAATAGTGTAGACAAGTAAATTGTGGCCCAGATAAGTAAAGGATAATAACTGTTCTCACATACTTGAAAATCCAGCTGAGAAAGAATATTTTGCAGACTCAAAGGATATACTATCACCATAAATATATGGTGTTCAAGGGCAAATCGATGTGCTATGAAACAATTAATTCCATTGCCATACCTATATTTCTTTATTTTACTTGAATGCATTAGTATTTTGTAGAATCTAATTAAACACTAGTGGCCTGAAAAGAAATTGTAGCTATTATGCCTCATTTTTTAGTTTTTGATGTCAAGTTTTCATAGTCAAATTGATTGGTAACCTAATAAACATAAATTAATAATTTCTTCTGAATGTAATTGCCTTATGTCTGGAACTAACCAGTTCGTATAATCCAAGTTGAATTTTACTTGTCTACTGCATGAAGTTCTAAATCCCTAATGTAGGTATGTAAATGCACCTTTCTCTTCCTCCTCCACCTCCATTTGTTATTTTTCTATCTACCCAGACATCTGTCATCTATTGACCTCTTTACTGATCTAGCTTCCTGGATGTATCCTCTTATCTATAAATTAGTTCTAGCATTAGTCCTATTCCACCTGTTAGAAAACTCTAGTTCAGAGATGTCAAGTAACTTGATTAATGTCACACAGCTTGTAAATAGGAAATTCAAAAGAGAAGCTCACAAAAGTCCAACTTCAAATCCAGTCTTTGTACTGCTACCGTGTGCTTTCTAACTAATCGTTGATTTCTGTCCAAGTTCGACACTCTGTTCTTGCTCAGCCTGTTCCAAATTCCCAGGGGTCCATCACTTCTATCCACCTTTCTATCTTTTAAAATGAGATATTATTCACTATGCCTTTTCCAATTTTTCTTAATAGAAAGTGTTTTTTCTTTTTGTAAGATTCTTAGCCACTGACTCTATTTTTCTATTATGTCATTATTCATCTGTAATTTTTTATTGTTTTAGAAATATTCTCTAAACCACTAATTTATGAGTTCTTGGATCATAATAACCACCTTGTTATTTCTTAAAAGCTACCAAAATTTGTTGTAGTTGCTTGCTGAAAGATTAAAAACATAAATAAAGACTAAACTACCCAGCGTTGATCTGGTAGCTCAGTTGTTTGGAACATTTCCTCATATACCAGGGCTGTGGGTTTGATCCCTGGTCAGGACACATCTAAAAATCAATCCATGAATGCATAAATCAGCAGAACAACTAATTCAATGTTTCTCTCTCTCTCAAATCAATACATAAAATTAAATTTTTTTCAAACAAAAGAATAAGCTATCCATTTTATTCATGCTGAAGGCTAGTTTTTACTATATACATATTTTCAAAAGTAAAACTTAATTTTCCTAAGAATTTTAAATGACAAAATTGTATTTGCATCTATATTATGAATATTTTCAAAATTTAAAGAGTAATTTATATAGTTTCTATAGCAAAATGCAAACACCTGTGATAAAGGTCTAAGATTGCAGAGCAGGAGAGGCAGGGAATCTGCATTTACAATGTGGGAACTGCAGGAACAGAGTAGACAGGGGTTATATTTGCGAAGAGGTCTAGAGATTCTCTGGAGGGCAAATAGATTTCCTTTATTAATTCATTTTACAGAAGAGAGAGAGAAGGGGAGAAAGAGAGGGAACCATCAACTCCTATCTGAGCCATGACCAGGCAAACCCAGGGTTTCAAACCAGCAAATTTGGAGGGAAAATAGAAAAGAAAGATTCAGACTTGACTTTTGGGTCCTGGGACACGAAGTTTAGACTATCATGAAGGAGAGAATAAATAGTCCTTTACTGTCTCAAGTGAAAAATAAATTCACAGGGCAGAAAAGACTCAGTGAGCATGAGTTGATATTGGGATAAGAAGAATAATTTTAGGTTAAAATTGTTTTATCTTTTTATACAAGTCTGAGGCAACTGGAAACTGGACAAAACTTTCTCAGACACAAAAGGTATAATAAACTGATCGAGAGGAATAAATTTAAGTGTTACAAGATTTGAAACATTGTTTAAAAAAACCAAGAGCTTCTCTTCCATTATAGGAGAGCTCAAGCGTGGTTCTAACCCACGTAGAAATGGAACCCTTTTTGCTTTACTGATAGAAACACAACTAGTGACAAAGGTAGGCAGATCACTAGCAGTAAGGATGAAAGAGGTCACAGCACTGTGAGAGCCAAACACCCTAAGGGTGGACCCTGTAACAGCACGCTGCGGCAGACATCAGGACTTGGCAGTGACGCTGAGGGAGACACGGAGACCCCCTTGTTACAGAGGCAATTAGTGAAACCTGTTGATGAAAAGCAACCAGTCACCCATCTCCCTGCCAGCAATGGGGAAACAGGAAGAAATTGGAATCCCCACAATCAGTTTAGTAAAAACTTAGAGACAAAGGGTAAGTCTGTTATTGTTATTCTTGCCGTGATCACACCTTCTCGCCTGCTCTCCTGGCTAATTCACAAGCATGCGCTACACAACTTAAAACGGACATTAAAAGTGCAACAAAGATTACTATGTCATCATTAGGTTCTTATTTTTTAGAGTACTTTTCTTTCAATTATTAAAAAAAAAAAAACAAGAAAAAAAAGCTGTTAACTGATCTGAGTTATAAATCTGATTTAAAAAAAAAAACAAAACAGCAGGAAATTCTCTGTGGTGCTGGAGCGTCTGAGAACTTCCCGCATAAGCCCCTGGCTCAGTACTCCTTTGAAAACACGCCCCTCCACGGGAGTGTCCCAGCTTGTCTACAATGGGACGAGCTGACAAGGACCCAGACTCTGGCCCATCTTTTCAGTTTGGGTTTGTGTTTATGTCTATTCTTCTCTTACCCGTTTTTGTCTTCAGACATTTAATACCACCTTCTAAATACCCTTTTTAAAAAAATAGCACCACCTGTCTCTGTTCCCATAACTAGTCTCATTGGACCGAAGAGGCCAAAATTAAATTTTTGTCTTGAGTGAGTATTATGCTCGGAAGCTTCTGATCAGGTCTAATATGATTATGAAGAAGTTAAAGGGCAGGTATCAATCTTCAGATGAGATGATTTATTTCCAATCACACACTACTGTGTGTACCTGTTTGGCTAATTATTTTTCCCTGTTACACTATAAATTCCACAAAGTAACCCTGCAGCATTTTCCTTGTAAAATAAATCATTATCCCTTGACAGAGGAGTGCACAATTGCAACAAAATAACAGTTCAAAACTGCTTACAATAGGCTTTTTACGCTTGACAAATACAGGAGAAAATAATTGCCTAAAGACAATGTATAACCTTGATTTAAATGACTTATTATGCGCACTTCCAATGTACGCAGCAAAAATAATCTTCCTCACTCAAAACAGTTTCCCCTGATGACAAATGTATTTGTTTAGGTTGAAAACAGTATACATTTATAATTCCTTTGTCTGTTTTACAACTTCATGTATCTTTTATCCACTACCTTTTCACCTCATTGCCCTACTTTTTAATCCAAAAGACCATTTTTCATCAGTGTTAAGTTTTTAAAATAAAATTCAGTGCAAGCCTGAAGAAAATAAAGAAGTAAATCATACAAACAAGGTTGATAAAATGAAGGTAGGAACAGTATTCATGTTCTCTCCCTCCCTCTAAATGTATCTTCCATTAACACCGTGGTGATAGCTACACAGAGAGGTAGATAATAGCATAAACTTCCACCAAATAGCACTTAATGTCCTGTAGACCCTCGGATTACATACATTTCAATTAAACACCTTCATTTTGCCTTTTTCCTTTCACACAGGCAATGGTAGTTCTCTGAAGGTTTTGAGGAGACATTTTTAAATATATATTTACAAGTAATCTGGACGGTTAGATTCTTCATATATTTTCAAATCTTAATGTCGTCAGATTACTTATCAAAATGAATTGGAAACCAAATGAGGTGAGGAGAAAGGAGTGTCTTATTCTTCTTGAATAAGAACATCATTAAACAGGAAAGGCCCAGACCAGGCGGTGGTGCAGTGGATAGACTGTTGGCTAGGGATGCTGAGGACCCAGGTTCAAAACCCAAGGTTGTCGGTCACCAGCTTGAATGCAGCGTTGCCAGGTTGAGTGTGGGATTATAGACATGACCCCTACAGTCTCTGGCATAAGCCCAAAAGTCACTGGCTTGAGCAAGGGGTCACTGGCTTGGCTGGAGCCCCCCGGTCAAGACATGTATGAGAAAGCAATTAATGAACAACTAAGGTGCCGCAGCTATGAGTTGATGCTTTTCATCTCTCCCCCTTCTTGTCTATCTATCCCTATCTGTCTCTCTCTCTCCTGCTAAAAATAAAAAAGGAAAACAGGAAAGGGAAATGCTAATAAGAAAGAGGACAGACCGTTGAGATTTAAAAATATTTGATAAGGCCTGTCATGACCCAACCATTATTAAGATGTATTTAAAGCTTTGCAGATGTTGGTCAATTAATAGATGCTTATTGGTATCAAGCTGTTGGAATGTCCAAAGTAAAAATTGCTCAGTGATGGACTATAACTAAAAAGGAAGTTTCCAACTGGTCTAAAAGTTTGAAGTATTATGCAGAAATGAAAGCAAAATAATTAAGGATCCAAAAAAACTGAGCACTGTATGATCCATACATAGTTGGGGCACAAAATTGAGACTCATGGACATAGATAAGAGTGCAGTGATTACCAGGGGCGGGGAAGGAAAGAGAGAGAGGGGTTGGGGGAAGGGAGGGACATAAAGAGAAACAAATATGGGGTGACAGAGGATGATTTGACTTTGGGTGATGAGTATACAACATAAACGACTGTCCAAGTGATATGGAGATGTTTTCTCTAAATCTTAATATCACCCTGTCAAATCTAACTGTCTGAATAAAAAATATAATAATAAAAAAGAAAGAAAGAAAGAAAGAAAGAAAGAAAGAAAGAAAGAAAGAAAGAAAGAAAGAAAGAAATAGAGGGCAAAAGCAGCTGCCCAATAGGCAATGAGTCTGGGTCTTTTGGAGGGAAAGAGCTGTTGATTTAAATATTATGTGATCCTTCTATCATTGAAAGACAGAAAACTGTCTGCCTGCTCAGTGTTCAAACAAAAAATCTGTGAATGGATACCTGGCTATTTCCACAGGATTCTATAAGTACTATATGAGAGAGTTTTAAGAAATATATTAATTGAAATATAGATAATACAAGCATATTCTAGATAATTTAATTATATATCCAATAAAGTGAGGCAGAATAAGGTACTTTAGAGCTGCCCACATATTTATTTAATCATATATATATATATATACACACGCACATATACACATGTACATATATACACATGGATATATATTTAGTTTCTGTCCTAGGCTAGGCACAAGTCTGAGACTGACTATATAGGAGTTACAGAGTTCTTGTTCCAAATAGTACTTCCATATCCTATGAAAATATCTGAGACACTCATGGGATCTGGATAGCAAATGCTATCCCGAGAATTAAACAGGTGGTGTGATAATAGACCAAGCCTGAGTATCTACTCTAGGTATGGAGTTCAGCAAATGCCTCTGTGAAAACATAGCTATGTTTAAAGTGAACCATAGAGCAAAGAGAAATCTAGGTAGACTTGTTAGTACGAGGACCATCAATACCAACAAGTGTTACGTGGAGCAACGGAGAAAGGATGTCATGGCTGAGAGAAACAAGGTGGTGAGTGTTGATAGCAAACAGGTGAACAGAAACCAGGTCATGTAGGGCATTGTGGTCCAGGGCAAAGGGTTTTTGAATTATTCTAACTGCAATGAAAAGAAACCTACATTTTAAGCTCCAATATTGCTATTAAAAAGATCTCTCTGGATTCTAAGTGGATAATGGATTATAGAGACGTTAAAAAAAAAAAAAAAGGACTTGTAGAGATGCATGCAAAAATGAGTTTGGCTTATGCTTAGGATGCTGATTGTGGGTGTGCGAAGAAGTGGACGGATTAACCCGGGAAATGGGGGGAAAGAGAGAAGTGAAACGGAGTGGGGGAAGGGTGTTGGGTCTTTGGTAAATCTCAGACCCTATAGAGAGGCAGTGGTCTTAATTTCTAACACTCGAGGTTCAGTAGTTTGAGGAGAAATGGCGTGCTGGAAATAGGGGCTGTGTTTTGGACACTTACCTTTTGGAATGCTTATTGGTCGTCTAAGTGGAAAAGTTCAGTAGACAGGAAAAATAAGGTTCTGAAGTTTCAGGGGAGGGGTCAGGACAAACCAATGACAGGAAAGAAGGATAACACTGTGAATGTTTTAGAATCATTTACGAGATTGAGGGGTGCTCTTAAGGAAGGAAGTGATCCACTTTATGACGGTATTGCTAACACCCAATGAAAAGTGAAGGATCCAGCATCCACCTTTAAAATAGCTTACTCAGAGCAAAAATAAAAAACACCCCAAAACAAAAGGACCATACTTAAATTATTTCTTATCCGATTTAAGAATTTGCACATCTTTGCATCCATAATTAAATGTTATAAAATATAATAAACATATAATCTCACATTTTTAATTTTTTCTTTAAGAGCATTTCAAGCAATACTGTTTAAAATAATGTCCTGTGACATCTTAGTACTCACTTGTACAGATTCACTGTGATTTGTCAAATTCTATTTCTAAATGTTTCAGTATAATTAGAAACATTCTGCATGAGAACCTTTTCATGTTATTTCCTTCTTGTTGAATAGTTATGTTTTTTCCAGATTTTGCTATTTTTATAAGATTTGTCAGAAGTTTTAACATTTAAATAAATGACTAATTTCAGTTGAAATGTTACCCTTCCTTTAATTACATACCTTCTATACTATGATTGTTTTGCATCAAAATAACATGTATTCTCCCCACTATCCTCCCCCATCCTACAGAAATTATAAACTTTCACCAGCTACTTTGCAGTGAAGGTCTTTCTCAGAACTGATAAATGCGCTGAATTTATAGTGCTGGTTTTATTTAAACAAATTTCTGTACTTTTTTTTCCCCTTCAATGTAAAATATGGTTTTATTTAGCGTGTTAGCTCTCAAATAATAAATGTTTGAAACGTAACTTACTTTTATAAGTTGAATGTTTTGAACAAGTCACAATACATTATATTCTTGTTCATAAAATACAGGGAAAGATGGAAAGGAAACTTTCTGCTACTATTTTTAAAAGCGTGATTTTTAAAACTCAAATGTACAGTTGAATCTGGGAAAAGAAATATTTAAAAATAAGATAAAATGACATTTCTTATGGATTTTTCCTGAAGAGGCTCCAAGATGATTTTTTTTTCCCCTTAAGTGAGAGGAGAGGAGATAGAGAGACAAATTTACTCATGCATGCCTATGGGGATCCACTGGTCCAGGGCTGATGGTCTGCCTACCTGGTGACATGCTCACAACTGAACTATTTTTAGTGCCTGAGGCGGAGGCTCCACAGAGCCATCCTCAGCACCCAGACCAATGTGATTGAACCAATTGAGCAGTGGTTTGTGTGAGGGGAAGAGAGAGAGTGTGAGAGAAGGGAGAGGGGAAGGAGTAGGGGTGGAGAAGCAGTTGGTTGCTTCTCCTGTGTGCCCTGAACTAGGGATTGAACTTTGGGACATCCACACATCAAGCCAACTCTCTACCCCTGAGATAACCAGCTAGGGTCTGTTTCTTTTCTTATTTAATGTAAAATTCAACTTTTTACCAGAGCCTGTAGGTTTTATACATCTTGTTTCTTCTTTCTTCTCAATCTCATCCTCCACCAGCCTCTACCCAGTTTACTGGAGCTCCGTACACACGGACGGGCCTTCTATGTATAATCTGAATCGTTTTGATTTGAATGTGATATGTAATACTACTTAAAATGATCATCTATTTGTCCATTGTCAAAGCATTAATATTGTAACTGTTACTTTAAACGGTGTCTGCAACACAGAAGGCGCACAGTAAATATTTCTTAAACCAATGATTGATGGATAGCTTGAAGGACATTAAAAGCTTTTAATCTGGTATATCTAGTAAAAATGAGTGTTGATCACCTTCAGCTCACAAATGCTAATGGAATTCTCATGAATTTTTTTTTAAACTGCCACTGAAATGCTTATTTATTGCTATGTTGATTTATTGCTATGAAATAGATATGTAGCTAGTTCACAAGAAAATTCTCAAGCAATTGCAGGAAAAGGAGAAGAAAAGAACTAGCATATATATATATAATTTATTATATTCTGAAATTTTGAAAATTTTAGTTAATCAATTAAGCATAGTTTATTAAGTAGACATGAGTACTCTGAGCTGCACACAACTCCTCCTAGCCTCCTTTCTTCAGCAATTAGCAAATAGTTATACTTTGAGCAAAGAAAAAATACCTTTCTTGTCCTCTAGAAGGAAGCTGACTGCATCAGAGAGCCCAGAAGAATGTCTGTAAAGTAGGTGTTATTTTCTTCTGCAGATATAGAAACTGAGGCTCACAGGGACTGAGAACCTCTCTAAGGTCCGAGCATATGATTTTCCAAACAAGAACTTGGTTCTTACCTGACTCGTGGTGGTGCAGTAGATAAAGCATGGAACCTGGAAAGCTGAGA
Source organism: Saccopteryx bilineata (assembly GCF_036850765.1). NCBI lineage: Eukaryota > Metazoa > Chordata > Mammalia > Chiroptera > Emballonuridae > Saccopteryx > Saccopteryx bilineata. The sequence continues at coordinate 12,711,570 of NC_089497.1, forward strand.
TTGCTGGTTCAAAACCCTGGGCTTACCTGGTCAGGGCACATATGGGAGTTGACGCTTCCTGCTCCTCCCTCCCACCTTCTTTCTTTCTCTGTCTCCTCTATAAAATGAATAAATAAAATATTTAAAAAAAAAAAAAAGAACTTAGCTCTCTTCAGACACGTTCTCCTTGCTGTGTGGTGCTTACATCACCTGAGACACCTCCTCAGTATCTTCTCTGGGATATTGTATAGATCAGTCAAAAACAATGTGGTGGACAACAAACTTATCATCTGCGCTCCCCTTCATGTTTGTTCTGTTGATTTTAGAATACGAAACTATTATCTGCCTACTGAGTTATTTCCCATCTACATATCCAACCAGCTATCAGACGCTATGACCCTGCCATCTTAACTGTCCCAATTTTCCCTGGGCCAGCCTTCATTCCCTTCGCCACGCCATAGTCTCGTCTTCCATCCTTCTTTCCCTGGACCAGCCTTCATTCCCTTCGCCACGCCATAGTCTCGTCTTCCATCCTTCTTTCCCTGGACCAGCCTTCATTCCCTTCGCCACGCCATAGTCTCGTCTTCCATCCTTCTTTCCCTGGACCAGCCTTCATTCCCTCTGCCACACCATAGTCTAGTCTTCCATCCTTCTTTCCCTGGACCAGCCTTCATTCCCTCTGCCACACCATAGTCTCGTCTTCCATCCTTCTTTCCCTGGACCAGCCTTCATTCCCTCTGCCACACCATAGTCTCGTCTTCCATCCTTCTTTCCCTGGACCAGCCTTCATTCCCTCTGCCACACCATAGTCTCGTCTTCCATCCTTCTTTCCCTGGACCAGCCTTCATTGCCTCTGCCACACCATAGTCTAGTCTTCCATCCTTCTTTCCCTGGACCAGCCTTCATTCCCTCTGCCACACCATAGTCTCGTCTTCCATCCTTCTTTCCCTGGACCAGCCTTCATTCCCTCTGCCACACCATAGTCTAGTCTTCCATCCTTCTTTCCCTGGACCAGCCTTCATTCCCTTCGCCACGCCATAGTCTCGTCTTCCATCCTTCTTTCCCTGGACCAGCCTTCATTCCCTCTGCCACACCATAGTCTAGTCTTCCATCCTTCTTTCCCTGGACCAGCCTTCATTCCCTCTGCCACACCATAGTCTAGTCTTCCATCCTTCTTTCCCTGGACCAGCCTTCATTCCCTCTGCCACACCATAGTCTCGTCTTCCATCCTTCTTTCCCTGGACCAGCCTTCATTCCCTCTGCCACACCATAGTCTAGTCTTCCATCCTTCTTTCCCTGGACCAGCCTTCATTCCCTCTGCCACACCATAGTCTAGTCTTCCATCCTTCTTTCCCTGGACCAGCCTTCATTCCCTCTGCCACACCATAGTCTCGTCTTCCATCCTTCTTTCCCTGGACCAGCCTTCATTCCCTTCGCCATGCCATAGTCTAGTCTTCCATCCTTCTTTCCCTGGACCAGCCTTCATTCCCTCTGCCACACCATAGTCTAGTCTTCCATCCTTCTTTCCCTGGACCAGCCTTCATTCCCTCTGCCACACCATAGTCTAGTCTTCCATCCTTCTTTCCCTGGACCAGCCTTCATTCCCTTTGCCACGCCATAGTCTCGTCTTCCATCCTTCTTTCCCTGGACCAGCCTTCATTCCCTCTGCCACACCATAGTCTAGTCTTCCATCCTTCTTTCCCTGGACCAGCCTTCATTCCCTCTGCCACACCATAGTCTAGTCTTCCATCCTTCTTTCCCTGGACCAGCCTTCATTCCCTCTGCCACACCATAGTCTAGTCTTCCATCCTTCTTTCCCTGGACCAGCCTTCATTCCCTTTGCCACGCCATAGTCTCGTCTTCCATCCTTCTTTCCCTGGACCAGCCTTCATTCCCTTCACCACGCCATAGTCTAGTCTTCCATCCTCCTTTCCCTGGACCAGCCTTCATTCCCTTCGCCACGCCATAGTCTAGTCTTCCATCCTCCTTTCCCTGGACCAGCCTTCATTCCCTTTGCCACACCATAGTCTCGTCTTCCATCCTTCTTTCCCTGGACCAGCCTTCATTCCCTCTGCCACACCATAGTCTAGTCTTCCATCCTTCTTTCCAGGCTCCAACATGGAATTAGAACCACAGTATCTCTTTAAATTTTATTCTTGTGACCTTGCCAAGGGAAATTCTGATATTCATATTATTTCCTTGAAATAGTACTATTACTTCTGATATTATCTAGAATGAAAACCCAAATACTTGATAATATTTTTAAAATGCCTTCATTTTTAAATTCCTTGAACAGCACTCAACTACCATTGCATTACTTGCAGTTCCTTATATAAGTAATAGTGCTCTGGATTTCTTTTTTTTTTTTTTTAAGTGAGAAGAGGGGAAACAGAGAGACAAACTCCTTCATGTGCCCTCGATGCAGATCCACCCAGTAAGCCCCCTCCATGGCATGCTTTGCCATCTGGGACCCATTTTCAGTGGCTTGGCAACTGAGCTATTTTTAGCACCTAAGGTTGAGGTTCCATGGAGCCATCCTCAGTGCCTGTGGCCAAATACCTCAAACCAAGCCATGGCTGTAGGAGGGAAAGAGAGACAGAGGAGAGAGAGAAGGGGAGGGGGACGGGTGGAGAAGCAGATGGTCATTTCTCATGTGTGCCCTGGCCAGAAATTGAACCCAGGACATCCACACACCAGGTGACACTCTACCACAGAGACAACTGGCCAGGGCCAAGTTTCTATTTTTTAATATTTGTTGTCCCCTAAGTCTAGATATCTCATGTTCCTAACTTCTACTGTTCTTTCAGTTATCAACTCATATGTCCCATCTTATGAACCTTTGCCTTTGAACTTGAGTTCTGTTTTTTGTTCTTCTTCACCTTTGAACAGCTCGTTCTTAGTATTTATGTACTGCACTAAAATAAAACAGTTGATTAAACTATAAATTCTTGAAGGCAGTGAATGGTCCTCTTTCAATTGAGTGCCCCCAAGATCCCAACTAATTATCACAATATCTAGTACAGTGAATCTTAATAAATTTTGAACAAAATCATTAAAAAAATAAGTACATAAAAAGGTACTTTATTAATAATTCAGTTTTCCTGCTATCAGCCTTAGTAAGGAAAAGAAAGCCACCGACTGAGATCGTCACTGTTGTTCCTGATAAGTCCAGAGTTCTTCCCAGTTACGTCCTGGTTTAACTTACACTGGGTTCCAGGCGGTCTATCTGCTGCTTCGCTTGTGTTCCCATTGTGTTCTTCCTCAGAAATAAAGTACCTTGAGGTTCATGTCTGAATCATCACAGAGTTTCAGGAAAGTTGGGTCTGGAGGCATTATGAAGTTACCTAGTCCAATCTTCAAGGGAGCCCAAATCATCCATTTTGACAGGTGTAATAGTCGATGTAATTCATTACCTTTCTGTGACAAATTTTATAGAAGTGATAAAATTTTAGTAATCCAAGACAGCTCAACTATGATCTCTGCTATTGAATATGTTTTCTTACTGACAAGAAACCCAGAGAGAAGAGATTAACCTTGCTATTTTAATGAGATTGGCAGGGGATACTGTTCAGATTTATGATACGATAAAAAATTGGCTGCAGGTAAAATAAAAAAGAGGAGTATATGAAAATGGTTGTTATAAAACAGAGCCAGAGTAAAAGATTTATTAATGTTTCTATGATTGAGGTATTGTATCAAAGGTTTTCTTTTTACTTAGAGATTTTTATACTCAATATAAATAAATATTTTGTTATTTGTTCAATTGTAGAAAAAAAAAGGTAATTAACACATTTACATAATTGAAAGTTTTTAGGGACAGTTAAGAAGCAAAGTTTGTCAACTTCTCTTAATGAGTTTCTTTCTTCAATTCAAGACCTGGAGAGATGTGATCATTCCAGGCAATTACACGAATAACCAGTGTTTTGAACTCCACATCTGATAGATTGCTTGTCTCCATTTTCTGTAGTTCTTTTTCTTGGGTTTTGCTCTGTTCTTTCATTTGGGACATCTTTCTTTGTCTCCTCATTTTGGCTACCTTCCAAGGTTTGCTTTAATGTATTAAGCATAGCTGCTACATCGCCCAGGCTTGGTAGAGTGGCTTTACGTAGTGGTTGTCTTGTAGAGCCCAGTGGTTCATCCTCTCAATCTCCCAAGCTAGGCACTCCATGTATAACCCCGTATGGGCTGTGTACTCCTTCTTGTTGTAGTTGAGTCTTGGGTACTATTAGCATTTCTATGGGGGGCATTTATCCACAGACCAATTTGACTGTGAAGATTGGCTGCAACCATTGTTGAGGATTAGGTATGCTGCAGCCAAAATCAAGGAACAGGACATTCTTCAGTGGCATTCTGGTGCCCACTGCGTCTGTCCCTTGAGTATGTCACATATTGAGGTGGCTGAGTGGTGCTTCAATGTGATCTGAAGTACCACAAGGTATGCTGGCTCTGGGACCTCCCAGAGGGAGGTTCAAGCCAAGGTCAGTCACCACCTGTACCCTGTCCAGGGCTACCCAGCATGACCTTCAAAGCAACTTGCAGAAGACTGCTATTCGTGTTGGGCTTAGAGGTGCCCAAGAAAAGCCAAGCTGCAAGTCAAGGCTGTTTTCTCTTAGTGCTGAGCCTGGGGCAGCTTAGCAAGAGGTACAGAACACACAGAGACCAGATGCTGCTTGTTGAGAGGTTTTAGAAAAGTCTGAAGCATGAGCCAAGACTAGCCATTTATATGGAAAAGCCACTGAAAACAACTTGAATAAGCCCACACATTGGATAGGGCAGGTGATCCGAGAATCACCAGAGTGCCGTGCACAGTAACAGCCAGGTTGATGGAGACTCAGATATTGCTCCCACCTGACAGTTCTGTGGGGAGAAAGCTAAAAAAAGGAAGAGTGGCCTTGGTCAACACTTCTGCTTGAGTTATAGCTGTCCTTCCAGCTCTCGCGCTAAAGCCAGACAATTCAGTTCCTCCTTGTATGTCCCTGGTACCTTTCAAGCTGCTGCCCCAATGCTGGATCTCGGCCTTTTAAGAGGAATGCCTGGGACTCCAGCAGTTCTCCGTCTATCTCATTCAGGCACAGTCCCTGCTGGTTTTCACAGCCAGAAGCTAAGGGTACTTGGTTTCTGGACCCTGGCACCCTGGGCTGGGGGACCTGATGTGGGGCTGGGACCTCTGCCTCCTTAGAGGGGGCCTCCACAGCTAAGATGTCTCTCCCAATTTTTAACCACCACACGCGGCTGTAAGACCAGCTTGTTCCTAGTGTCTCTCCCTTTCTACCAGTCTCAGCGTGACTTCTTCTTTATATTCTTAGTTATAGGACTTCTAACCAGCTAGATTTCAGGTGGCTCTGAATATGGTAGTAAAGTAAAAAAATATATATATTGGCCTCTGTCTTGCCTGTCACCACTGAGCCAAATAAGTAGAGACAAGAATTGAGTCTTTATGGGTGCTTCATTCAGTTGGCTGCATCTGAGATGATAGGAGCTACGTACCCTCAAATGTCATCTTCTCCTCTCAGCTCAAGCCAAACTTTTTTTATAAGGAGAAGAAAAGGCGAAGTAAGGGGTAGTGCCATTCAAGGGAAAGTTACTTAGATCACAGTTGCATTCTAGAGATTTTTCTAGTATTGTTAGTTAATTCTTGATATGCGTCTAAGTCAGCGGATGTTCCGCCCCTGGAGCAGGAAGCTTTGCTGGTAGACCCTTGGAGTACAAAGGAAGAATTGCTTGCGGACCATTGGGGCACAAAGGTGGAATTTTTACAGCCCCCATGAAGTCGTGTAGACCCGTTCAGGTATCCCCGTTCCTGCAACAAGCTTTTACTTGCATTAATCATTAAGCCTATTGATCATAACTAAAAACAACTCTTGTTAAAGTTGAAATTGTAAGTCCTGAGCTCTCCCTCTCAGATGTTCTATAGTTTAGCTGTCATTTTGATGCAGTTGTGGGAGGATTGGCACACACCACATTTACTTAGCCACCATCTTGAATGCTACTTTCTCATTTTCTTATCACTTTAGCTCAACAATTGATATTGAATGGTAACTTGTAAAGGCATTTCCTGGAAATATTTAAAAAGAACCAACCGCGCTAGAGTGACTCTGGTCACGGCAGAGTGGCGCCCCGGAGGGGCAGAGCATCGCCCCCTGGTGGGCAGAGCGTTGCCCCTGGTGGGCGTGTCAGGTGGATCCCGGTAGGGCGCATGCGGGAGTCTGTCTGACTGTCTCTCCCCATTTCCAGCTTCAGAAAAATACAAAAAAAAAAAAAAAAAAAAAAAAAAAAAAAGAACCAACCTCACAAATGCGCACTTTAGTCTTGATTCTAAAACGGTTTTTTTTTCTGCCAGTGGTTACATCTGATAATTTTACTTTACTTTGGCCTTAGACAATGTTTTTCATAAGGAGACATCTTAGATGGATTTGCTGCTTCTTGTATCTTAAAAACAAGCATACACTTTTGTTCATTTCTTTCTCCCACACAGTTTAGCATCAATATTTTGGTTATTAAAGTAATATAAATCCTGCATGTAATATAAGAAAAGCTGAAGGAAACTAGTACTTCTATGATTAAGGAGAAAACAGATTGCCACTAGTTGGCCCTATTTTCTCATTAAAAAAAAAAAGGAAAATGGTATAAAACAGTTTATCAGCGATGAGGGAGATTTACTCAGGACAGATTTCACTAAGGGCCCTAGGCTTACGCTGGTTAATCAGTTTCACTTACCTCAGTTGTAAGTGACTGTTTTTAGCCTCCTTCATAATGTAAACTTTTTAAACAGATACCAAAAAGATTTCTGGCTTTCATTATGATATAAATCTCTTCTGCTGTCCCTACTGAGCTGTTATCCACAGAGAAAAACGGAAATCAATTACTCAATACTATGGGGGGGGGACCCTCAGCAATTTTGTTGGGATTTCTTTCTTATTTTCTCATTTATTTATCAAGTAAATGAAAGAATCTCAGTTTCTGTGACAACGTGTCCTTAAAAACCAGAGACCTGGACCGACGCTGGTGACTTGGAGAAACGTTTCCAGGAATTCCTGGCCCTGTGGAGGGACTGCTCCGCTGCTCTTGCTTTTCTCGTTAAAACTTTCAAGGTGAAGGAACATGTGCTCCTCAAATATCACCATTTCAAATCCTGCTTGTTTGAAACATTTCACAGTCAGCCCATTGATACCATCTTAACGGATACACAGCTGGAACTTTTCCCATATGAGTTTAATGACTTTTTCCTTTAATACTCTGCCTCCTTCAGTTCCGCCTTTCTAGACAGCCCAACATACTGAGTGTTGATTTATACCAGGATACAGGCTGTACTTGCCTTTTCTTTGTCCAGATTGTATGAAGGTCACAGGGAACAACAACTTCTCTTATGCACTCGAGGCAATATTACAGAAGCGAGCCTGAGTTTATTATTTGGAGATTTGAGTCCTGACCTCCTTTAGCTGCTTGATTTATTATTTTTGTCTTCCCCTCAATTAAAAATTCAACTGATTCCTACATATTTCACTGAGACTGTGTTTTCAGCAAGATTTTAAGTGTTATTTGCTTTTTTTGACATTGCCTCTCCCGTGACATTAAGAGGTATGCAAATTCTACTGGGTTTCTTTAGCATGGTAAATAAATATCATCTTTATGGTAAACACAAATCTAGGTCTTCATCAGGTTTCTTCCGTACTTCTCTTTAAGAATCGTGAAAATTCAAGATTGGAAGAGAACTAAGAATTATCAACCTGAGGTTCCATTTACTATGTGAACACCTGCAGTTCTGTGCACACATGCTCTGTACTGCTGAACTCATTTCCTCACTGAGCAACACATTTTATTCCCAAAGGCTCTTATTATTAAAAAGGTCTATCCTTCTATCAGAACTAAAACTGCTTCTTTCATTTACTTCATTTTCATGTGTGTGTGTGTGTGTGTGAGAGAGAGAGAGAGAGAGAGAGAGAGACAGAGACAGAGAGAGAGAGACAGAGAGACAGAGAGAGTCAGAGAGAGAGACAGACAGACAGGAAGGGAGAGATGAGAAACATCAATTCTTCGTTGCAGCTCCTTAGTTGTTCACTGATTGATTTCTCATATGTGCCTTGACCACGGGGGCTACATAGGACCGAGTGACCCCTTGCTTGAGCCAGTTCATCTTCAGCTCAAGCTGGTGAACGTTTTGCTCAAACTAAGTGAGCCCGCGCTCAAGCTGGCAACTTTGGGGTCTCGAACCTGGGTCCTCCACATCCCAGTCTGACGTTCTATCCACTTCGCCACCACCTGGTCGGGCTCATTTACTTCTTTTTTGTACCTTTCAAACAATATAGGACTTTCTACCTTCTCTTCTCCAGGATATCCCTGGAAGACTGGTTTTATACTTCTTTCTCTTACCTGCTCTAAATTTAAACCCACCGCAAAATTATCAAGCAACCTTCCTAGTGTTAAAACCTTCTCTTCTTAATTTGTCCTAGGCTTTCAGCCTTCCTAACATATAAAATCAACACATTCCACTGCTGTCTGTTAAATGGAACATAATTATATTGTTCTTTCTTGCAACCTATGTATCATACTGCCATTAGTGTAAACTAAGCTTAGAATTACCTTTTTCTGAGTAGCTGTATCATGTTCCCATTTCTAGCCAATTAAACTCATTAAAGATAAATTACTTAACTTCTATCTTACAGAGTTTAAGTAGGGTTCTGTGCCCAAACTAGAATGAGACATTTATTTTGATTACATTTCAACTTACTAAGTTGGACCAAATCTTTCCCAGAGACCCACATCAAAGTACCTAATTAATGCACCGTGGGAACTTGGGTGAGATAAGACTTAAGTTGCAGTGCCCACCAAGAAGGAAAATAATAAATAAAAGGAAAGAAGAAGAAAATAAATCTTCCTTAGCCTTTAGGCTAGAAAATATAGATTCTTTTGTAAATGGTGGAAAACAGGTAAAAAAAAAATAGTGTGAGACACTATCATTCCATTAACTATGTGTTAATTATTAGAGAAACCTAATAAAAATTAAATCCTAGTCCTTGGAATAAAAAGTTATGAGTCAGGAGCACAATTTCCTAAAAATAAAATTGAAATATTTGGTCATTGAGTTTGTTACTTCTCTGTGTTGAATATCAGATAACCCACAGACGACAGGTCACATAGTTCATGTGGCATTTCGATAACATGGCTCATATGCAAACGTGAATCTCTCTGTACACGTCAGAAAAGAAAGTAAAAATAATATGACAATGTTTTTTGTAAATAAAGGAAAGCAGATTTTCTATTTTTGTGTGCTGAGTAAGATACGTGGGCAGGAGTTCGATTATTTTACTGACAGAAAAAAATAGGAGTTTTTATTAAAGATTGTTTTCAATACCTACGATTAAATATAACAAATATTCTACTAGTCCCCAGGCAAATGGAATAGACTCTAACTGTTCAGGAGGAGAAACAAACAAATTAAATAGTTAATGTTTAAAGTGAGAGGAGAAGAAACAAAAAGCAGGGAGTATAGAAAAAGAAAGCCAGGTAGATAGAAATTCTAATTTTAAATAGGGCCAAATAGCATATGTGAAAAGAAACAATCACATATTAATTGAAAGGGATGAAGGACAAGTCAAGTCAAAACCCATGAGTGTAGCATTCCAAATGGAATGAACCCTCACTGCAAAGGTTCGAATATTTCTGGGCTGTTCCGAGAACGGCCAGGTCGCGATTGTGTGTTGAATATGATGGTCAAGCATCAAATGAGAAGGAGATGTCAGAGACATGATGGGACCCCCATCATGGGGCTTTGCGGGCCTTTGAAAGGGTCTTGCCTTTCATGTTGTGTAAATTGAGAAAGCACGGAGGAGTTTTGACAGAGATGTGATATAATTTGACTCACATTTTAAGATTCCTCAGGGTGCTCTATTGAGCTCACAGAGGACAGCATGAGAATGGAATCAGTGAGAGAAAGGAGAATAAAGGATTCAAAAATCTATATAAGTCACAGTGGTGTCTTAAGACAAGGTGGTAGTAATAGAGCTGCTGAAAAATTGTGTGAAAATATTTGGAAGACAGAACATATATTAATACAGATTACATTGGGAAGCTTTTTTTTTTTAATAATTTTATTTTTTTAATGGGGCGACATCAATAAATCAGGATATATATATTCAAAGATAACAAGTCCAGGTAATCTTGTCGTTCAATTATGTTGCATACCCATCACCCAAAGTCAGATTGTCCTCTGTCACCTTCTATCTAGTTTTCTTTGTGCCCCTCCCCCTCCCCCTTTCCTTCTCCCTTCCCCCTCTCCCTCCATAACCACCACACTCTTATCAGTGTCTCTTAGTTTCACTTTTATGTCCCACCTACGTATGGAATAACGCAGTTCCTGGTTTTTTCTGATTTACTTATTTCACTTCGTATAATGTTATCAAGATCCCACCATTTTGCTGTAAATGATCCGATGTCATCATTTCTTATGGCTGAGTAGTATTCCATAGTGTATATGTGCCACATCTTCTTTATCCAGTCATCTATTGACAGGCTTTTTGGTTGTTTCCATGTCCTGGCCACTGTGAACAATGCTGAAATGAACATGGGGCTGCATGTGTCTTTACGTATCAATGTTTCTGAGTTTTGGGGGTATATACCCAGTAGAGGGATCGCTGGGTCATAAGGTAGTTCTATTTTCAGTTTTTTGAGGAACCACCATACTTTCTTCCATAATGGTTGTACTATTTTACATTCCCACCAACAGTGTATGAGGGTTCGTTTTTCTCCACAGCCTCTCCAACATTTGCTATTACCTGTCTCGTTAATAATAGCTAATCTAACAGGTGTAAAGAGAATAGAACCCAATGTATGCTTTAATTCCTTAAATCTTATCCCCAGTGTCAGCCTGGCATACAGAAGTCCTGGGTTCGATTCCCGGCCAGGGCACACAGGAGAAGTGCCCATCTGCTTCTCCACCCCTCCCCCTCTCCTTCCTCTCTGTCTCTCTCTTCCCCTCCTGCAGCCAAGGCTCCATTGGAGCAAAGATGGCCGGGCGCTGGGGATGGCTCCTTGGCCTCGGCCCCAGGCGCTAGAGTGGCTCTGGTCGCAACAGAACGATGCCCCGGAGGGGCTGAGCATCGCCCCCTGGTGGGTAGAGCGTCGCCCCTGGTGGGCGTGCCAGGTGGATCCCGGTCAGGCGTATGCGGGCATCTGTCTGACTGTCTCTCCCCATTTCCAGCTTCAGAAAAATACAAAAATACAAAAAAAAAAAATCTTATCCCCAGTGAGGTCCAAAGAAATCAATATGTGGAATAGCAAGAACTCCAAAAAAAAAAAAAAAAAAATGAAAGGCAGAAATTTAGCTGTATTTTTTATATCGGTAATCTTTGATCAAGAGCAAATAAAGTTTCTCTATCCTTATGTATTATTTATAACATGCTAATTATTACCTTGGTCTTATATGTGATAGACTAAACTAAACCAGCCCCCAAATCTCAGATAGCATTAAAAATAAAAGTAAAGAAATTTTCTGGTTATGAAATCGCATACATTATTCTTAAATATAAAATTGTATAGTCTTGTTCCTCTAGGGCAGTGGTTCTCAAAGTGTGTGCCAGGGTGCACTGGTGCACCCTATAAGATTTCCAAGTGTGTCCTATGGTATTACAGAGAAATATGTGCCTATCGGGGAACAAAAAACCAATAGAAATTTTGGAGTTCAGATTTTTGGGGGACAGAGGTGTGGAAAATTGGCTGTAATCTGATAGTCTGCCCAACCCCCACCTCACTTGCCTTATTAGGTTGCAAAAGGCTGTTAAACTGAGGTGCTGGATTGTTTACACTACCCCCCCCATGTTCCCCAGAAAGACTTGAGGCAAGTTTCTTCTATCCTTTGTTTGGTGTAAAGCTAAGATGATATGTATGGATGTATCGTGGGGGTTTTCTGCACTTGGTAAAATTCTTGGGTTGCCTTGGAAACATAATCAAAGATCTCATTGATTTGCTAATGGCACACCTTGTCTTATAAATAAAGCAAGATGCAGTTTTGGGGCACACTTTGTTCTTGCCAGCAGCAATTACAAGGCCCTCCCAACCCTGTATTTTCATAATTTCATGTATTTTCTTAATTCCACACCATTCCCACTCGAGATCTGGAATTACCAGCTGCACTGGTTTGCAGCATGTGTCCAGATAAAAAAATAAATATAGTTATTCTATTATACCATTTCATTATGGAAATACTGTTCTTTTTGTTAACACATCATTATTATATTTATTATTAACACATCACTATATTATTTTTAGATAAATACACCCAAATAAAATGGATAGATTTTTCAAAAAAGAAGTGTAATATTGAAGAATCCAATTCTGGAAGTGAGCAAAAGTTAAGTGTAAATAAAATAGGACATGAAGGCTGACAGGTAGAATTTAATTTAGAGCATTTTCCATCACTTAACACTGAACAATATGATTGGATTAGAAACTCATCCATGGAAGCTTCAAGTGATTTGGGTTTAACATTAACAGAAGAAGAAGAACTGGCAGCTATATCCACTGATCGTGGATTGATGATTAAACACAAGGAATTGTCTCTTGAAGCCTTTTGGATATCTATAAAAGAAGAATATGTGGCAATATCTAAAAAAAGCTTTGAACATTTTACTATAATTTCCAACATCTTATTTATGTGAATTAGGATTTTCTACCCTCAACACAATTCAGAGTAAAAGAGAGGAATTCTTCAATGTATTGATGAGGAAATGAGAGTTTGCCTTTAAATATATGCCCAAACATTGAAGAAATCACTAGGACACATCAGGCTCATGTTTCTCATAAACACAAGAATGAAAAAAACTTAACAATCGTGCCGGGACCTGCCGAATTTACTAAATTTTACTAAGAATGTATCTATATATATAAAAAGATAACTTTTTTGTCTTTTTTTTATTTTTTAACCCCTCTTTTTTACAAACTCTAAAAAGCACAACTCAAAAAATGTAACATGAAAAGGTTTTTTAATGTCAGAATAAATTTAATTTTGTATTTATTTTTGTTTAATTACCATAAACGCACGCGTGGACTTTATATTATTTTCTTTAATATTTGACTTAATTATTATAACATATTTCTCAGAAATTTGTATATAGTGCACATATAATTTTTTTAGGATTTTAAATGCACCCCGACTTCAAAAAGTTTGAGAACCACTTCTCGGGGAATCATAGGGCTCAAAAATCAAGTCCTATTTTCACCCTGTTTTCTTGTTTTCACTGTAGTAAAACAAGTCTGTTTCTTCAATATAGGGAAACATTTACCATTGCTCATTGTTGACATGCTGGTTGACCTAATCAGCTTTATTTATAGTGTAAAATGAAGGTTACAAAAAGGAAATTACAACCAACAAAATCAAGTTCTGTTTCCCTGGAAGTTATAAACTTAGGGCTCTGGTAGGCAACTGTAAAGCCAGAAGCCAGGGCCACCATCACAGCAGCCTGGCCCATGCAGGTTTGCATTGGATTCTGACAGTTGGTAAAGAAACAATGGAGCCAAAAACTGATGGGCCATCATCTTTAATCCTAGCTTGCTCCCAGCGGGCAAGCAGAAAACACACACTGGGCTCCAAAACCCACTCACATTCAGTGCTCACAAAGCTACTGGCTTATCAGAGTTTCCTAGAATCAAAGGTTTCTAGCTCACCAGCCTTATTCACCTCTGTTCCCCATCTCCTTCCTTTTCCCTGCACAAACTCTGCACAAACTGGCTTCTCACTCAACACTCCACCATCTTGGCTGCTTCTCCTGGCCTCTTCCACGTGGCTTTTCTCTGCTCTCCTTTCTGCTCTCTCCTCTAATGACTATCTCAGGAACCGAGAGAGCAAGCTCCTGGTCTGCCCCACTTTATAGTGTAGATCATAACCTTTAATCCAATATACAAAATAGGAAAGTCTCTAATACAAAGTCACTTATCAGAGACATGATGGGATTGTACCACCCCACATCAAAAAGGGTGTGAAAGGCTTAGTCCTAAAACCAAGCCCCAGGCTACAAGGATCCTGCCTGCCCACAGCCCACCCCCAACACACATTAATATCACCTGGGCAACGGCCTCCACGTGGGCAGCACCATCTTTAACAAAGTGAGCATCATATATTTTATCTGCCCAACAGCAACCTTCACAAATGTTTCCCAATAATTCTCCACTGCTCGGTCGGACACACACACTGGAGTTATTCTCTCATGCAGAGTGTGAGCTGGACTTTGTTACCTACTCCTCATGAGTGGGATATGGCAGAAGTGCTGGTAAAAAGCCACTAAAGGCTGTGACTTTCATCTGCTAGCATTTTTTTCTCGTTGGTACTCTTTCTGCTGTGTTCGTGTATAGAGCTCTATGGAAAGCCCACGTGACAGGAATTGACAAGCACCTGTTACCAACAATTCATGAAGAACTGAATTCTCAGCTCATCGGCCATTAGAGACAGAGCGCTCTAGGGACTGGGGACTGAGCTCTTCCACAGAAGAGTCCTGAGATGACCACACTTTAGCAGATTTTTCTAAAATCAGGAGATTCTGTAAGAGAAACTGGGTATCCTGACCCATGAATCTGTGTGATAATAAATGTGTATTATTTTCAGCTGCTGTTATGTAGTGATAGACAGCTAATACAGAATTCTTTTAGCCCATGGATGTTTCTAGAACTGTTAAAACATCAATGAATAAACACTTTTCAGTAGCTCGCTTATTACGTTAGTGTCCTGGTTTTTTAATGCCATTCTTGAGATAGCTGTCAACTATTTTTTTTAAAAGCAGTAAAATAAGATTTTGAGAATAATACTTTCAAATATGTCAGGTTGAGGTAATAATTCAGTCAGAATGAGAACATAGTCAATGCCTGAAATGCAAGCTGAAGCGTTCCATTTTACTTACTACCTCTAGCTGTGCAATAAAACAATGACAGCAACTATGAATTCATTATTATTATGCACTATTAATCTGTTTCTTGATCTTAGGACTAATTAAACTCAGAGAAGTATGTTTTACTCTACCAAAAATTTAAGATATGGAAAAAAAAGTCTCCCTGTTTAATATTTCTTCTACTTTTCCCCTCATTTCCATCTGTCAATTGCTAAAATTAACTGGTCATACGCCAAATTCTATTAAACAAAAAGAGTGTAATTCTAAAGAGGCTATAACTTTCTCTGTGGCAGGTGAAATACATTTTATATATTATATCTTAAAGTTATCCAAGTAATATGTCATTAAGAAAATTTAATATAAGTATTGACTCAAGAGATCAATAACATGTTCTATGAAGAGCCTGGCCCACTTTAGTCATACTCAATGGCAGCACTATACAGATAGGTTTCTCCTAGATATGTGGTTTTCTGCAAATCAGTAAAATGTTCTTGCTTGATATACAATCCCCTCCAACAGTGAGTTCCTGTGTAAGTTTAAAATAGAAGAGTATTCTCAAAACAACCAGCTACCAGAAAAATGGGATAACTTACTAGTTACTTCTCACGCCAGCTTTCCAGAGTTTTTCATAAAATATTTGATCAGTCCAGCTTTATTTTTCCACATTAGGTCTTCTACATACCCTTCTCAAACCTTAGAAGCTTTATTTATGCTACAGACTTTGTTAGATTATTTAGAAAGCTGCTACTACCCCTTGTTAGCAAGGTGATCTTAGGAGAGTTACCTGATACATTTTTTTTTAAGTGAGAGGAGGGGAGATAGACAGACTCCTGCATGCGCCCTGACTGGGATCCACCTGGCAACCCCCATCCTGGGCCGCTGCTCAAATCCATCGAGCTATTCTCAGTGTCCAAGCCGACGCTTGAACCAATGGAGCCACTGGCTGCAAGAGGGAAAGAGGGAGCGAAGGGGGAGAGGGAGGGGAAGAGAAGCAGATGGTTGCTTCTCATGTGTGCCCTGACTGGGGATCAAACCAGGACTGCTGCATTCTGGGCCAATGCTATGCCCACTGAGCCAACTGGCCAGGGCCCTGATAACTTTTGAAAATTAATTTTCTTATCTCTAAAATGGGGGTCATAAATGATAGCACAAACAGTTTCATTTATTTCATGATCATGCTAGATAATGAAAATGAGATTTAAACTCAATTCTGATATTTAAAAGCACAAAATAATCAGTACCATATTATGTAGTATGTTACACTACAAAAGAGTAAGAATAATTACGTGAACATTTGCTCTCTCTTAAGCTCATGTACTTTTTCATTGATAAAAAAAGAGATGATTATAATCGGTCTGTATTAAAATTAGTAACACAATGAGCATGATAAAATTATCTTCTGCTAATATTGGTAGATAAAACTTTAATTCATTCTAACAAAATTAGAAACATCAAAAAACATGAGTTAATGTCCCTTACAAATAAAGAGTTAACAGTGGTCACCTGACCTGTGGTGGCGCAGTGGATCAAGCGTTGACCTGGAATGCTGAGGTCGCTGGTTCAAAACCCTGGGCTTGCCTGGTCAAGGCACATATGAGAATTGATGCTTCCTGCTCCTCCCTCCCTTCTCTCTCACTCTCTCTCTCTCTCTCTGCCTTTCTTCTCTAAAATGAATAAATAATTTTTTAAAAAGTTAACAGTGGTCAAAATCTGTTAAATTAAAATAACAGCTTGTGTTCCTTGTATTCCTGACTTTAAATTCAATCTCAAAAGAAATAATGAAATAGAAATATTTGCAGTTTTTACATGGAGCTCATTAAAACTTTATCTCTGGATTAGCTCTTGTCATACATGCTAGAGAAAAGTTTTCTGTGCATCTTACTACCCTTTCACTAGGGATAAAAAGACTACCTAGGCATATTCAAAATGTAATTTTTCTTGAGTGAACAGAAAGGAGAGACCTCTGAGATTCTGGTATTCTGCTTTTCAGATCACCAAAAATAGGTATATATGCTCTAAAATTATTCTTGCTTAAGAGTAATAGCTAAGTAAAAATAAATTCATGAATACAGATGGAGCAAGGATCGGTCAGTTTTTGGTACTCTATGCGCATGAGCATATTTTTAAACCCTTCACTTACTACAGAGAGTGTATGGTAGCAAAAGCCTTTCAGGTTGCCCACTTGGTCTTCATAATAATATTCTCTAACCAATAGTGCACATTATCACGTCAATAAGAGGGCCCTGGTCACTTTGCTCAGTGCATAGAGCATCGGCCTGGTGTATAGACATCTCAGGTTCGATTTCCAGGTAGGGCACACAGGAGAAGTGACTGTCTGCTTCTCCCCCTCCCTCTCTCCTTTCTCTCTCTCTTCTCTTCCTGCAGCCAGTGGCTCAATTAGTTTGAGCATTGGGCCAGCTATTGATGATAGCACAGTTGGCCCAAGCATAAGCCTCAGGTGCTAAAAATAGCTTGGTTGATTTAAGCATTGGCCCAAGACAGGGGTTGCCTGTTGGATCCCAGCTGGAGTCCATGTGGGAGTCTGTCTCACTATCTCCACTCCTCTAAATGAAAAAAAAAAAAGTTATGTCAATAAGAGAGCCATGAAATAAAATAAGACATTTTAAGTAAGATTTTTTTAAATTTAGTTTTATATACGTACAGAGACTTATGTTTAGAGCTGTCAGAGTAAAAGTATTTCTCACTCTCCTTTCTAAAAACTATAAAAACTATGAAATGAATTAAGCTTAAATAAATATATTCTATCTTCAATGAAGATACAAACAGCCAACTCAACCTCAAACCTTCACTCATAAATACGTTGCCAAGAACAGCAATATAAGGACAAATTTATGTCAGTGTCTTTGTATTTTCATCAATGAAGGTTAATAGACACAAAAGCAGATAACAGATCTAAAATACCTATGACCAAAATGACTGATGATTAATTGCTAATTTAAGACAATAAGTGTAAGGACCTGAATGTGTTCTGGAAAAAAAAACAGGTGTGCCTTATTTCACACTACAGAGTGTCAGAGAGTGAAGTCCAACAAGGAATAAGTATTTGCATAAACCAGCTACCAGTTAGAGAGACAATCTATGTCACAACAGCCAGACACAAACCACTGAAAAGCCTTGCAAAAATACAAGATCATCAGAAACAAAAGCTTATGAAAGAATGACTCTCTCCAGGCCACACTCACTTCCTTTTCTGCCCCAAATTCTCAGGGCACTTTGAGCGACTGATACTATACACATACATGCTCATAGAAGAGCAGGGTAAGAAAGTATTCTGAGAAATATTTCTTCCTATCTTCATTTTCAGAAAAGAAGTGATCTTATTAGATCCCATTAGAAAATGAATCAAAGTCAGAAGGAATCTGTACCCCTACTAGATAAAGATACAGAACATGGAGCAAATTAACACACAAAAAAAATGGAGAGTAAACAAAGAATGTCTATTAAAATAAGAATTTGTAAATAAAAAAATTAAAATTTTATATAAATACTACCAAAGAGAGCTTTAAAAACTTGTCCAAAGACAAAGTATCAACGAGAAAAAGATAAGACAAAAAGAAATAGAAAGTAAACTAATAAAATATAAAAAAAAGAAAACCATAGAAATGAAAAATCATTTTTACAAACAGCAAGAATGATAATGAACATAGCTGAAAACATAGACTTGAAAATAGAAAAAGAATTGAGAAAAGTGAGCCAAATTAAAGTACATTTAAATACCTAGTATCGCAGGGAGCTTTCGAATAGATTGGCCCTGCAGAAGGCTTGGATGTGTACCAGCCCCCCCGGTACACCCTGAGTTCTGGGAAAGTTTCAAGAATCACTGAGGATCAAGTTACCAACTACAGGGTAAGCTGGAGGACTTGAGTTAAAGATTGATGTGATGGGATTGAAGTATTTATTCATGCCATATAAAAAAAAAAAAGCAAATAAAATGGAGTTGTTAATTTCCCATAGCTGATGGGATTGTTCTCATGTGTTTCCCAAACTGTTGGGAAGTGGAGAAGTTTTAATTTTCCGACTTATTGCCTGTCTGTTTTGGTCTCTACGCAGAGTCATTTCAGTTTTAAACTGTCTCTTTCAGGCAAACGCTGCCTCTCCCTTTGCTGCTTCTTTCATCGTGTCCGTCTCCCGAGGCGGTGTTATTATATGAACGAGCTTGTTCTGCATCTTCACGGAGCTGGGGCAGAGGGCCTGGCTTTCGTGTGAAGAGCCCTTCATGGCTGAGTCTTGGTGGTTCTCTTCAGTGATGGTGGCCCATGTCTCCCTGGTTATATGTTATCCTAAGGCAGTGGTATCAAACACAGTCCAAGTGTAAGGTGGTCAAAATGGTGGCCAATCGTCATTGTAGACTATTGCTTAACCTCCTGAAGTCTAATTGTAATGTCCCTAGATTCCCAGGACAGTGCCCTGGCCTATTGCCCTTGGATAAAATGATATCAACAAGGCACGGTGACCCAGTCAACTCCCCTGCCCCATACACAGCTTGACAGAGCATATCCTATTGAAGAACAGGTGAGATTTTCTGAGTACCCTCAATATCAGAGGAAAGATATAAACAACAGAAAAAGCTTACTGGCCCTGGCCCTTTGGCTAAGAGGATAGAGTGTCACCCCAATGTGTGATTGATGTCCCTGGTGTGGCACATTCCTAGTCAAGGCACAGAAGGAAAGAGATCATCTGCTTCTGTTTACCTCCCTCTTCCTCTTTTCTCCCTCTTTTCCTCCCCCAGTCAGTGGCTTGAATGGTTCAAGTTTTAGCCTCAGGTACCGAGAATAGCTCGGTTGATTCGAGCATCAGCCTCAGACATGGGTGGCCAGCTGGATCCCAATTGGGGCACATGTGGGGCACTGTCTGCCCTCTGCTCATTAAAATAATAAAAGTCTTTATCTTTATCTTTCTTTTTCCTCACCAGGTATAATTAAAGTTATACTGTGATGTTGTTTCCCCAAGTTGGTGTGGGAAATAACAGGAAGCAGGTTTTCTGCTGTGTAGTCTCTTCCAATAATCCTCAAAATGCCACTAGGCAAAAACTCCTTTATCTTAGATGCTTTCAGCAACCAAGCTAACTTGGTTTCTCCCTGTAGCACCTTAGTTCAGAAAAGGGAGGTTAGCATAACGGGACCTCCTTCCATTTCATTCCTTTTGACACATACTCTCGGGACAGAAGGGCTGGGCTTTCCCTCACCTCTTCATGATGTCAGGGTTGTTCAGCCTACAGTAAAGCTCCATGTTCTTGTATAATAGGATGATTTTTAATACGGTGTATAGATTGTGGATACTGTTGTTTTACTTTGACTCACAAAAGTCAACTCTGAAACAAGGCTGAAAAACGACCTCTTTGTTGTAAGAAGGCTTCTGCATTGCTGGGGCTATCAACCTTATAAGAAACTTTAAAGGTGAAAGACTGGAAAAGTACATGAAGGAGGAGAAAAACTTGCTTATTACCACTCAAATGAACAAAAATGAGACTTGTACCACTAAAATATTTTCCTGTTACCTCAATGAAAAGGTAAGTGTGTATGACAAGTGTAGTATCGCTGGACACAATCATTATAACTCACAATCTTAGCTAGCATTCCACCAAAGTGTTATGAATTCAGAAGTGCTCTGTGGATAAATAACTTTGGGGAACACCCCCTTAGATTACCATGGAAACAAAAGCGTCCTGGGGCTGTGAGTACAACAACGGCAATAAAATATGTGTAGTTATTGCAAAAAAGAAAACCAGATTTAGACTAAGTGGTCTAGATCAGTGGTCCCCAACCCCTGGGCCGCGGACCAGTACCAGTCCGTGGGCCATTTGGTACAGGTCCACAGAGAGAGAATAAATAACTTACATTATTTCCGTTTTATTTATATTTAAGTCTGAATAGTGTTTTATTTTCTAAAAAGGACCAGATTCCCTCTGTTACATCCGTCTAAGACTCACTCTTGATGCTTGTCTCGGTAACATGATACATTTATCTGTCCCACCCTAAAGGCCAGTCATGAAAATACTTTCCGACATTAAACTGGTCCATGGCCCAAAAAAGGTTGGGGACCACTGGTCTAGATGACATCATTTAGGATGAAATATCTAGCAATATCATGAGATTTAATGGAAAGAAGGAGGTAAAATGGGGAAGAGTGTCCAAAGTTATGAATTGATCACTATTTCCTCTTTCCTAATAATACTAGGCAAAATAAATAAATAAATAAATAAATAAGTATAAAATAAAAAAACCCTACAAAAATAATAAAAACAATAAACAAAACAAAACAAAAAAAAACAGAAGAAAAAATAAGACATTGAGACATAGGTTAGAGAACGGAGGTCATTTGTACATATATGTAATTAGTATATTTAGTTCCTAACACAAACTCTGTTGATTTTGTATCAGAGAAATCTAGACATGTCTCATGACCTGTTGAGGCAGAGCCTGTCTGTACGCAGAGCTTGTCTGCGGGAAGGTCTGTGTACCCCCATAGAGAGCGCTCCCCCTAAAGCAAAAGGGAAGGAAGCACAGAGTCGATGGCCAACCATGGTGCTCAGGATACGTAGGAGTCTCCTGTACTGTGAATTACAAAAGGAAATCTCAGGTACTGTGATTCAGTGATTGACCCAATACGAAGGGAAGCTTGGGCGTCGTCAAGAGAGCCTGTGAGGGACCAGAAGGAGGATCTGTGTCTTCTCGGGTCTGTGGAGACCTCTTCACAAAGCTTTGCTCTACTGACAGCTCCAGCGAACCAGCTACGCTCCAGGGGAGAATCGGTGTCCCAGAGCTCCGTCTGCGGCAGCAACCAAGGTCCTTGGAGGCCATGCTGGGGAAGCAGAGCGACCTCACTATGAACAACAAACAAATTATCCCAAAGCCTCATCCAGCTCCCCTGGCTGCAGACTGGAAGCTGCAGTCCTGAGGTTGACGAGAGAGACTGAGAAGACTTATACATAAACACAGCTGAGATAACACAAATGGACCCCAAAGGATACCTGGAAGACCTGGAAAGGGAACTAAAAACACTGAAATTCAGGCCGAGTAAGACTCTACTAAACAAGGTATCATAAATCTTAATGTGTTCCTCTTTGTGCACCCAAGGTTGATGTGTCCCAGGAACATGGACTAAATGGTGAAATGTGAGTCATAGTTAGGACCTGGTTCATAAATCAAAGTTAATTTTTACTTTAAAAATTTTATGGTTTATTTATTTATTTATTTGGTTGGAATTTTATGTAGACTGAAAAACCATGTGCATAATGAGATTTGTATATGCATATGTTTGTTTCTGCATAAAATACTTCTGAAAAAAGGCATAACTAACTGATAATAGCAACTATCTCTGGGCAATCTGGGAGGTGGTTTAAGAAGGGCATGTTAACTTATTTTTAACTTTTTTTATATGATTATGACTTCTGTATATTTCTACCATGCACATATTTCTTATTTGTAAGACCCCATAAAATATAAATAAAGCCAAATAAATCTTAGTGTTTTTAAAAGTCTATATTTAGCAGTTAAAAAGTCTCTAGCCCTGGCCATTTGGCTCAATGGATAGAGTATTGACCCACTGTATGGACATCCTGGGTTCAATTCCCAGTCAGGGCACATAAGAGAAGCAACATCTGCTTCTCTCCCTCTTTTTCTTCCCCTTCTCTCTCTCTCTCCCCAGTGGCTTAAATTGGTTCGGGCATTGGCCCCAGGCACTGAGGATAGCTCAGTTGGTGGGATTGCATCAGCCTCAAGTGCTAAAAATAGCTTGGTTGATTCTAGCATCAGCCCAAGACAAAGTTGCTAAGCGGATCCCAGTCAAGGTGCACATGATCCTCTTACTTTAAAAAGAAAAAAAGAGTGTTTATACATACTCTCAATAAATTAATTAGGGCAGCCAATTTTTAGTTGTTTTAATAGTTGCATAGACAATGATAGATATGTAAACATATTTTTTGGAATAGACAACAATGTGATTTTATAAAGATTCCAAGAGTTTTATAGACCAAAATCCATTTTACCTGTTAGTTATCAGAAACCATCATAAAAATATAATTTGATCTGATTATGAGATATTTTTTTTTGGTGACAGAGACAGAGAGAGATAGAGAGAGAAGGACAGATAGAGACAGACAGATAGAAAGGGAGAGAGACAAGAAGCATCAATTCTTCGTTCTGGCTCCTCAGTTGTTCATAGATTGCTTTCTCATATGTGCCTTGACCAGGGGGCTACAGCAGACCAAGTGACCCGCTGCTCAAGCCAGCAACTTTGAACTCAAGCCAGTGACCATGGGGTCATGTCTATGATCCCATGCTCAAGCCAGCAACCCTGTACTCAAGCTGGTGAGCCTATGCTCACATCAGCAACCTCAGGGTTTTGAACCTGGACCTCTGCATCCAAGTCTGATGCTTTTATCCACTGTGCCACCACCTGGTCAGGTGAGATAATAATTTCTTAATGCTTATATTTCTTTCATATTTTTCTCTACTTGCTATGGTATGAAATGCTAAATTGCAGTTCCAAAAAATTATTTCCCACTTCCTTTCCACCAATTCTTATCTGTATTTGTCTTTATGTTTATGTACCAATTTTACATAGTGGTTTTCATTATTAACAACCTCAAATATGTTTTGGCAGTAGGAGCCGCTTAAATTTAAATAATCAAAATCAACAATAGATCAGTCAACCAACACCGAGAAAATATTTTTAAAAATTTAATAAAAGGTAAAAAGAAATTATATGTGCTGAACTTTCTGGAGTATAATACGGCAATGCGTATGAATTCTCATTAAAAAAAAAAAGTTTTAAAAAAGTGTATAATCCTCTGTAATCCAGCTTCAGTCACTAGAGGAAAATGCTTCAAAGGCAGTTTTGATAAGTCCTAAAGGAAAGCAAAAGACTTTCTGGCAGGATAAATAACAGGCGTATCTGGAACGTGTATGCAGAGCTGGCCCACGCTGGAAGATTCCTCGCCTGGGGAGTCATACATCAGCCTTCAAAAATGCTTGAAAGACACTGACAAGGGCTCCCTGTTCCAGTAGCGAGAGAATAGGGAACTTGCGTTGGAGGCGTGGAAGCTGGAGGGCCTCATCTGCCAGGTCACATGGTTCTCAAGGTTCAGTTTCTTTTCTCCCCCACTCCTCTCCAGGGACATTTGGTAACTCTGGATATATTAATGGTTGTCACAGGTGGTGAAGAGGGTGATATTGACGTCTACTGGGTAGAGGCAAGGATTGCTACTAAACAACCCACAGCGTACAGGACAGCTTCCCGCAACAAGCAACAAAGAATTTTTTGTTGCAAAATATCAGTAACACCCAGATAGAGAACCCCCGGGCTAGTTCTAATTCTTCGCTTGGGGCAGGAGAGTGCAGCTTCCTCTTTCCTCAGCCTGATAGGAGGAAGAGAGTAGGGAGCCAAGAGTGAAAATGATTTTCTTGTTTTCTATGCTCTTGGCCACCACGTCTTCGTGTCTAGGCTCAGAAATATTTTTACACTCTGAGGCTGAAGTCTTTTAAAGAAAATTCTGTACTTTGTTTTCTTCTCTGAGACAAGAAGCTCACGACAAATTATTTCCTTGTATAGAGGTGGAGAGAGAGCAAAATGCAGGAGGCTAAAAATTGATTAATCAGCATTATTGATAAAATATTGTTTTGTTTCCTTTTATATCACAGAGGTGTGAAAAAGATTTAATGAGGAGAGGTGTGGAACATCTGGTTTCATCTGGCATATAAACAGAGTGAAATGTAAGAAAAGAATGCAGAACAGGTACATTAGTCTGGGTGGCAGGTTGAGGTGACCCTTAAGTCTTTGGACTGAGATACGGAAAACACCAAATCTGGATAATTAAACAAGGGATTTTTTATTTTATTTTATTTTTTTGCAAACCAGTTTTGCTTTGGGCATTATCTCCTTATTCAGATTTTTTTTTTTTATTGGGAGAGGTGTAATATTTGACAGTAATTTTAAAATCTTTCCTGCCTGCCTGTATTTTTCTAGAGAAAAGTACCAAAATTTGTAATGAATAATCAAGAAAAGGAGCAGACATATAATTCTCCTATTTGTTAAAGATTCTCTAAATAATTGCCTGTTAGAATTCCTTAGCATCTGTTTCCAAAGACCAAGTAAAAATAGAAACAAAACAGAACATAAACAGATGTTAAAATTCTAAAATATAAGCAGGACACTTTTTGCTAACCTTCCTGTATTTCATCTCTTTTTAATTTAATTTAAAATGATAGACAAATATTTAGAAACACTTTGACATTTGCTTTTTCATAATATACTTCTTATAGGTAATGATAAACAATCTTTCAGTGCTATATGTTGGAAAATAAAATTCATTGACATGAAAAATGGTAGATGCTTGAATGCTAACAGAATATGCCACCCCAAAATGTGTCTTTAGCATAAGGGTTATTTTGAGCTGATTATTTGGAGAAATAGTAAGCCCAGGAGAAGATCTGAAAACAGAGTATAAATTACCATTTTGTAAAGAAAATCTCCATTTATAAAGGTGCCTCCTTCTTTTTCCCAGTTGGAGAAGAATGACTATAAATTATAGGAAACTCTCATCACTGACTGAAATGCATATAACGAACCTTACTCTTGCCTTTCCTGGTAGCTGGCCACACTACCAACCCATCACCAGCACCAGCACTAGCTCCCTTCCACCCACCCCAGCCCCTACCCACCCCACCCCCAAACACACACATACACTTTTATATCTTTGTCTTTAACTGAAGATGCTACTTAAGATGGTGATTTAGGCTACCTCAAGGAGTTACTCATTTTCCTCTGGGTATCTCCCAGTATACAGAGGTATATATGTTAATAAACTTCTGGGGTTTTTGTTATTGTTGAACGGTCTTTTTTTTATAGAGGTCTCAGCTAAGAACTCACAAAGTAGAGAAAAAATATTTTTCCTTACCTAGACCGTAAAAAAATTACAATTAGGAAATTATAGAGTTATCAATTGAGCCATTGGCTCTGATGTTGAAACGCTGGAAATATGTGATGAACACTAACGACTAAGACACCTGGACATTCAAATAGTCCCAGGACTGAACTTGACCCAGTCTTCTCTCTTCCACTTTTCCGTAACAGCCATTTCCAACCTTCTCTGAATTCATCAAACTTCCTACTAACCAGCCCAAGGTTCAAATGATGTCCTCCCTCCCTACTGCACAGAGACATGGAAGCTATCAGCCACTCGAGGGTGGTAAGCCCTATGAGGACAGGGACAATAAATAACTCTCATTTGTAATCACATTCTTGCTGCCTAGCTTTATGCCACCACATATATAGTTGTCAAGTAAATATTTATTGTACAAATCTCTGTGAATATCAGGTCTCTCCTGTTGACATCTGTGCCTGTCTGAAAAAAAGTCCCTTCAAAGGTATTTACATTCTGATGTCTGGAACTTGTAAATGTTACTTTATGGGGGGTAGGAGGGTATTGGTAGATGTTAATAAATTTCAGATCTTGAGTTGAGATTATTCTGGATTATCTGGCTGGAATCTGAATATAAGTGTATCTTTCTAATAAGGAGGCAGAAGGAGATATGACACACACAAAGGAAACTGTGTAAAGATGTAGCCGTCAGAGATTTGAAGATTTTGGCCTTGAAGATGGGAGTCTTGTGACCACAAGCCAAGGGACGCCTGTAAGCACTGGAAGCTGGAAGAGACAAGCAACGAATTCTTTTCCAGAGCCTTTGGAGGAGCATGGCCCTGCGGACACCTTGATTTTGGCCCAGTGTCACGCTGGCCCCGGAGCTATGAGAGAGTAAACGCCACTACAGTCGTGGTGATTTGTTATAGGAAGCTAAGACACATCCGCTTTATGTAGAATTGACATTTTCTAGAATGTATGTATTGGATACAATGTATTCCTATATTTGAAAATGTAGACTATGAACATGGAAATGTAAAAATCAGATGTGATTTTTATCCAGGTGGGTTGGCGACATTGTGAGAAGTTACGGCGCTTGCAGTATGGTTGTACTTTCTTGAAGGGAGTTGATACAGAAACTGGAGGGTGGAGTTTTCAAAATGTAAAAATTATACCCTGTTTGCATGTCGTTTACTGTCTTTTAAAATTGGGTGGTTTGAAATATATTCATAATAATGACTGTGGTCTGTGGAAGTAAAATTGTATATGGTTACATTTCAGTAGTTGTGGTAACATTGAGGCTCACCAAAATTACGTGTTTGTTTATTGGTTTTCATCCATCTCTCTGTTATTTTCTTCTCTTTTTTACAAATTAATAATGTTCTATATTTATTTTGCTTCTGCATCAGTTCCTAATTTACTTTTCTTCAAAATACTCCAAATCGAACAGCCCTCAAATATATATTGCCATTACTACAAAAAAAAAAAATAAAAATTTGATCTTTTGCAAAATGTAAGGAGTGAGGATAACTCTAACAGAAATCGTCTGGTTATTCTTTACGACTCCAGCTATAAGTATAGGACATGTCTTTATTCAGGTACGAAAGTAAATGGGATTTTCACATTAAAATGACAGAATAAAGAGTCTCATGAAATCTAAATTACTTGAGTACAATAAAGTAACTGTTGAGAATGGGCTATGTGAGGAAATTAAACTCCTCTTTATATAATCTGTATACCCGCTTGGATACATGAGCACTGATTTTAAACTCTTAAGCCACGTAGCTCTATAGTTTTCTGTTAGCATTTAGTAATATTCACCTACGAGGCAAATTACTTTATAATTTTAGTGTATATTTAAATATACACGTCATTTATTTCATTATGACAGGATTTTATGTATATGAGATACAACTGTACCACAATAGTCTTCTAATAACCTTTTATTATTTTTATTTTTTAAGACTTTATTTATTTTAGAGATAAGAGAGACAGGGGGGAGAGAGAGAGAATGAAACGGGGAGGAGCAGGAAGCAACTCTTATATGTTCCTTAACCAGGCAAGCTCAGGGCCTCAAACCAGCAACTTCAGCATTCCAGGTTGATGCTTTATCCACTCTGCTTTATTACAGGTCAGGCTAAAAACCTTTTCTTTTTAACTAATGTAATGCCTCTTTGTACTATAGAACATGTCTAATATATACATAATGAGGTATAATTGTAAGCTACATTATGAAGCAATAAGAGAATAATTTGCTATGTGACATTTTGTTGCTCTGTGAGAGTTCCATTTGCCACTTTTGGAATAGGCTTACATCTACGGCCATACCACCCTGAATGTGCCCAATCATCTGGAATGGCCTTATGTCCACTCTGGGAGCCATCAGTGCGACGAGAATCAGAGCTCACTCTTCCTATTTCTGGCTGGCTCCAAAACCCACAGCGCCGAGATTACACTTGTTTCTATTTACACTGTGCATCCCTTGTGCATTCCAAATTTTAATCAGTGTTTGTTTCACTTCTGGATCCTCCCATTTCTTCCCCATCCCACCCTGTGCAGTCTCCGGGACTCTATAATGAGACACAGCTGATACTGTTTGTTTGTTCCTGTTGCGATATTTTTAACATCAGACATTTTCTCTGTTATATTCAGCTTCGCCCACTCTCACTGAAGCTACATCCCATTTCTCTTGGCCTTCTCAGGAAGTCTTGCATGTGCACAAAACACTCTTTGAGGTGAATGGGAACTTCCCTCCCCAATGTGCTTCCTCATCCACGTTGCCAAAAAAAGAATAGATCCCTCCCAAACAACTCAATACAGAGGCTGTGTTTCCTCTGTGTTTGACACCCCCCCCCCCAGGCATTCCTAAAATGTAAAATGGATGGATGAATGAAGCCTAATGTGAAACAATCAAATAAAAATAAAAAACTCAAAGGGAAGCACAGGTATTCACATTTTCCAGTTGAATCACAAGCAGGATGTTTCTGATCAACCACTGAGGCATTTAGCAAATAAAAGAAATTGCAGGTGTACCCGGTCGGTGATCCCAGAAGAGTACCTGATTTCACACAAAGGGATCCACCCCATTCTTATTGTGTTTGTATTTTCCAAGAGAGTCTCTTATTTTATTTGGAAACATAGCTTATTTCATACTCCTAGAATCTTTAAAGTGCTATGCATCAGCAAAGAGTTGTAGCATAGAGAAGCTACCAGGGTAAAAAAAAAAAAATGCTAGTAAGATAAAATGCCGAAGAACTGTTTAGCACAAATATGTAACTGCTACTTAGAAAGCTTTATTTTTCCCACATTTTTTATACCATAGCACTGTACAGTTTTTAAATGTCCACAAAGTATTATTATTATTTTTTGAAGTAAGTATTATTAATAAAACAGTCCCAGACATCATAATATTTCAAAAGTCTTGAGATAACGACCGGCGAGGAATATGAAATGGTTTAGAAATACAGCAAGACACAAAGAAACAAACAATCGATCTGAAGATACCACTTGGAAAATGGAGGCTTTATTGCTTCACATTGAAAAACACTGAAAAGAATAATAATAGTAATAAATAGACCCCTCATTTATGACGTTCATTTGTCTCTCTCTGTGCATGCACAGCAAAACCAGAATGATGGAGACAACCACAGTCTGGCCATTGTCACAGGGAAGAATGTCATCAGCAAATCAAAAGGTTAAACCTTTACCACAGTGACATTGTGGTAAAAATTAAACAAGATGTTTCTCAAAACCACAGGCAGCAAATGTATCGGTAAAGCAGGAGGCATAATCTGGAAGCTGTGTTGAGCATGTGGAACAAACCATAAGGCACTCAGATTTTAGAATCTCCTCCTCTCACCGGACTTTGTCACAGTAGCTAACTAAACAATGTTGTCTTGAGAGCAATAGAGGCAACAGTTGGCGGTTACCCCCGAAAGGTCATGTTAGAAAATTTCAAGTGCTGGTTTCCCAAGGTAGGTATGTCATGTGATAGGGTGTTGGATGCATTAAGAGGAGGGATCTGTGAAACATGCCCATTCTCTCCCTGTTTGTTACTCTCACTGAAAGTGTCCAACACCAAATCCTGACAAAGGGTGTGAGTCACTTCCCTGCCCCAACAGTTAGGCAAGGGGACAGAAACACCTTCAGTTAGAAAAGCAAGCCTCTGATATTTTTGGTTGTTAGCAGAGCTGCCTTCTATTTCCAGGTGGGAATCTCATTTAGCTGGAGTCAGGCGTGTTGTCTCAGGCACCTTCTCGTTCCTACAACTCTTTCATGTACAGATGCCCCCCCCCCCCCCCCCAGTGATGGTCCTTATCTTTCAAGAACAATCACAACTCACTGCCATTTTTCAAGGAACTCCCTCCTCTGGTACCAGTTTGTCTTTACACATTTATAATGTTGCTCTTTATTGGCCCTCTTGTCCCATGGCACTCACTCTACAGCTGGCTGGAAAGACATTCTGGCCACATCTGACTATCCTCATACTACCTATCCTAAGACCTAACTCAATTAGCGCTTCCTCCAGGCACCTTGCCATAGTCCTCCAATGGTCCCTGCTGTTACCATCACCAGTACTATGCTCCCTTAGGATGTAGCACCTTATTTTTACTGCCACCTGTGACATTTACAACTTCATAATTTAGACCAGAGGAGATGCTTACATAAGAATATTTCCCCCACTAAATCATAAGATCCTAAAATGAGGCTCAATAAGTGATTTCCTCTTATATGTAACTTATCAGAAATGGATAACTGAATGAGGTGCGTATCCCTCCCCGCACTGTATGTTCAGTGACATTGTACCAACCCTTAAGTACTCAATGCCAAGTCCATGGAAGACACAAGTGTCCTCAACTTGGCCATCTCATTGCACTAGTAAACAAATGGCTCATTAGGGAAAGATCTGTTTCCCTTTACCTGTAAATAACTAAATTTGGCATAACCTAGGAAGGCCTATAAATTAAGTTTCAGATTATTCTCCCTCCCTCTGTATCTGCTAACATTCTCTCTTAGACTTTGTGTCTTCCACATACACTGGCTATTTTTATCCCCAAATATACCACAGGTATGTTTGCAAATGCCATCCCTTTTCCCTGAAAAATAACCCTCGTTTTTACTTGCTGCTTTTCGTCTGTTAAACTCTCACTCAGCCTTCGGATGTAAATTATCACTGCCTTCGAAAAGACTTCCCTGACACTATGATCTCAGTTCCTTTTAAAATACACTTTGATAGAATTGCACTTTATTCCTTCAGGGTACATTTTAAGTTCAGTAATTACACATTATGCATAGCCAATGTCATGATTATTTGCTGAAAGTCAGCTAGTCCACTGGACCATACGCTCCCAGACCGCAAAGACCGTTTCTGCATTTTGCTTACCTGTTTTACCTCTAGCATCCTGCAGAGACCCCGGCAGACAACTGACACTCAGTAAATGTTTGTTACAAGAACAAAGTGGATGAACACTTTATACCACAAATGTTTACTGTACCTCTGATCTACTTCAATATCATGATGTGTGGCTCTTCAAACCTATCTAAGATTGAATTCAAGCTCTTTTACTTGCCAGCTTTGTTAACTTGGAAAACCACTTAGCTACTCTGAATTCCAGTTGGTTCTGCTGAAAAACATGAAGGATAGCACCTACCTCACAGGGCTGATTGTACACACACAGCTGTTTGATATGTACTAAGAATGGCAGGTACTTAATGAGAGCCAGTTCCCTTTTCCTTTCCTCAGTGAATTCTGGATATTATAGCTATGGCTTATTTGACTCCATATAATCAACTAAGTACCAGAATCAGACAAGAAAATATTTCAGTACACAGACTTTATAGTCAAAAGACCTTGTTTTTCTGTTTGTGTGTTTGTGTGTGTGTGTGTGTGTGTGTGTAAGTAAGTAAGAAGTAAGTTTCCTTCGCAGGAAACAGAAAAGAGTTTTGGTTGTATTGCAAGCACAATGAGAAGATACTGAGGACTTCTTGAGAGCTGAGTGGGAGCTTTCTACGACCAGGTTCAGATCTACAGCTCAGGGAAGGCAATCAGCTGCACAGAGCTTTGATGACAGTAGGCTTTGTCGGATAGAAACAAGGAATCTAGAATGTGTTACTCAGGTCAACCATCGCTAGATTAAATCATTAACAGGAAATAATAGAAAAACGTGGGCTCAAATGAGACCACTTGAAAAACTAAGTGCAAAAGTCTCCTGAAAGTTCCCCAGAACAGTTGGATAAGACAGTCAGTGTTGTAAATAATTAAATAGGTCTAATTGCCAGGTTCCCACAGCCGGTTGGGTTTCTAGATTTTTGTCACAATCCCAAGGATTCCTTTTTATTTTTTTCACTGTCTTCTCTTCTTCTCTTTCCACCTGCAAATTACAGAATTATAAAACAGACTTGCAAATATAACAGAAATGGCCATTTTCAACGATTCAGTGAAGCGACAGTAATAATTTAGGCGTTAGAGGCTTTTGCTGTGGGATTTGAGAGATGCCATGGAAAGCTATTCACCTGCTTTCTCTTCTCAGGTTGGCTGAAGAGATGTCTGAATGGATTCGTTCCTTTGGGTAGGGATTTTTCTTTCCATCCCCCAAATAAAAGAAAAACAACAACGTAGGAAAATGACTGAACTGAATTCACTCAAAGCCAATTCAGTCAGTTGTCCAGTAGCAGGTGTTCCCCACTCATAAATCTGGTTGAGAAGTACATATGATATATTGGAAGAGAGGAAAAAGTTATCTTCGATCCTCTTAGGGTCCCTGGCTAAGTTGAAAAAGTAAAACTTAGACAGAAGAACACGAGAAAAGCATGTAGATTTATTTAGTATAAGTTTTATGTGGCACGAGAGCTGGCATAAGAAAATAAAGATGCCCTCCCCCCAAAAAACAGTTACTCTTGAGTATTTTGTTAGGTTTTATGGGGAGTTCACAGTCGTGGGGAAACATGACCAGTTAAGGAGTATGAGGTCATCTTATTACACCAGTGGGAAGTGAGCAAGGCCTGTGTTTGTTAGAATTTTTCTCGGTGTGCTTTTGTCTTTAGAGAAAAGGACATCCCTTTCCTCCGGGTACAGGGAACGCACCTCTCATATGAAGGTTTTATAACCTGTCTCAAGAAAGAAGAGCACTGAGGGGGTCAGAGTGACTTTTTTTCTTTTTTAAATTTATTCATTGATTTTAGAGAAAGACACACAGAGAGAAATATCAACCAGTTGTCCCACTTGTTCATGCATTCATCGGCTAATTTTTCCTTTATGTGCCCTGACTGGGAATTGAACCTTCAACCTTGGCATGTCGAGA
This sequence comes from Saccopteryx bilineata, assembly GCF_036850765.1. NCBI lineage: Eukaryota > Metazoa > Chordata > Mammalia > Chiroptera > Emballonuridae > Saccopteryx > Saccopteryx bilineata. The sequence continues at coordinate 12,744,605 of NC_089497.1, forward strand.
TGACACTCTAACCAACTGCGCTACCCGGCCAGTGGCCAGAGCAACCTTTCTTCTTCTCTGATATTTGTAAACTCTTTCAGCTTAAACCAAGACACCATATTGTGGGTGGCAGGTCCTGAATCCCATTTCTAGTGGTTATTTAAACCCAAAGTGAGCAAAGTATATATCTATTGCATCCTTTTTAACCATCTCTAACATCAACTGAATGACCCCTCCTGGACAAGTCTGACTTATTTCCCTAGGCTCATGCTTGAATAACATTGTCTTTCCATAAATCCTTAAGCTCGTAGTTCCTATTCAAGCATCTTTTACATTGAAATAAAATTAAGACTAATTAGGCCCTGGCCGGTTGGCTCAGCGGTAGAGCGTCGGCCTGGCGTGCGGGGGACCTGGGTTCGATTCCCGGCCAGGGCACACAGGAGAAGCTCCCATTTGCTTCTCCACCCCCCCTCCTTCCTCTCTGTCTCTCTCTTCCACTCCCGCACCCAAGGCTCCATTGGAGCAAAGATGGCCCGGGCGCTGGGGATGGCTCCTTGGCCTCTGCCCCAGGCGCTAGAGTGGCTCTGGTCGCAGCAGAGCTACGCCCCGGAGGGGCAGAGCATCGCCCCCTGGTGGGCAGAGCATCGCCCCTGGTGGGCGTGCCGGGTGGATCCCGGTCGGGCGCATGCGGGAGTCTGCCTGACTGTCTCTCCCCGTTTCCAGCTTCAGAAAAATACAAAAAAAAAATAAAAAAATTAAGACTAGTTAATGCATTACATAAGGGAAGATTAAAGGTACTTGTAGAGAAAACAGCTGTGTTAGGCTTGCTCGCTTGCACTTTGCATGATTGGTGCATGAGCCTGTGTGTATAGCCTATAAAAGACTACGGGCACTTTCCCTCAGCATGGATCCTTTGCTCATCATCACGAGGGGTGTTTTGTCCTGTTTGCTTGCCTGCTACAGCAAGAGGAGTATTTCTCCCTGCCTGTTTGTTCACCCGCCATTGCGAGACTCTAATGGCAATGGCCCGATGCTTTCTGGCTCCGCAGTTTCTCTACCCTCTGCCCAAATCCAGTGTGGACCTGCCTGGCCTCGGCCACCAGTATTACAGTACTAAATACGTCAAGTAGAGCTAAGAACCAAACAAGGTACAGGATAATGATGGTCTACAAGTATTTTAAGGGGTAAGCATCACAAAGACTAAAAATTACTTAACACAGAACAAGATTTGGGTGAAATTAAGAGACTAGCATGATATTGTTAGAGTCTAAACCATGAATAAGATTGCATGGAGCAGAACTAATTTTGGAAATGAAATTGCAAATCTTCCTCCCCTAGTTAAAAGACAAGATATGACATCAAAGTTCTTTTTGCAGTCAGAAGGCCCTGAGAGAACTGAGCTAAGAAAGTATTAAGAGTTCCTCACACTTTGGCAGCAAGCCATTTTATTCCTTATAATCAGGGATTCTACTCACTATTGTTATTCTGAAAAGCTCGTGAGATCTCTTAATAACCTTGTGAGGTAGAAGAAGACACTGTCAAATAAAACAGCTCTGTACTATGTACTTGGCCCACTGAGAATGTCCTTGGATACCAATTTTGCATCCTGAACAGAAGCTAGCCACACTGAAAATGTTTGGCTGTCTCCCAACACCATATTTTTGTGAAAATGTAGTTAGAAATGGGACTTAGAACTCTCTATGTCTGAATACCTAATTTACAAAAGAGCAATTACATTTCTGTGACTCTACAATGTCAAAATACTTAGTAACCTTTTAAAAATTTTTACTGTATTTTCTAAAGCGGTTGCACTTTAATTATAACAAAATCCCTTCTGATGATAACAAATGAGTAATAAAATATGAAATTAAAACAGAATCTCGTTTTCTGTATAATATGTGACTTTGTGAATTAGTGCATCTTACCATTCATCTTATAAAGTATATGTTCATAAGGTTATTCTCAAAGATCAAAAATTAACGACATCAAATTAAAAAGCTTCTGCACAGAAAAGATATTAACAAAATAAAAAGGCTATTACCTGTCTTGTTAATAATAGCTAATCTAACAGGTGTGAGGTGGTATCTCATTGCCGTTTTGATTTGCATTTCTCTAATAACTAAAGAAGATGAGCATCTTTTCATATATCTGTTGGCCATTTGTATTTCTTCCTGGGAGAAGTGTCTGTTCATGTCCTCTTCCCATTTTTTTATTGGATTGTTTGTTTGTTTGTTGTTGAGTTTTATGAGTTCTTTGTATATTTTGGATATTAGGCCCTTATCTGAGCTGTTGTTTGAAAATATCATTTCCCATTTAGTTGGCTGTCTGTTTATTTTGTTATCAGTTTCTCTTGCTGAGCAAAAACTTCTTAGTCTGATGTAGTCCCATTCATTAATTTTTGCCTTCACTTCTCTTGCCTTTGGAGTCAAATTCATAAAATGCTCTTTAAAACCCAGGTCCATGAGTTTAGTACCTATGTCTTCTTCTATGTACTTAATGTGGGATCTTAATAACAGTATACGAAGTGAAATAAGTAAATCAGAAAAAATCAGGAACTGCATTATTTCATACGTAGGTGGGACATAAAAGTGAGACTAAGAGACATTGATAAGAGTGTGGTGGTTATGGGGGGAGGGGAGGAGAGGGAGAGGGAAAGGGGGAGGGGGAGGGGCACAAAGAAAACTAGATAGAAGGTGACAGAGGACAATCTGACTTTGGGTGATGGGTATGCAACATAATTGAATGACAAGATAACCTGGACATGTTATCTTTGAATATATGTATCCTGATTTATTGATGTCACCCCATTAAAAAATAAATTATTAAAATAAAAAAAATAAAAAATAAAAATGCAACCTAGTGAATGAGAGAAAATATTTGGAGATCATCTATCTGATAATGAGTTGATATCCAAAATATATAAAGAGCTCAAACAACTAAATAACAAAAAAAAGCAATCTGATTAAAAAGTGGGCAGAGGCTCTAAATAGACATTTTTCCACAGAAGACATAGAGAAGAAAAAGTGGTCAACTGCTAATAATCTAAGAAATTTAAATCAAAACAACAGTGAGCTATCACCTCACACCTATTAAAATAGCTACTATCAAAAGACAAGAAATAATTGTTGGTGAGAATATGAAAAAAGGGAAACACGTGTACTGTTGATGGATATGTAAATTGGTGCAGCAACTATATAAAATAGTATGGATGGTTCTCACAAATTAAAAATAGAACTACTATATGATTTAGCAATTTCACTTCTGGTTATTTATCTGAAGGAAATGAAAGCACTAACTTGAAAAGATATACATATCCTCAGGTTGATTGCAGCATTGTTTACAGTAGCTAAGACCTGGAAACAATCTAAGACTCCATCCACAAATTAATGGATAAAGAAAATGTGGGCATGGCCAGTTGGCTCAGTGGTAGATCATCAGCCTGGCATGTAGATGTCCTGGATTCTAGTCCCAGTCAGGGTACACAGGAGAGACAACCATCTGCTTCACCACCCTTCTCCCTCCCCCCCTTTTTTTCTCTCTCTCTTCCCTTCCCAGCCATGACTCAATTGGTGTGAGCACATTGGCCCCAGGCACTAAGGATGGCACCATGGCTCTGTCTCAGGCACTAAAATAGCTCAGTTGCCAAGCAATGGAGCAATGGCCCCAGATGGGCAGACATCGCCTGGTAGGGGGCTTGCCGGCTGGATCCAGGTCGGGGTGCATGCTGGAGTCTGTCTCTCTGCCTTTCCTCCTCTCATTTAATAAATGAAAGAAAGAAAGAAAGAAAGAAAGAAAGAAAGAAAGAAAGAAAGAGAGGGAGGGAGGAAGGGAAGGAGGGAGGGAGGAGGGAGGAAGGAAGAGGAAGGAAGGAAATGTAAAAATGTGGTGTGTATGTGTATATAATATGAATATTACCCAGCCATAAAGAAGGAGGAAATCTTGCCATTGGCAACAACAGAAATGGACCTTAAGGGAATTACGCTGAGTGAAATATTCAATAAGTCAGACAGAGAAAGACAAATAGCATATGGTTTTACTGGCATATGTAATCTAAAAAAGCACAAACAAAATGAAACAGAAACAGAATCATAGACACAGAGAACATACCTCTGATTGCCAGACGGTGTTAATATGCATGGATTTTGTTATTTTTAATTTTTGAGAGAAAGTTCATTAATAAATGCTTTTTGTATAGAACTCTCACATAAAGCACCCATATAATAAAACATGTTTGTAAATAAATAAATAAATAAATAAATAAATAAATAAATAAATAAAGTAATTATACAGCTAGGATGGTTTTGAAGAGTTTATTAAATGACAGGCTGGACAAAAATGTGATTATTTTGGGGTAACTATGGCTTTTTTCAAGAGCAGTCTCAAGATCAATTTGATAGATGAGTAAAAACCTATGTAAAATAACTGATGTAAAATCATGTTTGCACTTCATTAGCCAATCATATTTATGGAACAGCCATTGATTCTGAGATTAGTGGTGAATACTATTAAGATCAACTGAAGGATTTAGTGGAAAACTTCTTTAAGAAACACTGAGATATCTTACCAACTCGTTAAAGCTTTTTAGCAATTTATTCAATAATTATTCATTTTCTCAAAGTTCTTACAAGTTCACAGAAATTTAGAGACATTTCAAGGTTGTAGTGGAAAAGTTGTCAATACCTATTTCAGACTCAGGTGTTTTTTTTTTTCTTGGAATTTTGAAGGTTTTTTTGTGAAGCAACGTGGTGTGAGCTATAAATCCACTGACTACATGGTCCTTTTCAGCTCCATGGATATCAGCCACATGACCTATGATTTGCACTAGATAGAAAACCTGTCTTTCTTGATTGTCTTTTCCATTATTATTCTCAACTAAACATACAATTTCTGAGCTACAGTCTTTATTTGCTGTATTCAGACAATTTTTAAAAAACATTTATTTCTCTAGAAAATATCCTCTGTGCCCATTTAAATTTTATTCTGCTAATTAAAAAAAAATGTTCTTGTAAAAGGCCACGGAGAATTCAGGGTTTATAATTCCCATAAGGTTGGGACTCCCATGCCCCCTCTGTTTAAACGACCTCCCACTTCACACAGGCCAGCTGGCTAGACACTCTTCCCTTCCCTTTCTCTTTTCCCTTTCTACCTCCCACCTGCTGGACTTCAGAGAGGATCAATGTCTATATTCTTAAATCTATGGGCCCGTGCATCTAGTTCTTCCTTGAGCCCTGACAGCTTTAGACTGAGATAACATTCTCCATTCTCCGTAGATTGTGATGCATCGTTCTTTTATTCCTAAACGTGCAGCTGCTAACTGGAGAGAATCTAACCGTGGTCAAGACCCCTGAGTAAAAAGGTGTTGGTCCTGGTCTTTACACTTTACACAATGGAAATAACTTTATGGGAGCAAAAAGAGGCAAAATGAAAGATGAGGCATTTCCTCAGGAGCAGAGAGAAAAGCGGGAGCACACAATGCACCCCGGGTTCGAGGAGGAGCTGAAGGTCCAGCGCAGGTGGAATCTGATGGGGAAACGGAAATGGCTGACTCACTTCAGAGATAACTGCGGGAGTGCTGCTGCATTTTTAATCTGTTTGAATCACAGGTATTTGTTGGAATCCCAGAAATAAGCACTTTTCCCAGCAGGGGAAGCTGATAGTTTATTTAAAGTAGCAAAATAGCAAGAGTGGTTAACCTATCAACAGTCTAATAGACTAACTGTAGGCTGCAAGCTTCTGTAGCTAAATATAACAGTATCTAAACATGTCGGCTATTATTTATAGATTTGAATAAGTCAGAACAGCAAAAAAGACCGACTGTTTTAGTACTGTACTGTTTAAGACAAAAAAAGGGGGGGGGGAAGGCAGGGTGATTATTCTGACTAAAAAGGGTCAGATTAATACATTATTTAAGCTTGAATTCTCCCACGTGGGGGTAAAAAGAAGCGAATCGTTGTGATGCCTCTTTGGAAATAGATATCAATGAACTGTGTGTGTGGAAGATAGGGAATTAAAAAGGACTTCTAGGTGTTTGGCTTGAAATGTTGGGTGGCTGCCACTACCGTTTGCTGATGGATGAGATAAGGCAGGAAAATTAAGAGCTCCGTTGTGAACATTCCAAATCTGCAATGCCAGAGATCTATTGGAGATGTCAAATAACACAACCTCTCTAGCTCTTAAGGAGAGATAAGGATGACAAGAGGTTTGAGAGTCATCAACAAACAGCAAGATTTAAAGTAATGGATGTGAATGAGATCAGAGTGGAAAAGTTTAAAGAGATGTTACATTGACTTCTCAACATGTAAAAGTAGTATATGAAATAAAGATTCACTGGGGCTGAGACAGGCATGAGAGGAGCTAGGCGGAAGATGGCATCAAGCAATAACAGGGAGCTTTGCTGCTGTTCTTGCTCTGCCCAAGAGGGAACAGCAATTGTATCAAGTGTGGCTGAGAGACTGATAATGAAGACGTGAAGATCATTGCCGACTTTGATGCATCAGTGGAGTTTTAGGTAAGAGAACCAGATTTAAAGGATGTGAGAAATAAGTTATCGGTTAAAAAGTGGGGCAATAAGGGTAAAAATATGGAGTTTCATTGTGAGGGTTACAAGATGTGTTAACAGTAATCATAGGTGATATGGAGTAAAATAATTTTTTTTTCAGATGAGAGGTATCAAAACATGGTAGAAGGGATATAATAAAAATATGAGAGATTACTCCAATATCCTTGAAAGTGTTATTTACAATAAAGCTACAGCCTCACCAGGCAGTGGCGCAGTGGATAGAATGTCGGACTAGGATGCAGAAGGACCCAGGTTTGAGACCCTGAGGTCGCCAGCTTGAGCATGGGCTCATCTGGTGTGAGCAAAAAGCTCACCAGCTTGGACCCAAGGTCACGAGCAAGGGTTACTCAGTCTGCTGAAGGCCCATGGTCAAGGCACATATGAGAAAGCAATCAATGAACAACTAAGGTGTTGCAACAAAAAACTAATGATTGATGCTTCTCATCTCTTTCCGTTCCTGTCTGTCTGTCCTTATCTATCCCTCTCTCTGACTCTCCCTCTGTCTCTGAAATAAATAAATAAATAAATAAATAAAAATTAAAATAAATAAAAATTAAAATAAAGCTACAGCATCAGATAATGTGAATTTTTCTGTAGCCGACTAAAAAAAGAAATCAAACCCCTTCCAAGTTGCGTCTGTCAGAGTGTCACTCCTGACAGCTGGAAGTGGAATCCGAAAATACCCACCATGAATCTCGGTGGGGCATGAGTGTACTTCCTATCCTTGTACTGCAGTGCTGGGAGTCTGGTGCTAAGTGCCTCTTTCTGGATTCAATGAACTTGAGTGTGTTTTTCCAAGACATCCAAAGGTCACTAGGGACACTGAGTTCATTGATGTTAAACTTTCCTGAAATTCTCCAAATCAATAACATGCTCTTTTATATTGTGATCTTCAGTAAACAGACAAAACATCAGTGTTTCCCAATATATTTTGACCACCACATAAGTTTTAAAGATATTACAGCCCTGGCTGTTTGGCTCAGTGGTAGAGTGTCGGCCTGGCATGCAGAAGTCCCGGGTTTGATTCCTGGCCAGGGCACACAAGAGAGGCACCCATCTGCTTCTCCAACCCCCCCTCCTTCCTCTCTGCCTCTCTCTTACCCTCCTGCAGCTGAGGCTCCATTGGAGCAAAAGATGGCCCGGGCACTGGGGATGGCTCCTTGGCCTCTGCCCCAGGCGCTAGAGTGGCTCTGGTCGCGACAGAGCAATGCCCCAGATGGGCAGAGCATCGCCCCCTGGTGGGCGTGCCGGGTGGATCCCAGTCAAGCGCATGCGGGAGTCTGTCTGCCTCCCCATTTCCAGCTTCAGAAAGGAAATAAAATACAAAAAAAAAAAAAAAAAAGATATTACAGGGGACTAGTGATCACATAAAAACAACTTGCAATTTTATGGAGATTAATTGGGAGGTCACTTGGGAGGTCCAGGCTCCCATTTGGCTTCTTTCTGATGTTACTTCTGAACTCGTCACTCCACCTTCTCCCTATTTCAATTAAACTTCATAGTACGAATTCTGTACTCTGCACTAACTTTACTTCCGAGCCCTCTGACACTCTGGAGACTCCAAAATCCCTCAGAGACTTGTCACGTGAGATCAGAATTTTGTTGTCTCCCACAAACCCTCTCATTTATGTTGTGAGAAGTAGCTCCTCAAAATAATGATACCAACTTTTGAAAATTTAAGTAATGACTACATTTATCTTTTCTTTCATGAAAAGAGGTCATCACAGAAGATACATTAACCTTCCAAACCAATACTGCCACTTTCCGTATTCTTAAAGTCATGGCTACACATCTCCTCCTAGAAAGGCTGAAGACGCTCTCCTTTGATGGCTTCAGAAGCGTGCGATGCTCAGAAGTGCAGCACACACCAAACACAGATATCATTTAGCTATGAGGTGGGGTTTGGCTTTGTACTGCATACTTACTTGTTTCCCTTTGAATGATGTTTGAATTTAGAATAGCAATTGATTTCCTTTTCAAATCTACATTGAAATTCCACCTGCTTGCCCACATCGCTTAATAAAAATAAAACTCAATGTTCACGGTGAGAGAAAAAAAAAAACTGCCTATAATGTACTTCTCAGCACTTGTATTTCTCTCCAACACATGTTTTAAGGACACATGTTTTGCATTTCGAACTATAGAAACCCCAGCTTAGATGCACTTCCATGCGTTCATACCCTTAATTGAGACAGAACCCATTTGATTTTCAAATAGCAATAAAGCGCAGAAACAATTCAGTATTCTGCTAAATAGGCTCTTGTACTTTATTACAGTTTACTTCTTGTTTTTTTGTGAGGAGAAGCTATTATTTCTGCTCCAAGCTCTTGATCTCTCCGGGGAGTGAGAAGGAGCATCTGTTGCAGAACAGAGCAGAGCGAGAAAGCCCTGGGAACGGGAATGCGGAGAGGCGGAGGCGGGGCACCCACTCTGGGAGCAGAGAAGCTTCCGTGCCGAGAGTTCTGCGCCCTAACCAGCTATCCCTCTCATGAAAGGTTCCAAGAGCTCACTCAGTTCATTAGAAATTAGTGCATTCACTTTCTACAGAAAAGGGAAAAAGCGGTGAACAAAGCAAAGGAGGAGTCCAGAATTTAAGAGACCAGAGTGAGGTGGGAGAAGGAAAGGGGAGCAGGGTGTGAGGTGAGAGGAGGAAAGGGGAGCAGGGCGTGAGGCGAGAGGAGGAAGAGAAGATAAAAAATGAATGAGGGAGAATCATGAGGATGCATAGCCGAAGCCTCACCGTCGGACCACTGGGGAAAATGGATACCGCCTCACTGTCTTAGTGCACATTTCAGATTTCACGTGACTATTCTGGCTATACTGTAACCCAACAGGTTAACTGTCTACATTAGACTAATTCATTTTATGAGCATTATATATCAGACGGCCACCTAAGATTTATGTTAAGGTGATGGTTGACTTACTTTAGAAATAACAAAAAAATATTTTTAATTGTTTTACAAAACTATAATTAAGTGTATTAAGAGAAATAAGTATATGTTTTACACTTGCATTTATACACATGTATACACACACACACACACACACGCGCGCGCGCGCGCAAGAGTCTCAGAAAGAACAGTAGTAGCCTATGCATGTAATATTCTTTCCCCCTCAAAAATTGCTTAGCTCCGTTAAAAAAACTATTGACAAATATTCTGAATCTTGGATTTTTATTCCTGTAAGTCTTATAGTCTTTGAAGTTAATATTTACCTTTTTTTAAAAAAAAATCTAAAACAGACTGCTTTTACAAAAGCAATGTCTGTCCTCCTTCATTAAAATCCAATTCAAAAAAGAAAATGGCTGACTTTGATTTATGTGAACCAGTATTTTTAAAGTGTCAAAATAAAAATAGCTTCTTAATATTTAAGAAATATGCTTTTTATGGAGAAAATAAAGGATTAAAATCAAAAGATAAATCTGACTTTGATCTTCAAAGCCAAGCTGCACGCTTTTTGCATGGAGCCGGCAGGAAAACACACATACCTTCTTAAACCCACATGTTACATAAATAGCCCTTAATAGCCCTGCCGACTGCTGTTCATAACACTAATCAGGACTTTAGATGAATTAATTGACTGGAATTAAAATGCATAGTTTACATGTTGAGGTTTCAGCTAAGCAAATATATAGATATTAGAAAATATGGTAAACTCTAAAGATTACTATTGGAAAAACAGATCATAGTTTCTATTAGCTGTATTTATACCTTTTGAATGATCTACCCTCACACACACACATACCCTTACACCTGCACATACAATATAGTCGCAATGTTTCCGACTCATTTTACTCTTCAACTATGAGATTCACCTTGTATTTCTCAATAAGTCATTCCTCTGATCTAATTCCCCACTGACATAGTCAGGACTCATTTAATTTCAAAAGTCTGAAACTCAGTAAAGCAGTCTGAGCAAAACAGGAAAAAGTTTCTGCTCACATTACTGAGAAAGTCAGGAATGAAACTAACATAAAAAATATCTGGGACCATTGACTTGATAAATAGTAGGAGTGTCTTTCTCTGCAGACACTGATTTTCTCTGAATATAGCTATACTGTATTTTCTTTTCCTGCTGTTAGGTTTTCTTTTCTAACCAGGGTAGATAGTGACTTCTGGTGGTTGATTATTTGCACATTATTACATGCCTCCCCTTCTCTAAATCCCCGGTTAGTGTATTTATTAAATTAATCTGGAGCATGGGCATGTGCCTGTTTCTGGACTAGTCACTGAGTCTATAGCACCAGGTCTTCTTAGCCATTCCATGAGCCACCCTGAGGTAAGTCTCTGTTCCCGTAGCCGAAGTACAATTTCACTTGTAGAAAGGCAACAAGTGAGGGGGATAGAAGAGAACAGACATCCCTTCATGACCACAGTTACCATTTCTCCTTTTTAAAAAAATGATATGGTTCTCCAATGTTTACAACATTCCGGTGATACATTCAGATACATAATTTTATTGAATTATAGCTAGGAATCACCACAACTATTGCAATTACACACATACAAAATAATTTCTTATTTCAGGGAAAATGTTCAAGTTATTTTTTATATTATCTCATGTCATTCACCTCCAAATGTTAGAAATAGATTATTTCTGTTTCATATATGAGAAAACTGAAATGGTATTTGAACAGTTCAAAGAATCTATAAAAGTTATAAAATGTATTCATTTTGGAGTGTATATAGATCAATTAAAGACATCAAAGCAATAGTAGGAGACATGGTGATAGTATAATATAAATTCTAGAGGCATCTGAAGAACGCAAATACTTGCAATGTTGCTGGAAATACCAAGACATCAGTGATAACTATAATGTGGGCATCATTATATAAGATTAAGTACAACTAGATGTGACCAAATCTGAAATAATAGTAACTTACTAAGACACAATCTTATATTTCTCTCATATAAAAAAAATCTGGGAATGAAGGCACCATCCATTGTTGGAAGAATGACTTTATAACCATCAGAGATTCACCCGTAATGTTTGTTTTATTTTCTACTCATTTTCTATTCAGGAGGTATCTGTAACGTTCCTACCATCAGAAAGACGTAGAGAGCATGAGAGCTATGTCTCTCTCCTTTTAGAAACACATCCCAGATGACGTACACTTTTAGCCAGCGTACTGTTACATCGCAACATCTAGATACAAAGAAGGCTTGGAAATAAAGTCTTTATTCCATTCAGTCATGGGTGCCACTGAAAATCTGGGATTCTCTAATAGAAGGGGAAAACAAATATTGGAGCCGAGAACGAAGGGTCTCTGCCAAGAGCTCCCTTACACTTTCTTCTGTAATTCATCACTGATGTCATTCTTGGAGCACAACTCTTGTCGCCTTGGGCACGTTTCTCTATGTGGTCAAAGGGTAAAGTTCTTACCTATTATATTAAACATAAGATTTTTATTTATGATTTATGAGAGTTATACTATGCTTCCTTTTTGAAAAAATTTGAGTAAAATTGTGTCCTCCTTAATTGTTTTGTAAAAACCCACTAAGCTATACATATTCTCTCTCAAATCTTGCTGCAATATTATGTTCATTTATAGTAAAAATTACTTGCTACTATAGTTGATTGTATCAAAAACAGTGGCTTGGCCCTGGCCGGTGGGCTCAATGGTAGAGCGTCGGCCTGGCGTGTAGGAGTCCCGGGTTTGATTCCCGGCCAGGGCACACAAGAGAAGCGCCCATCTGCTTCTCCACCTCTCCCCCTCTCCTTCCTTTCTGTCTCTCTCTTCCCCTCCCACAGCCAAGGCTCCATTGGAGCAAAGATGGCCCGGGCGCTGGGGATGGCTCCGTGGCCTCTGCCTCAGGTGCTAGAGTGGCTCTGGTTGTGACAGAGCAACGCCCTAGATGGGCAGAGCATCGCCCCCTGGTGGGCATGCTGGGTGGACTCTGGTTGGGCACATGTGGGAGTCTGTCTGACTGCCTCCCCATTTCCAACTTCAGAAAAATAAAAATAAAAAACAAACAAACAAAAAAACGGTGGCTTGTATTAGTCCAGAATAAATAGCAGCTTGTCACTTCCTTATCAGGAGATATAGTCTATTTCCCCTCCTCTTGAAAGTGGGATAAGTCTTCATTAAAAGAAGAAAATGCAATTGCAGTGATGCTGTCGGTCTTCTGAAAATATGTCACCAATAGTGAAAGACTTCCCATCAGACAACTTCTCTTCTGCAATGTTTGGCTTTATTATTTAGCACTCTGTGAGTTTCTTGATTGTTGCTGGTTGCAGTCTTTGAGCTTCTGCAGCTGATACCTAGCAGAGCAGAGCAAAACCTTCTCCACTAAGCCCTGCACAAAGTGCAAAGTAAGGAGCAAAGTATATGTTGTCCTCGTTTTAAGCCACTAAGCTATGGGGTATTTAGTTAAGCTACACCAGATAACTGAAAGCTACATATTGATAAGAATTTAACAATGTAGGCCCTGGCCAGTTGGTTCAGTGGTAGAGTATCGGCATGGTGTGTGGAAGTTCCAGATTCAATTTCCAGTAAGGGCACAGAGGAGAAGTGCCCATCTGCTTCTCCATTCTTCCCCCTCCCTCTCCTTCCTCTCTCTCTTTCCCTACCACAGCCAAGGCTCCATTGGAGCAAAGTTGGCCTAGGTGCTGCATACGACTCTATGGCCTCTGCCTCAGGCACTAGAATGGCTCTGGCCGCAACGAAGAGATGCCCCAGAAGGGCAGAGCATCGCCCCCTGGTAGGCATGCTGGGTACATCCTGGTCCTGCACATGCAGGAGTCTGTCTGACTGCCTCCTCGCTTCTAACTTCGAAAAAATACAAAAAAAAAAAAAAAAAAGACGAAATTCAAGTGAGCTCTCTCAAGCAAGTTAATGCTTGAATAGTCTTTTAGCATAGGGTACCCAAAAGTCACTCTCAGGTATTCTAATTATATTAATATGTATAATTATTTTTTCATTACCTTATCATATCTGAAATATGATTTAAATTTTGCCTCTTCAGATATACACTGCTAGATACAGACCACAGCCCAGTGACTCTCAACCTTAACCATAATGGCTTGGTCTCAACACTTACTTTATAATAAAATTGCCTTTGGTTCCTCTGTCCTCTTCACCATTGCAGGGCTACTGAATGAGAATCTGAGTGCATCCATGTGTGCCTGTATGTATCAATATAGCAATTTGACAAATAATTCAAATGAGCATACACGGTTTAGACTTACTTTTATGGATCATGTTACCTGAAGAGATGTTCATTTATAACAGAAGATTACAGGTAAAATATATACCTTTAACTCTGGTTCTGTCCTCAGATGTCATTGTTTTTATTTATGTAAAACAAATTGAAACATCAGTAGACCAGAGTTGTTCTATCACATGATGCTTTTCTATATTATATTTTCCTAAGAATCTTCAGTGCATTAGTCCTTAATTGGATTGTTTCTGTTCAACACACTAGTCAAATAATGTACTTGACAATGGAATTTCAAAAATAAAAAGACTTGCCAGTTTAATGAGGAAGGTTTTCAGAAAGTTGGTAAATTCTGGTTGTGATATAGTCAAAATAGTACCAATATCCTGCCATGGTATCACAGAACAAAGACCCTTATTCCAACTTAAAGGACTTGAAAAAATTCATAAAGGAGACAAAAATGGGAATGACTTTAAAAGAATGAGTCATAAATGTTTTCTGAACAACAAAAGTTGAGCATATTATTTAAGGGGGGGGGCGTTTGTAGTATAAAGTCAGTAAACTATGGTCTTGGGCTCACAATTGGCCCACTACCTATTTTTGTAAATAAAACTTATTAGAATATAGGCATGCCTTATAATTACAGCTGAGTTTCACAGTCACAACAAAATGTATGACAAAGCCAAATATATTTACTATCTGAGTCTTAATGAAAAGATTCCTGATTTCTGGTATAGAGTGGAGAATGGTACCTAACGTAGCACAATGTATTCAAGAAATTACAAAAGTTGTACATGACAAATTACAAGATTTAAAGCAGAGAACAGGGTTTTGAGTCTGGAATCATAAATAGGAAACAAGAAATACTATCTATGTGAAGTTAAGTTGCTGTGTTTTATTCTTCATGTCATGGAAAACAAATAATGAGTTTTAAAAAATGTGGCCAGATTTTTAACAAGATTGCTCTGTTTGCCTCATTGGTATATCAAAGAAATTCAAGATAGCAGATGAGGAACCAGTTAAGGAACGAGATATCTTGACAACCTGAAGTAGGATGAAGAAAAGCGGTGAATTAGAGAAGATCTATAAAGGATCTTCAGGAAGCAAAATTAGCAGAATTTTCTAAACACAAGTTTTAAAATATGTCTGTAAAACTTGACACTACTCCCTTCAAAAGGTAGAAAGAACCTAATTACCCTTCCCTTGAAGGTAGGCCAAACCCAAGGACTGCTTTCTAACCAATAGAATGTGATGGAAGTGATAATGTGTGGCTTCCGAGGCAGGGTTATGAAGAACATAGCTTCTCCTTGACTCTCGTGGCTCTACAGGAAACCAGCCGCCATGTCGTAAAAATGCTCAAGCAGCCTTTGGACAATTTCATGGGAATAGGAACTGAGGTCTCTCCCAAACAGCCAACACCAACTTGCCATCCATATGAGCATGCCACCTTGGAACTGGATTCAACAACACTGTCAAATCATTCAGTTGACTGTAGGTCTGGTCAACATCTTGGCTACAACCTCATGAGAGATCTTGGGACAGAATCTCTCAGCCAGGCCATTTTCAGATTCCTGACTCAAAGAAACTAGGAGAAATAAATGGGTTTTTGTTGTTGTTGCTGTTGTTGCCTTCAGCCACCGATCATGGGAATAATTTATTATGCAGCAATAGGTAATTAACAGATCACCATTGACTGAAATGAAAAATGCAGGAAGAGAAAAAAGAAATAGAGATAAAGTGCTATGTGCAGTATTGGCCATGTTGATTTTGTAGGTCCTTTGAGATGGCCAAATAAACTTGTCAAGTAGAATTTAGCTCTTCTCCTGGTGTCTGACACTTGGGGAGAAGCCAGACCTTAAATCAGATTCCTTGAGGTACTTATCTGTTCTAATATACAATTTCTAACTTCTCTTCTATTCCATTTCTATTTTACTAAGGACATCTTCATTAACAGCAAGCGGGTTGTCCTTACTCCTATGTCCATTAGCGTGAAACATCTCCCAGGCCAGCAAATAAGTTACAAAAAAAATTTTTTTTCTAAAGAAAGAGAACTTGCAAAGACAAGACTTCCAGCATTTTGGCTTATTTTCAAACCCCTTGATAGAGAAACAGGGCTCTGAACCAACAACCCCTGTACCTGGAATCAAGGAAAGGTTTCCACTGAGAGCCAAGCTGCAGGCACTGTCAGGGAGTCAAGAATTCAAACCCCAGGGTTTAATAATATTTTCCTTCGCTACTTTAAACATATACAAAGGCAACATACCCACGCTGAAATTTGCTTGAATATGTGCAGTAGATCAGGCCGGTGAAGTTGGTGTGCATATCCCAAATTGGGAATGCCTCTTTGTGGCTGCATTGCTAGGCTCAGCTTCTAGCTTCAACCATGAATCTGTCCCCAGCACCATACTTTGAATGTCAGCAGATTTGCTCTTTGCCATGATGGGGAGCACTAGAATACAAAGATAAATACAGTTAAATATTTCTGCATCAACAAGAAAGATCTACAGAAAGTCAACTAACTCTAGTTTATAGGAGATGAAATCATTAGCAAGATATATATGTTTATATATCTTAAATGCCATCATGAATTCAAAAAAATATAAATGTCAAATAATGAAACTTTTAAATTAAGATTTTCATTTTTTTAAAAAATAGACATTTGTAGGGTTTTGTGTTGAAATGTTCAACAAGCATTGAAGAAGTCACCACTATTCATAAAACAACATGTAGGCAGTGAGCACATGAAGACACACAATACTACTCAAGTGTCTGATGATCTCAACAAATTGGAATGTGTCACCTTTTCTTATTAAAGGAACTAATATTTCAATTACACAAAATTAAACACATAGACAGAATTAAAAAAAACACACTCAATCTCTCCTGTCTATGTCAGACATAATGAGTTCTGTGTTCCCTTAACACTCACAAACTATTCTGCCAAGCTTAGAACAGTAACCACATGCAATTTCACATCTTTAAACTTTCTTATATTACAATCTCCCTGAACCAGTCTATTTCTCTCCTTCTCTCCAGTCCAATTGCCTCTGCTAAAGATTCAGAAAATCATTAATGAACTGTTAAAAGACTCTTTCATCTTAGATAAAAGGTTAAACCTACACTGTGACTTTCAAGGGTGTAGGTAGTGATCAGTATTTCACTTACTTAATAAACCAGAATGTAGTGCATCCTTTTAATACAGAATAAAGAGTGGAAAATAATTTTTCTACATAGTGGGCAATTGATGTGGTCAGTTAGCCTGACTTTGATTCTCCGTGGTCTTTTTTTTCAAAATCAAATGATGCTAAGGGAGCTTACTTTATTCTACGAACTGCCATTGAATTAGAATAGGACCATTCCAGCTGATTTTAATTTTCATATTAAAAACAACAACAAAATGTTCCTGCGGTCTTTGTGAAGTTTGAATGACTGTATCCCAAGCAGCTAAGTGGGAGGCTTGCAGGGTTGTGGAAGAGGGATGGAAGTCGCTGCTCCCTAATCTGCTCAGACAGAACTCCTGTGTGAGTGAATCATGTAAAGGACACAATACACGCTCACCAGGGCATCTCTTCTTTACAATCCACTCTCTCTTCCCACAACACCTGCACATACACACACACATAACACTACATAGAATTTTGATTGGATTGCAAAGTGGTTTAAAGTCCGTAGGTAGCAAATAGCAAAGGCAATCATCCCTAATAGCCCTCAAACATGCCAAATGGAAAGTTCTTTCTGACAGACCCACATGAGAATGGTTTTTTTAAACATTTGTATTCTGACAGAATTGTTTTTATGATTGTATACCCACTTTCCTCTAAAAGATTCTCCTGAGGTACTTTTTGAAGACAAGCAGAAAATGAACAAAGGGTTCTCACGTTTTATTAAAGAACACCATTTATTAAAAATTGCAAAGGGAATAAGGAGTAATTACATGTGAAGTATAATAAAAACTTATAAAACAAAACTTCGATGATAGTCATAGGTTGTCTAAAGATTGTATTTATTTTATTCCCAGAAAGAAAAAAATTAAGCTATATAACCAAGATTTTCTCAGGCATTAAAAATAATAAAGTTTATTATAGTTCCTATTTTGTCTTTGCTTTCCATATTTGCATTATAAATATGTGCCATACTTTTGTTTTTCTCAGAAAAAAGAAGCTATATTGGTGCAGTTGGTTATTTTTTTAAAGTAAGTACTTCATGTTCCAGAGAAATGCTACGACTTGTTCTCAACCCACGTAAAGAGAGTAAATGTATGAAAAATGTTTGCTCTCTGTTCCTAAATGAGTTGTTAGGCACTACATGTTGAAACCCCTGACAGGGACAAAGGAATGAAGGGGACTGTCA
This sequence comes from Saccopteryx bilineata, assembly GCF_036850765.1. Classification (NCBI taxonomy): domain Eukaryota; kingdom Metazoa; phylum Chordata; class Mammalia; order Chiroptera; family Emballonuridae; genus Saccopteryx; species Saccopteryx bilineata. The sequence goes on from NC_089497.1 coordinate 12,762,651, forward strand.
AGGACTTAGCTCATAGTTCAAGTAGATTCCATTGCATTTTGCAATGAGATTGTAAGGTTACAGTAGAATTGCATGAGCAATGGTATTTGTTGTCATAAATCAATGAGTAGCGCTTGTATTAATTATTTGTTGAGTCTTGTTTTTGGTTTTACATCAAACTTTAACTATGAAAGGATTGTAAGACAGAAAACAGTGCTACACCCTCATTAGATCATAACTGCTTTCTAACTAGATTTCTGAAACATTATTTATGTAAGTAGACTTTACTTATTAGCCTCATTAGCAATGAAGTAATCATATTTGTTATCCAAAGTTAAACATGATGTACTTTTGGCTCTTTGTCAATTTTTAAAAGAGATAAAAAATCTTGGCATACATGTATAATGTCTTACATGACACAATTGTCTCTTTCTTTTCTTTGTGCTACACTCTATTATTCCTACACACATAACAAATAAATGGACTCTCCTGAAATAGAATAGATAAAAGTAGAAGAGAGTGTAGGGTAAAGGGTCATCCAAAAGATAGCATAGGACAGGTCAGGTGAATTGTAAAATGTCTTACATGACATATTTGTCTCCTTTTTTTTTTTCCTTTGTGCTATACTCTATTATTTCTACACACACAACAAATAAATGGACTCTCCTGAAATAGAATAGATAAAAGTAGAAGATAGTGTAGGGTAAAGGGTCATCCAACAGGATAGCGTAGGACAGGTCAGGTGAATTGATATACCACTTTAATGTTTTAATTTTGTTTCTGAAGGACTTAGGTGTAGTAGGAGTTGATCAGCATGTTTAACAAAGCCCTGAAGAGGAAAGCCTAATATGGAGTGACCAGATTAACAAAAGACTTCAGAGTTGGTTATTGAAGGAGATAAAAATAAAAGATATGAGAAGACTAGATGAAAGAAGCAGTAGTAGGTACATTATACAAAAGGGTGTCCTGTTGAGCTAATTACTCAACAATATTTGTCAAATACCATTTGCAGAACATTGTACTATGTGCTTTATGCCTTAAACCTCAAGTTTTAAGAAAGAATAAAAATTGAGCCATTACTGTACACTTGTATTTGCATTTAATTTTACAGCAACCATAAAGGTAAATATTAATATTCTCTTTTCCTACAGAGGCAGAGAAATTAGGTAACCTGTTCTAGATCCTATATAAAACAAATTTTAAGTCTGTGAATTGAACAAATTTCTCATCAAAAATTTACACAGTTGCCTGACCAGGCAGTGGTGCAGTGGATAGAGCGTTGGACTGGGATGCAGAGGACCCAGGTTCGAAACCTTGAGGTCGCCAGCTTGAGCACAGGCTTATTTGGCTTGAGTGCAGGCTCACCAGCTTGAGTACAGGGTAGCTGACTTGAGTGTGGGATCATAGACATGACCCCGATGGTCGCTGGCTTGAGCCCCAAGGTTGCTGGCTTGAAGCCCAAGGTCACTGGCTTGAGCTAGGGGTCATTCACTCTGCTGTAGCCCCCTAGTCAAGGCACATATGAGAAAGCAGTCAATGAACATCTAAGGATCTGGAACAAAGAGCCGCAACAAAGAATTGATGCTTCTCATCTCTCCCTTCCTGTCTGTCTGTCCTTATCTGTCCCTCTCTCTGTCTCTCTGTCACACACACACACACACAAAATGTAGTTATTTAATGAGGCAAGTTCACAAATACTGTAGAAAGTAACTTTTGTTCCCCAAATTATTTCATAGTCCCCTGATTATTTTTCAAACAGATACATTTATGCATCTAATGATGCAAAGATTAAAATTTTATGTAATGTTGAATATGTTTGCTGTTTAATATTTCCATTTATGCACAGAGAAAGTAAAATCCTTGGTACAAATATCAGTTATGTGTATTTTATAGGAAAATTTTATTTATTCTATAAAGAAATTTAATATATAATTTAATCCCCATTTGGCCTGATGCTCTATTCAGCTATTAATAAGGAAATTCAGAAAATTTCACCTATATTAAAGTTATCTTGGATATAAACCTTGAACTCTCTTAAGATTATCTCCGGGGTTGACATTAAACTGTGAGGCTTTGTGTGGGGGAGAAAGAAGGATTATGCTACTGTTACTGAGTCATAGGTAGAAGAGGAAGATCTACTTCTAAGTTATGAACTATCTCTATTGAATAGGTCTCTTGCTGGCTCTTGTGCCAGATGTAACACATCCCTTTTGTCCCGATCCCTGTTAGCAATTGGTTGAGAATGAGCCTGTCTTTGGTCCCACTGTTGCACCTGAGAACAATTAGAGTGACTTCCCTTGCCGTTCTGGACTATGGCATGCTCAGGGAATTGTCTTTGACACTCTGTGCCTAGATATTCTGTGATACTTGACTTTTCTGAGACGACTATAAGAAAATACTGCAAACTGGGTGGCTTATAAACAACAGATATGTATTCCCCACAGTTCCGGAGATTGGTAATCCCAGATCAGAGTGCCAACATGATTGCGTAAGGGCCCTCTTCCGGAAGACAACTGACTTCTGGCTATATACCCACATGGGGAAAGGGGCTAGGAAACTTTCTTAGGATGCTTTGATAAGGGCATTAATCACATTCATAACCTAGTCACCTCCCAAAGGTTTTACTTCCTAATACTATCACTTTGGAGATTAGATTTCAGCATTTAAATTAAAAAGGAGGGCACAAATATTCAGACCATAGCAACATCATATGGTTGGGATTTTTTTCTTTAGCTTGTCATCTTCTTAGTGTCCTTAGAAAATGGGACACAGATAGTTTTGAGTTTTAAACCCCCAAATTTAAGGAGGAAGCTATGTAATTTCAACCTCCCCTTCAGACTTAACCGGTGGGTGAATGTGGCTGTTGCATTGGGCAGGTGGGATGTCTGCCTCTAACTCTGTAAAGAATATTCTTTTTCTCTCCTTTCTAAGACAAAACTTATTTTATATCGCAAGGACAGAAAGTGAGACATGCTTATCCATGCTGACTCAAGCCATTTTTATCCTTTGTCACCTTTGTTCTTTTGTCTGTTCTGACAACTTTATGCCCCAACCCCAAGGTAATGGTGGTTCTAAAACTTAAATCTAAGGGGAAAATATCACAGGGTAAAAGGGAGTACATAACAAAAAATAAATAAATACCTGAAATCAAGTTATAGTTCTACCACTATTTGTCTCTGGAAACCAGATGCTGGCTCCGGCTGGTTGGCTCAGCCATAGAGCATCGGCCTGGTATGTGGATGTCCCGGGTTCAATCCCTAGTCAGGACACACAGGAGAAGTGCCCATCTGCTTCTCCATCCCTCCCCACCCCTTCTCTCTCTCCTCCACTCCCGCAGCCATGGCTCGAATGGTTCTAGCAAAGTTGGCCCCGGGTGTTGAGCCTGGCTCCATGGCCTTGCCTTAGGCTTAGAGTAGCCCAGTTGCTGAGCAATGGAGCAGCAGCAGCCCACACCTGCAGAGCATCTCCCGGTCGGGGTGCATGCAGGAGTCGGTCTTTTCCTCCCCACCTCTCACTTAAAAAAGAAGAAAAAGAAAAAAAAATCCAATGCTTACAATCAATCAGTAATACAGATATTAATAAATTTTAAATACAATTCATTTTATGCTGAAATTACTGTAAACCCCAGGCACATAGTTGGTTAGTCTCCAGATGTTTCCAGATATTTACTTTTGTATATGCAATAAAAAATGTCTGAATGTATTTCCATTCTGAGACTATTTGGGGATCTACATATACCAATAATATAGAACAGATTATTTTTTAAATTTGAAACCAGTATAGAAACAAAGGGCATTCTTGAAGTAACCAGAAGGGTAGAGAAAAATAACAAAATTTGTGAGAAATTAAAAAATAGATATTGACTTTTTTTTCTCTTCCACTATTTACTATTTGAGGAGATGGCTAGCTTCATCGTTAATTTGGCTGTGATATTTAATTTAATGTAATCATAAAAAAGCAAATAAGATGCTGGAGCTCTTCTCTATGAATCAGAACTATTTCTATATGTTTAAGTTCATGTAATTATTTTAATTAAAAACATCAAGAAAAAGTTCAAAATTTAACAATTTTCTCATCATGTTTTACTTTTAATAAATTGTTTTCTTCTAAAGGATTAATGTGACACAGGCCTCAAATAGGTTATACATCAGAGAAAGCAAGTAGTGATGATCTAATCATTTACATACTAAAATTTCTGCCAGTTTCTTGCTTAATATTTTTTTGTTTTATAAAAACTACAACTTCTTTTAGAGGATATAGAGTACTTTTTACAGTCAACAAGTGGTTTATATCACAATTACTTAGCTACAACTTTAAAATGGTTATTTATACATTGTTTAATGCTTATTTTCATTATTTATTAGATTAATATTATAAGCACAGCATTTATTCAAAAGACAATACTTGACCCTGGATGGTGGTTCAGTGGATAGAGCATCAGCCTGACCTATTGGACATCCTGGGTTCGATTCCCAGTCAGAGTACACAAGAAAAGCAATCATCTGCTTCTCCCCACCTCCCCCTTCCTTCTCTCTTCCCTTTCACAACCAGTGGCTTGATTGGTTCTAACACTGACCCCAAGCTCAGTTGGCCTGAGTCTGTCAGCCTCAGGCACTAAAAATAGCTCAGTTGATCTAACATTAGCCCTAGACAGGGTTGTTGGGTTGATCACGGTCAGGGCACATGCCTCACCATCTCCCCTCCTCACACCTTAAAAAAAAAAGGCAATATTTTTCATAAAATATATCTAACCATAAAATTGACCAGCCAAAAAAGAGCAGAATTTTCTAGATTGGTTTTATCGATGCTTAAAAATATGTGCTTTTGTGTTTCTAATATATAGACACAGGGGACAATGTAAATATTATATGCACTTACTTTCAAATATAAATATTCATCCTTTGGAGCATTTACCTATTGAACACATTTTAATTCTGCACATTCTATGAAAATATTTTAATTTAAAATATTTTTTTGAGCCTAACAGGGTTGTGACGCAGTGGATGGAGCGTCAGACTGGGATGCAGAGGACCCAGGTTCAAAACCCCGAGATCGCCAGCTTGAGCTTGGGCTCATCTGGTTTGAGCAAAGCTCACCAGCTTGGTGTCAAGGTCACTGGCTTGAGCATGGGGTTACTCAGTCTGCTGCAGCCCCACAGTCAAGGCACATATGAGAAAGCAATCAATGAACAACTAAGGTGTCGCAGCGAAAGACTGATGATTGATGCTTCTCATTTCTCTGTTCCTGTCTGTCTATCCCTGTCTGTCCCTCTCTCTGACTCTCTGTCTCTGTAAAAAAAAAATGTAAAAAACAATGACAACAGTTGAAATTATTTTACGCAATACTTTTACATTTGTGAATGCTGAGACTCAGAGAAATTTAATGACTTGCCCAAAGCACCACAATATGTAATTAAGGATAATCAGAATCTAGGAAAAGGCCTAGGTACGATAATTAAATAAAGCCAAAGAGTTTGACCAATTTCAACTAATGAATCACAAGACCTTATCTTCCTTAACCAAGGACACTTGAGAGCAAATGGTTTATATCTTTCCTCCCAACCAGAAAATGAATAGCTTACTTCACCCTCATCAAGGCGACAGGTAGCTAAAACCCAGATAGTGCCATTTGTGCCGACCAAATCCAAGGGCAGATGAAGTCAGAAGAACAAGTAATAAAAAAATCAGATTAGAGCCCAACAAACCCAGGATAAAAGTAAAGCAGTGAAGCGGACCAGAGAATGACCCAGAACTCCCCTATACCCTCATTTTGATGAATCAGTATATTGAAGGGCATCACTGGAAAATTAATGACTTTCTGGTAAGACCCTCCCCTGAAATCTCCCCTAGAATTCCCGTGTACATAAGACAGATAACTCAGCCCTGGTCAGTTGGCTCAGTGGTAGAGTGTCAGCCTGGTGTGCAGGAGTCCCGGGTTCGATTCCCGGCCAGGGCACACAGGAGAAGCACCCATCTGCTTCTCCACCCATCCCCCTCTCCTTCCTCTCTGTCTCTCTCTTCTCCTCCCGCAGCCAAGGCTCCACTGGAGAAAAGATGGCCTGGGCGCTGAGGATGGCTCCATGGCCTCTGCCTCAGGCGCTAGAATGGCTCTGGGTGCAACAGAGCAACGCCCCAGATGGGCAGAGCATCGCCCCCTGGTGGGCGTGCCGGGTGGATCCCAGTGGAGCGCATGTGGGAGTCTGACTGCCTCCCCGTTTCCAACTTCAGAAAAATAAAAGCTGAAAAATCAAAAGAAAAAAAAATAAGACAGATAACCCTCAAGGAAAAGGAGGCCACTGTGGGTTCTCCCTGGAGCACACTGATGCCTGTTCTAAGGCATGGAATTGTTACATTTCTTTCCTCCTCAGCTCTCAGGGACCCCACGAGACTTGTAACCAGAACAGTGGGCAGTGGCAGCTCGTCCCAGGCTGCCACTTCTCTCTGCCTTTCCAGTGAGGTAAAGGCTAACACACACACACACACACACACACACACACACACACCGCCCCTGTTCACTTCTTTCCTATAACGTTTCTAGGGAGCCAACGCGGCTCTCCTGCTGCTCCTTTTACACTACATTCTTCCTTGGTTTCACTGTCCCCAGCTTAATAAATGTACTGTCAAGATCTCCCAGACTCCTGCTGTGAAATCTTTCCTGCACAAAGTGGAGAATCCACACACGACAGGCCTGCCCAAGGCAGACCCGCTCCGGGCCGGTTCTCAATCCGGTGATGTAATTAACCAATTTCATATTTTCCCACTTTGCACACTTCTTATTATCACTACTTGGACAGTCAATTTGAGGCAGTTTTTAAAATTGCTCATTTTAATGGTAAAATACAGCACTGTTTCTTTTCTTTTGTGTGAAGTTTCATTTCTTACCCATTTTTTTTCTTTTCTGTATATCAAATCACCATAAAGTATTACAACAAACACACTGTGTTTATGTGGTCTCTGAGGGCTTCCGAGCATTCATAAAATTTGAATCTTCCACATGCCTCTTACATTGACCTCCTTCTGGCTGTTTCCACAGTGAACTTGGTGTTGACTCTTTTTAACTTCTTGTCTACATACTGCGGTAGTCACCTCACTGGTTGTCCTTTCTAATCAATACTAGACTCTACTGCCAGAGTTACCGTCCATCCCCGGTTGTAAACCGTTCATGTTGCGTTTCATGGAATAAATAAACGATTATTTATTTATTTATTTTGTATTTTTCTGAAGCTGGAAACGGGGAGAGACAGTCAGACAGGCTCCCGCATGCGCCCGACCGGGATCCACCCGGCACGCCCACCAGGGGCAATGCTCTGCCCACCAGGAGGCGATGCTCTGCCCCTCCGGGGCGTCGCCCTGCGGCGACCAGAGCCACTCTAGCACCTAGGGCAGAGGCCAAGGAGCCATCCCCAGCGCCCGGGCCATCTCTGCTCCAATGGAGCCCTGGCTGCGGGAGGGAAGAGAGAGACAGAGAGGAAGGGGGGGGTGGAGAAGCAGATGGGCGCTTCTCCTATGTGCCCTGGCCGGGAATCGAACCCGGGTCCTCTGCACGCCAGGCTGATGCTCTACCGCTGAGCCAACCGGCCAGGGCCAATAAACGATTATTTAGCTTAGCATTTACAGCTTCCTATTATATAACCTCAACCTGTAGGTCAGCCTTCTCCCTCTACGTCCAGTCACTTGGGGCTATTTGCTATTCTTCATGTTTGCCTGTATGTTCTTGCTCAAGTTTTCTCTTTCATCTGAAATGATCAAATAAAATTCATGGTTCAGACTAAATCTCACTTCCTTACAAGCCAGTCACTGATATTTGTCCCTATTCAGAAATCACCACACTTCTCTTCTGTATCATCATAAGATTGCTTGCTTGAATATTAATTATGACACCTGATAGTCTTTTAAATGTGTTCTTGCATAGCTGTCTCCTTCCCTAGAATAACAGCACACGGAGACAAAATAAAATTCCATTTTGTTTCTCTTAGTCTACAGTGCCTTCAACCACAAAGATGTTGATTGATTTGACTGAAAACTTGGGTGGTTTTTAAATGTTACACTATGTATATTTTTACCTACTTAAAATGCTACATCATGGAATTTATCCTTTCTTGGTGATTCAGGGCAAAATTTATTAACAGTATTGTATTGAGTTACAATGACCTCAGGAACCACTAAGGATTGTTAAATTCTTTATCTCTAGAGTAATTTAATTGGCTACAAACTGCAGAGATTTGACTCCGGAAGTTCTATATCTTCAGATTCTTTAAGCCAGCAGCTTTATTTTAATCAATTGTCTGGGGGGAGGCCTGAACTTTCCCTCTGTTACAAACTGAATGTCGAGGTCTTTGTAGCAGAAGTTTGCTTCTGAGACTTATTGTCCTTCCCCGTTGCTAAAAGCTCCTGAAATGCTAGAGAACATTGGCTCCAAAGAATGCTGTCTCTCTGAAAAATAAGAAACAACTTTGTTAAGAATGGGCAAATAAAGTTGGGATTTGACTTCTAATAGACCCACTTCTCATTGGGATGGATGCTCTTATTTGCAGAGAGTAAACGGGCTCAGGAGTGAGGAATGATCATAGCACAGAGTGGCCCATTCTCTCACCCTTCCTTCACACGTACAGAAATGGAGTGGAACTGCGGTCTGGTGGCCTAGTCATGATTTCATTATTGCTTCCTTCTCAACAGAAAAGGAAATTGTTTTACCACTATTTGTTGGTGGGAAGGTCATGGGGCATTAGTTCACCAGAGTCCTCAAGGGAGGTAAAATATAGCAAGAGAAAAAACCCAGTGCCAGTTGAGGGAACAGAGGTTTTATTTCCTATGGGAATTTCCAGTTACATTCCACTCCTCCCTGTCCCTGCCCTTCCCTAAGTTATAACTTCTGGATTCAATATTAACCGTTATTCTTTTCTTTCTGTCTTTGCTTGTAGATTTCTATACCACCTGGGGAAGCGGATGTCTCCCTCCTTGGAAAGTTAATAGGCACATTGATTTAATCAGAGCAATCAGAGAGTACAAGAATATTTTTTATTGTTTGGTTTTGTTTTTTACACAAAGTTTGTGTTTAAGGCTTCTTTTCAGAATTTTTCTTGTGAAGAAAACTCATTTCAGGTGGCATCTGACAGTGGTGGGATTCAGCAGGTTCACACCAATCCAGCAGACCCGAAGCCTAATTTTTGTTGAGGTTGGCGAATTGGGGGTTAAAATGGCCCTTGTCATCAGGGTTCTCTCTAAGGTGGGCGCCTGGGCAGCCGCCCAATGTGGAAATCACAAACTGACATTCCTTATTCTTCTGTTCATCTGTGTAACAACATATTCTAAGCACCAATAGTAACTTTTTATTGGTTTACTTTAGAGAGAGAGGAATGGTGTGTGTGTGTGTGTGTGTGTGTGTGTGTGTGTGTGTGTGTGTGTGAGAGAGAGAGAGAGAGAGAGAGAGAGAGAGAGAGAGAAACACTGAGATGTTCCTGAATGTGCCCTGACCAGGAATCAAACTCACAACCCCTGTGCTTCAGATGATGCTCTCAGCAACTGAGCCATCTGGCCAGGGCTGAAGTGAAATATTTATCATTAGCACTGTCAAAAAATATAGAATGGGTCTAGACCAGGGGTCCCCCAACTACGGCCCACGGGCCGCATGCGGCCCCCTGAGGCCATTTATCCGGCCCCCACCGCACTTCCAGAAGAGGCACCTCTTTCATTTGGTGGTCAGTGAGAGGAGCATAGTTCCCATTGAAATACTGGTCAGTTTGTTGATTTAAATTTACTTGTTCTTTATTTTAAATATTGTATTTGTTCCCGTTTTGTTTTTTTACTTTAAAATAAGATATGTGCAGTGTGCATAGGGATTTGTTCATAGTTTTTTTTTATAGTCTGGCCCTCCAACGGTCTGAGGGACAGTGAACTGACCCCCTGTGTAAAAAGTTTGGGGACCCCTGGTCTAGACATTGCCCATCAAGATCGCTATGGTTCATCTTCCAAACATCTCCTGTTCTGCAAATGTCTCCTCTGAAGAGAGCCAATAGGTGGAAGTTGTACTCCTCGTTACCCCCAGTGAAGCCGCAAGGAACCAAAAGAGTTCTTTCCTCTTAAGGAATTTCTAGGCTAGAAAATTGTAAGTCAGGACACCAATCAAGAAGAAATATGAAAATACCTTAAATATCAGTTTTAATATTTTTTCATTAATATTTTAAAACTCTTTCTTATAACATAATCTAGTTGTATGTACCTCTTTTATTGTGCTTATTTAAGTATTACATACATTAGCCTGACCTGTGGTGGCACAGTGCATAAAACATCGACCTGGAACGCTGAGGTCGCCAGTTTGAAACCCTGGGCTTGCCTGGTGTAAAGCCAGGAGCCAAGGCCAGGGCCACCATCACAGCAGGCCAGCCCATGCAGGTTCGCATTGGATTCGGACAGTCGGCAAAGAAACAGCGGAGCCAAAAACTGGTGGGCCATAGTCTTTAATTCTAGCTTTGCACCCGGCGGGCAAGTAAAAATACACACTGGGCTCCAAAACCCAGTCACATTCAGTGCTCACAAAGCTACTGACTTATCCGAGTTTCCTAGAATCAAAGGTTTCTAGCTCACCAGACTTATTCACCTCTCTTCCCCATCTCCTCTCCTTATCCCAGATACAAACTCTACACAAACTGGCATCTCACTCAGCACTCCACCATCTTGGCTGCTTCTCCTGGCTCCTCCACGTGGCCTTTCTCTGCTCTCCTCTGCTCTCTCTTCTAATCTCAGGAACCAAGAGAGCAAACTCCCTTAATCCAATATACATAATGGGGAAGTCTCTAATACAAAATCACTTCTATGAGGCATGATAGGATTGTACCACCTCACACCAAAAAGGGTGGGACAGGCTTAATCCCAAAACCAAGCCTCAGGCTACAACAATTCTCAACACACATTAATATCACCTGGGCAACGGCCTCTTTAACAAAGTGAGCATAATACACTCTATCCGCCCAACACCTGGTCAAGACACATACAGGAGTTGATGCTTCCTACTCCTCCCTCTTCTCTCTCTCTTAAAATGAATAAATAAAATATTTAAAAATAATAATATAATTAAGTAATTGACCCTTTTAAGTATTAAATGTAGGAAATAATAAACTACCGTTTGACATATTGATTTTTTTATACTTAAAAAGGTCATTCAGGCAGAGAACCCGTTGGTAAGTTATTTGAATCCCACCACCAATCTGGGCGCACTGGAAGCACACAGCCAGAGGGAAAGAGAGGATCTGGACCATCCCCACACTTTTCTCCTGGAGCTCAGCTCACGCCTGGCTACAGAGGAAACATATTTCAGAAGTTTATATGGTCAGTCTGAGGTCAGGCGCTGCACCAAAACAAAATGCTTTCTGTAGAAATGATTACAAGCCCAGAAATCGAGAAATTCGTTCTTGTTCTGCCTTTGTTGGCAACACAGAGATCCTTCAATAAGTCTTGAGCCCCGGTTTCCTTCTTGGTGAGGCAGAGATAACAGCCTTTGGCCTCCTGCCTCCTGGCACTGACCTAAAGATCAAATGAAATTGTGAAAGAGAAAGGAAGATCTCTGGAACCTAGAATGTAATGATGAGGTAATTTATATGACTGTGCTTTGTAAACTTCTAAAGAAAGATAGGAGAGCAATTATCCTTTTTTAGTGTAATTGCTCTCAGAGATAAGAGAACATTGGCTCGCCCACAAGGACAAGCAGAGTAATGCTGTGCGTGTAGATGCTACTCTTCTGTCCTGGCTACCAGTAACCTCCCTCAGGCCCATCGGAAGGCTTTCTCCTCAGGATGACTCAGCCAGTGTCTTGTCTGCTTTTAAATCCTAACAGCAAATACTTATTACTGAGTTCTGGTGATGGTTTAATGGATGTATGCAGATGTCCAAACTCATCAAATTATATACATTAAATATGCAAAGTTTTGTAAAACAGTGTGTTATTAAAGCTGTTAACAACAACAAAGAAAATATTAATGTGTTCCAGACCTTCTAGCAAAGTGAAAAACAAAAGCAGATGAAATAGAACCCAGTTTTCGTGAAGTTCCAACATCTAGTGAAGGAGACATACTCCTAGACTTGGATGTAAACTCTCTTAACTCATAAGAATGGGGTTGGTTTCTGCATACCTTGACCCTCAGTGCTGATCACTGTGACTGAAACATATGTAATTATATCTAGAAGGAAGAAAGAATGGGAGGGAAGGAGGGAGAAATAGAGAAAGGATCAAAATTCTAAATGTAATGCACAAATTAGCTCTGATTTACATCCTTAAGAGCAGTCCATGTACAGCAGGGGTAGTCAACCTTTTTATACCTACCGCCCACTTTTGTATCTCTGTTAGTAGTAAAATTTTCTAACCGCCCACTGCTTCCACAGTAATGGTGATTTATAAAGTAGGGAAGTAACTTTACTTTATAAAATTTATAAAGCAGAATTACAGCAAGTTAAAGCATATAATAATAATTACTTACCAAGTACTTTATGTCAGATTTTCACTAAGTATGGCAGAATAAATCTTTATGAAACAATTTACTATAGTTAAATCTATCCTTTTATTTATACTTTGGTTGCTCCACTACCGCCCACCATGAAAGCTGGAACGCCCCCTAGTGGGCAGTAGGGACCAGGTTGACTACCACTGATGTACAGTTTAGCAAATGGGGCAGGTAACATAATGGTCCTTTTGACTCCTTGCCTTAGAGAGGTAGATTTATCCAATGATGCTTAACCTTCATAGTTGTCTACCTCTTCCAAGTCCCTGTACTTCATTCTGTATTAATGATTTTGTATCCTTTTCTTTTAGGAGGGCCTCTAAAGTTTTATAAACTCAGGGTCCCAAAAACCCGGCCCTACCTCCCCTTACCAAGGTGTACACAGCTTTCACTTGAAACAGGGGTAGGACGCGTGTGCTAGGGAAGGCTGTCTTCTGTGGGAATTACTTCTGTCCTCTGAAAAAGTGCTATAAAGAGTAGTGGTGGGAACTCTAGCAATGTTTCTCTTTCATATATTCTAGTAAATAAGCTCCACATAACATTTTTCATTTTTTCATATAAAATCCACTGTGCTACTCAAAATCACCTTGAGTTGCCATCTAATCATCTGTAATCTAAAAATATATTTATGAGAACCTACTTAAAACTTTTTAATTGAATTCATTGGGGATGACATTGGTTAATAAAATTATATAGTTTTAGAGGACAGAATTCTATAACACATCCTCTGTATATTGTATTGTGTGCTCACCACCCAAAGTCAAGTCTCCTTCTATCACCATTTATTCCTCTTTACACTCTTCTACCTCCTCCAACTTCCTTTCCCTCTGGTCACCACCATACTATTGTCTGTGTCTGTGCCTATGAGGTATTTGTTTTTCTTTTGCTTAATCTTTTCACCTTTTTCAACCAGCCCCATGACTCTTTCCCCTTTGACAGCTGTCCATCTGTTCTCTGTATCTATAAGTCTGTTTCTGTTTTGTTTATTAGTTTATTTTGTTCATTACCTTATATATATTAGTGAGGTCATAGGTATTTGTCTTTCTCTGACTAGCTTATTTCACTTAGCATAATCCTCTTCAGGTCCATCTGCATTGTCTCAAAAGGTAAGATTTCCTACATTTTAACAGTATTCCACTGTGTAGATGTACCACAGTTGTTTTTTTTTTATCCACTCCTCTACAGATGGACATTTGAACTGCTTCCAAATCTTGGCTATTGTAAATAAGGCTGCAATGACCATAGAGGTGAACGTGTTCTTTGAATTAGTATTTCAGGTTTCCTCAGATATATTCCCAGAAGTGGAATTTCTAGGCAGTTTTATTTTTAATTTTTGAGGTGCTGAGACCTTAATATGCAGATATGAGATGCTGTAAATATGAATCATTTTATAATGAACAGCAAGATACAGTTTTAATTTTTAGCCATCTTCTTTGAAGATGTAGCTCTAAATCTGTATCTATTCAGTGAGATTATTTTTCTATTAATTTATCTATATATATTGATTTGGTGATAGATAAATACAGTTCTCTCTCAAGCCACCAACCCTAGAGTTTAAAAGATTAGTGTTTAACACTCAAGAAAACAATCATAGCCTGGCCAGGCAGTGGTGCAGTGGATAGAGCATCGGAATGGGATGCAGAGGACCAAGGTTTGAAACCCTGAGGTCGCCAGCTTGAGCGTGGGCTCATCTGGTTTGAGCACAGCTCTTCACCTTGAGCTTTAGGTCTCTGGCTCAAGCAAGGGGTCACTCGGTCTACTGTAGCCCCCTGGTCAAGCCATATATGAGTAAACAAGCAATGAACAACTAAAGTGCCACAATAAAGAATTGATGCTTCTCATCTCTCTCCCTTCTTGTCTGTCTACCCCTATCTGTTCCTCTCTGCCTCTCTCTCTGTCTTTGTCAAAAAAAAGAAAGAAAAAAATCATGGTTTTTTTCTTTAGTTTCATAAAGATTAAAATAAAGTGTTTTCGAGCAGAATATACATGCCATTCACAACAGTTGCTATTTCCAGCCTAATTTATTTAATTTATTTTTAATTAGGAATTCTATCAGTTAATCATATCGACGGAATAATTTCTAGCCCAATTTAAAAACTTATCATTTATTCTGATAAAGCTAATAAGTAACTTTGGAAACATTATTTTATATATATATTTAATATATATATTTAATATATAATATATATTTAATATATAATATATTTAATATTATATATTTAATATTATATATTTAATATATAATATATATTATATATATTTAATCTAGTTTATTCTAAAATATTCTGAAACACATGCTAGTCAGGATGGAAAACACACTCAAGTTCATTTAAAAATATATACTTATACAAACTTTTTAAATTTTAACTCAAAGATTTTTGTAGTCTCCTGAAGTATAAGTAACATTTTTATGTAAAACGGAGGTTGATACTCCAATCTTTGTTTCTAATATCATTCTATAATTAAAGAAGAAATGGCTAATTCTAGTAGTGGGGTTGGAAGTATACAAATGAACCTGGAACATTTTGTAGGACCAGAAAGTAAAAAGTACTCAACACACACACACACACACACACACACACACACTCACACACTCACAATAGAAAGTTGAAAGAATACCACTTGTGCCAAATAGCCTCTTTTTCACAAAGCCTGTAATTTTTCAATACAACACCTGAAGTGGCAAAGAACCTATCACACACACACACACACACACACACACACACACACAGTGGGAGTAGGTCAAAGGAAAAGAGGAACCATCCAAAAGAGCTGCCAAATCCCAAAGTAGAAATAATTGGAGCAATATATAATATACAAGTAGTATTAGATTGTAATCCAAAGTATAAAATATCCATGTCTCCATATTGATATATTATAGTTGATGAAATACATACATAAGTGGATAATATGAGAGAAACCTCGCTTGCAGGAGAATTCCAAGTCATTTGTGTAGATACCTCACCCGTAGGAAGTGGACTAGAACTCCCCATCCCCAGAATGCAGCTGCAGCAGTGACTTCCTTTTCAAGAGTACAGAGTAAAAAGGGAGGGAAGAAGAGAAACTTCCCAGTGGAGAACACTGACACAAAACATATCAGCCACGCTTTCCAAGTTAAAATCCACATAGCATGTACCATTGATATGTTGCAATAAGTATGTCACTTTACCTATGTGGTATTTCACCCCAAATACCTCTTTAATATATATTATGGAAACCTTAAATTTTATTTTAAATAAAATTGTCACTTTTTTATTTCTCTTATTTGTATTTCTTTTTTTTTTTTTCTGAAGCTGGAAACAGGGAGAGACAGTCAGACAGACTCCCACATGCGCCCAACCGGTATCCACCCGGCACGCCCACCATGGGGCGACGCTCTGCCCACCAGGGGGCGATGCTCTGCCCCTCCAGGGCGTCGCCATGTTGCGACCAGAGCCACTCTAGCACCTGGGGCAGCGGCCAAGGAGCCATCCCCAGCGACCGGGCCATTTTTGCTCCAATGGAGCCTTGGCTGCGGGAGGGGAAGAGAGAGACAGAGAAGAAAGCGCGGCGGAGGGGTGGAGAAGCAAATGGGCGCTTCTCCTGTGTGCCCTGGCCGGGAATCGAACCTGGGTCCTCCGCACGCTAGGCCGACGCTCTACCGCTGAGCCAACCGGCCAGGACTGTATTTCTTTATCATTACTCAGTTTATGATTCATTTTACTGAAACATGTTTAAGTTACAAAAAGATAATCCAAATAAGCTAGCTAGAGAAACAGAAAGATTAAAGATTTGAGATTAGAATAATTGTGGGTGGAAAATAGTATCTTCTGTAAATAGATATGTTGAATGAAATAAGGCTTAAAGGGATGAAAGGTAAAGCAAAGAAGAGACAAAATGTCTGTGTGACTTACGGCACACCATTATTTGTTATTTTATATTCACTGTGTTACAATTCATGAGTAATATATGGCAGTCAAAATGACCAATAAACGTACAGAAGTACTCAATTCTATTAGATATCATGGAATTGCTAACAACAACAGCAAATATGATACCAGTGCAGTGTTTACCCTTCAAAACAGTAGAATGAAAAAGTCAGACAGAACCAACTCTTGGAAAAGTTATGAAAGAACTGAGACCCCCCCCCCTGCTGGGGGCGGTGGGAGTGGGTGATAAATTGCTATAACTTTGACAAATTACTTGCCAAATCTACTAAGGTAAAAACTATGCATACATACCGAACAACCCACCAATTCCACTCCTAGGAATATACCCATCAGATATGCAAACATGGTCTCACTAAAAAACAAGTTGTAAATTGTTCAGAGCAACAGTACTATAATAATCAAAACCTGGAAACTGCCCAAGAGAAGAATACATAAATATATTGTGGCATATTTACACAGTGGAATACTGTGCAACGATGATAGTTAACTACCACAGTACGCAAAATCTAAGTTTATTTCACAAACATGTTGCACACACACACACACAAAAGATAGATGCACAAGGTTATATACCGTATGATTTCATTTATAGAAAATACACAGACAGGTGAAACTAATCTATGTAATTAGAAGTCAGCAGAAAAGATAGACTCCATAATAATCTTTCTTTCTCAGGTAGATTGAGAAAATAAAGTTTACAAAGATAAAGTGACTGATATGGTATTTAAACATATATTTGCCCATAAGACTTGTTGATTCCAAGGATATATTTAGTGTATGAAAATTCATCTATCTACTTTTTCTTTGAATGTGTCTATGATTTCAAAATAGCAACAAAGACAAAAATTGTTGTCAAGCTACCAGACTTGAGTGATAGTCTACTGTCACCCAATCTGATTGATCACACACTCAGATTATGTTTTCCCAACTTGAGTTAGTTTTTGAGCCTCTTCCTAAAATTTCTGGTTCATCCATAAGAAAATGTGTGAAGAGAACTATTTTTTCAGGAATAAATCTATAAGAATGATGATGATGAACTCTGTATTTTTATACTTACTCTTTGCCAAACCTCTCACTCCATAACTTGTTCTCACACATCTATACCCTTAACCCATTTACAATAATCTTCTAAGAGGACATGCCCTCTAAAAGATGGTACTTTTCAGGCCTTTTAAAAAGATCTTTAATACGTATGGAAGGATTTCTGTTTTAAAGTTAGAGATCAGTTTCACGTGCCTCTAATTACAGTCTTTCAAACAATAACCCTAGAGAAACAGCATGACAAAGTAATTGACTGTAGAGGTAGCACTAACAGATGATAAGCAATGCTTAAAAACACTTGTATATTTCAGCTAAATGCTACAGAACAATTTAAATTTTATTTTCTAGATGCAACAACTAGGCACTTTATAGTAATAATGCTAACCAAACACCAAAGGAATAAACAAGCACTAAAATTAGAAAAACCAGGAAGGAATTACTTGTTATGCTTAGCAGTTAAGAGTATATCAATAGGCCCTGGCCGGTTGGCTCAGCGGTAGAGCGTCGGCCTCGTGTGTGGGGGACCCGGGTTCGATTCCCGACCAGGGCACATAGGAGAAGCGCCCATTTGCTTCTCCACCCCCCCTTCCTCTCTGTCTCTTTCTTCCCCTCCCGCAGCCAGGGCTCCATTGGAGCAAAGATGGCCCAGGCGCTGGAGATGACTCCTTGGCCTCTGCCCCAGGCGCTAGAGTGGCTCTGGTTGCGGCAGAGCGACGCCCGGGAGGGGCAGAGCATCGCCCCCTGGTGGGCAGAGCGCCCCCTCTCCCCCCCCCCCTCCGGTGGGCGTGCCGGGTGGATCCTGATCGGGCGCATGCGGGAGTCTGTCTGACTGTCCCTCCCGTTTCCAGCTTCAGAAAAATACAAAAAAAAAAAAAAAAGAGTACAGCAATAAATTTCAGGTAATTAAATATCAATGTTATTACATGCCTAGCAGGTAACAAATACTTTGCTAAGTATTTTTCATGCTTTATCTTATTTATTTATTTATTTTTTTTTTTTTTATTTTATTTTTTTTTTTTCATTTTTCTGAAGCTAGAAACAGGGAGAGACAGTCAGACAGACTCCCGCATGCGCCCGACCGGGATCCACCCGGCACGCCCACCAGGGGCGACGCTCTGCCCACCAGGGGGTGATGCTCTGCCCATCCTGGGGTCGCAGAGCCACTCTAGCGCCTGGGGCAGAGGCCACAGAGTCATCCCCAGCGCCCGGGCCATCTTTGCTCCAATGGAGCAACTTTATCTTATTTAAATCTTAAAAATGCTTTTTGATAATCAATTACCACCTTTTTGGGGGGGTTATTTTATAGATTAAGATAATCAAAATAAAATGACTGACCTTTAACTATATCTTAACATATATTTTCTCATATAAGCTGTGTTTTATAGATTAAGATAATCAAAATAAAGTGACTGACCTTTGACTGATATCTTAACATATATTTTCTCATATAAGCTGTGTCCTAATCACTAAATATATCTATTGAATTTATTTATTTCCTTCAGAAACTAATGATAAATATGAACAAAATAGAAATATTTCATATCTTTTGTAATTATATTGGGACTATTTGTTTTAGATACCTAATAAGTATGGACCTAAGACTAAATAAATAAACTCATATAGACAGGTATTTATTAGTCTAGTTTCTTGATACAAGCAATTAAATATTTATTAGCCTGGAAATATTCTTGTATTACACTGTTCTTTATAAATATACTAAAATTATGCAGATAATCATCAAAAAACTGAACATTGCATATTTCTGTGATTGTTGTGGTTGTTGTTCACTAACAATGAACAATACAAAAGAGTGTAAAGATCACTTCAGAAATCTTATTGTGAACGTTTTGATGGACTTCCTTCCAGATACATCCCAATAAATCTATTTACACAATGTTCCATATTTGTCATGGTTGCTGAATTGTCCGTTCTACTGACACATCAAAATTTACTCAACTAGCTCCCTAGAAGTGGACATTAGGTCAACTTTTCTTTTCTTATCTTTCCTTTTCTTCTTTTTTTAAAATTAATTAATTAATTAATTAATGGAGGGGAGGCTTCTAAAAACAATTCTGCAATGTAAATGTCTCTGTGAGGTTTAGGCATTCATCTCATGTCACATTTGATTATCCTTCAATACAGTACATAGAAAACAGTAGGAGCTATAGAGCTCCAAAGAAAATAAAGTAACAACTTTTCAGCCTTTCAGCTGATGGCAGACCTCCTTGGGGCATTGCTCTGGCAGCCTGTGGGTCTGTGCAGAGCTGGCCCTGACGGCCAGGTTAGTGACTCCACAGACAGCTCTCAGCAAGTGAAACCACACAGGTCCTCCTGGGTTCATCCACTATTACCTGAGCCCATTCCTGGGAGAGGGGGGGGTATAGATATAGATAAAAATAGAGAGAGAAATAGATGATATATAGATTATAGATATAGATATAGATTATAGATATAGATATAGGTGATATGATTAGATGTAAAACACCCATGGGCAATCTTCTTAAGTTTGTATATTTTAAAAACTGTCCACATGTTCATATTCTATATATAGTGGCCTAAAGTCATCTGATGTTTTATAGTCAAGTTGATTGTTGGCTGGAGAACTCATCTAACTTATGGGACAGTCTAGCGACAAAGGGGAGAGAAAGTCTTACATGTTGCTGATGAAAAGAGAGCACATTTTCCAGAATTCCTATCAAAAGATCCGCTGCTTAGTTTGCTGTGGTGATTAAATCACATAAAATTCTTAGCTCCATGTTGGACATACTAAGAGACAAGTAAATGCCAGCCATTAGTATTACATTCTCTCAATTTCTCTACATATTTATTTGACCCCCTTCCTCCAACTGAAAAGTGTGTTCTCAGGAATTTTCCAGCGTGTGCCGGTGCACGTGTCTCTGTGTGTGCGATTCTTCCCATTAAGTCCTGTAACTTCTATTGCCAAACGATACTGTGAGTTTATCCACTGTTTACCAAATTCATTCCAACGTTCCAATTCAAACGCCCACCATTTCCCATGTAAATTGTTCTAACTCCTAACCGATATTCCTACATCTGATCAAACTCCCTTTCCCACTCCTCTCTATTGAGAGGCAGAACACTGTTTTCAATGCAAGCCTGATCATGCATTTTCCTTGCTGAACACAGTTCAGTGAATTCCATTTGCTATGGGATGAAGCCTATGTCTTTACTATGGCCCCTCACTCAACATCTCCACTCCAACCACAGTGGCCTTCTGGTAATTCCTATAAAGTTCAAGGAACCTCCTCTTGACGGCCAAAAAAAATGGCTTTTACTTGTTTCTGGAAGCCTCACCTCCCAACCCCAAATCTGTCTACATAATGCCTTGAAGTTTCAAATGTAAACTTAGTAGGTCTTTGTGATTACTTCCCCTCCCTCTAGTAGGGCCACTGGTCTCTGTTCATAATTCGAAGGCACCTCTTCATAGTTGTCATCAGCTTATTCCTTCTGCATTTGTTTCCTCTGTTTTCCATGCTCCATGCCTCTCTTCCCACTGTGATCCTCCCTTGGTACAGTTCAGGGCAAACAGCAAATGTGCAAATCTACCAGAGAAATGAGTGGACCTTTAAAAAGTTCGATATTAAAAGCCCAAGCAGCTTAGATAAATATGCATTATTATTATGTCAGTTTCTTCAGAATGGTCTATGACCAAAACAATATTTACTAATTTACAAAATCTGGAATGACCTAATACTAAAACAACCTATCAATTACACTAACGCATACACTATTAGCACATTACAAGATAGAAGGAAGATTCAAAACCCTTCCTTTGGTTTTTGCATCTATTGGGCTATTCCTGTATGTTATATGGTCATTTCAACAAAGCTGGAATGTGATGTTTTTTTTTTTACATTTTTCTGAAGTTGGAAACGAGGAGGCAGTCAGACAGACTCCCACATGCGCCTGACCGGGATCCATCTGGCATGCCCACCCGGGGGCGTTGCTCTGTTGCAGCCAGGGCCATTCTAGCGCCTGAGGCAGAGGCCATGGAGCCATCCTCAGTGCCCAGGCCAACTTTGCTTCAATGGAGCCTTGGCTGTGGGAGTGGAAGAGAGAGGCAGAGAGGAAGGAGAGGGGGAGGGGTGGAGAAGCAGATGGGCGCTTCTCCTGTGTGCCCTGGCTGGGAATCGAACCCAGGACTCCTGCACACCAGGCCAATGCTCTACCACTGAGCCAACCGGCCAGGGCCTTGGAATGTGATATTTATTAAAGTCTCTCTAACACACAAAATACCTTCCCTATTTGTCTGATGATGAAGGCAAATCAAATCAAGCATGTGTGTGTGTGTGTGTGTGTGTGTGTGTATTAAAGTTGTGTTAGATTGCTAAGGCTGCCATAACAAAATGCCACATCATAGACTGAGTAGCATAAACAATGAAAATATTTCTTGCCATACTTGAAGCTAGAAATCCAAGATAAAGTGTTCACAAGCTGAGTTTCTCCTGAGGCCTTTCTTCTGGCCTGTGGACACCTGCCTTCTCACTGTGGCCTCACAGTGAGGCTTTTCCTCTCTGTCTCTTCCTCTTCTTATAAGGAGACAGGCTGTATTAGATCAGGGACACACCCTTATTCATTTAACCTTAATTACCTCTTTAAATGTCCTATCTCCAAAGATCATCGTATTATAGTTATGGCTTCAACATATGAATTTGAGAAGTGCCCAATTTAGTCCATAACAGAAGTCCAAATTCTCTTAGCTCACAGATTACAAATAGAAAATAAATCACAAAGAGTACTGCTAGTCACAACAAGTGTATACTGTTGACTCTCGTAGTGTTTACAAGGCCCAGTAGAATTTATTTCTTTATTCATGTCCGTGCAATGAGCATGACAAACTTCCTTCATTATTATTGTACCTGAGTTTCTGCTAACTTTTTTAAAGAAACCCAGCAGATCAATGTTGTAAATAATTATCACTGTTCTTGTATGCAGACTAAGCCCGAGGGACACACAAACTATGTGTGTCATTTTTTTTTTTATTCTTCCTGTCACCCCTTTTTGACCCTTGGAGCTATGCCATCCTCGTGGGTATATAATGTGAGAGCTGACAGAGTAACAAATGTTAGAAGTAAGTTTTACATTGTGGTTGCCATTCATCTCCTGTAAAACACTGACATTTCTAGTTAAAATTAAAGGCACATTTCTATGTAAAAATTTCACAGTGATTTCACATCTTTAAAAATTAAACATTTCTTTATTAACCGCTGTTTTCAAGTCTCCTGATAACTAGACTATACATCACATCAAAATTTAACGGTTATTTATTTACTTAATGCAATATTACTGTTTAGAATAACAGATTTTTATCCCCACACTCATATTTTATATTCCTCCAGTGTTTTCCCTGTTGAATTTCCAATCCTCACTCCTAGACATCGTAACCTTAATCATGTTCATTTCTGTTCTGTGCTCTGAATACAAATAGCTCATTTTGCAACACGAGCATATAAATAATCTTATCTTTTCCTTCCTTTTTCTAACCAAGTCTCTTATTTTTCAAACCCACCTTCCACCAATAACCCCAGTTCAGATGCCTCTTCTATGTGGTTGAGTAGTTATGAACGTACATTTTGTGTTTTATCTTCCATTCCAATACCACTTTCACGCCCTTGAAGAAAGAAGGATCCCTTAACTTAATAATTATTATTTCACTATTTTAATTATACAGTCACCCTAGATCTAGTTCTAGATCCCTTGAAGTGCCATTTTATGTTTTTGCCTTTATAGAAGAAAGTCTACTCATCCATTCCTATAGGTATAGGAACCCAACTGTCTATTTAAACACCAGTAAGACTGTTTTATTGCCTGTTCCTATTCCTCGGGCACAATTATTTTACTGCTTTCAGGAACCAGAATGTTTCACTTCCTTTAGTTCTGCCACAGAAAAATTTCTTAGAAGTTTAGAATGTTCTCACTCCTTCCTACCACTGGATTAGCAAGAGTTGAGAAAAGGAAGAGGAGAGAGCTGCAGAGACAACACAGTTTCTAGAGCTATGCTCTCAGTGTGGGGATGTCGTTGTGCCATTTCAGACTTCAGACAATATATGGATACCCTGGGAGCCCTCACATTCCAGTTCTAGGCTGCCCACCCATGTGATACATGAAGACACTCTTAAAATTAGGAAACAAAAAACAAAATGAGATCTCACATATCTATATGCTGAAGAGGCATTGTTAAAGAACACACATATTAAACATCATTACATTTATTAATTTTGAAATAATATATTCCATGAGAGAATAACATTTACATATTTTTCACATTTTGTAAATGTGTGGGAAGAATATATTGTGTATTTGGTCAACGGATTATATTTTCTATGTATCAGGAGTCTAATGACCTCACAATAGTGATTTAACCCCTCTCCTCACTCATACCTTCAGATTCAAGAGACCATAACTCAGAAACTAGTGGGAGATATAAGAGAACTAAATTATATGCTCTTCTTGGGCTGTGTAATTTTGGGCCAATTACTTAGCCTTTTAGAACCCTGAGCTTGAGTGTGTGTGTGTGTGTGTGTGTGTGTGTGTCAGAGACAGAGAGAGTCAGAGAGAGGGACAATTAGGGACAGACAGGAAGGGAGAGAGATGAGAAATATCAATTCTTCATTGAGGCTCCTTAGTTTTTCATTGGTTGCTTTCTCATACGTACCTTGACCAGGGGACTACAGCAGACCAAGTGACCTCTTGTTCGAGCCAGCGATGAACTGTCAGACAGGATATACATGCAAAATATAGTTATCCAAAGGATGAGAGGGAAAAGCCTGCATGAGAATTGCGTGTGATTTAGTCATGAGGGCTTCATATCTCTGGCAATGACTTTGGAGAAACAACAGCATAGAAGTATTTAGCGAATGGCATCATATAAATTTGGGTTTTCCTCTCCACTGACCCAAACTCTCTTTCTGCTGGGATAGTGTAAAGCCAGTAACTGCCGCCATCGTCACAGCCTCCTGGCTCTTGCAGGTTCGCATTGGATCCAGACAGACAGTAATGAAATTGCAGAACCAAAATCTGATGGTCCATTTTTCTTTATTTAGACTGGCACTCAGCAAGCAATAAATACACACAGCGGGAAACACTTCCCTTTCCATTCCGGGCTCCCAAAGCCACTGACTCATCCGAGTTTTCCTAGAATCAAAGGCTCTCACCTCTTTGCCTCCATTTTAGTTACCTCCTCTCCTGCACATGGCCTCTCTCTCTCTCTCCCCTGGATCAATGTGGTCTCTCCAAAATGACCTCCTAGCTCCTTCTTTTAAAATCCCTCCCCCAACACACATTAGTATAACCAAGCCCCTTCCCAAGCAAGAAGGGCAAATAGCTATATCACGTCAGAGCATCACCACGTAAGAACAGTGGCCCTCTGTAACAGAGTGAGCATAAAACAACTTATCTGCCCAACAGAGAGTAAACCTCTCTCAGCTTATCACAGTCTTTTCTACCCATATTTAATAATGCATCTTCTACAGGGAAGGAAAAATATCTCTTTCCTTTACCTTTCTCACAGGCCTTGCCCAGGACCCCTGTAACAAATGACAGATGCATACAAATTTATTTAAAATGTCAGTTGTGTGTGTGGCATGGGAGCATTCTTATGGAGACAAAGACCCAGTGTTTTTGTCCTGGGTGTGATGAAGAATAAAAAGTTGTGGACAGATATGATAGGACAAAGGGTATGAGGTAAGTGTAGTAAACGGGGTGGGGGGGGGACTTAGAAAGTTCCTCTCTCTGTCCCTTACACTTTAGAGATAAGGACACTTCTTTCTTCCATGTATAAAGAGGGGGCTGCTCACATGGAGGTTTTAAACCTGGTCCAGGGCTCGATTGAAATGTTTAATACACCAAGTACCTTATTGTGAAATCGTATGTCAGTAATTCTCCATCAGGTCCGAGAATTACTGACCCTGATTTTCTGCTGAAAATCATTTTACCTACAAGAGAGCACACCACAGTTCTCAACAGTATGTTTTGTTTGGAACGTCATTGGAGGAATAAGTAATAGATTTTAAAACATTTTAGTTTCCTTTCCTGCTCTAGTTAGAGAAACGGACGAAAAGGCCGTTTTCCAATTTACAAGATTATGTTATGCATTGGAATACTTCTATTAATCAATATATTGATAGAAACCTCAGTGTTAAAAATAATGTATGTCTACAACTTTCTAAGCTCTTTCAAATATACCATGTGAAATGGGAAATTTAGTTTACTTAGTATCCCAGTTCTAAGCATGTTCACTCAAATATAAAATATTAACACTGTTAGTGTTAGCAAAATTGGATTATACATTAATGGATATGATTTGTGAATGTATCATAGCTATAAGGTTTATACTTCAGTAAATATTGAGCCAATTTAACGAAATAACCAACAAAAGTGTCATTCAGCACCAATGTGATCAAGGGTGTATCATGCATGGTGTGACATGATTTGTCACCTGGGCTCCTGTCTACTAACAAACAGAGTGCAACCAAGCTGACTGACTCATTTATTAAGAACACTATGAAACCATCCACTGGTAACGGTTTTTAGTCGTCGCTGATCTACACCAGATTTGAACTGCTGACCTGAAGGTGTAAGATCCCATATCCGGCTTCTCATTACTTGTGGTAAGATGGTTTGGTTGCAGAGTCTTGCTAAAGAAATGATTTAGAAATGGAACACATATTGCTCTTGTGTCTTCAAAGGACTTTCTTAATATACTGTTTCAAAATTGTGTCTGTTTCACTAATTTGCTTCAGTGATTTGCTGCTATTATTAATATTCAGAATTCTGCACATGAGGTATGTTTTATGCACGAAAGAGATTAGGAGATTGAATCAACCAATCCTGCTGTGAGATATAATCAGTATTTCTTTATGATTTAAATTTTCCTAAAGAATGAGAGAAGAGAGCAATTTACAAAAATAGCATTTCTACTTTTCGGTCTTATTTACAATTTATTTAAAAGATCCCACCTCTCCCCTGAATTCAGCAAACTAGAAAGTAACGGAACAAAAGAACAGTATCTTGCCTATCTTATAATTGACACTGACAATCTAAACATTTCATGCCTCACAAAAAGTATCAGAAACAAAGGATATGAGTGGATAGATGTAATATACATGTATATCATTTGCCCACCAGTCTGTGTCTCCCTCACAGCAGACGCTCACACCTCGGAAGGGAAGTATACATTACCCTGAAACAGTGATTAATTAGATGTAACTTTCAAAGAAAGTTGAACAGCTGAATACCTTTGAGTAAAAGCTTTCATAAATTCACTATTAACATCATCATGCTAGATTGTAAAATTCTTTTCCCATATGTATGGATCTTTTCTCACACTTTGTAAATTATTTCCTGACCTTTCTGTATAGGTATGATTTTATTTTTCTTCCTACTGGCATGACTTTCTGAGAAATCCTGCAGACACAAATTTCTATTACACAAGTTTTTGCACTGTGAGTGATTTTTTCCCAAATATTAAGCTATAATCAACAGTTCAAATGTTATAGAAATGTTTACCTGAAACCTATGTACTCTTATTGATCAATGTCACCTCTTTAAACTTAATTCTCTAAATAATTTTTTTTGAGTTCATTTTCTAATATTTCATTGTTGGCATATAGAAAGGCTATGGACTTTTGTATGTTAATTTTGTATCCTGCGACCTTACTGTATTGGTTTATTGTTTCTAATAATCTTTTTGTGGAGTCCTTCGGGTTTTCGATGTATAGGATCATATCATCAGCAAAAAGTGATACCTTTACTTCTTCTTTTCCGATATGGATGCCTTTTATTTCTTTGTCTTGTCTGATTGCTCTGGCCAGAACTTCTAGCACCACGTTAAATAAGAGTGGAGAGAGTGGACAACCCTGTCTTGTTCCTCATTTAAGGTAGAAAGTTCTCAGTTTTATGCTGTTTAATATGATGTTGGCTGATGGTTTATCATATATGGCCTTTATCATGTTGAGATATTTTCCTTCTATACCCATTTTGTTGAGAGTCTTAAACATAAAATTGTGTTGTATTTTATCAAAAGCCTTTTCTGCATCTATTGATAAGATCATGTGGTTTTTGTTCTTTGTTTTGTTGATATGGTGTATTACGTTAACCGTTTTGCGTATGTTGAACCATCCTTGAGATTCTGGGATGAATCCCACTTGATCATGATGTATTATTTTTTTAATATGTTGTTGTATTCGGTTTGCCAGTATTTTGTTTAATATTTTAGCATCTGTATTCATTAGAGATATTGGTCTGTAGTTTTCTTTCTTTGTGCCATCCTTGCCAGGTTTTGGTATGAGGGTTATGTTGGCCTCATAAAAAAAATAATCCCCTTCATGATTGCAACAAAAAAAATAAAATACTAGGAATAAACATAACAAAGAATGTAAAGGACCTATATAACGAAAACTATAAGGCATTATTAAGAGAAATAGAAAAAGACACAATGAGATGGAAAAATATTCCTTGTTCTTGGATAGGAAGAATAAATATAATTAAAATGGCCATATTACCCAAAGCAATATATAAATTTAATGCAATTCCCATCAAAATTCCTATGAGATTTTTTAAAGAAATGGAACAAAAAATCATCAGATTTATATGGAACTATAAAAAACCCCGAATAGCCAAAACAATCCTAAGGAAAAAGAATGAAGCTGGGGGCATTACAATACCTGACTTTAAACTATATTATAGAGCCACGAAAATCAAAACAGCATGGTATTGGCAGAAAAATAGACACTCAGACCAATGGAACAGAATAGAAAGCCCAGAAATAAAACCACATATATATGGTCAAATAATCTTTGATAAAGGGGCCAACAACACACAATGGAGAAAAGAAAGCCTCTTCAACAAATGGTGTTGGGAAAACTGGAAAGCCACATGCAAAAGAATGAAACTCGACTACAGCCTGTCCCCGTGTACTAAAATTAATTCAAAATGGATCAAAGACCTAAATATAAGACCTGAAACAATAAAGTACATAGAAGAAGACATAGGTACTAAAATCATGGACCTGGGTTTTAAAGAACATTTTATGAACTTGACTCCAATGGCAAGAGAAGTGAAGGCAAAGATAAATGAATGGGACTACATCAGAATAAAAAGTTTTTGCTCAGCAAGAGAAACTGATATCAAAATAAACAGACAGCCAACTCAATGGGAAATGATATTTTCAAACTACAGCTCAGATAAGGGCCTAATATCCAAAATTTACAAAGAACTCATAAAACTCAACAACAAACAAACAAACAATCCAATAAAAAAATGGGAAGAGGACATGAACAGACACTTCTCCCAGGAAGAGATACAAATGGCCAACAGATATATGAAAAGATGCTCAGCTTCATTAGTTATTAGAGAAATGCAAATCAAAACTACAATGAGATACCACCTCACCCCTGTTAGATTAGCTATTATCAACAAGATGGGTAATAGCAAATGTTGGAGAGGCTGCGGAGAAAAGGGAACTCTCATCCACTGTTGGTGGGACTGTAAAGTAGTACAACCATTATGGAGGAAAGTATGGTGGTTCCTCAAAAAACTGCAAATAGAACTACCTTATGACCCAGCAATCCCTCTACTGGGTATATACCCCAAAACCTCAGAAACATTGATACTTAAAGACACATGTAGCCCCATGTTCATTGCAGCACTGTTCACAGTGGCCAAGACATGGAAACAGCCAAAAAGCCCTTCAATAGAAGACTGGATAAAGAAGATGTGGCATATATACACTATGGAATACTACTCAGCCATAAGAAATGATGACATCAGATCATTTACAGCAAAATGGTGGGATCTTGATAACATTATACAGAGTGAAATAAGTAAATCAGAAAAAAACAAGAACTACATGATTCCATACATTGGTGGAACATAAAAACGAGACTAAGAGACATGGACAAGAGTGTGGTGGTTACCAGGGGTGGGGGGAGGGAGGACATGGGAGGGAGGGAGGGAGAGAGTTAGGGGGAGGGGGAGGGGCACAGAGAACTAGATGGAGGGTGACGGAGGACAATCTGACTTTGGGCGAGGGGTATGCAACATAATTTAATGACAAAATAACCTAGACATGTTTTCTTTGAATATATGTACCCTGATTTATTAATGTCATCCCATTACCATTAATAAAAATTTATAAAAAAAAATTCTCTAAATAAAAATTTTTAAAGTAAATATATAGTGTATTTCTTATAAAATTGTATCCTGCGTGGTTTAGTGGTATAAAAAAGATACCACGTTTGAGCAGACATCTCTTTGAAACTGGAAGGGGGTCTAAATACATGGTCCATGGCTAACCTTATTTATTTTGTCCAATTTTAGAGCACACATGCTCCGGAAGCTTCTTACTATCTATTTTCCCAAAACAACATTTCAGTTCCAACCAGTCTCCTGCCTACATAGTGTGAACCCTAAGTAATGGTCTCTTCTCCACCCTGTGACCTTTTAAATCATGGAATATGACAAGTCACATAACCTGTATTTCCGGGTCCCTCATAAAAATCCAGTTCATCTGCTGCCGTTATTTTCTATTTAAAAAATAAAAATTAAAAAAAAAAGGAGCCATTAGCTCTGGTAGCTTCTTTTTGTCAACATTCCGAAGGGGAGAATGTGTATGTTGGAGAACGTGGGCAGGGCCTGGGACCCAGGTTTTGCTGAAGGCAGGATAACAGCTCACTCAGTTGCTTTCTTGTCCTGCACATGTGACTGTGGCTGAGTCCAATTTAAAGACATTATTTTCTGTCTGGTCGCATAGCTAAAAAGTCTATATGGTTTATAACTTTATGAGTATACTGACTTTTTTATGTTTTTTTTTATTCAACTATCTCTAAAATAGATTTATCTGATTAAAAGAAAAATTTTGCCGACAAATGATTGTTGAACAAACCATTACTCAAATATAAACAATCATGGGTTGTGCAATGGGCTAAGTGCCTTAACAGGTAAGGCTCAGTTTATCTACCAAGTAATTCTGTCAAGTGAGTAATATTTTATGATATTATGTTACATTTTATAGATGCTGAAACTAGGGTTTAGATTAGTTAATAATTATCTCATGGTTAAGGAGAAAATAAAATACAGGATTTAAAACCGAGCTTATCTCTTCTACAGCCTAAAATTTTGAATCCTACCTTATTTCTCCTGACACTTATAGAGTAAAAAACTTGAGGAAAGCAGAATATGTTGCCCCAAAATTAATATTAATTATTTTAAGCAGGTTATTTTTTAAGTAACAAAAAGACTAAGCAAGAAAGACACCTGCCTAAAGGAATTTCGATAAGAAAACCTGCTCAAAGGAAGGGCCAGGCTCATCTCACTGTGACCTTATTCACCCTAGCATGTATAAATTAAGTGTAGCATACAGGGAAGATCTGACCCAAAATGTATTTGTTAGATTCCCCTGTTTCTCATTGTTCTAGAAAAAAAATTGTTTACCACTTATTTGCTCATCTACTTTGTAAATTCCCTATTTTTTTTTTTGAAGTCCTAGACCCCTGCCTCTCTCTCTTTAGCCGAGAATGGCATATAAGCCTCACCTGCCCAGTATGTCTTCTGGTCTCATATGCTCATGGAACCCTCGCCTGGATGTATATAACAATACATTTTCTTCTGTTAATCGGTCTTACATTCTAATTTTATTATTATAGTCCAGTCAGAGAAACTTAGAAAGGTAGAAGAAAAGTTATTTTTCTATTCCCTACAGAACTCATACAACCTGTTAAGGTACGCTATGATCTAATAGTCCTTCAAGCACTAGCTCAAATTAAGAAGCCATTTGGACATCATCTGCTTCTCCCCAGTCATACGCTTAATTTCTGTGAATGTTTCGTACTCATCATTGTGGTATGAATTAGTCTCTGACTCAAACAATTTATGAGAAGAAAGCTGTAATGCTTTTTAAAATGAAATGTATTGCGATGACATTGCGGTGAATAACATGATACAACTTTCAGGTGTACAGCTTTATAACCTATCACCTGTGCATGCCATCGAGGGCTCAACACCCCAGATCTAGGCTCCTTCTGTCAGGATGTATTTGACCCCTTTTACCCTCTTCATCCTCCCTCCGCCATGCTTCCTTTGTGGTAACACCATATTGTTGTCTTTGTCCGTGAGTTTGTTTGTTTATTGCTTTTTGTTTTATATTTATGTTTATGAGGAAATGGTCTCTGCTTCAAAGTTTTCAAGAAAACATCGAAAGCAAGCTGAACATAGGTATTACCAGTCTAACATCCATGTGCCCAGTGCTTCAAAGGGCCAAAACTCAAAATGTCAGAGTGTGGAGTAAAGAAAGGTTTATTGATTTGAGAGGGAGCCAACTTGAGAAGATGGGAGTCCTCAAATCTATCTTAAGGAAGTACAGAGTTCAGGCTTCTTTTATGTCAAGGGAAGGGGAAGTGGGAGGGGCAAGAGGAAATTGATATCCACCACAGACAGCTGGCTGCCACCAGGGGGCAGAGGAAGGTTGCCACTAGTTGCTGTGAGTCAGGTAACGCAGTTCCTACGTATTTTTGAATAAACAGTATATACTTCCCTATTCCTCAAACTGCAAGTAGAATTTCTGTAATGATTAGCATGCCTATATACATGACTATGTAGAAATCCATGGGAACAAAGCTGGCTTGAACAAGACAGAGTCAGAGAGACAGGACATTTTACTCTGTTAAAATAGGCAACTAACAGAACCGCAAGTTTAAGCTGATATAAGGGGAAATGAGGCTTCGGTGGCCATTAATGAGGAGGAAAAACAAATTGGGTGCTTGTGTCAAAATGTAACATGTGGTTGTTAGAAAGAACAGGAGCAGCCCTGGCCGGTTGGCTCAGTGGTAGAGCGTCGGCCTGGCGTGCAGGAGTCCCGGGTTCGATTCCCAGCCAACGCACACAAGAGAAGTGCCTATCTGCTTCTCCACCCCTCTCCCTCTCTTTCCTCTCTGTCTCTCTCTTCCCCTCCCACAGCCGAGGCTCCATTGGAGCAAAGTTGGCCCAGGTGCTGAGGATGGCTCCACGGCCTCTGCCTCAGGCGCTAGAGTGGCTCTGGCTGCAGCAGAGCGATGCCCCAGATGGGCAGAGCATTGCCCCCTGGTGGGCATGCCAGGTGGATCCTGGTCAGGCGCATGTGGGTGTCTGTCTGACTGTCCCCCCCTTTTCCAACTTCAGAAAAATACAAAAAAAAGAAAGAAAGAAAGAAAGAAAGAAAGAAAGAAGAAGCAATGTCATCATAATTCCCCACTACAAGCTATGCTATGTGACAATAGTTACAACTCAGTCATACTGAAAATTGTAGTTAAGACATTTGACATTGTTGCTACTATACGTCTGACCCCATCGGCAAATGACTACTTTGTTTTTTCCAGAAGAAGAACCCTTACTCTCATCTAGAACTCTGAAGGTCAGGCTGGGCTTCCGAAGTGGAGGTGAAGCAGAACAAACCTCATTATCTGCTTTGAGGAAAGGACAGTGATGGCCAACCAGAATTAGGCAGAATGATACAATCCACTAGGACTTGATCAACGATCTCTATAACCTGCATCTAAGAATTGTTTTCGAGGTAAATAAGGTACACTCTTGGGGGAGGGGGAGAGAAAATAATAAAAATGTCACCAATTTTCTTGGCCACCAAGAGTAATCAGAGATAAATCAACAAAAATTGCCAGACGCCAAATGAAAATGTTTAAGTGATACACTGAACTTCCATGTACTCTTTCAGAAATTGCAACTCATCTTTCAGCTTTATCTCCATTCTACCTGGTGTCTGTGAGAGAGTAAATAATGAGAGGGTGAATGTAAGGATTTGGGTAACTTTCTTTGCAATATTGAAATCTGTGAAATAAAGCAAAACAGCATCCGTATGTATTTATCATACAAGAAATTATCTCTCTTTTCCCATTTCTTACGCCTCTCCCTGTCATAAAAATATTGTTTTCAAGCTTGTTATATTTTCATAAACGTCTAAATTAAGGACAGAGAAGAGCATTAAGCTTGAATTTCCTTGCTTTTAGCTGGGAGGTGATCCAAACCCAGCGATGCTATTTAAACACCTCTCCGTTGGTATTCAAAACTGCAGCACGCTGTTTCCAGGCAATGTAATGCTGAAAAACAAGACTGTAATGATAAAATAGAGGAATAAAGACAAGCTACTCTTGTCAGTGTCAGTAGGTAAATAGCACTAATCTGTCTTCATTATTGCTTTGCCTGCTGTAATACCAGGTGGGAGGATGCGGAATGTGTTTAACCATTATCCAACAGCTAAGTACCATGCAGAAACTTAAAGGCAGAATTATCTTTGATCAACAAATTGTGGCAATCATTTCCGTCTGAAATTGCCTGCAGAGGGTTTTTTGACATCTTTCTGTTCAAACGTGAAGACATCTCACTTTCTCGTATTGCCGCTATTTCCCTACCTAGGTTGTCAAGGTTGTTCTATTTGAATACATCGCTCCAGCTTTTTCTCAGTCAAGAAAGAAAACTTCCAAAACAATAATACATCATAATGGGTAGATTTTTTTTTTCTTTTAGCCATCCTCTAAAGAGATAAAACTCATCTAAAATATAAGTAGGATAAATCGGAAGATTAAAAATGTAACCTGCAGTCAGAATGAAATCTATCATTTTGCTATTAAATCCTCTTTTGAAGTTTTGTTACTGACCTGTATGTTTTTGATTTTTCTTGAAGATGTTAATTTTCCTTTACTTTCAAAATCTCATACACAAGCAAATTTGCCAAACTTAACTAAAATTGAATGCATTGCAGAACTATTAAATGAATGGCACTTGTCTTGGGGTTTTCTTCTTTTGCTGTCTCTTCTCCCTGTATCCAGGAGTTTCTCTTTAAATAACTCATCATATCCAAAACTGATCAATGTCTATTTCATCACCCCAAACCCCACCCTTCACCTCTACCACCACCTACTACTCATCCTGTGTTGCCTATGTTAGAAAGTGAATGCATCAGTTACTGTGTTATTAAAATGAAGAATAGCCCTGGCTGGTTGGCTCAGCGGTAGAGCGTCGGCCTGGCATGCGGGGAACCCGGGTTCGATTCCCGGCCAGGGCACATAGGAGAAGCGCCCATTTGCTTCTCCACCCCCCCCTCCTTCCTCTCTGTCTCTCTCTTCCCCTCTCGCAGCCAAGGCTCCATTGGAGCAAAGATGGCCCGGGCGCTGGGGATGGCTCCTTGGCCTCTGCCCCAGGCGCTAGAGTGGCTCTGGTCGCGGCAGAGCGACTCCCCAGAGGGGCAGAGCATCGCCCCCTGGTGGGCAGAGCTTCGCCGCCCCTGGTGGGCGTGCCGGGTGGATCCCGGTCGGACGCATGCGGGAGTCTGTCTGACTGTCTCTCCCCGTTTCCAGCTTCAGAAAAATACAAAAAAAAAAAAAAATGAAGAATAGAGTCAATTTTAATTTCATATCCAATCAGTCTTCAAATGTTATTGATTCTACCTTCTAAATATTTTTAATTTGCCCATTTCACTGTATTATCATATACACTTTTCTAATTAAGGTCCCCAGTATCTCATGAGAGAGAGAGAGAGAGAGAGAGAGAGAGAGAGAGAGAGAGAGAGAGGAGGGGAAAAGAGATGAAAATCATCAACTGTAGTTGTTCATTGATTGCTTCTCATACGTGCCTTGACTGAGAGGCTCCAGTCGAGCCACTGACCCCTTGCTCAAGCCAGTGACTTTGGACTCAAGCCACCAACCTTGGGATTCAACCCAGCAAACTTTGGGCTCAAGCCAGTGACCGTGAAATTATGTCGAGGATACTAGGCTTACGCTGGCAACCCCGGGGTTTCAAACCTGGATCCTTAGCATCCCAGGTCAACGCTCTCTCCACTGCACCATCACCAGTCAGGCCAATCTGTTTTCTACCAAGTAACCAATGACCTGGTTGAATAAAATCTGATCATCTCACTCTTCTGTTTAAAGTCTTTAATGGAGTCTCACATGTTCAGAATTAGAGCCACATTTTCATGTTGCTTAAAAGACCCGTTGTGATCTGGATACTCCTTACATTTTCATTTCCTTTTCTTAACTCTCAGTTCTTCTTTCAGTTATTTCTAAATCTATTCATAACTAATAGATTAGTAGTTAACAAAATTAAAAATACACGCAATAAATCTGGCCACTTGTGAGCTCACTTTTTTAATATTTTCAAAAATTTATAAAATTAGGATGAGCATAAAATTTCTGTTTCAAAACAGGAAGCACTTTTGAAGTGAAAAGGAGCAATAGTAAAAGTTATGCTTGGACAGCAGACACATAGATGCCAAGACCGTTTCAGACAAGCAGAGTGTGTAATCACTCAATTTATTACCAATTGAAATTACCCATCTTCACCTTAACTAATTGTTCATACATGACCACTAACAAATTATGAAATATGATTACGTTCTCACTCCAAGCTGATCACTTTAGCTAATTGGCCCAGATATAACCCTATGCATTTTGATTCATTTCCTGTGACTCAACCACATGTATGAACAAATGGTTTTGAGCTTACCCACTCTCATTTCTTAGAAAAAGGTTAAGTAGGAAATAGAAGTTAAGAAAATAAAACTTTCACTTTATTCTACTTATACCAATTTAAAAATATACAAGGCAGAAAGTGGGAGAAAAAAGGAAGGAAGAAAAAAAGGACAAACAGAAAAGACAAATATATCAGCCAAATTCTTTTTTTTTTTTTTCCTTTTCTTTTTTAAAGTGAGAGGAAAGGAGATAGATATACTTCTGCAAGCTTCCCGACTGGGATCCACCTGCCAACCCAAGTCTGGGGCCAATGCTTTGCCCAATTGGGATCATCCTCACAACCAAGCTATTTTTAGCACCTGAGGCAGAGGTTCAACAATGCCTGGAATGATGTGCTCAAGTGCCTGGAGTGATACGCTCAAACCAAATGGCTGTGGGAAGGGAAGAGAGATAAAGAGAAATAACGGGCAGTGGTGGAGAAGCAGATGGTCACTTCTTCTGTGTTCCCTGACTGTGAATTGAACCTGGAACATTCTCATATCAGGCTAAAATTCTACAACTGAGTCAACTGGCCAGGGCCTCAGCCAAATTCTTAAACAGGGAAAAGGGATGACAACAAATTATATCATTAATACCTGTGAATACTTGAGTCAGCAATATGCTTTTATAAACATACTCAGATTTGATGAGGCTCAGAGTTAGTAAGAAACACTAATCAACTTTAAAGTGACACCTAAATATCAACAAGATGCCAGTACATCATCCAGAATTCTGGTAATAATGAATTTAACAGTTATGTTTTCAACCGATTGTATGAGACCCAAGAGTCTATCACATCTATTCATTTTTGATTTTCCTAAATCACAGATTTTATTTATAATCAGAACATGGGAAAAAAATATTTATCTAACAATTAATCGCCGTTGACTATGGTCACTATACTCATACTTTAAAATTGGTTCTACTGTTTTTCACTCACATTATCATGTATTTTATGGGAAGATTATATGACATAATAGTATGCAATAATTCAGTGGATTTGTGTTATTTATAACAAAAAAATTCCTTTTCAGGGCCAAACATGTGCATAAGCAACTTCCTTCTAATAGACAAGCACAATCAAATCCAAAAGTATAAGTCACAAGACTAATAGAGAAACTAAAATTTAGAAAGGAAAAGTTGGATGTTCTCACATGGTAGCATGATGCTATGTGAATTTCTTCTCCACTCTAGGAATTCTATCTGAAGAACTTCAGCCTCTTGAATCAGAGTATTGTTTTCCCACACAGTGTTGGATAAATGTTGAGAATTTATACATTGCAGAGTTCTTTTTCTCTTTGAGTGCCATGAGCACCATTATGTCAAGTCAGGAAAAGGTATGACATGATTGAATAGCCTGCAATGTTCTTTTGCGTCAATTATATTTCAGACACGTCTACTTGAGGCTATATCCTGTCACCTTGATCAGCCATAGGCATATCCCAACTTCTTACCATCAAACCATTGGTAAGTTATTTCTTAAGGCAGGGGATGCTCTTGTGCTTCTTATTACTTACTAGAAGTTGCTTGATTTTTCTGTTTTGCTTATTTGTTTTAATCCTAAGAGTGAGACGCTTTCCTATATTTTAAGATTTATTTTAATATTTGTATGGTCAAATATAGTTTTAAAGAATATTTACTTCACTATTTAGACTTACTCTGCCTTTGAATAATTTAAGCCCCTCACAGAAAATCAATTTTACTAATCCACTAGCCATGATATATAATGTTAATCCTGAAAAAAAAAAATACCAAAATTCATGTAAGATGAATAACAAGAGGCAAGGAAAATGGCATTACAATAATAGATATCTTGCTTATAAAACTTAAAAATCTACACAGCTTTATTTTATAAAAAAAAAACAACTTTGTGTCTGTTTTTTTGGTGGGGGCTTCAGTTATGAGAATAGGAATTGGCGTCATTATATACTTTAGTTATTTTAGTTATCTATTTTGTAACTAAACCGACTCAAAATTTAGTGGCTTAAAACCTTACTTTTATTTTTTTTCTCTTCATGATTCTGTGTTTGGCTGGGCTCAGCTATATGGCTCTCTCCATATGTTATTAAGCTGAACAGCTGGGGTGGGATGTCTTAGAAGGCTTTATCCCCAATATTGACAACTGATGTTGCCTGTGAGCTGGGCACTTGGTTGGGCTCCATGTGGCCTTTCTCCCTCCAGTAGTCTAGATATATATCCTCACAGCATAGTAATTGGGTCCCAGCAGAATGAAAGCAAAAACTAACCAGTCTCTTGAAGCCTAGATTTAGACCTAGTACATTATCACTTTCACCATGTTGTGTTGGTCAAAGCAAGTCACAGGACCAGTCCAGACTCCATGGGAATGAAAACAGTCCTAGTCATTTAGTGAGAAAAGAAGTGCATGTATATAGGAATGGATGCCATTGTTTTTTATAATTTTATTTTTTTAATGGGGCGACATCAGTAAATCAGGATACATATATTCAAAGATAACATGTCCAGGTTATCTTGTCGTTCAATTATGTTGCATCCCCATCACCCAAAGTCAGATGCCATTTTTGACAGCAGTTTTTAGAGATAATCTACTACTAAGAAGGCAATTTATAACACCAAGTTGTCACTGACAGGTCAAAGGTTATGCAACTATGTATACTGAAATCCTACTAGATGCAAAATCACATGGAATACTTAACAAATTTTCCTCCTACTAATCTTGATATAAACTGTCTGATAAAAGTTACTACAAATTGTCTTCTCTTAAGCTGGAAGTCAGTCTTCAAGTCACCAAGTCAGTTTGGTGTATTAGGCACTTTCCCAACTTCTCATTTGATTAAAAAAAAGAAAAACAGTCTGTTCTTGGAAAAAAAAAAAGAGATTTTGCTAAGATGTAAAAGTGAGAAAAGTTATAACCTGTCCATTTTGGTGAGCTTTAATTAAGAAAACCAGGTATAATGGAACTTTACCCAAACTTAGTAATATGGTAAAATATCATTGAATTCGATCTATATGGTTATTTTTCTCTTAACCCAAAATTATATACAGCAAATAATCATTAACTAGGAATCATGGTAATTTGATATTAATAACTTCTATTTTATACAAAACTCTACTCAAACAAGTGTTAGTTCTATTAATGGAAACATTTGATATCTCAAAAATATGCTAGTCTTACAGATAAAATTTCAAAAACTCTTTAAGATGTTTCTTATTCTCCAATGTTATGTTATTTGAAAAGAGTGTTGTTGTTTTTTCTTCAAGGAAGTATAACAAGCCTGGAATCACTCAGAGCTACAAATTCTGAAGACAGACTATCTGAGAAAAGAAGGGAGGAAATTCCTGTCTCCTAAGGGCAAGGCACACTCACACAATGAGGTGTCATGTCGTACATCATCATCTTCTGGAAAGTTTTGATTGGCCCATCTGACCAGGCAGAGGTGATTGATGGTTTATGTTTCATTTCGTTCTACTCTTCTCCCAATAATACATCCACTTCAGTTTATTTGAGCACGATGGCAATGTAGATTTCTTATAGGAAATATATATAGATTATACACACACACACATACACATATTTAAACTTTTAGAAATAAAATTAACAGAAAGCTCTTTCTCTTCAAAGGTTACATGCACTTAATAAAAGTTATTTGAAAATTGACTGTAGTATATATTCTTCAGATTCTCAAGGCAAAACAGTAAAATACACCTTTTGAATGATCCGAATACGACAGTGAATAATTTTCATTAAAGTGAGAACAAAAATTTTGGTCAGTTGTGGGGTCAAAAAGTGCCTTGTCCCTCAAAAAATGTCCATGCTTTTACTGCTGGAACCGATGGACTGTTAGGAGAGACTTTGCAGAAGTGACTCAAGTCAAAGATTATGTGATAGGAAAGATCGTCCTATTTTATCTGGGTGGGCCCCAAGCTGATCCCATGAAGACTTAAGATGGGAGAACCATCCCAAATGGCAGTGAGCGAGGGAGATGTGACTGGGGAAGAGGAGTCAGAGAGAATGTGATGTAGAAATGACTCAGCCTGGCCTTGCTGCCTTTGCACCGAGAGGATGAGGGACGCCAGTCCACGTCATGCAAGTCACCTCTAGAAGCTGGGGGGGGGCAAGAAAATGCATTTTCCCCCCAGAGTCTCTACATCAGAACAGAGCCCTCTCAATATCTTGATTTTAGCCCAGTGAGACTGAGGTTGAACTTCTGACCTATAAGAATGGAAGGTAATAAATGTGGAATTCTTAGACTGTTAAAT
This sequence comes from Saccopteryx bilineata, assembly GCF_036850765.1. Classification (NCBI taxonomy): domain Eukaryota; kingdom Metazoa; phylum Chordata; class Mammalia; order Chiroptera; family Emballonuridae; genus Saccopteryx; species Saccopteryx bilineata. The sequence goes on from NC_089497.1 coordinate 12,802,844, forward strand.
TTTAAACATTTTTTATTTCAATTATAAATGGAGAATGCTACAACCAACCATACTTGAAGATACATGAACTACCTAGGAAGTGCCAATATTCAGATTACTTTTACATATTTCCATATTCTAATAATGTACTTATGTTGAAAATCAAACTGTTTAATAAATTCATATGGCTTAAAGAAATTCAACTTCTAACTATGGAAACTGTATGGTCATCATTTATTCCCCTATAACCTCCTCCACCTCCCCACCTCCTCCCTGCCTGTCACCACACTATTGTTCCTGTTTATGAACAAATTTGTTTTCATTGTATTGTTTTCAAGAATTATTGATATAACACAGTTAAACTATTTTACTGTTGGGCAGATAAAATGTATTATGCTCACTTTGTTAAAGATGGTACTGCCCACGTGAGGCCGTTGCCCAGGTGATATTAATGTGTGTTGAGAATTGTTGTAGCCTGGAGCTTGGTTTTGGGATTAAGCCTTTCCCACCCTTTTTGATGTGGGGCGGTACAATCCAATCATGCCTCAGAGAAGTGACTGTATTAGAGACTTCCCTATTTTGTATATTGGATTAAGAGTTTGGATTTCTACACTATAAAATGGGGATGGAGTGAGAGCTTGGGCTCTTGGTTCCTGAGATTATCATTAGAGGAGAGAGTAGAGCCAGCAGCAGAAGGAGGCCACGTGGAGTAGGCCAGGAGAAGCAGCCAAGATGGCGGAGTGCTGAGTGAGATGCCAGTTTGTGTAGAGTTTGTATCTGGGATAAGGAAGGAGATGGGGAACTGAGGAGAATAAGGCTGGTGAGCTAGAAACCTTTGATTGTAGGAAACTCGGATAAGTCAGTGGCTTTGTGAGCCCTGAATGTGACTGGGTTTTGGAGCCCAGTGTGTATTTTTACTTGCCCGCCGGGTGCAAGCTAGAATTAAAGATGACAGCCCATCTGCTTTTGGCTCCTTTGTTTCTTTACTGACTGTCCGAATCCAATGCGAACCTGCATGGGCTGGGCGGCTGTGATGGTGGCCCTGGCCCTGCCTGCTGGCTTCACATTTACCATATTATTTTTTTCCTTCCAGTGGTGATGTGTCAGATACTATCATTACTTTAAAAAATAAATATATCTACTTTTGTCATTTTCTCCACAAATACACCAATTTTGAAGCAAGTAGAAGCCCTTACCAGTTTCAGAGGATGATTCCTAATTGAACTAAAACTATCGTTACTATGACCCTATCCTCTTTGCCTGTGGTGGGCAGAGGATTAAATATGTACCTAGTTGTTGTGGCAAATAATACTGAAGGAAATATCTTTTAGGGGGACTTTCATTTAAGCAAAAATTTTGTACCCTATGTTTTGCCTTTGGATGACATTTTGAAGTAATGAGCTACAGCAGCCATCTTTCAGCTATAAAGAGATAAATAACCATAAATACAAAATGTCTATATTGCAAGAAGAAAGATAGAAGAAACTGCTTTTGAACAGCCTATCTCAGTCTTGTCCAAGAAGTAATTAAATGTTTGTTTTGAATAAGATAAATGTTTTCTGTTTTTTACATAAGTTACTATTATCTGGTTTTCTGCTCCTTACCTCCAACCACATGTTAACTGATCTAGATAAGAAGACACTTCTTTAGACACCAAAATTAGTTACGGTTGTTCGGTGCCCTTTGCCTCTCCTTCTGGATCTAGTCATACCTTCATTTTCTTTTAAACTACAATTTCTTTTCTTTGTCCTCCAACTTTTGACACTGTATTTTCTCTGCCAAAGATGCCAATAACCCTCTCTCCCTTCCTTCAAATGCTTATTACTTCCCTCATTTCTGCAACTGATATCATTGAAGAAGAAAATCATTTAAATCCATTCACATTAAAGAATGACTGGCTGATAAGCTCAGCACGCCCCATAATTATTTTTATTTTAAAACAAGGAGATTATTAACCTAAATTACACTCATTAGAGGAGCAGCTGGCATATAGAACTGTTTCCATCTATGCTCTGTCTGCGTGAGAGTGACCATGTCACTCATTCTCACCGAGACTCAACTGTCCTTATTTGGTAAAAGACAAGTTTGGCTTAGAAAAATGTCATAACTTTCAGAAAAAAAAGAGTAAATATCCTCTGATTACTTACAAATAAAAAGAAGATCATTTTGAGCTAAGAGACTTTCACAACATACCTTTTCTAAAAACACAAGTATGCATATTCAGCAAACCAGTTCTACACATTTTCTCAACTTTCACCAAAAGCAATTGTAATACTAAAATAGAAATAGAAATAGAAATACTAGTTTTAAACAAGAAAGAAAATTCTCACACCTAAATTTTTCTGCTTGGTAATTAAGTCCCCAATGAGTTTTTTGGGTTTTCTTTGTTTTTTGTTTTGTTTTGTTTTGTTTTTTTCAGTTATCACCACACTGAGCATGAATAAGGAGAAAGATTTATGAGAGGCGGATGATATTTGATCATTGTGTTCATTTCTTCTTTAAGGACAAACTCCAGCACAGTCAGAACCCTTTGACAGGTGTGAAAGACCAACAGCTGTAGAAACATACTGTCTGCTGTAGGAAGCCCCACACCTGCACACAAAAGGCATTGCTCCATCTACAACACTTGGAAATTTTATCATAATCTATGATTTTTTTCTTTGAAATTTTACTTGCTACCATGTCCTAAGTAAACAGTGACAGTAATTAAGGCTAAGCATGCCTCTTTTAAGCAAACTTAACTCCAGTTACAAATAAAGGCAAACTATATTGTCTGGATTTTAATTGGCTCGATGTGACATCCATCTACTCTATGCGATGAAAGGTAACAGATGAAGAAAAGCAGTAGTAAATTCTGGTGATTGCTCAGGAAATTGCCATCGCACTTTGTTTTAAATGCAACTCAAAATGAAAGGCTATTAATAAAAAGGCTCTTGACATGAAAAGTTTACTTTCGAGAGGTATAATGCAATTCGGGGTGATGCTGGAATTCTACAGGGCGGGACGGCCGACAATCTACAGGGCAGGAAATGACCTGCGTGAGAAGAAACCAGAACATAATTGAAATAAGTTAGGAAACATGAAGAGCAGGGAAGGTAGTGTTTCTGCAGAGTAGTACTTCTCCCCAGGGATGCTCACTACTACATAGCAAGGGAAAGAGTTTAAAATATCATTTACATCATGATTAATAGCTTAGAAGTACATGAGATTTAAATTTAATCTGAAACCAATAAAGGGCACAATCTTAGTACCAGGTTGATACATTTTTACAGAATGGCACATATAAGTGCCTGACTAAAATGGAACAACTGATTCTTAACCTTGCAAAGGTTTCCAGTGTGGGTTTCAAATTCTTCAAAACACTCTTTGGGTATATTGTGTTGCATATCTTCATGCAATATATTTCAATGCTTAGTTTTCGTGCCCTTTTCTAATATGGCATTTGCATAAACACAGCCAAAATCTAATTCCAATTCATATTGCACTCAGGATCCTATTGTAATTCTTCTTAGAGAAAGATTTAAGATTGCTTATTCATTCCAATATAAAATTAGAAGACATTTATGTTAGATGGCAAATACTCAATATCGACATGTGGATATCAATGGGGAAAAAAAATACAAAAACAATACCATTCTATTTATGTATACAAGATGATTTCTTTGGTTAGGATGTATGACACTTATTTATAAAATACAACTGTATTTGTGACAGACTGTCCATATAATATAATAACCATGTCAAAAACTAAATAATGTGGGTAAAAATGGGGAGATTTGTCTCTCAGTTGCACTGAGCAGAACATATAATGAATCTCTCTCCAATTTCTAGTAAATTTATCAGTTTCTTTGGCCATGCCAGTAAATACTGTTTTTATTGTTTAAGAGAAACTCTATTGCCATTGGTTTTCCAGAAGCCTTTTCTGCATGCTGCATAGGTGCTAAAATTCTCAACAAAATATTAGCAAACTGGGTTCAGCAGGTACATTAAAAACAAATCCTACATAAAGATCAAGTAGGATTTATTCTGGGGAAGCAAGGCTAGTACAATATTTGCAAATCAATAAGCATGATATATCACATAAAAAATGAGGGATTAAAAATTATATGATTATATTAATAAATGCAGAAAAGAGCATCTGATTAAAGTCCAACACCCATTTATGATAAAAACTCTCAGCAAAGTAAGAATAGAAAGACTGTGTACCTCAACATTATAAAGGTCATATATGACAAATTTAATGGGCAAAAATAAAAGCAATCCCCATAAGATCAGGAACAAGACAGGGGTGTTCACTTTCACTACTTTTATTCAACATAGTACTGAAAGTCTTAGCCACAGCAATCAGGTAAGAAAAAAAAACCATCCAAATTAGAAAAAAAGAAAGAAAAAAAGAAAGAAAGAAAGAAAGAAAGAAAGAAAGAAAGAGAAAGAGAGAAAGAAAGAAAGAAAGAGAGAAAGAAAGAGAGAGAGAGAAATAAAGATGTCATTATTTGTTGATGACATAATACCGTACATAAAAAACCTTAAAGTCTCCATCAAAAACTACTGTACCTAATAAATGAATTGGCAAAGCAGCAAGATACACAATTAATATTCAGAAATCAGTAGCATTTTTACACATTAATAATAAGCAATTAGGAAGAGAAATTAGGAAACAACTCTATTCAGTATTGCAACAAAAACAAAAAATAAGGTACCTAGGAATAAAGTTCACCAAGGAGGCAAATGACCTGTACTCATAAATTACCATATTTTTCTCTCCATAAGACACACTTTTACTCCCCAAAAGTGGAGAGGGAAATGCCCATGCATCTTATGGAGCAAAAAATACAGTATTTTATTAAATATTTTAACATACCATTTGGTTAAGAATATTTTTTTTCTTATTTTCCTCCTTAAAATCCTAGGTGTATCTTATGGTCAGGTGCATTTTATGGAGTAAAAAAATATGGTAATAAGACATTGAGAAAAGAAATCAAGGAAGACATAAAAAAGTGGAACCTTTTACCATGTTCATTGGAAAGGAGAAATTAACATCATTAAAATGTTCATACTACCCAAAGCAATCTATAGATTCAATTCAATCCCTATTAAAATACCAACGGCATATTTGACAGATCTAGAACAAGTATTCCAAAAATTTATATAGAACCAAAAGAGAACCCAAATAGTTGCAGCAATCTTGAGAAGGAAGAAAAAAGTGGGAGGTATCACACTACCTGTCATCAAGCCATACTATAACACCATTGTAATCAGAACAGCCTGGTACTGGCATAAGACAGACATACAGATCAATGGAACAGAACAGAGAACCCAGAAATAAACCCACAACTTTATGGTCAATTAATATTTGACAAAGGAGACAAGAATATACAGTGGAGTAAAGATAGTTTTTTTTAATAAATGGTGTTGGAAAAATTAGACAGATACATGCAAAAAAAATGAAACTAGATCACAAATTTATACCATTCACAAAAAATAAACTCAAAATGGAAAAAAGACTTAAATCTAATAAAACCATAAAAGTCCTAGAAGAAAACATAGGCAGTAAAATCTCAGACATCTCTGGCAGCAATGGTTTTGCTGATATATCTCCTTAGGCAAATGAAGAAAAAAATAAACAATTAGGACTAATATAGAACTAAAAAAGGTTTTTGCAAAGCAAAAGAAATCATTAACAAATGATAACCCACTGAATGAGAGATCATATCCATCGATACATCTGGTAATGAATTAATAACCAAAATTGATAAAGAACTTATAAAACTCAACACCAGAAAGACAACAATCCAGAAAGGCAAAGAACCCAAATAGACACTTCTCCAAAAACATTTAGATAGACAACAGGCACATGAAAAATGCTCAGTGTAATGAATCATCATAGAGCTGCATATTAGAACCACAATGAGATATCACCTCACAACTGCCAGAATGGCTATCATAAACAAATCAACAAACAAGTGCTGGTGAGAATGTGGAGAAAAGGGAACCCTCATGCAATGTTGGTGGGAATGCAGACTCATGAACTCACTGTAGAAAACAATATGGAGTTTTCTCAAAAAAATTTAAATTGGGTCTGACTTTTGACTCCGCTATCCCCCTTCTGCGAATATACCTTAAGAATCCCAAAACACTAATTTAAAAGAAGATATGCATCCCACATTCATTGCAGCACTATTTACAATAGCCAAGGTCTGGAAACAGCCCAAATGTCAATCAGTGGATAATTGGATAAAAAAGCTGTGGTTGGCCCTGGCCGGTTGGCTCAGTGGTAGAGCATCGGCCTGGCGTGCAGGAGTCCCGGGTTTGATTCCCGGCCAGGGCACACAGGAGAAGCGCCCATCTGCTTCTCCACCCCTCCCCCTCTCCGTCTCTCCCCCCTCCCCGCAGCCAGGGCTCCATTGGAGCAAAGTTGGCCTGGGCGTTGAGGATGGCTCCATGGCCTCTGCCTCAGGTGCTAGAAGGGCTCTGGTCGCAACAGAGCAACGCTCCAGATGGGCAGAGCATTGCATTGCCCCCTGGTGAGCATGCCGGGTGGATCCCAGTTGGGCGCATGTGCGAGTCTGTCTGTCTGTTAGACTGCCTCCCCGTTTCCAGCTTCGGGGGAAAAAAAAAAAAAGCTGTGGTACATTTATATATATATAATGGACTAGTACATAGCCATGAAAAAGAAGGAAATCTTACCCTTGTGACAGCATGGATAGATCTGGAGATGATTATGCGAAGTGAAATAGGACAGGCAGAGAAAGACAAGTACCATATGATCTCACTTATATCTAGAACCTATGAACAAAATAAACTGAGGAACAAAATACAATAGAAACAGGCATAGACACAGAGAACAGATGGGCAGCTATCGAGAGAAGAAGAAAGAAGAGCCTGGATTAAAGAAGGTGAAGGGCTGAGCCAAAATGTATAAATACATAACACACAGATACAGACAACAGAGTGGCAAAGAGCTGGGGGGAGGGGGGGTGCTGGAAGGGGGAGGGGAGCTAAGGGGGGAGGGGGAATGTGGGCAGAAAGAGACTTTGTTTAGGGCTGGGGGTAGGGCATGATGCATTGGATAGGTGATATTATATTGAGTTGTACACTTGAAACTTGTATGGTTTGGCAAACCATGTCGAGCCAATACATTTAAAAAAGAATAAAAAACAGAATTCTGTAGAAACTTTCATCATGCATTACTAGATAATTACATCAAGGGCATGTAAACTTTGTTGTTAAATGTGGAACTAGACAGTTCATAGCAACCCAGTCTTTTCAATGTTTTCGAAAGCATGTTTTAATACTCCAATATCATTTGATCTTCAAAGCCACTCTATTTCTCTCTCCACACCCCATCATGATATGAAAAGAAAAATGCAGTGAAGAAAGGAGAATTGTCTGTGGTTAAAAAGCTAGTAAGTATTAGAGCCAGGAGAACACAGGTCTTCTCCATTCTGATAAAAGCTCTTTCTAGCACATGCTACTCCTGCCTATTGGAGCCATTCCGAACATCTTCAGAGGATGTTACAGTTATAGCATTGTTGGAATGCATTTGGTCATCAATTTATGCACGGCTTCCTCGGCGCCCTTTAAGAAAGAAGTTACTTGCCAGTATACAGTGGTTTCTGGCTTCTTTTCACGTAGGCTTCTGAACACAATTATAGCCTAATGACTCAAGAGTTTCCCAGAGCTGATGTTCTTTTCTGAAACGAGTTACCCAGATCCTTTTTATGCATGGCTGCATGAAATGAAATGGAAATATGAGATCACCATCACCATCCTTCATTCTCTTGCTCTGATTTAGACCTACAAGTATTTTTCTCAGAACCCACAGGCTCTGAGTCTTAGATATGGCTATTAAATTTCTTTTTTTTTATATAATATATCAGCTCTGACTGACCTCAAACAACCTTGTGACCTAGCTTCGGTGTTCCGCTATCTTTTTCCAGAAAGAAAACTTGCTGACATTTGCTGGAGCTCGGGTTGACTGATGTTGAATGCTTTGTAAATCTAATAAATACAATTCGGAAGTTTTGATGTTGATCTTTTTAGTTTGCTCTTATCTGGCCAGCTGCAGAGATCATGAGCTCGCTAGCATGTGGGGTCAAGAAGGACATCACCTGCGGTTCCTGCAGGGTTGACAATTGCCACATGCAGTCCCCAAAGAAATAGATCCAAATGTTTCCAGTGAAATATCGATACAGAAATCTTTGACTTCTGTCTCTTGATAAAATAGACATGGCTATATTGTTATATGTTAAGGAAAAATATGCAATCTCTGAATAGTATCATTAGGATTCAGATGGATTGCTGTGAATTTTAGGAAGATAACACTAATCATAATGTGGATAAGTTGAGGAAAATAGAAACCAAAGCATAAGTTAGGAGACTCGCAATAATCTTAACTAAAGAAATATAGGACCTAAAAGACTATGTTGACAGTGAGAATCCTGAATAGCAAAAAGTTACGTACAATTTAAAATATATTAAGGGGTTAAATATGGGAAGGTACTTCAAGGTATCTATTACAAGATTTAATGCAAAATGGTGTTCTTAGCATAGATAACAAATATACAAAGATCAGTTCAGGAAAAACATGTTTAGCTTCTAGAAAGATTAAGATGGTTTTTGTTATTGTTGTTCTTTCTTATTAATTTTTAGAGAGATAGAGAGAAAATATCAACTTATTGTTCTACTTATTTATGCATTCATTTCTTGATTCTTTTATGTGCACTGCCTGGGAATCAAACCTGCAACCTTGGCACGTCGAGACAATACTCTAACCAACTGGGCCAGGGCCAAAGTTGTTATAACTATCTGATTCTTTTACATTTTCTATAAATAATATTATGGAATTCATTGGAGGCTAGGTTCATAAAAGAAACTCTCACTGGGCAGAAAAAAAAACTATACCTTAATAAACGTAGATATTTACCTTGCCAGTGTGAACTTTTTTTTATTCTAATAAAAGAGAAGGGGAGATAAAGAAACAGACTCCCACATGCACCTTGACCAGGATCCACCCGGCAACTCCCGCCTAGGGCCAATGCTTGAATCACCGAGCTATCTTTAGCGCCCAGGCCAACGCTCAGACCAACCGAGCCACTGGCTGCAAGAGGGGAAGAGAGAGGGAAGGGGGAGGGGTATTAGAAGAGAAGCAGTTTGCTGCTTCTCATATGTGTCCTGACCAGGGGTCGAACCCAGGATGCCCGCACGCTAGGTGGATGGTCTATCTACTGAGCCAACTGGACAGGACCTAGCTTGGAAATTAAACTTACAGAGTTATTCAGGACATATGGACAAATATAAATTAAAATTATTGCAATTATTTTCATAGTCCTTGAAAAAGTAGCGAATATCAAAATGTAAACACTACAAAGTAAATAAAGATATATATGTATATATATAATATATAAAATGAAGACATATCTGTATATATATACATATATAAAATAACATGTGTTTAAAATAACTAAAGAGGTCAAAATAAACTAAAGTTTAAATAGATATTGTTATGGCAAGATCTCCAAGGTTTTGCTGGTTAGCTTAAGAGGCATATCTATTTCTGGGCTTAAATATACATCAGTGGAAAATGTCATGATGAGTACATCAAATATTTTTTTGGAGAAAAAAAAATGAACCTCCATAGGTCTCAAAGAACAATTGCATTTGTGGTTTTAACATTCACCATCATTTTAACATATAAAATCCTCTCTAAATATTTTGTTTATCTGTGTATAGTTATTAAATTGGTAGTTGTCCAACTACTCTTTTCCCTGCTTTTTTTTCAAAGTAATAAACTTGACTCTGGATGCTTCCCCGTGGCTAGTTCATTTTTCTTCATTTCTCCAATTAAAGTGGAAACATTTTCATTGCATTTTCTCCTCTTGCATTCTTTCCCGTTGCCACAAGGTAGAACAGTGTTATGCCTACGACCCGGACTTTGCTTTTGGCAGACGGTATTTTACAGTGTGAAATGCTCCGATTTTAAGTGGAGTATTTTGATCAAATGTATACAACTATCTATCACTCAAGTCAAGATGCAGAACAATTCCATTACTCCTAATGTTTCCTACTGCCGTTTTTCCGTTCATGTTGTCACATGTACCGATAGTTAACTTATTTTCCTTGCTATGTAGTATTCCAGTATGTCACTATATCATAATATATTTATCTATAATAATATTTTTATTCATTCTCCTACTGGTGGAAATGGGGGCTATTTCTAGTTTGGAGCTATTATGAAGGAAGCTGCTATAAATATTCTTGGTAAAATTTTTGTTTGCAGGTATGTTTTCACTCTTCTCAAGTTAGTATCTAGAATAGAAAGGGAAAGTGTGTGTCTAACTTGTATTACAGAAACTGTCAGAATAATTTCACCCTTTTTCCCACCATATTTTAATAAATATTTGAAAAATAGGAAGGTTTCTTTCTCTGTGAGAGAAAAACATTAGTCATGGTGCACATTTCTTGATTTTGCTGGTAATGGAGGCTGCATTTCATTCTACAATTCCAGCCTGCTTATGAGCCATAGGACAAAAACAAGGAGGGGGATAAAAGGTGAAAGATAAAAATGCCCTGAGATTAAACATAGAGACTTTGATGGGTTCTCTAGAGCAGTTTGATAGGAAATGAAAGACCATGGATTTCTGTAAAGGCTGAGCTGATAGGGTTGATACTAATTGTATCAGCAAAAGCAATGGAAGCAGCAACCACCAACCACAGTGCTATTGGTTTCCATAGTAATATTTATTATGGGCTAGGCACTGGGCTAAGACTTTTATATACAGTGTCCTATTTCATCCTTACAGTGGTCCTTCCTACAGGGTTGGCTTTCTCATCCTCATTGTTCATTGAACAATATGAAGACACACAGACAATTTTTTATTTGTCCTGAGTCTCGTGGGATTTGGGCTTATTTCCAAAGTTTATAATATTTTAAACAATCACTGCTGCCTTTCAAGGTCCTGGAAGTCTTTTTAATAACTCATTCATTTCTGTATGTATTTTCCCCCCTATTCTTAATTCCAAAGCTCCTTTGGAAAAGCTGTAACTGTGCTTGAGCTAAATAAAGAAAAGAACTTTCTTTCTCAATAAAGACAGTGGAATGCTACTAACCCTATAGTGATTTCCATTGCTAACTTGCTGTGTGTCTTTTGCAAAATGCATCTTTCTTTGGGCGGCCCAGACTGCTCGTGTGTGTGTGTGTGTGTGTGTGTGTGTGTGTGGTGTGTGTGTGTGTGTGTGTGTTGATGAGATTGGCCTGGCGATCTGAAAAGTCATGATGTTCCATTACGTCAATGTTCTTGAGAGTGTTCTACCTCAGAACCCGAAACCCCAGGGAAGGGGGACTGAGGCAAAGGGGGGAACTCTGGGAGGAGACTGTGGAAAACCATAAACATGATCCCTTCCTGACGGCAGCTTTCCTTCACAGTCGGTATGCGTTTGATTCAACCGCCCAGATCTCAAAGGACAGAGTGTTATACAAACAGCATCAGTGACCACTCTGGCCAACATCTTGGGAAGGAGAGGGGGGGGACTATATAAATAAATCATGGAACAGTAGAACTGGGCAGATTTTGGGGGCTTTGGGGGCCACCAGAGATTGCCGATTTGGACCACACAGGGCTCCGGGGGTTGTAAAACAGCAAACCACAACACGGTGTCCACTTGAAGCCTTTCACCGCAGTGTGCTTGGCCAGGAGTTGACAAGCCACAGCTCCGACAGGGGACAGCCCAGCCAGCGGGAGCTCTGCGAACCCCGACCACACTCTTCCCTGCAACGTGGGCTCGGGAGTCCCGGGCTGGCGGTCCCCAAAGGCCAGTCTGAGGATTTGTGTCCGTCAACATCAAAGCTTTTATGAATCTGATGCAAGACACAGTAGAGCTACAAAAAACAAGGCAGGGCGAGCTTTCTGTAAAAGTTAAACATACTCATTCAAAGGGCTGTCCTTCATTCTGTTCCTCTACACGTGTTTAAATTTAAAGCATCCTTCCTCGGAGGAAATACAGTGATAATCAGTAGTAGCTTGTCTATGCTATTTATATTATGCTCCAGCTTGGCAAACCTATATTGGGTTTCAGACTTATTTTTTGAAATGTCACTGATTCCTGTAATTGACTACAGCACACTGCTGCTTGAAGGTGTGCGGGAAGGGTCAAACCTCTCAGATCTCCTGCTACACAAGCGAGCCTGTGATGCTTAAACGAGCCTGTGAAGGTTGGAAACCACTAACCTTCTCTAAGGTTTGGAGATTTGAGCCATTTAACCTAGTTCGTGTTTTTTTTTATCTCACTTTATCTCTCCTGTTCAACCGTTATTTCATAAACTTAGAGGAAAGCTTAGGTTGTCAGTGCACAAAAAATAAAAAATCTTTAAAGGCCAAGATTAAGTTAGAGATACTCTCTTTTAAGCCTCTATAAGATAGAACGCTGCTCTTTTAGTTCTTTGCACTTTGAAGATGCTCTTGGTATTCATTGAGACCTGGTTCTGCTGGGTATTAATCATGGTATGAGTGGGAGTAGTAAGTCAGCGATAATCACGCTATCAATTTCTGAGCTCATACTATATGCAAAATCATCTGGGTATTTGGCCCCAACCTCACAACCATTATGACTTGAGAAATGCCGAGACATGCATTTTAAAGTAGTAGTAGGAAATAATAGAAATAACAAGGAATTTGACATCCAGTAAGTCTGACTATGCATCCTAGCTTGATGACCTTGGACAATTAACTGAAGTTTTTCCTCACTGATAAAATAAATAAAACAGTGATAGTACATGGCGATACTATGAGAAACTATAGCAGGTGCGTAGTATTCTTTCCAATGCCTGCTATACAGGAGGAGCTCAATATTGCACTAGGTATCTTTATCAAGTTTATGATTCTTGTAAGTAGCAGCACCGAGAGCTTCCGTCTCTAGCTCACGGTCTACGGCCCTTGCAATAGAGCAAGAATAACTGGTTCATTGAGCAGGCTGAGCTCAGCGGGGCATAAACCTGACATTGTTGTGGTTTTCTGCACTCACTACCTTTAAATATCCTGTCAAATCTCCTTCCCTATCCCCTTAATGGTATGTCGGGGAAGTTCCACAGCATTAAACTCACAGATATAAAAATGTCCAGTGAGCTTTGCCCGGCCAGCCGAAAGTTCCAATGTATTCAGTTCAGACTGTGGCTTTGCAGGCCCTCTATTGCTACACTGATACCTATAAGGCTCACTTTTACAAAGTGTGAAAAACCCTCCCTTCTCTGAGCAGCCTCCTGTGCCAGTGGGAAGAGCTTCAGACCGTGCTCTGCGGGTGAAGAGGAGATTGAGAACAATCTTGGACGATAACTGGACTGCATTCCTGATGGTTTGGACTATAACTGGACTGCATTCCTGATGGTTTGGCACAGTTCCTGGGAAAATCTATTTTTTTTCTTTTCTCCTATATTAAAGAACAGGTCTGTATCAGTTACCTATTTCTGTGTGACAAATTGCCCCACATGTGGAGTTTAAAGCAAAATATATTTATTATCTCACAATTTCTTTCGGGTAGGAATCTGAGCATAACTGATCTGGATACTCGGTATAGGGTCCCTCAAGGCTGCAATTCAAGGTTTCAGCGGGGTCTCACGTGAGCTTACGCGGGGAAGGATGTGCCTTTGTGCGCAGAATTCAGTTCCTTGTGGCTTGGTGATTTAGGGTTTCAGTTTCTTGTGGTGCATCAACCAGAAGCTGCCCTCAGCCCCTAGGGGCTGTCCTCAGCTCCTTGTCACGCAGGCTTCCAGGTGGACATCGGCAGCCCTCAACAAGGATGCTGGCAAGATGGCTGCTGGAATCTTATGTAGCATATCCCGTCAATTTTCTCACGTTCTGTTGTTTATAAGTGAGTCGTAGGAGAGGAGGAAGTCACACACAAGGAGACAGAACAGTAATAGGGAATGAATGTCAAGGGTGGGAACCCATGGAAAGATCTCCTAGACTCAATGCCACAAGGACATATTATTGGGAAAAAAAAGGATCAATTTAAACTCCAGTGATTGTTGTAAGATGAAAAACTCTCAGATAGTTGCAAAATACTCCCACTAAACTATACGGAAAAATGGGTGTGGGGGGGTTTCTGAATCATGAAAAGGTGAAGAAACTCATGGCTTACAATAAGTCTACATTCATATTAAACCTTGCCCTGAGCCTATTGAATTGTTGGAGTAAGGAACTTTTTATCTTAAAGGCATTTTAAATTCTCCAAGTGCCTTTATTAGAAACGGACACGGTTTGGCAAAATTCACAAGGTAGTTTTGAGAAACTGAGTCACAGAATGAGATTGTAGCATTTTTTTGTTGTTGTATTTTTCTGAAGTTGGAAATGGGGAGGCATTCAGACAGACTCCCGCATGCGCCCAACCGGGATCCATCTGACATGCCCACCAGGGGGCGATGCTCTGCCCATCTGGGGTGTTGCTCTGTTGCAACCAGAGCCATTCTAGCACCTGAGGCAGTGGCCATGAAGCCATCCTCAGTGCCCGGGCCAACTTTGCTCCAATGGAGCCTTGGCTGCAGGAGGTCAAGAGAGAGACAGAGAGGAAGGAGAGGGGAGGGGTAAAGAAGCAGATGGGTGCTTCTCCTGTGTGCCTTGGCGGGAATCAAACCTGGAACTACTGCACGCCAGGCTGACGATACTTTACCACTGAGCCAACTGGCCAGGGCTGAGATTGTAGCATTTTTGATCAAAGCTGGATTATCTATGAATGTTTGATAATTTTGTTCTATTTCTCAAAGTGAATGAACAGTCATTATTGGGTTAGGGATGAGTAGGGAAGAACACCATAACGAGGTACTAACATCTTAATCATATAAAAGTCTTGATCACAAACCACGGAACATATTTCAGTTATCATGTGGAATTAAGCATAGCAGTGTTCATTCTTTTAGGAAAAAAAATGATATTTTCTATGCTAGGAACTATTATTTTCCCCTTTGGCTACTGATGTGGTAGCTACTCTCCTTATCAATCTTGAGAATTTCTCTACCTACCTTTCACCCATCCCCTGATCTTATATACACTTGATTTTCTTTGGGTCTGCTTCTACTATTACTTTATGTACTTTCACCTGACCAGGTGATGGTGCAGTGGATAGAGCATTGGACTGGGATGCAGGGGACTCAGGTTCAAAACCCTGAGGTCACCACCTTGAGCACGGGCTCATCAGCTTGAGGGCAGGGTCGCTGGCTTGAGCAAGGGGTAATGTGCTCTGCTGTAGCTCCCACCCCATCAAAGCACATATGAGAAAGCAATCAATTAACAAGCAATCAGCGAATCACTAAGGTGCCACAACAAAGAATTAATGTTTCTCATCTCTTTCCCTTCCTGTCTGTCCCTCAGTTTTACTCTCTCTGTCTCTGTAAAAAAAAAAAGACAATGCACTTTCTCTAAAGTTATTTGAATATTATAGCTTATTTGGGTTTGGGAAAGAATGATGTTTCTGCCTCTTAGAGTTTCTTGAAGGGTATTATAGATACTACATGTATTTAAATAAATATGGTTATTTAAATAAAAACAAATATTCATTTATTGCTCAGAAAGGTTTTTTTTCATAAATAAAACCACAAATCAGAAAAATAATATCACTTTGGCAGAATAAAACACCCAAATACTGGTTTAAAAAATATGATATCTATAACTTATGGCAACTTGTCTTACCTAATTTCAAATACTTTTTAACCATTTTCCACTTCTTATTATATAAACTTCTGGCTGTAGATCTTTAAATCATAAAATTTAAAATGAATAATGGGCTCTAAATACTAAATTCAAATTGTCTTTGTCATCTACCAGTTTATATAAATAATGTATATGCACAAATGTCATTAGTTTATTATCATTTTTTTTCAGAACAAGGGAATTCTTTGAAATATCTGAGAACCTAAGAACATAATACATACAAAAAAATAATGCAATATATGACAATCCAAAAATCAGAGTGCTCTGGCATTGTTAACATGTACTTTTTTATTTGAATAAAGCAAAATTTTTGCTGTGATGTGTTTTTAATTTGTGTTGCTTAAGATTCTACTTCTAGTAACTCAGTTCTGACTTCTATATTATTGTTCAATGATAAAAGGACTAAGAAAATAGCCACTTGAAAGAGGACAGAAGCTACATGGTCATCTGGTTTGATTCACAGCTCTTGTTCATTACCCTCGTGTAAAATCTCAGAACATATGTGCCAAAGGCTTCTGAGAAGAAACCTTTAATCTGAACCCGACTTACATATTCTAAAGTGATGAACTAAAGTTGTTTCAAGTTAACAATAACTTTCTGTGCAACTGTTTTGTTTTGTTTTCATGCAGTGGAATACTTTGGACTCTGAGGAATAATGCACAATGATCCAGAGACATGGAACATATAATAATTTTTACCTGATTTGGTTTGCATCCAAAATTCATTTTCTCCTTGAATTGTATAGGATCAATATAAAGATTAAAGCATAAAGTCAATTATGAGTCACTGTATTCTGTTAACAAACAGTTTTAGAGAAGAATGAAGGCAAGAAAAAAAGAAATGTTAGTTATCCTAAGTACCTAGCTGCCTCCTGGCCGAGTGAGGACAAATGCCAGTGAGGTGTGGGCAGCCAGTGGTGCTCTTGTCCGAGTACTGTCTACAGTATGCTCTGTGCCATGCTATACAGCTCCAAACAATGACGCCCTGTGTCCTTCCAGATCCAGAACTGAATTCTCAGTCCAGCTACCCAGTTATAGAGAAATTACATGGGTAGATAGAGAAAGCAAAGGCAGTCGTTTATACAGTCATACATATGTGTGCATGTCAATTGATCAGTTGGTTAACGGCAGTTTATGAAAGGGTATTAGATTTAAAACATAAAAAGCAAAGTAAACAAATTTAGAAAATAAAGCTTTGCTACACTTGATATCTTTAGTCCATCTTGTGCAAATAGGCTTAAATATATTATTTATATTTATATCCTCCTATCAGGAATATGTTTTTAACATGTTAAATATTAAAATAATATATTAACATATTTTTCTGTGAAGATATGCGTTGTTTGTATGATAAGATAAATGAGTGTTTAAAATAAGCCAAATTAAAGAAATTTTACCCATTGAGAAAGAAAATGCTATCCTGTTTAATCATATTTATACGGATTTGGAGTGAAACAGCAAATTCAAGCACAGGAGATTTGAAATATTATCAGAAAGCTGTTGTTAGTTGAAGTACTTCTATAATACTGTCACCGTGACTATTTTCCCAAGCAAGCACCGGTCTGCTCAACTTACCAAAAACAGGATTCCTATAGGAGACTTGAAAGTCTCATCTGATCCCACCACTCTTGCCACAGTTTATTCACTTAGGAATTGGAACCAGACACAGGTTGAAGCAATTAATTTATCCCCGGATTTTAGAATTTAAAATTTATATGCCACATCAAGTTGGCTTTCTTCTGCCATTTGAAATACAGTCGGTTGGCAGTGACTAAGAATGAAGCCAATGAGTGAAGAGAAGAAAGAAGAGAAAGGATTGCTCATGGGATCCTGTTCCTTCGTCTCAGCTGCAACCCCGCAGTGTTCTTATTTAGTTGTCTAACCCTTCTTTAGATTTTATCAGGAAAAAAAATTCTTCAAAATGCATTCAAGATGCCTTGTTGTTATTTTCAGTCAAAGAATCATAAAACATAACGATAGTCACAACTGTTGTTCCCCCAATCCGTGACACACCACCAGCAATATAAAAGACAATAAGTAATTGCTGAATTAAAGGGAAAAAAATAAAGAAAATGTATTTGATTTTACATTGGTTTGCTCCAATTTGTGATTTTTTTTAAAAAAATTGTTAATTAAAATTCTAACTCAAAGCACTGCTTGCCAAACAACTAACATGTGTCTAGTAACATTACCAATAAAGCTAATTTTTCAAACAGAAATGAGATGCAAACTTTACACCTAGATTTCTAAAAAATATTGTCATTTCTATGGATGGCAACTGAAAATACTGATAATATAGCTCTAATAGTTTCCCGTTTACAAACACCCCAGCACCCTCTCCAAACAACAATGCCTAGATGTCAAGAATGTAAATTTCCTTTGTCTGACATTTTATTCATCTGAAAACCAAAACATAATTTGTGCCTCCTATGTGTTGGGGACCTAACTTCAAAAAAACGCTGTATGCTTTGTTTTTCCAAGAAAAACACTTTTTTTTTTTAAAATGAATTGAACAAAGCACACTCAGTTCACATGAGACTAACAGTTGTTCTCAACACCCGGGAGGAGCTGCCCTTGCAGGGAACAGTTTGTCTTGATCTGAAGCCAAGGGAAACACTTGTTCTTAAAAACCTTTGCCTCCAATATTTCGTATATTTAGAACGTTTTGGGAGGTCTTTCAAGAGTTTTTTTTTTTTTTTCAATGCCGTTTCAGTATTGTTTAGGTTGATTCTTGAAAAATATCTTTATGAACAAAGACCTGTAAAAGGGATGCTTCTCAGTGTAGAAATCTAATAAAATGCCCTGAAGGTCACTGTACTCTTAATGTCGCCTGCATTTCTACATACCTCAGTGCACAGAGCAATGTAATTTTATGCTTCTTTGTTCACTATTAGGTACTCACAAAGTATAATTAGACATTCATGTTTAGGTGAGGAATAATAACCTGTTATGATTTTTCAAATGTGGTAGTCCGCGTGAAACAGGCCGAGGTGTGACTTGAAATATGGTTGACCTAGGTTTACTGACGCTCACGTCAATAGTCAGTCCCTGACTTTAGTTTTCCTGGCCCAAGTTCTCATATATACATTACTTGTCTCCTGCCAATTTCCATGGGGATACTATAAAAATGTTAATTCAGTCCACAAATCACGTTAATATCTTTAGGAAAAAAATGGAATTGTGAATGTCAATGTCATGTAGGCCTGTGTGGCCTATTTTCACAGGATGGAATTAAGATGTAATGCCAAAACTACAGCAGGCAGGAGGCATTCTGTTTACTTACTTATTTTGCTTTTCTTCTTTAACTATGATACTCTTTGACAGGACACTATTCAGCAGCTAACAAAGGAAGACTGTTGTACCTGAGTCAACACTCTTTTGTTTCGAGTTCTAAGAACGCCCCTTGGCACAAGTCTTTGCTTCCATCAGCAGGAAGTGAGTGGGAGCCCCAGGCCCCTTGTACAACTGACGAGACGTGCTTGAACCCCTCCTTCTCCCTTTCACGGCCTCTCCGTCACCTCCCGCCAAGACCATCAGAACTCCCCTCATGAAGCACTCACCTGTGTCCGTGGCCATCATCAAATGTAGACCAAGACTCCTGGGCCCACCTTCACCCACCAGATTCTAATCCATATACAAATGATTCTGTTCATCTCCTTTTAAGACTCCATTTCCCACTCCTCTCTAGTTACTGAAATCCTCTTCTGGAACTCAAGATAAAATTTTCAGCAAAATCTCCTCTAAACTGAAGTGCTTCCCCAAACCAACCCTTTTCCACCATGTTTTAGGGAAAACATTTATCCCAATTGAGGACACTGATCCTCCTGCAGCCCTCTGAAATGGTGCTGTTATTCTTCAATACCCTTCACACCCCTAGGTACAAGCATTGGGCAGGTTTTTCCCTTAATACCCTTTACAATCCCAGGTTTTAAATTACATAGCACCTTTTACAATCCCACTTGGTTGTTTGATGTACTACACTAACCATACCCTGCCCCAACTTCATACTTCAAAAACTGTAGATCTTTGGTCGATTGTCACTCGTTCTATTGTTGTACTTCTCCTAATTCATGGTGAATTGAAATTCATGGACTGGCCCTTTTAATGTCCTGAACTCTCAGTTCCTCAACCTTTTCCCATAGTTCTTCAGCCACAGTCATGTGTTTGTTGTTTGAACCTGTCACCACTAATACCTATAATTGTTCCATAATATTAATCTCAAGTACTGTTCTAATGCACTAATTTTTTTTTCAGCTCATACTTTCATATACCAAACAGACTCTATCATTCTTTTTCCCTACTAAGACCTTTAATCTTTGGATACCAGCATTTCAGTGTCTTCATTTTCATCTTGTCCTCTCTTCCCACCTTTAACTAAATGGCCAACACGGTAACAACTTTATCGAATACACTCTCAATTCCTCTCCCAGACTTATTTTTGAGTACCTGTGTGCCTACACCATAGCCCTGCTTAAATCTAAGTCAGGGGTCCTCAAACTACGGCCCGCGGGCCGCATGCGGCCCCCTGAGGCCATTTATCTGGCCCCCGCCGCACTTCCAGAAGGGGCACCTCTTTCATTAGTGCTCAGTGAGAGGAGCATAGTTCCCATTGAAATACTGGTCAGTTTGTTGATTTAAATTTACTTGTTCTTTATTTTAAATATTGTATTTGTTCCTGTTTTGTTTTTTTACTTTAAAATAAGATATGTGCAGTGTGCATAGGAATTTGTTCATAGTTTTTTTTATAGTCCGGCCCTCCAACGGTCTGAGAGAGAGTGAACTGGCCCCCTATGTAAAAAGTTTGGGGACCCCTGATCTAAGTCTTTATGCACTACATGGCTGAATCCATGCTGTAGAACATAGTAGGGGGAAAAAATCAAATTGTGCAGAATAAAGCTGGTTTAAATATATATCCACTGACCTGCAGTACTTTCAGAAAATTATAGAACATATTTCTAGTCCATTTCTTCATTTTCTATACCAGCTAACAATTCTAAAGTTTCTCTTCTCAAGTCTCCAACAATTCTTACTCTTGCTAATTGACCCTGTGTTGTCTCAAGTTCTCCACAAAAACAGAACTAGTAGCTTATATGTGTCCATATGTATTATTAGAAATTAGTTTAGGCAATTGTGGAGGCTGAGAAGTCCTTAGATCTGGAGGTAGCAAGCTGAAAACCCAGGGGAGTTGATGATGTGGTCAGCCAAGTCCCAGTCTGAGTGCCAGCCTCGAGGAAGGGGAAGACTGATGTTTCAGCTTGAAGCCAGACAGAGGATTCTTTCTCCTGCAGCCTATTATTCTATTTATACCTTCAATGCATTAGCTGAAGCCTGCCCACATTGGGGCAATCTGCTTTACTCAGTCTACCAATGTACATGTTCATCTATTTTATAAACAACCTCAGGGGCACATGCAAAAATAACGTTTCAATGATGTCTAGAAACCCACGGCCCAGTCAAGTTGACACTTTGTTTCCTCCTTCATTAAGAAAACAGAAGCATTCACCAAAGAACCCTTTGCAAACTACTACCACAATGTATACTTACCAAGGAGACTTTGTGCCATAAGACCCTGTCTTTATGCCTGTCACATTTGGACACTGTGTTATAAGCTCGGGCAAACAGTAGCAATTTTTTTTTTTTTTTTATATTTTTCTGAAGCTGGAAACGGGGAGAGACAGTCAGACAGACTCCCGCATGCGCTCGACGGGATCCACCCGGCACGCCCACCAGGGGCGACGCTCTGCCCACCAGGGGGCGATGCTCTGCCCCTCCGGGGCGTCACTCTGCCGCAACCAGAGCCACTCTAGCGCCTGGGGCAGAGGCCAAGGAGCCATCCCCAGCGCCCGGGCCATCTTTGCTCCAATGGAGCCTTGGCTGCGGGAGGGGAAGAGAGAGACAGAGAGGAAGGAGGGGGTGGGGGTGGAGAAGCAAATGGGCGCTTCTCCTATGTGCCCTGGCCGGGAATCGAACCCAGGTCCCCCGCACGCCAGGCTGACGCTCTACCGCTGAGCCAACCAGCCAGGGCCCAAACCGTAGCAATTTTACAATAAATCATACCTCCCCTCGCCTTCTGAAAGGCATTGATTTGGCAATTTTCTCTGCTTTTTTCTCAGTCACGTCTTTTTCTCCCTCACATGGATAATTCCCATCCTTGTTTAAACATATAGTCATGCACCACATGGCAATGTTTCAGTACGGAGCTGACCATGCATACGACAGTGGTGCTATAGGAGTATAACGGAGTTGAATTTCCTGTAAGGAACAAAAGGATATGTAATAGTTCAGGAGGAATTGTTTTTTTTTGTTTTTTTGTTGTTTTTTTTTATTTCCCTCTGGTGGAAGCAATATCAATAGTTTTTTTTTTTTTTTTTTAATTCTAATGAGGTGACATCAATCAATCAGGGTACATAGGCTCAGAGAAAACATCTCCAGGTTATTTTGACATTTGATTATGTTTTGATAATAAGTTTCCTCTTGCACCGCCTCAATTTTGAGTGCACAGATTGGATTCCAATCAGCCAGCCAGTAAGCTATTTAAGCACAGTGGAGCCTGTCCCCCTCACACGACATGTGTGATGTCAGAGGGCGTTACAGCCTTCTCAGATAAAACTCGATGATATCCAGAGTGAATTCTTCGTTGGGACCTACGACCCCGCACAAGGCACGGGGCCGCCAGAGCTGCCTTCACAAGCCTCCAGTGCCACTGCCACTTCAGTACAAGCTTCCCGTGGTGTGCGGAGCCCGTACTTCCTGTCCCCGTACTTTGGAAATATTTTCAGGTAGTAAGGATGTAAAGCACAGATAAGTTGTATTTCTTCCATTAATTTGATGACCAAGAGAGTCCTTTATGCCAGAAAAGGTCAATAGAAGCAAAAACATATTTCCAAAGTCAAACTATTTAGTCAGTTCTATTGCCTCTTCATGTGAAACATCTTTTTTTTTCTTCCTTGTTTTTAACCTTTTGAGCAGGACGAAAGTTCATGTACATCCTCGTACCTCCTGATGATTCAGAGTATGACTGTAACAAAAATTTTTATTTTAAAAAAATGTGTAAGGCAACATTAAAAAATGGTAAATGTATGTCTTCTTATTTCTATAAATTAGTTATGAAACAAACATGATTTTAGGTCAATAAAACTAACTGGCACTAATTCCATTTTTTGAAAAAAAACCTCACTCTCGGGGGGTCAGTGAGCATGAAAAAAAACTAACTACTCAAAGGGTTAATGAATACCATAACGTTCCTTAATCCAAGCACTGCTCCAACAGACAATAGCCAAACCCACCTGGCCGTGCCAGTTCCCTGCGTCCGTGTGTCTCTCCATCACGGCTCCTCACTCCCAGCGGCTTTCGGGCCACCTCCCACTCCTTCCAGATAGTCAGTACTCTGGTCATCTACCCAGCCACTTCCTCCTCGATATTTCCAGCCAATCCAGCCACACCCCTGTTTGCAAAGGAGCATTGATAGGGGTAATGTTCTATTTCTGACCTTGTCAGAAAGAATGAGAGTGAGGACTTATGCGGCAGTGTGGGTGAAGTCCACAGGAGGGTGCAGTAACGTCCTGGGCCTTCACACTCCCTCCCCACTCACTCACTGACTCCCCAGAACGACTGCCAGTTCTGCAAGCCCCTTTCATGGTTGTAAGGCCAGTAGACGTGGCCATCGTGGCCATTTACATGCAGGTTCCCATTAGATTCGGACAGATGGTAAAGAAACAGTGAAGCCAAAAACTGGTGGGTCATTCCTTTATTCTAGCCTCTCGCCTGACCAGCGAATAAATAAACACACAGCGTTTCAAAACCCACTCATATATTCTCTGGTTCCACAACCAGGAGAATCTTCTTCGGTGTTTCCTAGAATCAAAGGCCCCCAACAGTCTCAGCAGAGCTCGCAAGAGCCCTCACTTCTGTTCCCCATCTGCACACCTTCTTTCTGCACAAACTGAAAAAATGGATCCCTCCTCTTTCCCCTTCTGCTTCTTCACAAACTTTTCTTGGCACAAAACCCCTCCTCCCATGCATATTAGCATAACAGCGGCCCTTCCCAAGCAGGAAGGTAATTAGCAACCTCACTTGGCAGCGCCATTCATGTAGGCAGTGGCCATTTTTAACAATAAAAGTGAGCAAACCCTGAAAATACATATTTTACAAACTCATCTGCCCAACACTGGTACTCACTCTAAACCAGTGGTTTTCTGTTTGTTTGGGGGTTTTGTTTTTTTACACTATGGATAGGCTGAAACTTTTATAAATAATTAAGTTCTAGTTTCTTTTTTAGTCAACCCATTTAAAATTTTAACGCTCTTTTTTTCTTTTCCACAACATTTTTTTTTTCTTTTCTACTGGCATTCCCTCCAAAACACACATCCTACTGATAGAGGCAGATTTGCCACCACAAAATATGTTTCTTTGCATAAGAATTATTTGAGCTAAAGGCCATGAAAACACAGCTGATTCAAGAAAAGCTCTTTACCTCCTCCTCAATCATCCTTATATTTACATTGTAAAGGGGTTCCGGGCCAGGAAGAGATACTTTTTAATCTAAGAACTGTACCTACAGAACAGGACCACCTTTGTTTTCCAAACATCTCTCCTTCTTTCCTGTGAGTGGCCTTCGTCCAGGCCCCTAACCATTTCTTAGCTCAGGATGCTTTATAAGCCTCCAATTGCCTGACTGCCTTTGGATCTCACATTTTTATGAGGTTCTCATCCATCTAAATTAAATTTGTTTTTTTCTCTGTTAATTTGCCTTCTGTTAATTTGATTATGGAACAAGCCATAGAACCTAGAAGAAGAACACAAGAAAAAATTTTCCTCTCCCACATTATATAAAATACTCTATGTACAGTGTGTCCGTAAAGTCATGGTGCACTTTTGACCGGTCACAGGAAAGCAACAAAAGACAACAGAAATGTGAAATCTGCACCAAATAAAAGGAAAACTCTCCCAGTTTCATACCTATTCAGTGCAGTTTGATGTGGGCTCATGCACAGATTTTTTAGGGCTCCTTAGGTAGCTATTCCGTATAGCCTCTACAGACTCGTCACTGACTGATGGCCTACCAGAACGGGGTTTCTCCACCAAACTGCTGGTTTCCTTCAACTGCTTATCCCACCGAGTAATGTTATTCCTATGTGGTGGCGCTTCGTTATAAACACATCGATATTCACATTGCACTTTGGTCATGGCTTCGAATTTAGCGAGCCACAGAACACACTGAACTTTTCCTCTGTACCTTCCACATCTGGACTGGCATGGCCGTGGGCTCCTCTGCTGTATACACGGTGTTACATCATCATCTGCGCATGCGCACATGCTGCCACATCATCCTACAGAAACTGGGAGGGTTTTCCTTTTATTGGGTGCAGATTTCACATTTCTATCGTCTCTTGTTGCTTTCCTGTGACCAGTCAAAAGTGCACCACGACTTTATGGACACACTGTATTTACTTACTTACCTACTGTGCTTCTTGTCAATCTTTCCCACCAGAAATAAAGGCTTCAGGAGGGCAGGAATTTTGTGTGCTGTGTTGAATATTTTATCTCCGTCATCTAGAAACATGATGCTGGTACTACTCTCTCTCTGTTTGATGAATGACCTTTTGAGTGAGAGTGTGAATAGCAAATGCTAAGCTAGTTCTGTCTGAGGGAATCTCTGGGGAGAAAGAAAAAGCAAGAGGCCCATTTTACTCCATTCAGACTTCCATATAGAAAGCTGTGATTCAAATAGCTTAGGAAGCTTCTACCGTTTTAAAAATCTACAGGTCAGTGTTTTGAAAATGTCTATGCTGGGGTGTGGGGGGGTCACTGTTTAAAACATAGATGGCTTTGCCTCATCCCCAGAGAGTCTGCTCCAAGTAAGTCTGCAAAAGACCCACTGGAATTTGCATTTTTAACAAGCATCCCATTGATTTTGATACAGTTCTTCAAGAAACTTAAAGGCTCTGAAGTGATTCAAAGTAAGTGACTTATGTAAATTAAAGAGCAGAGAGAAAATTCTTCATTATAAAGAGCATGCTGAGTTAAAGAAAATGGGTCTGGTTGACATTTCTGGTATGCATTCTTCTCAGGAGAGAGTTTAAAGTGGAACAGGCAATTTGTAAAACACACTACAAAAACCCAGTTTGAATTTATCCTCAGGGAATACAAAGATTTGGCCTTTAAAAGTAAGATCTAAGCCAAAGCTTTTATAGAAAAACAATTATTTCTTTAAAACTTTTATTTATGAGCACTATGGAAAACTTCAACTCACAGGCTACAGGAAAAGGTTACTTGGTTCCTGGTGCTTAAGTAAAGCTAACACTAGTCTACTATGCATCATTTCATTCATAGAGAATAATTCTCTTCCTTTGAATCTGTAAAGAATTGGATTCATGATAATCATAATTGTGGCACTCAGGTTTTCTCCCTGTTACCTGCTTTTCCATGCACTTCTGCCCCCAGTAAAAATATGTTGTTGTGTGTTTTGCTCTGTTAATTACCTAACTCCAATGGATGGCTTTGTCATAGATCTTGTCTCAGCATTCAGAATGTTCTATAGCTTGAGAAGAAACAGTAAAGACTTCTTAATTGCATTCTGCATTTCCACTCATTAATTGACCTTTGTTTCAAATAATAATAATTAGTAAATTGACTAATGTGATATACATTAAAGATAAATTAACAAATGTCCACACAACATAGTGTGTCTAACAAGAAAAATGTATCTATTCATCACCAGTATTTGATGATCAGATCTTATTAATATTACAAAAAGAAAATATATCATTTTATTTTATTCTTTGTTTATGTTGTTAATCCAGAAGAAATCATTCCCTCCAACAAAATTTCAAAGTCCTATCCAGATTGATTCTCTTTTCTCATCTGGATTTTTTCAAATATAAGAATGAAAGAGATTAAAGATAGACTAGGAGGGGTTCTGTACTATTTGTTTCCTTGGCTAAAGTAGCTCTGACATAATGCATGGACTAGTTTCAAATAAGTTATAGCAAGAAAAGCAAGGTGAGATATAAACTAGTTTCATATTCACCTTGTATTTCAGGAGTGACTTTTGGAACTGGACACAAAGGGAATCTCTTTTGAGATGGAAAGGTTTTTTTAAGGCATCAGAGTTTACCAACCGAAATTTGATGTTGTAAGCTATTAGGTGGCATAAAATTGACTTTACATCAAACAAATAAACACTTTGCCTGTCGCTCAGATTTAATAAAACTTCCCTAGTAGAGGAGCTAGTGAGGAGCAAACCAATAGACAGGACACACTCGACACCACGAAGGTGTCTACAGAGGAGCATATGCCCTCTTCACCCTGCCTCGCCCAGGAGAGGTAAGAGGGCTGAGTAAAAGAGGTCATTGAACTCTGTCCTGATGCCTTGAGGAGACAACGAAACAGCAGAGAGCCGCCTTCTATTTGAACAAATGAACGAATCGAGGCTTTTCGCCACTCTTACATACATCTGAATACGGAGTTAATATTGTTATTATAAAAGAAACATCCTTACTGTTTTAGACATGCACACCAAAATACTTGGTGATGGAATATCATGTTAGGATATTTTTTAAAACTTTATCTAAAAAGTTTAAAAATGATCATCTAGTCAAGATGGCAGCATATGTAAATGCTGTGCTCACCTACGCACCCAACTACGTCAACATTACAACTAAACTACAGAACAGCCATCATTAAAAACTGCCTAAAGTCCAGCTGAACAGAAGTCCTACAACTAAGACTACAAAGAAGAAGCCATTGGAGACGAGACGGGCAGGAGAGGTGAAGGCACGGAACAGGCTGCTCCCACCCCCACGTGTGGTGGTTACAAACCAGGAAGGACATCTCAGCTGTGAAGCTCTCCCTTGAGGAGCAAGGAATTCCAGCCCCTTACTGGGCTCCCCAGCCCAGGGTTCCAGTGTCAGGAGAGGTCTCCATAACTTCTGGCTACAACAACCAGCAGGGAGTGTGACTGAGTGAGACAGAGGGCTGCTGCAGTTCCCAGTGCTCCTCTTAAAGGACCAGTGCGTGGACTTGCTCTCTCTGAGTTCCAGTGCTTGAGCAGCAGCTTGAAAAGTGTAAGGGATGGATGGGGAAACACATAGTTATCTGGCTTCAGGGTGAGGACTGGAGAGGTAGTTTTCTCCCAGAGACAAGTGCTGCTGAAGTCACTGTTCCTTTGATGAACACGCCCCCTGCCAGCATGAACCAGACTAATACTATTCTTCCCACTCCAGTTAATCCTTAAGACCCTGTCCCACCCAACTTGCAGGTCCATCCAGCCATATCAAGTAGCTTTTCCATACAGAGGGCATATCTTGTCTCATGCTGTGAATTTTCCTAAAATCTCTCAAAGGTTCACAAACCCCAAACAGGAAGCATTTGGCCTCAGCATGCCCCATAACTCTTGCTAAGTGATCTCAAGCTTGGCACTGGAGGCAGCTAGTCTTGGATGGCCGCTTAGCCTCTCTCGGGCATAGCCACAAGCCCAGCACAAGCAGAAACCATCTGCAGATTGCTCTGTAGCTCATACCAAATGGTCTCTGGCAGAGCAAAGGCACTGGTTAAATTTGGTATGCACCAGAGCACCTCCTATGAAGCCACAGAAAAAACACACATGGGGACCAACTTCAGACCACACAAGAACACCACCCAATCTCATCCTCAAATGGTACACCCAAAGTGTGGTCCTATAACGCACCAGAGCCCTGCTAAAGCAAATCCTTCTCCGGGGGGTCAGCCCATGCTCAACAGCTCCTCCACTATAGTCACAGACAATCGGCCTGAGAACCAATCGCTCCCACTGACATGCCAACAGCAATCAATGTTTCACTGCAACAGAAAAGCACAAACAACCCACACAGAGGACACATCTAGCATATGCAGCTCCAGTAACCAGGGAGAGCTGACTTGGGCTTCACAGGACAGCTCATATATAAGGCTACTCTACCAAGATGAGGAGACATAGAAGCTCTACCTAATACAGAGATAAAAAAGAAAAGAAAGAAATGAAAAACACCGGGAAGCAGCCAAAGTTAAAAGACAAAGAAGCATTAACCAAATAAAAGAAAATGACAAAACTCCAGAACAAAAATTAACAAATGGAGACCAGCAATCTACCAGATGCAGAGTTTAAAACAATGAGAACTTTAACAAAGAGAAAGAAAACACAAAAACGTCAGAAATGAATATAATAACTAAAATACATGAGAGGGAATCAACAGCAGGAAGCAGAGAACTGAATCTGCAATTGGGAAGGCAAGATAGCAGAAAACACCCTAACCAAACAACAACAAAAAACAAATAAAAAAGAAAGAAAAAAATGTAGTATAATTTAAGTGACCTCTGAGGTAATATCAAAAGTAACAACATCTTCATTATAAGTGTACCAGGAGAAGAGAGAGAGCAAGGAATTGAAAACCCACTTGAAAAAATAATGATGTGAAACTTCTCTAACCTGGCAAAGCAAATAAACACACAAGTCCTGGAAGAGCAGAGTCCCAAACAAGATGGATCTAGAGACCTCCACCAAAACACACCACATTTAAAATGCCAAGGGTTGAAGACAAAGGGAGAATCTTAAAAGTAGCAAGAGAAAAACAGTTAGTTACCCACCAGTGAGCTCCTATAAGACTATCAGCCAATCTCTCAACAAAAAACTTTGCAGGCCAGGAGGAATTGGCATGAAATATTTAAAGTGATGAAAAGCAAGGACCTACAACCAAGATTACTTTACCCAGCAAAGCTATCATTCAAAATTGAAAGACAAATATAGAGTTTCCCAGACAAGAAAAATCTAGAAGAGTTATGACCACCAAAATGCATTATAAGAAATGTTAAAGGGACTACTGTAAGAAAAAAATGTAAATAAAGAATAAAAATATGAATAACAAAATGACAATTTACATACCTTTCAAACGTGATAGTTTTTTGCTTAATATACTTCTTTGGAGAGTCTCACCCTAATGAAACCCTGTGCTAATTGGCAGACCCTGTAATTCATTCACTATTTTGAAACTAGGCAATTTTTAAACTTGTCCAGTGATACCAGGTGCTTTCCATAAATAAATAAAAGTGCCTGACCTGTGGTGGCGCAGTGGATAAAGCGTCATCCTGGAAATGCTGAGGTCGCTGGTTCGAAACCCTAGACTTACTTGGTCAAGGCACATATGGGAGTTGATGCTTCCTGCTCCTCTCCTTTCTCTCTCTCTGTTTCTCTCTTCTCTCTCTCTCTCTCCCACTCTCTCTCCTTTCTAAAATGAATAAATAAAATAATAAATAAATAAATAAATAAATAAAAGTATTACAACACTGATTTTTAAGTTTTCCCATAAATGTGTTTAGGGAAATAAGGATGTATCACTGCATTTGTCGGCTGTGAGAACAAAGTGTTAATTATGTGAGTAGTAAACTCCCTCCAGAGAAGGTTGTTTAGAAGTGAGCTGTGGGCACTTTCATCATCAAGCAGCTATTGCTAAGCTGGGCAAAGTTGCTCAAATCCAATTCAACCAAGAAACTGCTAAACTTGAATGGACATCAGAATGCAACGTCATCTTTCTGTTGTCACCCAGAGCAGATCAGAAAAATGCCAAGATAAAGAGATACAACTGATTTTTCAGTGAGAGACTAAGGTACCTCCAGAGAGAAAGCAGGGAATGACAGTACTGTACAAATAAAATATTTAAAGCTATTTGAGGCAAAGCACATGACAAATAAGCAACTAATTCTCTGTGAAATGTACCTTGGATGTTGTTAAAAATTATTCACGAGATTGATTATCCCAAAATATGGCACCTTGACATATTTAATATTTTAAGCTGAAAAAAGTACAAGCAAAAGGCAGAAGCAGAAAAGTTACTCCTTCCCCACCCCTCTTCCTTGCAAAAGGTAAAAAAACTCCCATGTGAAATTTACCCTCCCTGCACCAACAGTAAGGAAGACATCCTTATCAGCAGAGATTGGGAATTGGGGGCTGAAATATCTGTATAAACAAACCTTGTTAAGCCTTTCTCTTCCTAGTAACTTCTTCACCATTACAAATGCCAACCCAAACACCTCTGTCTTGTCAATTCTTTACAAATTTATTATTTTGTTGTCTAAAAGATAGAAAAGCTTCTGCTCTGGACCTTTCTTTGAGGTATTTGTTCTTTTTTTGAAGAATCCTACATGCATGTAAAATTTTCATAAAACGTGTAGGCTTTTCTTCTGTTAATCTGTTTTGTCAGTTTAAGTTTTAGACCCAGACAGGTGTAAGGTATTTTTCCCCATCGAGAAGGAAGGAACGGGTCAGAGCCGCAAAGTGTGGAATAATAAACGACTTTATTGAGTACAGAGCACACACCCTGTCCGCCAAGATTCCCTGGCCCCGAGGAAAGATGGAGGCCAGAGAAGTTGCAAAGATTAAACTGCGTGGGAGATATTTAAAGGGTCCCTCTAGGGAAGTGGAGCTACTATGACGTGGTGAAATTTCACTGGCTGGCAGACGATCGCTTCTTTCCAAATGGTTCCTGGGAAGCTTCCTTTGGCGGGCTTGATTGTGTGCGGTCCTAGCCAAAGTGGGCGGGTCTGAGTTCCTATGTCACCATCCTTCTATCCACCAACCTTACAACAGGGACCCCAAGAAGGTCAAGGATACAACTCTCTTCTACATATTTTTTACTCTATTTATCTCCCTGGAATGATTCACTTTAAAGAATAGTTTCCCTTTCTTGAACTCAGTAAATAGCATTTAGCACTTTCTCATTCATTACTCATTTTAGGGAGAGCCTGCAAGATGCTCTCTTAGTTGTAAAACTCTGAACAAATATTTACAAAAAAGAAGAAATGGTATGACCCATTCTCTCCACAAATTTATAATCTGGTTGAAGAGGCAATTGTTTGGAATTTCCACCATTGAATTAATTTCTTAGCCTTAAGGTGTTCCCCTCCCCCCCAGAGGAAGCCAGTTAAATAAAAATATATTTTGAGATATGAGAACACATGGAGTAATTAGAATGTTTCACATCAACAGAAGCTTAACTATTTCCTATATTTTCCTTGGATAAAAGGTAATTTGAGAAAAGTGCTTTATGCTTTCATTATTGGGTGGAAAAGTAGTCCATGAACTAATAATATTTTTAGATCCTTAAGAGAAAGGAAAAGTGAGGTAAACAGAAAGTTAACATTTTCTCATCACCAACTACATATAAAGATTTTACATGCATTATTTAGTTTCACCATCAGCAATAATTCTAAGGCAAAGTTATTATCCTCAACTTAGAGAAAATGAACTTGTACCTTCTTAAGTTCACTTGACTAGAAAGGAAAGAGATGCCATTGATTTCTTGTTTCTGTTGTTCTCACTAAACAATAAATTTTTTACCAATGTCTCTATCTTACATCTGAATCCAGGAAATTGAAATCTTAGTGTTGAGAACTATTTAACTGTAGAAAATACTCAGTATGACTCTAGAAAAAAAAAAAGAAACTATAAATTTCATGAGACACTTCTTTCTTTGATGAAGGCAAAAAGAAATTAAATGCAAAAAATATAGAACTTAAAATATAAAATGGGAAAAATATATTTAGGCACTTGTTAGATCAAATTATATACTTCTTTATTTATGATCTTTGTCTCTAGATAAATTAAATGTACATTATGTTAAAATTTATATTTCAGTAATTTGGAAGTAGTTTGCCAAAAAATGATAGTGTCATGGTTTAGCCCATCCATTCTGATACCACACCTAAGTCAACAGAGAATCCTACATTTTGGTAGGTAAGCCTACATTACCATCTAGCGGTAAAATCTTAGAACTACAGGCACAGATTCCCTGAGTCATGGAGAGGAGTTAATCTATAACCCCAGAAAATGCAATAAATTTTACACTACGATAAACAATGCCACAGGCAGGGACTACAGCTTTTCTCAGGATCATGTGGTCTAACTGCATTCAGACAGTTTCTCACATGTGCTGATACAAGATGGGATTACAATAAGCTTTGTTAAAAGCAGTCATATGTTTAACACGTAATAAAGATATTGAATAAAGCTGTTTAGACATAGTTCATTCTTTCATTCAAATTGTAATTAGTAGCTTATAAATATCTTTCTTGAATTAACATAAAAAAATACACACACGTCTGACCAGGTGGTGGCACAGTGAATAGAGCATTGGACTGGGACACAGAGGACCCAGATTCGAGACCCCAAGGTCACCAGCTTGAGAGCGGGTTCATCTGGTTTGAGCAAAGCTTATCAGCTTAGACCCCAGGTCGCTGGTTTGAGCAAGGGGTCACTCGCTCTGCTATAGCCCCCCCAGTCAAGGCACATATGAGAAAGCAATCAATGAACAACTAAATAAGGTGCCTCAATGAAAAATCAATGCTTGTCATCTCTCTCTCCCTTCCTGTCTGTCTGTTCCTCTCTCTGATTCTCTATCTGTCTCTGTCTAAAAGAAAAAAAAAATCCACGCAGCTTAAGAAACATTGATGGCCAAAAACAGTGGAGGTAAGAAAAATAGACTATGACTTAGACACAAGACCAGGAATGGTTCTCTCGTGGGAGGAGAACACTGAAAAATGTAAGTATGATAATGCTTAGTTTTTCTCTTGTGGTTTCCCCCCAAAATTGATACTATCTCCCCATTTTAGAAACTCTTTACAGTCTACCCTTCACAACTTTGTTAAAAAGCAAAAATATAAGTAGGTAGGTAGGTTGTGTCAGATAAACCATTGAATGTAGGTACCATTGGGTCAGGAGAAATAAAAGAGACTAAAACAGGTGATAAGGACACTATCCATCCATCTTAAAGACCTTCTCCGAGCATCTGTCACGCGCTGGTTTCTCTGCTGCTGACAAGAACTAATGGGAATAAGTTAAGTTCCAATGGGGAAGAATTAACATATAATGCCAATCCAAAATAAATGGTACAACAGAGACCTATACAAAATGTTTGTGATCAAGGGATGAAGAATAAATAACTGACAATGGGTGTCAGGAGAATCTTCATGACTGAGAAATCATGTGAACTTGGCTTTAAATTACGAGTAGGGGTTGAGGATTTTTAAAAAGATTAAAGGGCTAGAAACACCAAAAACTTTTCCTACCTAAAAAAAAAAAAAAAAAAAAAAAAGTCAGGTTCTTTAGGTCTTTTTGAGATGGCAAGCTCATATGTGGTATTGGAATAAAAGTTCCTGGGCAGCCAGAGAAGGGTAGCTGATAGACAATAGATAGAATCCTAGAGCTCACCAACCAAAAAGACAGTTAGGTAATCCATCTAAAACACAAGCTATTAGGTCACCATATGCTATATTTCTGTACTTCTATAATTTTATTTTAAAAAATTGAACACTAGAAATTAAGCTCTATGGAAAAAAAATTGTTTATCTCTGTCACTGCTGAATTTTCCAGTGATTAGAAAAGTACCTGGCACATAGTAGCAGCTAAATAAAAATGTACATATTTGTAAATTGTAGCTGAAAGTCATTCAGTAAACCTTTATTGAACAGTTTCTTTGTGCTGACAATGTATGTAATAGGATATGTTAGGCATGTTGCTTTTTTGTCCAAGAAGATTAAGTTGTAGACAAGTTACAACTTGTGAGAAACAAGGTTTCTGAAATGAATGGGAAATCTACTAGGGCCGCCAAGTTTGACATGGCAGCCACTGACCACAGGGAGCTATTGGGCAGTTGAAATATGCCTACTCTCACTGGAGCTGTGCTGTGAGTATAAAATACACTCCAGACTTCAAAGGCGCGGTGCAGCAAAAACAGAATGCAAAAATATCTCATGGAAAAACTTTATATTGATTGCATGTTGAAATGATATTTGAAAATACATGGTGTCAGATAAACGATAGCATTAAAATGGTCACCTCCTTGTTTTTACAATCAATCAGTGTGGTTATTAAAAATGTAAAATTACATATGAAGCTCACTCTATATTTCTACTGGACGGAGCTGTGCTAGAAAATCAAGATTGGACCTACTATCTTACTTTCAGTACATGAATTGAAAAACCTCTTTACACTCATTTCTGAGATTATATTAGCTCTGAGTACTAAGAACAGGAATGAGTTTGATAAACAATTTCAGTGATTTAAATGAGTGATGCAATTGAAAAAGATTGTACTTAATTCTATTCAATATCCTCGTTTCTTGCTTAATGGTTTATGCACAAATATGGAGAACCAATCTGGATTTTCCACAAAGTCTAGCTAGATGCCTTGCTGACTGGAGAAAGCTCAGAAACTTTTAATAGTTTTTCTTGCAGACATTCATATCTGACCTACTTGTTCCGGCTTATACATGAAATCCATTATGTTTTTGTGTGTGTGTGAGAGAGAGAGGTTGCACTTCCTGGATGCAATAAAATAACACAGTAACTGAAAATAGCAGAATTCAACAGTTTCATTTACTTTGCTAGTCAGAATTTTGAAACTTCCCTGGGGTGTATGATAATGACCCAGTGTGTAATTTCTGGGGGTGCTTTTCCCCCAGCCAGTTCTGCTGCCGGAGATCCTCAAAATGCCTTTGGGGTGTGTGTTCTCATGTGAAAAAGCGGGGTTTTAAAAATTCAGCTTGGAAATTCTGTGCATTATAGGACCAGGCCACAGATTAGGAGGAACTTGGGACACTGGATGATGGCGAGGGTCATTCAGCATCGTATTCTGGGCTAGGAAAGTTAGGAAAAAAATGTTGTCTAGGAAGAAAAAAAAATTCAACTTAAGGAGCATGTAGGCACCAGGCAAGAGAGGAGGTATCAAAAACCCAACGGATTGCAACATAAAATGAGAAAATGTTGGGAGAGAACCTGAGTCAAAACTCTCCCTGTCAGTGCAGAAATGGGGTTCACATACGGGCAGAACTCAGTTTGAATTTCAGGCAGTGAATTGACTACAGGTGTGTTGTGGTCATTATCGCCATTTGACACATACTTCAAGCTCTCTCCACTTCCCAGCGTACAATAGGATTTTCCTTCTGGAAATCTGGTGGTTCTATGGGAACATGTGTTTAATGATAGCCAATAATTTGTTCGTGGAAACAATATCAATCTTTTCTGAGATAGAGTGTTTTAGCATCAGTGCAAGAGCTTCAATGCCGTCACATTGACCTCTTATTATGTCGCATTGACATAATAAGTGGAAACTGAACAGGATTAGCTTTTCCAAACAAATTGTTTATAATAAGGTCATTGACAAAACAAAAATCTTTTCAATATAAAAAGCTATCTAATCTACTAGACTTAAATTATTTAGCGTGTGTGTGCGCGCACACACACACACACACATCTTTTGGGGAGTTAGAGTTAAAAGGAAAATAGTGCTTTAACCTCTAGGTTTTGTATTCACCACACCACCGTTCCCCATCAATGGTCCATGGTCCTCTGATAATTATAATGCTCTTCCTTTCACTGGCAGCTTCCTGCACTGTCATTGCGGATTGTGTTCACGATGAGGGTCTCTCATCTGAGTGACATTCAGAGATTGAGCTCTTCCAAATGTTAGAAGAGCGAAGCAACAGCATTCACCTTTGCAGCAGGAGCAAGAGCCATCAAGCTATGGAGTTTCAAGGTTTACATACCTGTGATGAGAATTTCATTTCTGAGATGGATTCCTCTAGGATTGGTGGCGTTCATTCCCTTGTTACAATTGGCTATAAGCAAAATAATTAACGTGATGTATTGATCGTAGATAAAATGCATGTACGTACTGATTTTTCAATCCCACCCATTTGGTGGTAGATGTTATAGATAATCAAATTAAACACTATGTATACATTGATGATATGGCCACACCTAGAACTGAATGCACATTTTAGACACTTGTGCGCTCTGAAAATACTTCCAGAGCTCTCTTCTCCTTCCTGGTACGATGACTGCCAAGGATGAAACTTGTGACTGCTTCATCAGCTGTGATCGCTGATTGACGGCAACTAAAGGTTTATGCCATTAATAATCAGTAAGGTGTAGCTAAAATAAGACAATATCGAACCCGGAGTCACTGGTTTGTGAACTAGATTGCCATATTAATTATGTTATTTCCTAGCTATGTCACCTTAGAAAAGCAAATTGTCCTTTTTGAGCTATTGTTCCCTCATCTTGAAACGAAGACTATTGACGCCAATTCAACTGAATGTTCTGAAGAACAAATGAGATAAAAGAAATCTATTCTGAGGAGCAGGTTTGAAATTTTCCATTGAAACTTTTCTAAATTCTCTTTTAATGTAAATCCCCTTGACGACTAGTAGCGTTTGAACAGTGATCACGCCCAGGCAGACTCCTTAGCTTCCCAGGGTCGATGGTGCCACCAGCCATCTGAAATAGACACGACGGGAGGAGGAGAAGTTGTGTGTCCTGCTGTTGTCTCAGAACAGAGAGTTATTTGCATGATTAATTTAGAAAAATGTGAATATATTTTGCTTAAGCTCCTCTTCACAGATTTTAGGAATAAAATTTCCCATTTGCACATTAAAAGTTGGGCTCAATTTCTTTTCCTTACCCAAACCATGAATGCCCATATGAACTTCCCGGACATCTAACGTAGTAGCAGGCTCTCTCTTAGCCTAGTCAATCCTTCTTACGTAATTCCTTAGAATTACTCACCATTCTTTATCCCATCAGTTGATACTAAAATTTAACTCCCTGGACCTAGTCGTATATTTTGCTTCATACTTCTTAATCTCTCCCAAGGCTGAATAGCAAGAATACAGACTCCTGCTCTGGCATTTGCTTTACTCTTTGCTGTGTGTGTTTTGATGTTACTAGATTCCTATCTTTGTATTGATTCTTGATGTTCGCAGAAGATCACCCCTTCGGCCAGGAATCAGTTTGTGTCTGTTGGTGCCAAGTTTGCCAGGTATCTGAGGATGTCTTTTCTCTTTGATTTTACCTCTCACAGTATAATAGCTATCGATCTTGTTCAACTTGAAGTCTGAGCAATATAGTTTATAGTCTTTTAATATTTCAACTTTGTAATAATGTGAAGTAATATTTTAATTAGTATTAGATAGGATTTGTATTTTTGTCAACAGAAATAAAAGATGCTTAACCTATTTCCAGGGAGTTTTTTCATTTATTCTTTCAAAAATTATAGTTTACTTGATAAATATTCACACTACAGAAGATATATAGAAGAAGTAAAATATATCAATTGAGTGTCAATTAATTTGCAGTCTCATTAAAGAAAAAGAAATACATCTATTAACCATTTTAGTTTATTTTTTCTAAAAAATATAAATTCCTTTTCTTTTTTCTTTTTAGTGAGAGGAGGGGAGGCAAAGACAGATTCCCACATGTACCCTAATGGGGATCCACCCAGCAAGTCTACTAGAGGGTGATATTTTACCTATGTAGGGTCATTGCTCAATTGCTCAGCAATGGAGCCATTTTTTTAGTGCCTGAGGCGGAGGTCACAGAACCATCCTCAGTGCCAGAGGTCAACTTGCTTGTTCCAGTTGAACCATGGTTACAGTAAGGGAAGAGAGAGAGAGAGAGAGAGAGAGAGAGAGAGAGAAGGAGTAGGTGTGGAAAAGTATATGGTCGCTTCTCCTTCGTGCCCTGATCAGGAATCAAACCCAGGACATCTACACACTGGGCAGATGCTCTATCACTGAGCCAACTGGCCAGGGCCTATAAATTCCTTTTTAGTTTTACCTACAGATAAAATGGATTGGCAACTGCCTAATATATTTAGACTACATAGAATAGTCAATCTGAAAATAAATAATATTTTAGTGAAGCACTTTTTAGAAGCAACTTTTAAAATAAAAATCCCTGATGATTTTCTTAAATCTTTAACTGACTTTGTTTAGGTAACAGTTTAATTTTAAAATGTTTGTCAATCTAATTTGTATTTAAGTAAAAACCTATTCACTTCGCTCTTGATGTTCAGAACACCAATAGGCATACGAATGTCGAGTTAAGTGAATTCTCAAAGAACTTAGACAGAAAAAAAACATCACTTAGATTATTAAGTATTGTCCTAGCCAAAAGTTACTATAGTGACCAAATTAATTGTCCCTGTATACTTATCTTTTATTGCTTTTACATATACTGCCCCCAACACACACCACAGACATCTACACATTTAATTTCATCCTATAAGAAACTATAACTCTCCAGAAGCATGTTTGACTTCCATACTTCTAAAAACCTCCTCAGATCTATTTCTCTGCTGTCCTGTTTTCTTTCGGCTCCCTCCTGAAGGAAGCCTCTCCTTATGATTGGAAACATTTCCCAGTGTCTATTGCAGGTGCTAATTTCTCATCTTATTAATACCAGTAATAAGATGCATTTGAGCACTCTGCAGTATTATGGTAGGATTGCACGGGGGTCTAGCCTTTTCCAGCTATATAATAATGTTCAAAAAATAAAGCATCAGGGAAAAAATATACACCCTGCTGACCATTGGCACCAAAGGCATTAGAACACACGGGTGAAGCTTATTCTATGGAAGTGTTTCCTGAAGACAGGAGCCATGCAGAGGGCTTTGTTAACTTCTAAACACTTCGAAGTGAAAAATAAAAACTATCTAAGAAATACTGGACAAGAAGACAGCTTGAGGACAAACAGCATTACCATTATGAAAAGCAAAGGGGGTATTTGATTTCAAGAGCATTGATTTCAATTCTGTTTTGATGAAATGAGAGAGAGAGGGGAACAAAATGATAGTTTGAAGGGGGAAAATAAAGCATTATACTCTTTTCAGAAATTGGTTCCACTGAGATTGCTTATTCATAGTTTCTGTCTCCCTCAGTCTCAACACCAAAAATGGAAGAAAAACATTGCTTTCACTGTATAATGAACAAAGAAATAAAAGAACTTATTTAATTCATCTGAAAATGTCCAGAACAAAAAACTATAATAATTTAAGCATGCCATATTTTTCAGATGTAATCCATATGAAAAATAATAGTGAATCTCAAATCATATATAAGATAAGGAATTGTGAAATGTTGATATACCTTCTATGTATATCACAGCAATTTAGCAATTCTGACCAAGTACTAATTTTCTAAATTGATTTTGAAAGGTCACCATATAAGCTATTTGAAGAGTAAGTTTTTAAAAATGTGTTAGAAGATGTGAGTTCAACAATTAATGATTTCTTATTGACATTTTATTATAGAGGAGTAACATCCCAGCCATAGAGAAGAAAAATATTCTGTTTCCTATCACATTTGCCATGTCAAAGAATATTATAAAATCTCTGTCCCCAGAACAGCCTGAAAGTCATTGTCATTGTACACATTTTGGTTATGTGTATATATTAAGCAAGTAAATAAAAGATATAATCATAATCCAAGTGCCAAAATAAATAAACAAAGAAATAGAGTAAATAAATTTAAAAACACACATTTTTTATTTTAATTTTAAATTTTTATTTAAGTAAGAGGAGAAGAGTTAGAGAGACAGACTCCTGCATGAGCCTAGTCTGTGATCCACCTGTGACCCCATCTAAGACTAATGTTTTGCCTATCTGAGGCCAATGCTCCCAACAGAACTATTTTTAATGCCTAAGGTAGAGGTTCTACAGAGTCATCCTCAGTATCCTGGGCCAATACTCTCAAATCAATTGAGCCATGGTTGCAGGAGAGGAAGAGAGAGAGAGAGAGAGAGAGAGAGAGAAAGTAAGAGAGAGAGAGAGAGGGAGAGAGAAGGGAGAAGGGGAGGAAAGAAAGAGCAGATGGTTTCTTCTCCCAGGTGCCCTAACTAGGAATTGAACCAAGGACTTCCACATGTTGGGTCAATGTTCTACCACTGAGCCAACCAGGTAGGGCCACAAAAATTCTTAAGAACAAGTAAGTGACTGTTAGGCATTTTTTTATACATTATTTTAGCTCAAATAGCTAAATTTTAGGTCTCAATTTTCTCCTTTATTTTTCAATTGGTGACAAAGCATTTGAATGTGCTGGGAAAACTTTGATCACTATTTCAACCTCCCACACATCAAAGGAATATCTTCATATCTTTTATCCTTCCCCGGCATTGTAAACACCAGAGATCTTACTGAACACAACCAGTTGTACAAGTACTTCAAAGTTTACTTAAATTTCCTTTTCACTCTTATCAGTGAAAACTAAGTATCTAGTAATATAATTGATATTTGACCTAAAAGGTAAATTAAAATTTTTTCTTACTAAAGGTAATTTTTTTTGTATTTTTTCTGAAAGGAGAAGAGGGAAGGTAGAGAGAGACTCTCACATGCATCCAACCGGGATCCACCCAGCACGCCCACTAGGAGTAGATGTTCTGCCCATCTGGGGCATAGCTCTGTTGCAACTGGAGCCATTCTAGCACCTGAGGCAAAGGCCATAGAGCCATCCTCAGCACCTGGGCCAACTTTACTCCAATGGAGCCTTGGTTGCAGGAGGGGAAGAGAAAGATAGAGAGGAAGGAGAGGGGGAAGGGTAGAGAAGCAGATGGGCGCTTCTCCTGTGTGCTCTGGCTGAGAATCAAACCTGGGACTTCCACACCCCAAGCCGACGCTCTGCTGCTGAGCCAACTAGACAGTGTGGCAAATTATTTTTGTAACTATGCTCAACTAAACTCTGAATGGATTCACTTTATTACAACACAAGAAAGAAAAAAAATATGGCAAAAATAAATTAGTTAACCCATTAACAATACAGGTTTGAATGTGCATGACCAATTATACACAGATTTTTTCAATAAATACTGTACAGGTTTTTTTTCTTTCCTATAAATTTTTAAATAACTGTCTTTTTCTCTAGCCTACTTTGTTTTGGGAATACAGCATTAGTATTTACAGTATACAAAGTATGTGTAAATTGGCTGTTTGTTGATTAATAAGGCTTTTAGTCAACAGGGAGCAGTAGTAGTTAAGTTTTGGGGAAATCAAAAGTTATAGATGAACTTTTAGCTGCAAGAGGATTGGTACCCCTCATTCCTCTGTTGTTCAAAAGTCAACTGTACCTGAAGTTATTACCTGTTATCTTTTAACGTGCTATGTTTATTCTGACAACAAAGAAATTCAGGATACCATATTGTTATGTCAAATACTAATGCCAGTGACCTTGAAGTAGTTAAAAATACTTTACAATTACAGTTTTTCAAGGATCCTCTTATAAAACCAAGACACAAATATAATTATAACATTCTCTTTTATGATGCAAACACAAATCAAATGGTTTGTTTCTAATTAATCTAATTAATTCATTGACATTTTGAGATTGTCATTTATAATATATATCTATATATCTAGATAGATAGATAGATAGATAGATAGATAGATAGATAGATAGATATCTCAACAGGTC
Organism: Saccopteryx bilineata; assembly: GCF_036850765.1. Taxonomy (NCBI): domain Eukaryota; kingdom Metazoa; phylum Chordata; class Mammalia; order Chiroptera; family Emballonuridae; genus Saccopteryx; species Saccopteryx bilineata. Next base: position 12,844,769 of record NC_089497.1, read on the forward strand.
ATGCAGAAAGACATGGAAATTATCAGCAGTCATTAGAACACATTGAAAAAAAATGTTTTGGAAAAACCACAAACAAAGAAAATATATCAAATAATTCAACATCTTCCATTGAGCTTAAGGGCTATAAATTTGTTCATAATCATTTAAAATAATTGTGAGCAAAGACTTTAATGCATTCTGACAATTAGACTGTGCTTTGGAAATGTAGAATCAGACAATCTTGACAGCTGCTTCACATCAACTATTAAGACACTTAAGTTCCAAGTATTCTCAAAAAAAAAAAAAAAGAAAGAAAGAAACTAGGAAAGAATTAGTATTCTGCAGCATTGCAGGCACGTGAAAACCCTCTGAACAGCCTGAAGGGTTCACATTGGGTTTAGCTCTTCTGATTTCTCACTGTCTATAAAAGCAGAATGAAGCGAAAAAGTAAAGCAATTATCTTGATTAACCAAGGAAATATAATTCTCTGCAAGTTAAAAACAGACAATTGTTGAAGCATGAATATCCAGATTGACTATACTATCTATGCTGATTGGATCAATCAAATAGCACTAAGCTACCTTATCTTGTTTATATAGACAATGGAGAAAAATGATCATATCATGAAGTACATCTAACCTCAAACTGTAACAGTGACTATATTTCCCTACAGAACATGGTGCTGAAGAAAAGGTTTACCCAGGAGAACAAGTAGAGACTAGCATAAGAGGAAGACAAAAAGAAAATTCCAATATCTTGAAAGGAGAATATTATAGCTCCAATGACCACATAGTCTTCAAAGGAACCCCAGGCCAGAAAGGAACAAAGAGAAAGGATCATGGATAATACAGTGGTTCATCTCATTTCAACTGAGAGATCTCAAACTTCTGTAAGGGCTCTTAACCAAATCAAGTATGCAGAGAGATGAAAAGTTAAATCAGTTTAAGTTTTTAATAGGTGACATGAAAACTAAGTAAGTGATTAAAATAAAAGGTGATCATTGTTAGAGTAGGTTGGTAAAGTCTTCCCTGAGAAGAAGTACTAGGTATCTATTTTCACATTAGTGACTTAAAACAACACACATTTATATAAGCAAATAACAGTTTCTCCTCTGTCAGGAGTTTTGTATAAGCCATGCTTGATCCTCTGTATTGGAGTTTCTCTTAAGGTTATAATTAAGGTGTCTGTCCAGGCTCAGTTCTCACTGGAGGTTTGACTAAGAAAAGATCTTCCAAGTCCAATTATGGGTTTGTTGGCAAGATTTAGACCTATTTGGGGTATTCAGTCGATGGGCTGTTGGTCATGGGCTGCCTCGGGTCATTGCTAATGAGCTTGCCAACATGGCAACTTGCTTCATCAAAGCTGGCGAGGGTGAAAGTCTTCTAACAAGATGGAAGTCATAATTATTGTGACCTAATAATGAAAATGACATCCCCTCTAGGATGAAATATCTTATTAGTTAAAAGAAAGTTTTTAAAATGGAGGGGGATAATTCAAGGTCATGGATACCAGAGGACAATTATCATTTGGGGCCATGGTAGACATTACCTGCCACAGAAGATGTCTCCTCAGCCCAACCGTGAGAAAAATGAAAGGAGGAGGGTCACAATAGATAGGAAATGCCAAAGGCTCCAAGTGGAAAAGCCTTTTAGTGTTCAAAAAAACCAAAAGAAGACAGAATACCTAGAAAAATCATGGCTGATAGGGAAAATGTTAAAAGATGGACTGCAATTAGGCCATGTAAGTTTGCATGAGCTATGCTAAAAAGTTTAATTTTATTTTAAGTGTAAGAAAATCTATTCATGATTAGTTGGCAAGGGAGTGACATGATTTCATTTATTATCTAAGCAGATAACTGAGCTTGTTATATGAAAAATGAAAAGAAAGTCATAGTGGTGGCTATGATAAGAAGGTAATAGAGGCAGATAATTGAAAATATTCTGAATGAGGTTGTGACAGTGGCATTAGAAGAAAGACAGCTTATTTAACTTGATTTTAAAAGTAAAACTTCTACAGTGACCTGAATGTGAAAGGTAAGGAAAAGAGAGACTTAATTATTGCTAAGTTTCTGGCTTAAACAACAGGGTTGGGGGACACGATACAACCATGAACTGAGATGAACAAGGGAATGGAAATGGGAAGAGGAAAACAAACTGAACTTAAAAATTATATGTTGAAGTTTAGACATGTTAAAATTGAGATGTCTGTAATTCTTTAAGTAGAGATGTCAAAAAGGCACTTAGAAATAAAAGTCTGGAGCGCAGGGAAACAACTGGGCTGGTTATTTAATTACATAAAATTAATAAAGTTTGGACTTAACCATTCTAGAAGATAATATAGTCACTTCTAAAAAAAAATGTATTTAAGTTTGATCCCCAGATGGTTCCTCAAACATCTGTACATTTTTAGGGAAGCCATGATGTCACTTTAAGCTTCTGTTTTGTTAGTTGTAAATACATGTGCGAATTCACATTTGTAAAATACACAATGTTTTCAGAAAGTTATTATTTAATTAACCATGTGACCTTGGTCAAATTGCATAGTGTCTCTGAGCCTCAGAACCCTTCTAGGAAACATGAACAGACAGCATGATGGAACAGCTGAGGACCCTTTCTGATTCAAAACTCTGAAACTATGGTTGAAATTTTGAATCATATTTTCAAAATTATACTAAATGATGTCATCTTGTTTTATAAGAATATTTCAAAGTAATTGAGAACTAAAAAGATTCCTAATGTTAAAAAAAAAAAAAATGAACATTCTCAATGATGGGATCCAAGATGGTGACAGAGTATGTGGATGTTCCACTCACCTCTTTCCAGGACCAAACTAGTGTTATGACTAAATTTAAGAATAATCATCCTGAAAAACCAACTCAGGACTAAATAAAGAGGAGTCTATAACCAAGGGTCACCGAGGAAGCTACACCAAGACTGGTAGGAAGGGCAGAGATGTGGAAAGGGCTGCCCTGCTCCCAGGAGCGAGCTGTGGCTGAGGGTCCGGAGGGACTCTCACTGCAGAGAGGGTCGTCCTGAGAGATGTGGGTGCTCAGCTCCAGGCCCGGAGCCCCAGCCTAGAGCCCCAGAGCCTAGAAGAGGAGCTAACATAGCATTTGGTGGTGAAAAGAGGCAAGGTTTCTGCCTATGAGAGAGGGGAACTCTCAGAGATCAGGCACCTTTTTAAAGGGCCCATGCAGAAAATCTCATTCACAGCCACTTACCCAGGACTCTGTCAGGGGAGGGCTGAGAGGACTAGAGTTGCATGAGGAGAATGTAAAACTGGCAGCCCCATGAGAGATATGGTGGGAAATGGCCACCGGAATCCCTGTGCTGAATCATTCTTCAATACCACAGCCACCATCCTTTTGGGGGGGGGGGAGCAGTCTCCTCAAAGAGTGACATCAGCTTGGGGAAAACGACATCTTCACCCTCGAGGATCTCTCCTGTGTCACTCTATAGAGACTGGACCTTGTTGAGAATTAAGCAGCTTTGGCCAGGAAGCAGAGACCTGAAAAGACTCAGGAGGTGACAATGACCCAGTTGTCTGGTATTGAGGCCAGAGCTTCTCCTCCTACTTCCCTGATAATATGACTGGAGCTTCTGCCTCACAGGAAACTTAGTAGAAACTGTTCAGACTGTGGGAAGACCACACCTCTGAGTTTCAGAGGCCAGACCCTACTGAGGTCTATGATAAAATTCAAGACTGACCAAAGCCTGGGGCTCAAGTATGAGAACCACACCCACCACCTTTCCTGGTGCCTGATTAGCACCAGGTTCTATATTCTACTAGGTGTTTTATCAGGGGGCCAAGCTTAACGAGCAGCACAGTACACAGAGGCAGCAGGATGCAAATCTCAGGGAAACGGGTTCTTTTTTACTTGCCCCAGGTCCAGGGCTGATAACAGTCAGCTTAGATGCACAGGTTGGTCCTTCCATGTGTTTTTGTCCTTCCATAGACAAAAAGAAGGAATAAAAGGCATCCAAATTGGAAAAAAAAGAAGAAGTAAAATTGTCATTATTTGCTGAAGACATGATTTTGTCCTTAGAAAACCCTAAAGTCTCAATCAAAAAACTACTTGACTTGATAAATTAATCTGGCAAAGTGACAGGATATAAATTTAATATTCAGAAACCAGAGGCATTTTTATACACCAAAAATGAACTGTCAGAAAGAAATTAAGGAAATAATTCCATTTACTATCGCAACAATAAAAAATAAAGCACCTAAGAATAAATTTAACCAAAGAGGTAAAAGATTTATACTCAGAAGATTATAGGACATTGAGAAAAGAAATTGAAGGAGATACCAACAAATGGAAGCATATACTGTGTTTATGAATACGATGAATTGACATCATTAAAATGTCTACACTACCCAAAGCAATCTGTAGACTCAATGCAATTTCCATTAAAATACCAATGGCATAGTTCACATAGCTATAACAAATATTTCAAAAATATATATGGAACCAAGAAAGAACCTGAATAGCTTCAGTAATCATGAGAATGAAGCATAAAGTAAGAGGCATCACACTTCCTGAAATCAAGTTATACTACAAGACCATTGTAATCAAAACAGCCAGGTACTGGCATAGAACAGGCATATAGATCAATGGAACAGAACTGAGAACCCAGAAATAAATCCATGCCTTTAAGGTCAATTAATATTTGACAAAGGAGGCAAACATATGCAATGGAGTAATGACAGTTTCTTTAATAAATGGTATTGGGAATATTGGACAGTTAAATGCTAAAAAGTGAAACTAGACTACCTAATTACACTATTCACAAAAATAAACTCAAAATGAATAAAAGACTTAAAGTCACAAAACCATAAAAACCCTGGAAAAAAATATTGACAGTAGACTCTCAGACATCTCTTGTAATATTTTTACTGATATATCTCCTCAGACAAGTGAAATAAAGGATAAAAACAAATAAATGGGACTATATCAAAATAAAAAGTTTTTGCACAACAAAAGACACCATTAACAAAATAAAAAGACAGCCCATTCTATGGGAGAATATATTCACTGATACATCCAATAAGTAGTTATTAACAAAAATTTATAAAGAATTTATAAAACTCAACATTAGGAAGGCAAACAATCTAATTAAAAATGGGTAATGGACCTGAACAGACAGTTCTCCAAAGAGGACATACAGATGGCCAATAAGCAATAAGCATATAAAAAATGATCAATATCATTAATCATTAGAGAAATGTAAATTAAAACTCAAATGAGATATCACTTCATACCTGAGAGAATGGCTTTCATTAACAAATCAACAAACAAGTGCTGGAGAGGGCATGGAGAAGAGGGAACCTTCCAGCCCTGGCTAATTGGCTTAGTGGTAGAGCATCGGCCTGGTGTGTGTATGTCCTGGGTTCCATTCCCAGTCCAGCACACAGGAGAAGTGCCCATCTGCTTCTCCACTCTCCCTATCTTGCTTCTCTCTCTTTCTCTTTCTCTCTTCTCCTCCTACAGCCATGGCTTGATTGGAGCAAATTGGCCCCTGATACTAAGGATGACTCCATGGCCTCTGCCTCAGGTGCTAAGAAGAGCTTGGTTGCTGAGCAACAGAGCAATGCCCCAGATAGGCAGAGCATCACCCCCTCATGGTCTTGACTGCTGGATTCCAGTTGGGGCACGTGCAGAAATCTGTCTCCACCTCCTCTCCTCTATTGAATAAAAAAAAAAGAAAAGAAAAGAAAAGAAAAAAGAAAAGGGAATCCTCCTGCACTACTAGTGGGATGCAAACTCATGTTGCCACTGTGGAAAACAGTATGCGATTTCCTCAAAAAAAAATTAAAAATAATACTGCCTTAAGACTCAGTTATTCCACTTTTAGGAACATATCCTAAGAATCCCCAAACACTAATTCATAAGAAGATATATACCTCCATATTCATTGTAGTGTTGTTTTCAATAGCCAAGATCTGAAAATAGCCCAAGTGTCCATCAGTGGATGAGAGGATAAAATTACTGTGATATATTTACAGAATGAAATACTATGCAGCTCTGAAAAAAGGGGAAATCTTATCTTTTGCCACAGCACGGGTGGACCTGGAGATGATTATGCTAAGTGAAATAAGGCAAGCAGAGAACGACAAACACCACATGATCTCATTTATATATGGAATTTAATAAACAGAGGAACAAAATAGAAGCAGAGGCAGGTCACAGGGACCAGAGGGACAGCCGTTAGGGGGAAGAGGGATGAGGGGATAGGCTCAGAGAAGATGAAGGGGTTAGTGAAATTATATATGAATAACACATAGATACAGACAACAGAGTAGCAATAGCAGGAGGGAAAGGAAGTGGGGAAGTGGGGAAAGGAAGAGGGAATAGCAAGAGGGCAAGGGGTGGGAATGGTGGTGGAAGGAGACTTTCCAGGGGCACGGGGGGCACAGCATGGTGTGTAAAGGGTGTCATACTGAGTGCGACACTTGAAACCATGTCAACACAATAAATTAAATGTAACAATTTTAACAACGAACACTCTTCTATTTAGCGTGTTGAATATCATGTGCGTGTTCAAATATATTGGAATATAATATTTTTATGGAAAATATTCAGGGCTGAAGTAGATATAATTCTTAGTAGTTTTATTACATGTTTTAGCAAAATACGTATATACTCGAGCATAAGCTAGAGAGCACCTCTTGGCTTTCAAGGTTTCCTTTTCATGTTCATGCCCACAATAATACAAAATCAGATATGTTTAATAAGTTCTTCAAAAAAAAAAATGTAAATGGGAAGGATTTATTTATTTTTTTAAACAGGCCAAAAGAATCCAACTCTTCTATTTAAAAACAAAAATTAATATATCGGCCTAAATGATCCAAATTGGCTATCTTTTTTTCTCTAGTGTTTATGCCTGTTGCTTTCTTTATCAAACCCAGTCTTGATTAGCCCTATTATGATTATAGAGTTACTATGCCTGTACCAAAATTAACCTTATTGTAAAATAGACAATCATCTTAACAATATTTGCATATCTGTTTAGTATGAGCAGTATTGAGTTGAAATGTTCATGACTTTTCAAAAAGCAACAAATTCATTATCCAAGCATTATAATTCACATTGTAATATATAAACATGAGTAACTGCTTAAGCTATGAAGCAAATACTCTGATTTGAATTTACTTTCTCTTTGCTTCCTTCATCACAATGGTTTGTTTTCCACAATGGTTCTTATGGAGATAAATTTTTTCTTAAGCAATTAAAATGTACTTATTTTTAAGAAAGTGATTATAAAATTTCCACTGTGGAATTCCATACTTGTTTTCTCTCAGTGACTTCTTTAACCATTTTTGGTTTGCAAGGAAATATAATAAACCAAGTAGAAACTAAAAGTCATCCTGTTCTCTCATATTATCTCCCTTCCTCATGGCATTCTTTTACCCTTGCTAAAGTGCTAAAAATTAAAAATAAAAAGATACAAATCTAAATTAATAGCAATATAGGTTACTACACAATAAAAGGCAAACATTAATTTATAATGAGTATAATCCATGAAGAGCTTTCATAGGAGATCTTGTAAATTTGCCGTGTGTTATTCAATATGGAGGTTAAAACCTGTTTTACCAGTTATATAAAATATTTTTTCCCTGGGTTCCAGTAAAATTTTAATTATCACAATTTTTGACAGGTAAATAGTGTGTATTTGTAAAACGTGCACGTGGGATTTGATCCGTTGATGTCACAGGCGGGGGTACTTGCTGTCAGTAGCTTCTTGTTATCATGTGCTTCCATGGTGCTGATTTTAGAGGGTTTTCCTGTCAGATTTTCAACTCCGACCCCCACTTGGGAGAGCTCTTCTCTTCAAAAGCCTCAGTTTCCTCATTTGTGGAATAGACAGGATGAGAGATCTCACCTCAGTTCCTAGGTGCAGAAGTTGAATTGGATGCCAACAAAAATGTGAAATTCTTCAAAAACCCTCATGCCCTGGACAATTGTTAGAAATCTAAAAGGAGCAAAATTAGCTTGTGAAAAAAACTAACAGGAAAAGAGAAGTGGGCAATTACATCTGTGTTGCCTCAGAATCGTAAGTGGAAAACTTGCCTTCTTTTTTTTTTTTTTTTTTTTTTATTAAATTTAATGCAGTGACATTGATAAATCAGGGTACATATGTTGAGAGAAAATATCTCTAGATTATTTTGACATTTGATTGTGCTGCAAAGTTAAATTGTCTTCTGTCACCTTCTATCTGGTTTTCTTTGTGCCCCTCCCCTCCCCTAACCCCTCTCTCCTTCTTCACCCCATTCCCCCTCCCCCAACCCCCCGCCCATGTTGCCATCACCTTCTTGTTCATGTCTCTGAGTCTCATTTTTATGTCCCTTCTATGTATGGATTCATCTCAGTTTTTTTTCTGATTTACTTATTTCACTCTGTATAATGTTGTCAAGGTCCATCCATGTTATTGTAAATGATCCGATGTCATCATTTCTTATGGCTGAGTAGTATTCCATAGTATATATGTACCAAAGCTTTTTAATCCACTCGTCCTCTGACGGACACTTGGGCTGTTTCCAGATCTTCGCTATTGTGAACAATGCTGCCACAAACATGCGGGTGCATTTCTCCTTTTCGAGCCGTTCTATGGTGTCCTTGGTGTATATTCCTAAAAGTGGGATACCTGGGTCAAAAGGCAGTTCGATTTTCAGTTTTTTGAGGAATCTCCATACTGTTTTCCACAGTGGCTGCACCAGTCTGCATTCCCACCAGCAGTGCAGGAGGGTTCCCTTTTCTCCACATCCTCGCCAGCACTTATTCTGTGTTGTTTTGTTGATAAGCACCATTCTGACTGGTGTGAGGTGATATCTCATTGTGGTTTTAATTTGCATTTCTCTAATGATTAATGATGTTGAGCATTTTTTCATATGCCTATTGGCCATCTGTATGTCCTCTTTGGAGAAGTGTCTATTCATCTCTTTTGCCCATTTTTGGATTGGGTTGTTTGTCTTCCTGGTGTTGAGTTTTACAAGTTCTTTATAAATTTTGGTTATTAACCCCTTATCAGACGTATTGTCAAATATGTTCTCCCATTGTGTAGTTTGTCTTTTTATTCTGTTCTTGTTGTCTTTAGCTGTGCAAAAGCTTTTTAGTTTGATATAGTCCCATTTGTTTATCCTGTCTTTTATTTCACTTCCCCGTGGAGATAAATCAGCAAATATATTGCTCCGAAAGATGTTGGAGAGCTTACTGCCTATGTTTTCTTCTAAGATGCTTATGGTTTCACGGCCTACATTCAAGTCTTTTATCCATTTTGAGTTTATTTTTGTGAGTGGTGTAAGCTGGTGATCTAGTTTCATTTTTTTGCAGGTAGCTGTCCAATTTTCCCAACACCATTTGTTAAAGAGGCTGTCTTTACTCCATTGTATTTCCTTACCTCTTTTGTCAAATATCAGTTGTCCATAGAACTGTGGGTTTATTTCTGGGTTCTCTGTTCTGTTCCATTGATCTATATGCCTGTTCTTATGCCAGTACCAGGCTGTTTTGAGTACAATGGCCTTGTAGTATAACTTGATATCAGGAAGTGTGATACCTCCCACTTTATTCTTCTTTTTTAAGATTGCTGAGGCTATTCGTGTTCTCTTTTGGTTCCATATAAATTTTTGGAATATGTGTTCTATATCTTTGAAGTATGTCATTGGTATTTTAATTGGTATTGCATTGAATTTATAAATTGCTTTGGGTAATGTAGACATTTTAATGATGTTTATTCTTCCTAACCATGAGCACGGTATATGCTTCCACTTGTTTGTATCTTCCTTGATTTCTTTTATCAATGTTTTGTAATTTTCCGAGTACAAGTCTTTAGTCTCCTTGGTTAAGTTTACTCCTAGGTACTTTATTTTTTTGGTTGTAATTGTGAAGGGGATTGTTTCCTTAATTTCTCTTTCTGACTGTTCATTGTTGGTGTATAAGAATGCTTCTGATTTCTGAGTATTGATTTTATATCCTGCCACTTTGCTGAATTTATTTATCAGGTCCAGTAGTTTTTTGACTGAGACTTTAGGGTTTTCTATATACAATATCATATCATCTGCAAATAATGATAGTTTTACTTCTTCTTTTCCAACTTGAATGCCTTTTATTTCTTCTTCTTGTCTGATTGCTGTGGCTAGGACTTCCAGGACTATGTTAAATAAGAGTGGTGAAAGGGGGCACCCCTGCCTTGTTCCTGATCTTAAGGGTATTGCTTTTAATTTTTGCCCATTGAGTATGATGTTGGCTGTGGGTTTCTCATAGCTGGCTTTTATCATGTTGAGGTATGCTCCCTGTATTCCCACTTTGCTGAGAGTTTTGATCATGAATGGATGCTGGATTTTATCAAATGCTTTTTCTGCATCTATTGAAATTATCATATGGTTTTTCTCCTTCTTTTTGTTTATGTGATGAATCACATTGATTGATTTACGAATATTGTACCAGCCTTGCCTCCCCAGAATAAATCCCACTTGATCATGGTGTATGATTTTTTCCATATATTGTTGGATCCGGTTTGCTAATATTTTGTTGAGGATTTTAGCATCTATATTCATCAGAGATATTGGCCTATAATTTTCTTTCTTTGTGTTGTCTTTGCCTGGTTTTGGAATCAGAATTATGCTCGCCTCATAAAAGGAGTTTGGAAGTCTTCCTTCCTCTTGAATTTTTTGAAATAGTTTGAGAAGGATAGGAGTTAGTTCTTCTTTGAATATTTGGTAGAATTCCGTTGTGAAGCCATCGGGCCCCGGACTTTTCTTTGTTGGGAGTTTTTTGATAACTGTTTTAATCTCCTTTGGTGTAATTGGTCTGTTTAAGTTTTCTGATTCTTCCAGATTGATTTTTGGAAGATTGTATATTTCAAGGAATTTGTCCATTTCATCTAGGTTGTCTAGTTTTTTGGCATACAGTTCTTCATAGTATTTTCTTACAATATTTTGTATTTCTGTTGTGTCAGTTGTTATTTCTCCTCTCTCATTTCTAATTTTATTTATTTGAGTCCTCTCTCTCTTTTTCTTGGTGAGTCTACTTAAAGGTTCATCAATCTTGTTTACCTTTTCAAAGAACCAGCTCCTAGTTTCATTGATCCTCTGTATTGTTTCTTTAGCTTCTATGTCATTTATTTCTGCTCTGATCTTTATTATTTCCTTCCTTCTACTACATTTGGGCTTTACTTGCTGTTCTTTTTCTAATTCTTTTAGATGCAGAGTTAAGTTGCTTATTTGAGCTTTTTCTAGCTTCTGAAAGTGTGCCTGTAGTGCTATGAACTTCGCTCTCAGCACTGCTTTCGCTGTGTCCCATAAATTTTGAGTTGTTGTATGCTCATTGTCATTCGTTTCTAGGAATTTCTTTATTTCTTCTTTGATCTCATTCTTAATCCATTCATTATTTAACACCCTGCTATTTAGTTTCCATGTGTTTGAGAATTTTTGAGCTTTTCTGCTGTGATTCATTTCTAGTTTCATGCTGTTGTGATCGGAGAAAGTGCTTGATATGATTTCAGTCTTCTTAAATTTGTTGAGAGCACTTTTGTGCCCTAACATGTGGTCTATCCTAGAGGATGTACCATGAGCACTTGAAAAGAATGTATATTCTGCTGCTTTAGGGTGAAAGGTTCTGAAGATATCTATTAAATCGAGTTGATCTAGTGTTTCCAATAAGTCTGCTGTTTCTTTGTTAATTTTCTTTCTTGAGGATCTATCTAGTGATGTTAGTGGGGTATTGAAATCCCCTACTATTATAGTATTGCTGTTGATCTTGCCCTTTAAATCCATCAAAGTCTGTTTTATATATTTGGGTGCTCCTATATTAGGTGCATAGATATTTATAATAGTTATATCTTCCTGTTGGATTACTCCCTTTATCATTATGTAGTGGCCTTCTTTATCTCTTACTATATCCTTTGTTTTAAAGTCCAATTTGTCTGATATAAGTATTGCTACCCCAGCTTTTTTTTCATTTCCGTTTGCATGAAACGTTTTTTTCCATCCTTTTACCTTCAATCTGTGTGTGTCTTTTGTTCTAAGGTGTGTCTCTTGTAGACAACATATGTATGGGTCCTGTTTTCTTATCCACGTAGCTACCCTATGTCTTTTGATTGGATCATTTAATCCATTTACATTTAAGGTTATTATTGATATGTAGTTGTTTATTGCCATTTTCTTCTTTAAAGGTGTATTCCTTTTTTTTTTTTTTCTGTATTCTTTTCCCACTTTATCTGTTTACACCAGACCCCTTAATATTTCCTGCAGCATTGGTTTGGTTGTAATGAATTCCTTGAGTTGTTTTTTGTCTGGGAAGCTTTTTATTTCTCCTTCGATTTTAAATGATAGCCTTGCTGGATAAAGTAGTCTTGGTTGTAGGTTCTTGTTCTGCATTACTTTGAATATTTCTTGCCATTCCCTTCTGGCCTCAAGTGTTTCTGTTGAGAAGTCAGATGTCATCCTTATGGGGGCTCCTTTGTAGGTGATAACTTTTTTTTCTCTTGCAGCTTTTAATATTTTCTCTTTATCACTTAGCTTTGGTATTTTAATTATGATGTGTCTTGGTGTAGGTTTCTTTGGGTTTCTCTTTAATGGAGTCCTCTGTGCTTCTTGGATTTGTGAGAGTTTCTCTTGCATTAATTTAGGGAAGTTTTCAGCTATGATATGATTGAACAAAGTCTCTATCCCTTGTTCTTTTTCTTCTTCTTCAGGAACCCCTATGATGCGGATGTTATTTCTCTTCATGTTGTCACAGAGCTCTCTAAGAGTTTCCTCTGACTTTTTGAGTCTTTTTTCTCTTTTCTTCTCTGCTTTCATGCCTTCATTCCAATTGTCTTCTAACTCACTGATTCGATCCTCTGCTCTATCTATCCTGTTTTTAATTCCTTCCATTGTGGTCTTTATTTCTGATATTGTATTTGTCGTCTCCAACTGATTCTTTTTTATACTTGCTATTTCTTTATTTAGGTTTTCAAACTGCCCCTCCATTGTTGTTCTAAGATCCCTAAGCATCCTTACAATCATTATTTTGAACTCCGCATCTGGAAGTTTGATTATTTCCATATCACTCAGTTCATCTCTCAAAGGTGTCTCTTGTGGTTTCATTTGGATTGCACTCCTTTGTCTTCTCATCTTCTTTTTTTTTTAATTTTTTTTATTTGTAGAGTTGGTTGAGTCTAGGCTTGGTGTTGTCTGCCTCCAGTTTTCAGTTGTGTTATTTTTAGGTCTTCGTGGGTTGGTATCAGCTATTATTTGTAATCCACTTTCGGATTTGGGCAGCTTTGAAGTCTTGATTTGTTTGTCTTCTTAACAGGTGATAGTCTTGTTAACTGATCTCAGCAGGGGGCTTCCTTGAAACTGTAACCAGGAATGCTATGGGTGTAACCTGAGACGCTAAAGGTCTCTTCCACCAACTAATCTCACTGGGGGCAGGGTTTTTTCTCAGCTTCAGTAGGGGGAGGTGTATCTCAGATCTCCATGGAGACCTGAGTTACTGCCCCTCCTCCCCACTTCTTGTTTTCAGCTGTGTCTTGTTGTGCTTATTGGAGCTGGATAGATGTCCGGAGATCTCTGATCCGGAAGCACTTCAGCTCTGTTTTGTGAAAGGTTCAGTCCCTCCCCCAGCTATGGCCGCCTCCAGCATGAATGAGTCAGCTTTTTTATTTTGTTTCTTGCATACCTTAGCCCCTGACAGTCTGTCCCTCTCCCTGTCTTTTCCACTTGGGAGATAAGCTGGTCTTTTCAACCCACCTTGCTCCCTGGTCGCCAGGTAAGTGGCTGTGAGCAGTAGTTTCTGCTCTTTTTCCTCTGTGAAATCCTCTCTGGGCTCTCAGCCTCACCCCCCTCCTTCCGTTCCTGTAAGCAGAGGAGATTCAGGCACTCCTTACCAGGATTATTGTGGCTTCCTCTTTGCTCCTTGGTTTTTGAGAGCTGTTCTTGCAGTTCAGTGTTGGTTTTTCATGCTGATTTTTTCTAAATTGATTTGTATTTCAGTTTGGTGTTGAGAGCTGGGCATCTGTGCATCCGCCTACTCCGCTGCCATTTTCTCTCAAACTTGGCTTCTTGAAGTGGTCCTTCCACGGCTGTCCACTGTGACTCCAGTCAGTGGAGGTGCTGGTGTGTGGACACACACCGGGATGGCAGATTTCCAGCTTGTCAGTGACAGCCGAGTCATCACGACCTAGAGACATACTTCCCTCCCATAGAGAGAGTGATCCCAGAGTCTGGCTAAGTTTGGGCCAACAGGAGCTTGGAAACTAGTTCCCAGTATCCTGGAAATACTTAGGGAAGGAGGTGAAAATGTTCATCTTTTGTAAACTTCTGATAACCTCCTTGTGACACTTCTGCTCCTTTCTTTCTTTCTTTCTTTTTTTTTTTGTTTTTTTTTTTTTTTTTTTGTTTTTTTGTTTAACAGATGTTTGTTTAGAATTCACAGAATCATAGAATTTCAGTCCAGGACTTAGAGTTCATCAGACACAATCTTTTCATGGAATGGTAAAGAAACTTTGAGTCCAGACTGGGAAAGGGGCTTGCCTGAGTTTCTACAACATGTTATGCTGAAAGACAAGGCTGGGACTCATTTTGGAAGGGGGGGGGTGAGAAGAGTGGAGAGAGTGAGGCAGACTTCCTCGTGTACCCCAACTGGGATCCACCTGGCAACCTCATCTGGGATCAATGTTCAAGTACTGAACTATTTTTAGAGCCTAAGGCTAATGCACTCCAACGGAGATATACTCAGAACCCGAGACCATGCTCAAACCAATTGAGCCACTGGCTGTGGGAGGGGAAGAGGAAGAAAGGGAGGAAAGAGAAGCAAATGGTTGCTTCTTCTGTGTGCCCTGACTGGGAATTGAACTCAAGACATCCGTACCCCTGGCCAACACTCTATCCATTGAGCCACTAGCCAGGGCCTGGGACTCTTCTTCTTAGTGAATATCCTATAATTTATCAAGAAGTAGATTGGAACCCTCTTCTCACCTTTTAAAGAGCCCCTCCAGATAAGTAGTGTTTCTTGGAACCTTTATATCAAGTTTCTCAGGAAGAATGAGCAAGTAAGCCTTTTGTGGCCTTGAGATTGAGTGCCTCCTTAAAGTGTGTACCCTAGGCACTAATGCTGGCCTTGATATCATGGCTGTACCTATGCTATGACCTGGGCTTTTGCTGTTCCTTTTGCACCGGACAACTCATGGCTCTACACCTCTCTGTTTCCTTGAGAGGTAACTTCCTTGAGTTCAGGCAGCTACACCCTTCACTGTTACCCCCTCAACAAGAATTTTCTATATTAGAAAACTACATTAAAATATAATTTATTGTAATATAGATGATCGGGTATAGCACAGTCAATTGATGACTCTAAAATTGGCCAGCTAAGATTGAAACTGAGTTTAGCCTACTAAATCTCCTTGAAAGTCAACGTATTCCCAGAGGGAACACAGTGTAGCGGTGAGCACAATCCCATGCATTCACACGGTATATACTCTTTATCTAATTGGCAATTGAAAATGCAGTTTACAAACACGGGTCCTTAGAGATGGTAGTTTCAGAAACCCATGGCAAATCATAACCCTTAATTATTATCTCCATTGCTAAAAAGACAAAGCAATAAATTTCTCCCATAAGTAAAGCCTAGAGAAAGTCATTTTATTGACCTAAAAGTAGTATGTGTCCACGAGGCCAGAAAATAATTGTTTCCTTCAAAGGTGTATTCAGGGAATCAAGAGTAGAGTTTAAATTTAAAACTCCTCTTAAGCGGTTCACGGAATGGTATTAACAGGGAGTCCAAAGGGACTTGTGCTAATCTTTTTCCTTGGCTAAAACTAAGGATTTAATGAAAGTGATTTCTATAATAGGTGGATAAAATAGAGTTTATTCTTGCTTTTTTTGGGGGGGATAGGAAATACTGCTATAAATGAAATTACATGATAGGGGTTTTCTTATGTTGTATTTTTATAATAGAAGCTAAAAAAACAAACATAGGTGCTTACAGAGTCGCAAGGTATTTGATTTTTACCTTAAAAAATAATTCAGGCAGAAATGGGCTAGTCTGTGATCTTCCTTTTGCAGTGAGGTACAGGAATGACAAGCCCCAGGGCATTCTTCTGAAGCCTCAGTAATATGCTTCTCCCTGTATCTAGTTGCAAAAATAGAGTAAAAATAGAGTATAATCTGCTTCCATTTAGCCACTCTATTGAATACCTTTCTTATATCCTCCGGAGCTCTGCTCCTGCTCAAGTGGTATTCTTTTTATTCCTGCGTCATGCTGTGCCCTGCTCTGTCTCAGAATTTCAGCACATGCTCTTCCCTCTCGCCTGTAATTTCTTCACCAGTCCTTTGAGAAGTTGTTTCCTTTCTCTCTCCTCGGGTCTCAGATTCAGTGTTAGCTCCTCCTTAATTTAGACCGTTCTGCTCCTATTAGTAATTGTCCTTAGCTCTCTCATCAAATCTTCTTCTCCTTGATGACTCTTCAGACATGGTACCGACTTACTTATTTGTGTGTTATTGCGTTCTATATCTCCTTCCAACCACACTGAGACAATGTACCAGATGTGACGCATAGTTGGTGAATAATATACGATAAATATTTATACATTTGAGAACTTGGATGGCTTAAGGTTTTGTGTGTGTGTTTGCAGTAGTTTAGAAAGAAGAATCAACTCATTTAAAAAATGGGGGGAAATGCTCAAAGAAACTATAAAAACCATAACTTATGGAACCTTCCTTATGAGCTTCACTGACATTATCTTCTGTTGATGAAAATGATACTTAGCAGGCCCTGGCCGGTTGGCTCAGCGGTAGAGCGTTGGCCTGGCGTGCGGGGAACTCGGGTTTGATTCCCGACCAGGGCACACAGGAGAAGCGCCCATTTGCTTCTCCACCCCCCCTTTCCTATCTGTCTCTCTCTTCCCCTCCCGCAGCCAAGGCTCCATTGGAGCAAAGATGGTCCGGGCGCTGGGGATGGCTCCTTGGCCTCTGCCCCAGGTGCTAGAGTGGCTCTGGTCATGGCAGAGCGATGCCCCGGAGGGTCAGAGCATTGCCCCTTGGTGGGCAGAGCATCGCCCCTGGTGGGCATGCCGGGTGGATCCCGGTGGGGCTCATGCGGGAGTCTGTCTGACTGTCTCTCCCCGTTTCCAGCTTTAGAGAAAAAAAAAGAAAGAAAGAAAATGATACTTAGATTTGTTAGTCTGCTATACAAGGTTGCCAGATGAAAAAGATTAAATACAATCATCAGGATACTCGCTGTAGCCCTACTTCCACGCTTCACGTGAACACATCACATTATATGCAGCATTGATTTTTCCTGTTGTGAAGTACTTGATGCAAAGCATATGTTCAGTAAATACTTCCCAAGTCAATCAATCAATTCATCGATCAATCAGTTATAGAATTTAAGGCCAGGAAACAAGCCTTAAATAAGTTTCAGGAAAATTTCTAACCACAAAAATGGAAGCAAAAAGACTTCCGATTGAAAATAAATCTCTTTTGATTAACTTATGTAGTTGGAAAATGCACTTCAGCACTTCTCTCTCAAAGTATTCTGTAAATAGAGGTGGTATGGTGATTTTCAGTGGGGTCTTCGTTATGCTGGTTGCAGATAAAGGGTATTTAAAGCATAAAATGTGATGAGATGTCACTAGAGGAAAGTTTCTTTTGCGATTGAGTGAAAAAATGTGTCGAGTCCAGTTGAATTCAATTTGAAGCCCAGTTGTGGCAACATCGGCGGGATCCCGGGGCAAGGGACTGAGAGCCTCTCAGCCAGAAGTCGCTTCTTACAAAGTAGGGATGAAAGCACACCTGGCTCATCTGACTATTGGAAAATAGTTTCAAAATTTCAATAGCTCCTAGATGATCCCATGGAATATTAAGGCGAGTGACATATTAAAAAATTCTCAAGATCCACACTATCTAATAGTATTGCAGTTTAATGAGAGAACTGACAGATGCAATTTTATAACAAATACTTGTTAATTTTAAAACCAATGTTTTGATCAAAATGGTACTGCTGAAAATAAGACATTGCAGACATCACTCCTTCATGGTGTTTCTGGGAGTCATAGCCAACTCAATGGCATTTAGCACACACTAAAATATCATAATAATAAATACTAGCTCATTAGAATTTTTAAACATTTAGGTGTACCAAGAAATATAAAGGTCTACCAGAAAGTTCTGTCCGTTTCTATCACAACAAGTTTCGACACGTAAGCACATGTTTATTTGGCGCATGTGTGTCTCTCTAATTTTATCACTTAATGTATACATACTGATGTAGCAAATTAACTAAAACAAAGTTGATTCACATTAGTCTTATGGGTGAAGCGATAGTGTATCCATGGCTACATATATTTTATATGAATACATATATGCCATTGTATTTTATATGAATTTCAGCAAGGAAGAAATGCTACAGAAGCATGTAGAAATTTATTGAAAGTGTTTGGTGAAGGTACAGTTTCTGATAGGACATGCAGAAGATGGTTCAAAAAATTTGAAACAGGTGATTTTGACCTTTCTGATAAGCCAGGTTCTGGGTGACCATTTTTAATCGATGACGATGTTGTTAAGACCATGTTGGAGCAAGATCCTTTTCTGACAACATCGGAGATCGCAGAAAGGCTTAATTCAGCTCAGCAAACCATTTCAGACCATATTCGGAAGATAGGATTGGTGTGGAAATATATTATTTAATAAAGTTTATTTACGGTAAGAAAAATTTGTATTTTGTTTTATTCCAAAACAGACAGAACTTTCTAGTAGACCTTATAATTGTGCACTGTAATCATTTTTTAAAATTGTTACCATGATTATTCCATTCTTAAGAAGAAAAAAATAGTCACCACTTCTGTGCATAATAATTTACATGATTGCCAAAAAAACAACAACAAAAGATGTATCCATTCCCTTAAATATTTTGTCACTGACTAATGTGATTCTAATTCCCTAGCATTATAATGAGAAACCATTGGAGTGTGGGTGGAGCGCAGAGTGCATTCCTAGCAGCTGTGGCTGATGCAATGCTGTGAGAATATTCCAGCTCCCAGAAACCTCCTGGGCACACCCAGGAAGGAAGCTCGCCTGCTTTAAGGAAGTGACTTAGCGTCAACCACGCAGCTCCCTGATCTTTTCAGCTATTGGCTATGAAGGACACGCTGTAACACCCTATAGGCTGAACCTGTGTATATAATCTAGCCTACTTCCTGAACAAAGTGGATCTGCATCACTGAACCTGGTCCCTGGAGCCGGGTCTTTGTGTCTCCGTTGTCCTCACCCCCAACAGGACTTGTCCACATTGGAATTTTCTAGTTCAATGGAAATTAGAGAGTGGTAAGTCTGAACTGTAAGAAATAGCTGTTTAGCCTGACCAGGTGGTGGCGCACTAGATAGAGCATCGGAGTGGGATGCAGAAGACCAAGGTTCAAGACCCCGAGGTTGCAAGCTTGATCACAGCTCACCAGTTTGGACCCAAGTTCACTGGCTCGAGCAAGGGGTCATTTGGTCTGCTGAAGGCCCACAGTCAAGGCACATATGAGAAAGCAATCAATGAACAACTAAGGTGTTGCAATGAAAAACTGATGATTGGTGTTTCTTTTCTCTCTCCATTACTGTCTGTCTGTCCCCATCTATCCCTCTCTCTGACTCTTGCTCAGTCTCTGTAAAAAAAAAAAAAAAAAATAGCTGTTTCATGTCAAAAATATAGTCACAGCTTGACTTTCATCTTTAATCTATAATTGGGCATTAACATCTTACTTAAAATTATTTCCTATTAGGAAATGAAGGAGTGACATGGGAAGATGGGGGAAGGAAGAGAGGAACTTAAAAATTATAGACTTGGAGTGATGTCAAAGAAATGGTGCCATGAGGCGGGATCCTGATACCTTTCCCTGAAATTTCAACAAATCCAACAACTAGAGACAGGAAAACAATCCCAGGAGCACCTGAAATACACATACACCAAACAAAGGTACAATTGGCCGAAAAGGTGGCTGAATATATAAACCAATCTGAAGGAAATAGGATGGAGATTGGAGTATTCCACTTCCCTCACTGACCCGAGAAAGGTCTGCTTTCACTTGGAACTGAGAGGAAGGGGGGGTTAGGGCAGGGACAATAAGCTACCTAGAGCAGAGACATTCAAGCCAAGGAGACAGTGATCCCATGGCTCAGCCCACGCAGAACTAACACCAGCAGCAAAGCCCAGCAGAGGTGGGCGAGTGGCTTGCCTGCAGAGTAGGCTTTGTTTACTACCAGTCTCCCATTTGGTGAGTGCGGGGGGTGTATGGGTGGTTCCTCCTCGATTATTGGGTGTGGGTACCCACGATCCCAGACGGAGGGGCTGGGTCGGAGACTGTCAGCAGTGGCCTTCTTTGTGGGCTGTGACCAGAATCTTTGGGTAATCCCTGCTCCCCGAAAAACAGCGTGCGGGGAGTATGCAAAAACCAGCTTCCCTATGCCTGAGCCTCTTCGGCGGGGCACTTCTGCCAGCCATATAGGCTAACAAAGCACATTCCTGGGGAAGAAAAATATAGAAATGCTGAGAGGAAGGGCGCGCAGGCAGTTTGCAGACAACCTTTAAAGAGCAGACCCATGGATTGACCCTTAAAAGGAGCCTAACCTGCAATCTGCTCACTGCCCAGCTGGCTCACGCTGGCAGCAGCTTTGGCTGACAAGGACTTCTTTACCATGTCTGCGATTTAACAGAACCCGGAGGAGAGACTTGATAGTTTTTAGGACATCTTGCAATGCAGGCAGTGGCTGGGGCAACTTCCTGCCAGCTTATACAGGTTTAAAACACATTCCTACAGAGCAGACCTCAGAGAACACTGCAGAAGTTGGGCAGGCTAACCTGTAGGCTTCCTAACAAGGGAGAAGCCTGTGGAGAGCACTCCCATGGAGCGCTAAGACAAATTTAACCAGACATACCTGGGGAACCATAGAAAAGAGCCTGACCAGAAGTCAACTCACCCCCTTGCCTGCTTAAGCTGCTGGCTCTGGTTGGCAGAGCTTTCATACCCAGGGCTCTGCTTTAAAAGGACCTGGAAGAGGGACTTGGCAGCTTTTATGACCTCCTGTTCTGCAGGCAGTGACTGAGGCATCTTCTTGCCAGCCAATACAGGTTACAAAGTGCAAAAAGCCTGGGGAGAGTGGTCCCGTGGAGTGCTAAGGCATACTAGACATGCCTGGAGGCTCATAGAAAGACACCTGAGGAGCAATCAACTCCCAGCCCTGCCTGATTACACTGGCAGCTCTGGCTGGCAAAGCCTTATGCAGAAATCTATGTTGAGTGGGGATAGGGGGGGATTTGGCAGTTCTTAGAGCTTCTTGCTCTCCAGGCAGTGTCAGGGGCAACTTCACAGCTGGGTCTCCAGGCTACTGGTTCAGGAAGGAGAGACTTGGAGAGAGGCTCCGGGAAAATCAACTATTCCATTTTTGGAGCCTGGAAATGCTAATAAGCCCCAACTACCAATGGGACTGAGGCCTAGTTCATGTCATTGCCATAGCAACACATCAACTGAAAATCTCTACCTAAGAGTGCCAGAGGGTCAGAACCTGGGGTACAGTGCCACCGGTCAAAAAGAGAGAGAAAGAAAAAGGAAGAAGATAACCTCTCAAAATCAGAAAAAATCCAGTCTTTTTAACTTTTCCATTTTTTTCTCTTTCTTTCTTTCATTTTTTTATCTTTTTTTTTCTTCCACATTGGTTCTTTTATCCTCTTTCCAGTTTATTCTTTTATTTTCATTTTGAACTTCATTACCCATAGGTCTTACATTTTTCCATTCTTTCTTTTTTCTCTCTCTATGAGGGATACATTCCAAAAACCTTAACTCGCTCCTTTTTTTTTCTCCCTCTCTTTAGGTTTCTTCTATTCTTTTTCACTTTTCTTCTCATTCAATCCTCACTCACAAACAAGTTATTTTATTTTGAATTCAATTCTTTTTTCTTTGTGGCATTTTCTGTGCTTTTTTTTTTTTTTTTTTTTTGTGCTTTTTTTTATCTCATTAGCATTCCCCTCAACTCTGGCTCTCCATTCTATGTAGTTTTTGTTCCACTTCATACAATAGAATTTTCATTTTATACAGTATTTTTTCTTTTTTTTTAATCTTTTTTCTTTCATTATATCTCTCATTTGACCATAATTTACAAACAAATTATTTTATTCTTGATCCAACATTTTTTGTAGTAGCATTTTGTGGGTACTTTGTTTTTTGCCTCTTTGTCACTTCTACCCAACTCAGGTCCTCTGTTCTATGTAGTTTATGTTCCATTTAGTACAATATAATTTTCAGTTTTTCACTGTATTTTCTCCAAAAAATATTTTTTTAATTATTATTTTTTTAATTTTTTATCAATTCTTATTAGTGTTATTAACAAAACCACCCTAAAATGCTATTAAATTGAATATCATGGATACAAAAAACAGAGATGTAGCACAGAAGATGAGGAAAAATCTATAGAAAACAATTTCAATAGCTTGGAAATCTTGGAGATAAATAACAGAGAATTTAAAATAGAAATTCTGAAAATACTTAGGGATATACAAGAAAGCATAGAAAGGCAATTTAGGGAGCTCAAAAAACAATTCAACAAACAGAAAGAATATATCACCAAGGAAATTGAAACTATGAAAATGAATCAAACAGAGATAAAAAAAAACTCAATTCACGAACTGAAAAATGAGATAACAAGCTTAGCTAATATAACAGGTCAGCTAGAGGACAGAATTAGTGACATAGAAGACAGGCAACTAGAGGCACAACAGAGAGAAAAGGAGAGAGACTTGCAAATTAAAAAAAAAGAAAGCTCTACAGGAATTGACTGACTTCATCAAAAAGAGCAACATAAGAATAATAGGTATATCAGAAGGAGAAGAGAAAGAAAATGGAATGAAGAACATATTGAAACAAATAATAGATGAGAATTTCCCAAGCCTGTGGAAAGAACTAAAGCCCCAAATTCAAGAAGCAAACACAACACAGAGTTATCTTAACCCTAACAAACCTACTCCATGGCATATCATAATGAAATTGGCACAAACCAATGACAAAGAAAAAATTCTCAAAGCAGCCAGGAAAAAGAAGACTACAACATATAAAGGAAGACCAATTAGATTATCATAAGATTTCTCAGCAGAAACTCTATAAACTAGAAGAGAGTGGACCTTAATATTTAGAGTTCTGAAAGAGAGGAACTTCCAGCCAAGAATACTTTACTCATCAAAGCTATCCTTCAAATATGAAGGAGAAATAAAAACATTCACAGAGGCCCTGGCCGGTTAGCTCAGTGGTAGAGCGTCGGCCTGGCATGCAGGGGACCCGGGTTCGATTCCCGGCCAGGGCACATAGGAGAAGCGCCCATCTGCTTCTCCACCCCCACCCCCTCTTTCCTCTCTGTCTCTCTCTTCCTCTCCCACAGCCAAGGCTCCATTGGAACAAAGATGGCCCCGGGCACTGGGGATGGCTCCTTGACCTCTGCCCCAGGTGCTAGAGTGGCTCTGGTCATGGCAGAGCAACACCCCAGAGGGGCAGAGCATCGCCCCCTGGTGGGCAGAGCATCACCCCTGGTGGGCGTGCCGGGTGGATCCCAGTCGGGCTCATGCAGTAGTCTATCTGACTGTCTCTCCCCATTTCCAGCTTCAGAAAAATACAAAAAAAAAACAAAACCCATTCACAGATACAGAAAAAATGAAGGAATTTATCACCAGAAAACTCCCACTTCTGGAAACACTAAAGGGGGTTTTCTGACCAGATACAAAAACAAAACAAAACAAAAAACCCACAAATAAAGGCTCCATTAAGAACACAATAAAATCAAATTTAATCTATGACAACAAAAACAAAAAAGGGGAGAGGACGAAGATTAACAGTAGCAAAGGAGAATGGAGTGCAGAAGCACTCATAAGATAGTGTACTAGAATGAACATGGTAGGTACCCTTTCCATTACTTAATGGTAACCACCCCTGAAAAAACCATCACAGAAGCACATGACTTGAAAAAAGAAGTAACAGGGGAAAGAAGTATAGATTACAACCAAACAAAAACAAATGATAAAAAAACAAGAGAAGACTCAAACAAGATGCAAAACTAACAGAAAGCAATATATTAAGTGGCAAAAGGAAACCCTCAAGTGTCAATAATTACACTAAATGTAAATGGATTGAACTCACCAATAAAAAGACACAGAGTAGCAGAATGGATTAAAAAGAAAAATCCAACTGTATGCTGCTTACAAGAAACACATCTAAGCTACAAGGATAAAAACAAATTCAAAGTGAAAGGCAGGAAAACAATACTCCAAGCAAATAACATCCAAAAAAGAGCAGGTGTAGCAATACTCATATCTAACAATACTGAATACAAGACAGCAAAAATAATCAGAGACAAAAACAGTCATTTCATAATGATTAAGAGGACATTGAATCAAGAAGACATACACTTCTTAATATATATGCACCAAACCAAGGAACACCAAAATATATAAGACAGCTATTGACTGACCAAAAACAAAAACCGACAAAAATACAATCATACTAGAAGACCTCAATACACCACTGATAGCTCTAGATCGTTATTCCAAACAGAAAATCAAACACTAGAACAACTGGATATGATAGACATCTACAGGACATTTCATTGCAAAGTGCCAGAGTATACATTTTTCTCTAGTGTACATGGAACATTCTCAAGAATTGACCATATTAGGCCCTGGCCGGTTGGCTCAGCGGTAGAGCGTCGGCCTAGCGTGCGGAGGACCCGGGTTCGATTCCCGGCCAGGGCACATAGGAGAAGCGCCCATTTGCTTCTCCACCCCTCCGCCGTGCTTTCCTCTCTGTCTCTCTCTTCCCCTCCCGCAGCCAAGGCTCCATTGGAGCCAAGATGGCCCGGGCGCTGGGCATGGCTCTGTGGCCTCTGCCTCAGGCGCTAGAGTGGCTCTGGTCGCAACATGGCGATGCCCAGGATGGGCAGAGCATCGCCCCCTGGGGGGCAGAGCACCGCCCCTGGTGGGCGTGCCGGGTGGATCCCGGTCGGGCGCATGCGGGAGTCTGTCTGACTGTCTCTCCCTGTTTCCAGCTTCAGAAAAATGAAAAAAAAAAAAAAAAAGAATTGACCATATTTTGGGCCACAAAAATAACATCAACAAATTCAGAAAGATTGAGATTATACCAAGCATATTCTCTGATCATAAAGCCTTGAAACTAGAATTCAACTGCAAAAAAGAGGTAAACAAACCCACAAAAATGTGGAAACTAAACAACATACTTTTTAAAAAATGAGTGAGTCAAAATAGAAATAAAAGCAGAAATCAAAAGTTACAGACAAACGAAAATATAATATGACATATCAGTATCTCTGGGATGCAGCAAAAGCAGTAATAAGAGAGAGGTTTCATATTACTACAGGCCTATATGAACAAACAAGAGAGATCCCCAGTAAACCACTTAACTTCACACTTTAAGGAATTAGAAAAAGAATAACAAAAGCAACCCAAAACCAGCCGAAGAAAGGAAATAATAAAAATCAGAGCAGAAATAAACAAAATAGAAAACAGAAAAACAACAGAAAAAATTAATAAAACATAGAGCTGGTTCTTTGAAAAGATCAACAAAATTGAAAACCCTTGGCAAGACTCACTAAGGAAAAAAGAGAAAGGACTCATATAAACAAAATCCAAAATGAAAGAGGAGAAATCACCACAGATATCATAAATATACAAAGAATTATTATAGAATGCTATGAAAAACTATATGCCACCAAAATCAACAATCTAGAAGAAATGGATAAATTCCTAGAACAATACTATCTTCCTAGACTGAGTCATGAAGAAGCAGAAAGCCTAAACAGACCCATAAGCAGGGAGAAAATATAAACAACTATCAAAAACCTCCCCAAAAATAAAAGTCCTGTGCCAGACGGCTATACTAGTGAATTCTATCAAACATTCAAAGAAAACTTGGTTCCTATTCTACTCAAAGTCTTCCAAAAAATTGAAGAAGCAATATGCCCAAACACATTTTATGAGGCCAACAAAACCCTCATACCAAAACCTGGCAAGGACAACACAGAGAAAGAAAAGTACAGACCAATGTCTCTAATGAATACAGATGCTAAAATACTAAACAAAATACTAGCAAATCAAATACAACAACACATTAAAAAAATAATAAATCATGATCAAGTGGGACTCATCCCAAAATCACAAAGATGTTTCAACATACATAAAACAGTTAACGTAATACACCATATCAACAAAACAAAGAACAAAAACCACATGATCCTATCAATAGATGCAGAAAAGGCATTCATAAAATACAACATCATTTTATGTTTAAAACACTTAACAAAATGGGTATAGAAGAAAAATATCTCAACATAATAAAGGCCATTTATGATAAACCATCAGCTAACATCATTTATGGCATAAAATTGAGGACTTTCCTCCTAAATCAGGAACAAGACAAGGTTGTCCACTTTCTTCACTCTTATTTAATGTAGTGCAGGAAGTTCCAGCCAGAGCAATCAGACAAGAAAAAGAAATAGAAGGCATTCATATTGGGAAAGAAGAAGTAAAGGTTTCACTTTTTGCAGATGATATGATCCTATACATCGAAAACCCCAAATACTCCACAAAAAGACTACTAGAAGCAATAAACTAATACAGTAAGGTTGCAGGATACAAAATTAATATACAAAAGTCCATTGCTTTCTTATATGCCACAAATGAAACATCAGAAAATGAACTCAAAAAATACAATCCCCTTCATGGTTGCAGCAACAACAAAAAAATGCCTAGAAATAAACATAACAAAGAATGTAAAGGACCTATATAATGAAAACTACAAAGCATTGTTAAGTGAAATCAAAAAAGATACAATGAAATGGAAAAATATTCCTTGTTCTTGGATAGTAAGAATAAATATAGTCAAAATGACTATATTACCCAAAGTAATATACAAATTTAATGCAATTCCCATAAAAATTCCAATGGCATTTTTTTAAAGAAATGGAACAAAAAATCATCAGATTTATCTGGAACTATAACAAAAAACTAAATAGAGCAACCCTAAGGAAAAAGAATGAAGCTGGGGCATACAATACCTGACTTCAAATTATATTATAGAGCCATGACAATGAAAACAGCATGGTATTGGCAGAAAAATAGACACTCAGACCAATGGAACAGAATAGAAAGCCCAGAAATAAAACCACAGATATATGGTCAAATAATTTTTGATAAAGGGGCCAAAAACACACAATGGATAAAAGAGAGCCTCTTCAACAAATGGTGCTGGAAAAACTGGAAAGTCACAAGCAAAAGAATGAAACTCCACTACAGTTTGTCCCCTTGTACTAAAATTAATTCAAAATGGATCAGAGACCTAAATATGAGACCTGAAACAATAGATTACATAGAAGAAAATATAGGTACTAAACTCATGGACCTTGGTTATAAAAAGCACTTTATGAATTTCACTCCAAAGACAAGGGAAGTGAAGGCAAAGATAAATGAATGGGACTACATCAGACTAAGAAGCTTTTGTACAACAAGAGAAACTGACAACAAAACAAACAGCCAACTAAATGGGAGATGACATTTTCAAACAACAGGACAGATAAGGGCCTAATATCCAAAATATACAAAGAACTTATAAAACTCAACAACAAACAAATAATCCAATAAAAAGTGGGAAGAGGACATGAACAGACACTTCTCCCAGAAAGAAATACAAATGGCCAACAGATATATGAAAAGATGTTCGTCTTCATTAGCTATTAGAGAAATGCAAATCAAAACTATGAGATACCACCTCATACCTGTTAGATTAGCTATTATTAACAAGACAGGTAATAACAAGTGTTGGAGAGGCTGTGGAGAAAAAGGAACCCTCATCCACCTGTGGTGGGAATGTAAAGTGTACAACCATCATGGAGGAAAGTATGGTGGTACCTCAAAAAATTAAAAATAGAACTACTATATGACCCAGCAATCCCTCTTCTAGGTATCTACCACCAAAACTCAAAAACATTGGTATGTAAAGACTCATGCAGCCCCATGTTCATTGCAGCATTGTTCACAGTGGCCAAGACATGGAAACCAAAAAGCCCTTCATTAGATGACTGGATAAAGAAGCTGTGGTACATATATATCAGGGGTTGGGAACCTTTTTGGCTGAGAGAGCCATGAACGCCACATATTTTAAAATGTAATTTCATGAGAGCCATATAACAACCTGTGTATATTACACATTATCCAATAAAAATTTGGTGTTGTTCCGGAGGACAGCTGTGATTGGCTCCAGCCACCCGCAACCATGAACATGAGCAGTCGGAAATGAATGGATTGCAATACATGAGAATGTTTTATATTTTTAATGTTATTTTTTTTATTAAAGATTTGTCTGCAAGCCAGATGCAGCCATCAAAAAAGCCACATCTGGCTCACGAGCCATAGGTTCCTGACCCCTGGAATACTACTCAGCCATAGAAATGATGACATTGGATCATTTACCACAAAATGGATGGACCTTGATAACATTATATTGAGTGAAATAAGTAAATCAGAAAAAACTAAGAAGTAAATGATTCCATACAAAGGTGGGACATAAAAATGAGACTCAGAGACATGGACAAGAGTGTGGTGGTTACAAGGAGGAGGGAGGGAGGAGAGGGAGGGGGGTTGGGATGGGGAGGGAAACAAAGAAAATTAGATAGAAGGTGATGGAAGACAATTTGACTTTGGGTGATGGGTACGTAACATAATCAATTGTCAAAATAATCTGGAGATGTTTTCTCTGAACATATGTACCCTGATTTATTAATGTTACCCCATTAAAATTAATAAAAAAATTAAAAAATAAACAAGAATTATAGACTCAAGCACCTTATAATGGCACCATAATACAAACATTGAGCAAACAAAAACATACATGGAATAACTCATTTTGGATGAGTTACACAAAAGAGCAAAACCAAGTCAAGACATTTAAAAAAAAAAAAGAATCAAGAAAACAGACACATAGGTTCTTCACAAATTTTTGGTGATTAGACCTTCCATAGACTTAATATTAATGGAGCTATTCACCATAGACTGATGAAGTTATCTCTGAATAATTTTATCTGATAAAAAATGCTAAGTAGGCCCTGGCCAATTGGCTCAGTGGTAGAGCGTCGGCCTGACATGCAGAAGTCCTGGGTTCGATTCCCGGCCAGGGCACACAGGAGAAGCGCCCATCTGCTTCTCCACCCCTCCCCCTCTCCTTCCTCTCTGTCTCTCTCTTCCCCTCCCGCAGTGAGGCTCCATTGGAGCAAAGATGGCCCGGGCACTGGGGATGGCTCCTTGGCCTCTGCCCCAGGCGCTGGAGTGTCTCTGGTCACGACAGAGCAAAGCCCTGGAGGGGCAGAGCATCGCCCCCTGGTGGTCAGAGCATTGCCCCTGGTGGGCGTGCCAGGTGGATCCAAGTCGGGTGCATGTGGGAGTCTGTCTGACTGTTTCTCCCCGTTTCCAGCTTCAGAAAAATACAAAAAAAAGGAAAAAAAAGGGAAAAAAATGCTAAGGAGAATATTACGATGGCTCTAACACTAAACATACAAGCTGGATATTCACACCACACCAACAAACCACAAACCTGACTCAGAAAGAAATGGTAAATATTTTTTGCCCATTGTGGCATACTAAAAATAGCAAGCTCTAGGTAATCTATATGAATCCTATTAATATTAAATGTTAGGAAGTATTTATTTATTAATATCTCTGGGGCACTTTTAATAAATATGACTCATAATAAATATCAGTGAATCATATTTCAGAAAAAATTAAAGTACATTGAAGATTGGATGTTTCTTTCTTTTATTTAATTTCCTGGGCTCTGTGTTCTAGCTAAGGGGGAAAAGCAATACAGAACTTCCGTGACTTATATTATTTAAAAAGTGGATAAAATTACCTTTGGGCTCAAATTAATTATAACAATAAAATTAGAGTAATGCAAGTGTTGAATAATCTTCCTCTATTTAGTTATAAAAGTTTTATTCTTATTTCAATTCAGCACATCTCTAAAAAAAAAATGCTTGCAAAAAAAATTTTTTTTTCTGCCAGTGTTAACAGTATGACTCCTTTTCTTTCTATCCAACCATGCATCCTTCCGTCCTTCAGCCATTGCCGAATTGGAAGGCATACACATCTGGGCAAATACAATCAGTGTTTCCTCCACAAACACAGATTCCCCTGACAACCAAACAGAAAGGGGGAAAGAAAATGAGAAGCCAAGGATATTAAATTTCTCTTAGACCCAGCACCTGATTCTCATTTGACCCACTGTCTGGGTCTTATTAAGCCCACCCTGATCTCTTCTGTTCCCATAGCTTTTTTACAAGCTGGGCGTATGGAATCCCAAGGCCTTGTATTTTTCCATGTTACTGAACAACAATCCTAGCAGGATAACAGAACATTTGTAAAGTCATTTTCTTTCCATCTTCTTTAGGCTGTTGGGTTCTTCTGCAAAGGCTATTGACTCCAGCTGTGTGAGGACACCTGTCCACCAGGACCTACGATTACTAATCCATTTCACACAGATCACCGAACTCGTATCAAATTGCAGTAGCTCTTGTTTATTACCATCTTAGATCAGATTCAAACTGGAGGCTCAAAGCTAAAAGGCTTAACCTCTAACCCTCTCACCCTGGGTCACTCCCAATCTGTCTCTGGGGCACTTTTAATTAATGGCAGAGTAAAAAGGATTGTAAATTCCAGAATTCTCATATACCATCCCTTACCCAAAACGCCCAACTCACTGACAGCTCAGAAGGTGTCCCATTGACGCATATTTGTTCATATGATTGTATCTGCACAGACGTAATTAAGTGGAGACATGAGGAGCAATGATCTTGAAAATTCATAACGGAATAGAAATACCTCAATGGAGGTTTGGGAATTTACCTTTTTAAGATTGGGACAATCTGCCAGATGATGTGCTTGCATTACATATAACTTTGCATGTGCTGGAGCCAAAAGGCAAAGAAAAGTGGAAAGTGCAGATGCTTAACCAGACCATTAACACCCAGCCATCCAGTAGTAAAAGGAAAAAAAAAAAAAAGAGAGGAGAAAGGCTTAATGCAATCAGATTGATCTAATTCAACAATTAGCCAAAATCCAATGCTGCCTAATGGTATAAATATCTTTAGGGCTATTATCGAGTGGGAAAACAGAATAGTGAGACATTAATTTTGCAAGTGTTCTATATGTTTGTGTTCTAATAGAATGCTCCAAGATTAAAGAATGTTCTAGGAAAATCAAAAATATCCTTTCTGAATCATGTACTTCTTTTGACCATTTTCATAATATTTACAGCTTCATTCTAAACTGATGAGATCCAGTACTTAGGGTCAGATAGTTGTCTAGAACACAATGAGAATATTTTTCTGAAGCTACTTCTTGAAATAGGTACCTAAATTAAGTGTAATGATATGCCAGCCAACCACATAGTAAAAACTGCCTGTGCCAGATTCTTTCTTTAAATTCTCTGTCCACAGCAATCTTATGACGGCAGGTTATTATATTTATTTTAGAGATGAATTGAAGTTTTAAAATAAGACTACTAATTCTTGGTTGCATTTAAAAAATAAATAAAAACCCTACCACCTATCATGGGTTGAATGGTACTTCCTCCCTGCCACCCCCCACCAATAAAAAAAGATATGCTGTGGACTTTATTACCCTTAGTACTTGTGAATATGATCTTATTTGAAATGAAGATCTTTCCAGGTTTAATCCAGTTATTATTAGAATGGGCATTTATCCTATATAATTGATGTCTTATAAGTAGAAGAAAATTGGACAAAGACACAAAAGGCCAATTTTATATGAAGACAGAGGCGGAGCTTAGTATGACACATACCTAAGCCAAGGTTTGCTGGCCGCCACCAGAAGCCAGCAAACAGGCATGGATGGAACAGTGTCTCTCCGAGCTTCAGAAGGAACAACCCTGCCCCCACCTTCAGATTGGATTTCTAGGCTCCACACTGGGAGAGAATAAATTCCCATCGGTTTAAGCCAGGCAGTGTGTGGCACTTTGGCAGGTCCCGAAACTCATATATTTTGTATATTCAACAAATTCAGATAAGGCTGACATAAATCTGTTTTATGTTTCTTTAGGTAAACATAACTAGAATATTTCCAGAGGGAAAAGGTGTATGTCTGTCTTAGAAAAGGGCCCTTAGGGTCCTGACAGGTTGGCTCTGTGGAAGCGTGCCAGCCTAGCGTGTGGATGTCCTGGGTTTGATTCCCAGTCAGGGCACACAGGAGAAACAGCCATCTCTCTCTCTTTCTTCCCCTCCTGCAGCCATGGCTCAAATGGTTTGAACACATCGGCCCCAGGTGCTGAGGATGGAACGGACTCTTTAATGATGTGTGAGGATTAAACATATAAATGTTCCTTCTTTGAGGGCTTATCTCACCCATATTTCTTAGCGCCATCCGCCACTCTTTGCCCAAAGACACCTTCCTCTTTCCCACTGTTTTATGCAAATAAATGGTGCACTGCTGGTCTAGCTTTCCAAATGCTGTCTTCCTCACTTACTCCAGAGACCATTGCAAGTTGGTCTCTGATTAAAAACTTTCACTCTGTTTTGAATGAGAAATGAGACAAATAGTCACATGAAAGAAGATATCCTAAATATAAGACAATGTACACCAAATGTCTTAACTGGTTCAAGCACATCAGCTTCAGGCACTGAGGATGACCCCGTGGAGCCTCCGCCTCAGCCATTAAAAATGGCTCAATTCCCTTCTCCTGCATTAGTTTTTTATTGTTTACAGTGACGTTTGAGTTTAGTTACTTCTCTTCTCTGTGGCAATTTCTGGCTCTCCTGTGTCTTTTTCAGTTTTGTGCTTTGCCACATAGTATAGGGAGTGCTTCTCATCGGCGTTGTTTCAGAAAGCTCTTGGATCGCATGGTATTCCTCCGCCTCTTTTATGCCCTGCCCCTATCTCCTGCACTTAGAATAACGCTTTCCATAGAGTTGGTCCTCTATAAATATTTGCTGAATTGATTTTAAGTTCAAATTAAGCAGCATGAGCTCTCCGGGGTTGAAAAATCGCATTGTAGACGACATGCTTATCCTGCTCAGTATTCTTTCATCAGCAAAGTGAATCAGATGCCGCGAACTCTTGGTATGAACTATCAAAGGAAAGTTGTGGTGGTGGTGGTGGTGGTGGTGGTGCGTGCGTGCGTGCGTGCGTGCGAATGGTTATCTACAATCCAGAGCATCAAGAGAAACAGGTAAATGCTATGGAAATTCCAGTTTATTCTATCTTTCTAGTGGCAACTCATTTGTCTGGTTAGTTTATCTGCTAGATTCCAGTGTTAGACGCAAAATAAAGCTAATCTGCATTGTCATAGTGACTTAACTCACTGGTGTATTATTACTATGTAAGCAGGTGTCCATGCAACTACAAATACGTGCTTGTGATAGAATCCCAGCAGGGCTTCTGATGAGTTTTTGTTGTGTTGAACCTTACCCAGGAAATTACTGTGTAAAAAGCTTTGCTATTAGTTATTTGCCTGGAATATCATTTAGCGACACCTGACCAAATTCATGGCAATTACGTTAACTAGACTAATGGCATTCCAAATTTCTCATTAGCTTTTTATACTAATTTTCTCAAATTGATTATTGAAATAATAGAAATATGTAAATACACATATACTTACATTCAAAAAGGCACACCTTAAGACAAATTTAGTTCCTCATTATGACTGTTTTTCCATGTTTATTCATCAATAAAACTGACATAGAAAAAAATTAAAATAAAATGTTTTTAAAGCTCAAAAACAAAAAAGACAAATTTAGTACTAAGAAGTAAAAAGAAAAGCTTATCAGAAAATGATCATATAAGCCAATTATTTATTAAGATAGACTCCACACTATATGTTATCAACTCCAAACTTCAAACTACTGCTTACTAACAATATGTGCAACACATCTGAATTGTAGTCCTAAAGATACTTAGATGAAAATAATATAAACTAGTTTATAACATTACAGGATACATTAAAAAGCTGGCAATAAAAACGGACTCTTGGTGTATGACCGTATATATCAAATTTTTACCATGAAATTTGATGTGACATGATTAAATACATCATATATTCATTGTTGTATTATAATATTTTTTGTTATACTTCTTAAAATTTATCAGTAGGTTTTAGATTGAAAAATATTTTGGTCAGCTGCCTGACCTGTGGTGGCACACTGGATAAAGCATCGACCTGGAATCCTGTGATCGCCAGTTTGAAACCCTGGGCTTGCCTGGTCAAGGCACATATGGGAAGCAACTATGAGTAGATACTTCCTGCTCCTACCCCTCTTCTGTCTCTCCTCTCCTTAAAATCAATAAATAAAATACTAAAAAAATATTTTAGTTAGCCAGTATTCACTGTGTGTCCCTTTAAATGAGGGTCTTTGGAAAAGGTTCAGTTGTAAGGACTGTAAATTGGTCTCTGATGAAATATTTCACTCTGTTTTGAATGAGAAATGAGACAAATAGTCACATGAAAGAAGACACCATAAATATAAGACAATACACACCAAATGGAAAATATCTGCTACAGAAGATCAGCGTTAAAGACAGCCAGTGGTGGAGTGAGATTATCATGCCAGGAAGAGGTTGGGGAAGGGTTCATAATATAGAATGAGCATGTGTCCTGATTAAAATGGAAGAATTCTAATTTCTGTCTATATGCTAGATGTAGTAATTAATAACATTTATTTTTATTCTCAAAAGTGTTTAGATTTAAATGATAATTATACTATATGTTCATTCTGGTCTTGCCTAGTTGGCTCAGTGGTAGAGCATTGGCCTGGCATGTGGATGTCCCAGGTTTGATTCCCTGTAGAGGTACACAGAGGAAGCTTCTCCATCCCATCCCCTCTCCCTAATCTCTCTCTTTCTCTCTCTTTTCCTACCTGCAGCCATGGCTTGATTGGTTCGAGCGCATTGCCCCAGGAGCTAGGATGGCTCCGTGGAACCTCCACCTCAGGCACTAAAAATAGCTCAGTTGTGAGCATGGCCCTAGACAGGCAGAGCATCGGCCCAAGATGGGGGTTGCCAGGTGGATCCTGGTCAGGGTGCATGAGGAAGTCTGTCTCTCTGTCTCTTTTCCTTTCACTTGGAAAAAGAGGAAAAATAGGTGTTTAGTTTAGATTTAAACGATAATTATACATCATTTTATCACAAGAGCAAACAGGCAAGAGTGGCCTTAAAAGAAAAGTAGCATTCAAATGACCAGACGCGAGCATTTCTGGAAATCTAACACAGGTGAACAGTATATACAGGGGAACCAAAATGAAGCATGGGAATCAATAGGCTGGAAAGAATAGTGTTTTGTGCAATGAGGTCTTGTCTGCATTGTGAACTGCAAATAAACGATGTATTGCAGGTCTAGCTTTTCAAATGCTGTCTTGCTTGCTTTCCCCTGAGACCACAATAGGGCCTTTTTCCAGCATGTTTTAAGGCCCATCACTCTATCCTGAATGTGTAGCAAGAAGAGAAATCATTTGGGGACATACCGTCATCCCACAGTGTATCTCCTGCCAAAGGTAGCCAGGTTTAACAAAACAAAACTAAACTAAACAAACACAGAACGTCTAGTGAAATTTGAATTTTTCTATAATTAATGATTAATGTTTTACTATACGGATATCCAAAATATTACATGGGACACAAAGCACAAATTATTAGCATGTCCCAATTATTGCATAGGGCATAGTGACCTTGAAAACATCGCTGTTTTTCTGAATTTCAAATTTGACTGAGTATCCTGTACGTTATCTGGCAACTGTATTCCTGCCTTATTTCAACCTTCAGAGATTTCCCTTGACCCTTCCTGAGGTTGCTGAAACTCCAACACTTGGCTCAGAGGACCAGCTTCCTTCACTGAAAAAAATAATTTCTGCTTCGAGCTTAGGAAGTTTAAGGAGTTTGACAATGATGTAGTAGTAATGCTGTTCTCAAATACCTTCTCGGTCTAAGTTTACTTACCCTATGCTATGAACTAAAAACCAAATCTCTATTTCTAATGTAGGTCAGTTTACTAAGGTAAATAAAATGCTTCATGATCTGCAAACAAGAGTTCAATGTTCTTTTTCTCATTATTCCCAAGTCTAAAATTTAAGGAAAGAGGTACAATGAAATTGGATGTTGTGATATTTACTGAATTCCTGAATTTTCTTAGTTTCCTTTCAGAATGGCCCCAAGAGGTATTCACTACATTGTGTAAACGAGGAGACAGGCTCCAGGCAGCTTTGGGACGCATTTCCAAGTGTCCACAGTGCTTCAGCAATGACGGTCTTAACTTTGGAACCCAGAGCTCATGGTGGGAAATGTAGTCAATTTATTTACACTATAATATAGTTGTCTCTAACAGAGCAATGACCTCCTCATTATTTTCAGCGACTCTCAAAATTTATGAAATGCAAATAAAAATGTGTTATAGCTTTCTGGTTAAATATGTAAATACCTTCATGACATTTTTCTTAAAATTAATAAAAGTAACAGTAATAGTATCTAATACTTATATCAAGCACTGTGAAAAGCATATTACCTGTTCAATTTTATTCAGTGTTATTAAACTGTTACTGAATGATTTTATTTGGTAATCAAGAATTCCTTAAATTATTTGAACCATGAAAAAGGATATTATCCATTTACAATCTTTTGAAACTTGAACATAACCCTTTGGCAGATAACACAGGAGATACAATTTCACATCTTAATGTTACCAATGTGAAGACACAGGATGCTACATCCAGGAATAGACTTTGAAGCCTGAATAAAGTTCTTAACAATGGAAAGAATAATAAATTCTTCATGAGAAAAAAAAATCCATATTAAAAATATTTAAATGTTAAAGCATCAAGTTTTCTTATTGGTAGTTCTAAAAATTTATGACATATTTTTAATGTTGTGTAGTTAACAGAATGGAATTCTCGAAACTCAATGAATAAATAGCAAATA
The DNA here is from genome assembly GCF_036850765.1 of Saccopteryx bilineata. Classification (NCBI taxonomy): domain Eukaryota; kingdom Metazoa; phylum Chordata; class Mammalia; order Chiroptera; family Emballonuridae; genus Saccopteryx; species Saccopteryx bilineata. Next base: position 12,881,727 of record NC_089497.1, read on the forward strand.
GCACCTGATCCCGGAAATCATTAGTTACTTACATCTTTATTTTCAAAGTACAAATTGATCCAACATCAGTTACCTTTTTTTGCCTTTTATTCCCCCCTTCTGGCTGTCTGCCTATCTGCCAAGCATGGGAGATATTTTCTCAACATTCTAAGATATTCTTTGGTTTCCTCCTATCCTTAGTGACCACACCCAACCCCAAAAGACCCATTGTAAATCTCCCCTTAGTTCCAGTCTTTAATTTAAATGGTTGCTCTTAATCAAGTGCAACAATTTTTTAGGAAGTACGATGGCCAATAAATTATTCCACTTGGCAAGCAGGACTCTCCTCACATATATAACAATATAACAATAATGATACAGAGCGGTAACCTTTTTGCTTTTAGCCCAACAGCATAATAATGCTTCGGCCCCAAAGTCATCATTGTACTTAAGTCAATTATACACATATACAGTATCAGGAAAATAATATTTTCCCACGCTCCCTAAAGAATAAAAGTGAGTAAAAATTTATACTGCGATATTATCTATCACAGATAGTAAAATCAGAGGATTACCTAAAAATGACATAAAAACTAATTAAAAACCTTGTTGACATATTTGTGAATGATCTAATAAAATGGCCCAAATAAATAAGGAAAAAAAAGAGTATAGAACAAATAAGGAGAAAGCCAAATATAAACATTTTTTTACTGAATTATTTTTGTATAGAAATCTTATATTTTATTTTTTAAATTTAAGAAAAGAAAAGGAGAGAGAAAGTGAGACATTGATTTGTTGTTCTACTTATTTATGCATTTATTGGTTGTTTGTATGTGCCCTAACCAGGGATCAAACCTGCAACCTTAGCTATTAGGATAATACTTTAATAACCTGAGCTACCTGGCCAGAGCTAGAAATTCTAATTTTAGAATTTGTAAAGTAAAATAGTACTTCTTTTATAGAAACTGAGATCTTGACTACAACATTCAACATTTTTAGTCTGTAGCACATTTGTATATAACATAGCAAAATTCTATTGGACGTTGAAGAGACCCATACAAAACATAAAGTCCTGAAAAGGCACGGGATGACTAGAGAGAAAATATGTCTATAATCTGACATTTGCAAATGATGTCATTTAATTTATCCTTTCACAGGAGGCCCTGACTGGTCTCTTTCCCAGCTGTTCTTTCTTCCTTTCTTTTTTGTTTTTTTTTTCTTTTTCATTGATTTGGAAGAGAGAGAGAGAAAGGAAAAGAGGGAAGAAGAAAGAGATAGAGAGAAGTGTCGACTCGTGTTTCACTTAGTTGTGCACTCATTGGTTGCTTTTCATATGTGCCTTGACTAAGGATTGAACCTGCGACCTGGGTTCACCAGGATAATGCTCTATCCCCTGAACTACCAGCCAGGGGCCAGTAACTTGCTGTTCCGATCCCCAAGCTCTCCATTCCTAAAAACAGTTGAACAGGTGCTAGGTAATTATCCATCTGGAATGCTAAGAGAATTTCTACAATGGTTGTGAGTGGGATTAGACATCTTTTAAGTTCCTTCCAACTTCAAGGGACTGTAACTTCATTTTGACTTTTCTCTAAATGAAGGATGTTTTTGTCTACATATTACAGGTCAGTAAGTGAACTGTCTTATTTTCATAAAATAATAGCTTCATATCTTTGGTATACATACATCATCTACATCTCAACCATCATGATATTGAGTGAAATTTTTTATGAAACATGAATTTAACATCCTCCTGAGCATTCACCTGTTCTCTAAATACCACAATTGTCCGGAAGATCCATGAGTAGGCCAATTCCAATTTGAGAGATATCTTCTCTATAAAGCTCTTTCAGACAATTAGTTTTAACTCGTCCAGTCTGATATAAATTCTATAATTTCTTGATTTACATTATAATTAGATATGGAAGCAAATGTGAATCTTGGTCTATTTACTCAAGTGTTTAACACAATACATTAACTTATTCTTTATATGAATGTATAGGCTGATATAAAATTCAAGTTCTCTGCCTGACCAAGTGATGGTGCAGTGGATAGAGCATCGAACTAGAATATAGAAGACCCAGTACAAAACCCAGAGGTCGCCGGCTTGAGTGAGGACTCAGCAGTTTGAGCACAGAGTCACTGCCTTAAGTGTGGGATCATATACATGACCCCATGGTTGCTGGTTTGAGCCCAAAGGTCACTGGCTTGAGCCCAAGGTCACTGGCTTGAGCAAGGGTCACTTGCTCTGCTGTAGCCCCCTGGGTCAAGGCACATATGAGAAAGCAATCAATGAACAACTAAGGTGCCTCAATGAAGAATTGATTCTTCTCATCTCCCTTCCTGTCTGTCTGTCCCTCTCTATGTCTCTGTCACACACACACACACACTCACAAAAACATATACACACACAAAAGTTCAAGTTCCCTCTGGTGGTTGTACAAGGGTTTCTTGGCCTCACATAGCATAAAAGCATAATGGCAACTCCCCAATCTCCTCACCACCTCCCTGGTAAATCATCTGTCTGCATGGATTGTAATTACAATGTGTTTTTTTTTGTCTCAGGTTACGTCTGGTAATTTTGTTGCCTTCATGCTTATGACATAAACATTTTTTTATGATGTTGGTAATACTTATTCTTAAGATATTGTCTCCTAATACATTATACACATGATGACACCCAGTGCAGCTATCTAAGTTATTGGGGACAGTTGCCAACTTGGGCATGAATCTCTGCTACTAGTGAGATCAGTCTGACCACCAGTTCTTTACAGTGTACGAGAAGTCTCCATTTGCTGTCCACCATTTCCTTATCCTTCCTGCCACTCCTGGAGATGTGGCAAAATCTCTTCAACAGGATGAGGAATTAATTTCAAGCAACTTCCTTATTTCTGTTCTGCTTCAATCTTTCCATGTCTAGTTACATGCTTAAAGAAGGAAAGGAGATGAACAAATAAAATAAAATATAATCTAACACCTCAAAAACTAATTCTTCACCAACAGGTCATTTACCTCTAATGAGCATTTGTTATTTCCTTGTGGAGAATGTAATGCATTAATCTCCCTATTCACCTTTTACCTGGTGTTTCCCTCTGCCATGCGTATGGCTAATACGGGGCTCTCGGTGTCAGTGTTTATGTGATGATAAACTGGTCTTGGGAATTCATCCTCTGAGCCTTGTGGAGCTAAAAAGAACTTAGTAGTTCCCTTAGTATAGTATCTAGCCCTTGACAATCCTCTCTAAAACTGTTAAATCAGGAACACTTCATTTATTTGATGAGGAATTCCTATGATAATAGCCTTCTCTATTAAACAAAAAAATGAACACAAAAAAAGATGTTAGTCACCATCATTTCCTGTTCCTCAGGTTGACTATATCATTCCTTTATTGTTGTTCTTGCAAGAAAGAGTGAGGGACAGACAGGAAGGGAGAGAGATGAGAAACATCAACTCTTCATCGTGGCACCTTAATTGTTCATTGATTGCTTTCTCATATGTGCCTTTATCGGGGGGCTCCAGCTGAGCCAGTGACCCTTTGCTCAAGCCAGCAAACTTGGGCTCAAGCCAGCGACCTTTGGGCTCAAGACAGTGACCATGGGATCACATCTAGGATCCCACGCACAAGCTGGTGACCCCACACACAAGCTGGTGACCTCAGGGTTTCAAACCTAGATCCTCAGTGTCCCAAGATAACACTCTATTTACTGCGCCACCTCCTGGTCAGGCAACATTTCTTGACTCTATATAGACTTCTCAATTTAATCACTAATTTCAGCTTTTCCGAAAAAGCTTTGTAACTATTATATGAATTACAGTTTTATAAACTGAGTCCCCCAAATACATACATTATTGATATACTTTCACTTCATATCAAACATAAAATTTTAGTTAACCTAAATTTCTGAACTAAATTTCAATAAGTCATAACCAACTAGTTATTTATATTTGTAACCTCATCTAGGTATAGTTGGGTCAAAACTTGTGAAGGAAAACCATTTTGGTTGGAAAATATTCTTTTCAAGAGTAAAATTTATTAGCATCCACTTGTATAAAGTCTTACACTAAATGTGATAAGAAAATCTTATTCAAAAGCTTATGCTCTAAGTAAGCAGTTGTGTTAAGACAAAGTATAGATAATGATAAGCGTAAATATTTATCCATATGCATACCGAGAAGCATCTAAACAGCAGAATTATTTTAGAAATGTTTTCAAAATAACCCTGTATTTTTAAAAAGTAAGCTATTGTTAAAATTGAGGAATAATTTGAAACAGTATGCAACAATTTACTGAGTTGTAAGTGACTAGGGTAAGATGTTTGCAAGTCTAAATCTAGAGAGCAAAACAGGGATTTTTATCTTAATGGAAAATAGTATTGATGTTATGGTTGTCTCACTGATGACACATGGATTTTCGTGGTTCTTAATTATTTATACATATATATATATAGTTAGGAAAAAATATTTTGAAGAGTTGATTTCCTCTTGTGCAAATATATATAAATGCATACATCTATTTCTTAATACATAACCTAAAAAAAAGGTATAAACATTGCCCTGCTAGCGGTAGTCTACCAGTTTAATCATTTAATCTTTTAGAGTTTTGTAAATTTCAAAAGATTCGTTAATATGAGTCTGTTCAGATCATATGTATACAAATTAGACAATCAACTACTATATAAAATCCAATGTAATTCATATTGAAAAACATATATTGTGTATTTATAACAATAACACCTGGGTGTGTAAAATATTTATGGTTCATAGAATATTCTGTCTGCAGATGGGTTTTTAAAGTAAATGGATATGAACAGAGTGTCAGTAACCTGCCATCAATGGAACATTCCCATTGTCATTTTCTTCCCAGTTTCAATATTGGATACGCACTGACTTTGCAAATCTCTTCATTGCAGACATATTAGAAACACACCATTTGAGGGGATAAGGTGAAAATAAAAACCTGATAATGTTATATGACTCAAGAGTATCAGAAGAGACTGGAAAGATGGATAGATTACGTAGTTTCAAACAGAAGAGTGAACACAGACACACTGCCTGGCAGAGTGTAGAGCCTGGGTCTGTCACCATGCCACTGTTTGCTATAGTAAATTGTCAACCCCTAGAGCTGGAAAGAGTATCCAAGGTGGTTTCTGAGTAGATAAGTTGGGTAATTCATTTCATTCAAAGTCCATAGGCAAGGAGAGAGAGAGAGGAACATTGCACTGCTGCCCTATGTGCTCTGACCGGGGAATCAAACCAGCAACCTCCATGCTCTGGGACATGTTGCAGCTGAGCTATCCAGCCAGGGCTTGTTTTTATTGATTGATTTACAGAGAGACAGAGAGAGAAAGGGAGAAAGAGGGGAGGGAGAAGGGAAGCACTCATTTGTTGTTACACTCAGTCGTGCATTCATTGGTTGAGTCCCATGTGTGCCCTGACAGGAATCGAACCCTCAACCTTGTCATTTTGGGATGATGCTCCTAACCAACTGAGCTAACCAGCCAAAGCCCGTAGTAACTCTTGATGGAATCAAGCCTAGAACATGTATTATACAAATTCTAAAGTTCTGTTTGAATTACAGGAAGAGCCTTAACAATATATCACAACAATGTCTTATGCATACTAGACACTTATATTCACTACATGTATACATTACATATTGATTTTCTGAGAACTATTCATAAAATGAAAAAAAGTATCACTGTTTTCTGAAAATGGTGGGATCATTATGGATATGATTTGACATAGTGAGCACCAAATCAAAATTCCTCTTTTCATTCAGTCTCTCCCAGTATTCATGGCCTCCTAACTTTATCTTTTCTATGAACTTTTCTGAACGCTGTTATCCTTCCTTCTCTTTCTCTTTTTTTTTTCCATTTACTCAATTAGAAGAGTAAGAGGCAATTCAGATTTTTAAGGTGAGCACTGCTTCCTTTTCCTTTGTTCAAAACCACTTACACTGGTTTCTTTCGAGTGGATTCCTCTTATTTAAAAATTCCCCTGTGCTCTTCCTTTGTCCCTTAGGAGGAAATTTCCTGACATGCGCTCTGCGCTGTGGGACAACGCTGTGTCCATGCGCCCCGGTGGCGCTGAACACCCATGTCCTTCGCTGTTCTCTCATTGCTGGGCTCTTGTTTGCTTGTTTGTCTGTACTGAAGTGTCCAGAAGGAACCTACCAGGAGTCCACCTCCCATGCCTGAGCCCTCAACTCCATTCCCAAGGTGAGTATGAAAAAGCCAAGATGGGCCCAGGGCGCTGTAGACGGCAAACCCAGGTCCCATCAGTCCCTACCGTGCAGCTTGGAGCAATTTAAAATATTCCTGTCGGGTTGCATTTTACAGAACACGAGCCCAATCCATGGAACGCGCTCAGATGGGGGGAAGGGAGGGAACAGGATGGATGTGACGAGGAGGAGTCAGCTATCAGAGCACTGGCGCTTGGAAGAACTACCCTCGGAGAGATCAGATATCTAAAAACAGAATCAGTTCATAACTCAGTCAGTCAGTCTTCCATGCAGATCCCGGTAAAGAAAGTGAGGCTATTTTGTCAAAATAATAATCATGTTTTCTAAGGGCTGTCCTGCTAAAAATATAGCTTCTCCAAAGCAGCAGCTTCACGCTGCCTTTAAATAGCTCCCTTTGACTCGCATCGCGGATTGTCCTCATCTTAACTTATTGAATAAGAACTGTCTAATATCCTTGTAAATGAAAGCCATTTTTAGACTCAGTCACATTGCACATTTGACAATCCCTTCCAGATGTGATTATGTAAAACTATCACATTTACAGTGGGCAAAGGGAGGGGGCGGGTGGAGAGGTTTCTCAGAAAATCACTTTCTCTGGCCCTTCTGGGATGAAAATAGGAGGGTGGTCCAGATGACATTGAATTTAGGCGAGTCACATGCTGACTCTGAAAAGAGACGTGTTCTCCTGGGCTGTGAATGGAAGCTCTGCGTTCCGTTTTGAGGCTAACGGATACCCCGTGATGAAACCACAGCAGAAACGCAACACGCCTTTGTTCCCAGCGCCAGCAGGTGCTTTGCTAATGCCTTCTGTCCTCGCTCTCTGACAGTGGTCCAGAAGCATGACCTGCCACAACCCTGTTATTCCCACAATACGAAAGCCTTCAACAGAATAGTTTATGGTGCCAGATTGTTCAATTGCATTGTGATACTTAATAGGCAGGGACAACAGATTCTTCTGCTTTGATTTCACACTGATAATCAGAGTAGAGAAATGGATATGTTTGGGTACATGTGTATATGTATCTACATATGTTAGAGCTCCACAAATACAGGTATAAACCCCCTAACATGCTGGGCTCAGACTTCCACCACTGTAGGCGGTAGCCCCTGAGATGTCACACGATTGCTGTATGATTTAATAACAATGCTCTGAACTATAGCGTACCCAGCTCATCCAAGATCCAAGACTGCTCATTTTTAATCTTGGTCAATATTCTGAGCTATTTTTGTACAATCAAATTAATTATATCAATTATTGTATATCCAGCCTTTTCGTTCTCATTATTACCATCCTGGAACACAACATCAAACTGCTCATTAAGAAGTAGAAAACACCTGCTTTCAAAAAAGGAGGTCATATTAGATGGGACAGTGTAGAAGGAAAAGGAAATTAAGACAATTATTTGGGAAAATGTAGGGCAAATAAAGGTTTTGAAAACAAACATGAAAATAAAAAATGCAACCATAACAATTTAGTTGATTATCTTTTAGAATATTGCTTTAGTTGTCACCCAGCCTAGAATGTGGTTCTCAAGCCACCCAGTTTAAACACCTGGAGTAAGAACGATTTGGAAAGTTTGGACCTCACTGATCACCTAGCTTACAGTTTTAGAATGAGAAAGATCTGGGTTCAAATCATTATTACATTGTATGGTGCATATGCAACCTCATATGCATTACTCATCCCTATACACCTCAGCTTACACATCAGATTATCCTGTTTGTTTTGAGAATTAAGCAGAATTATATATAGATCTCTCTATATATATATTTATAGATAGATAGATAAATAGATATAGATGATATAGATATAGAGATATAGAGATAGTGATATAGATAGATATAGATATAGATAGATCTGTGCTTATCCCAGTGCCTGGAGCATACATAGCAAATGATAAATTGTCACGAAGAAACTATTTTCAGGGAATTCTGCTTCATTGTAATTACAGAGAATCATGAACTCCTAAAAGTGTAACTTCATGTATTTTTACTATTTTTATTCATATGTTTTCACACAGGTTTTTTTTTATTGTAAAGCTGATCCGGGTGTGGCGGGGGGCAGGTTGCCTGTTGGCTGGAGTGTTTCAACTCTATTCTTGTCCTCCAGCAAGCTAGACATGCCTGGTTTGCCTGGTGGCCGTACAAGGGCCTTTGAGATCCAGCTTATAACTTGCTCAGTGTCTTTTCCACTACATTCTCCTGGCCAAAGCAAGTCACAAAGCCAGCACTGATTTAAAAGGTGGGAAATGCACCTCACCTATTGATGAGAGAATCTTAAAAGTCACAACAGAAGGAGGGGAAGACTTTGTTGCCATCTTTGGAATCTACCACAGAGGTTACTGTCCATACATTGACTGTACTATAAATATTAGAGAGCACCCTTTTGTGAAATATGTTGATTTCTTGAGAGAGAAAATGTTAAGTCTGTAAGTCACATACACAGTGATGCACATACTTGCATGACAAGTCAGATTTAGACCTTCTACAGCATGTACACAAGCCATGTGTTGGAAGGTCACTGATCTTTGCTTTGGTTTCTGTGAACTCACCAGTGGGGAGGGAGACTCAAACATTATGGCATCTGAGGACAAAAAGAAATCAGGTAAACATTACAAGGCAGTGATAAAATAATTGGCCTGGATATCAGAATAGCTGGGTTCTAGTTCAAGACAGTATTCAATTTAAATGACTTTCATAAATTGGCTTCATGTCTTTGAGCTCGCTTTTCTTTGTGTAATGTTTAATGGTTGGTCGGATTAAATTAAATCTAACATTTCTTCCTGTTTGGTGTTTATGAGTCACTAAGAATGATGAAAAGAGATTTGTCCTTTCAGATGACCGAAGACTACAAGTAGACAAATGAAAAGAGAAATACAAACCGTCAGGATACTTAATGCCAAATACCAAGATATTTGGGAACATGTAGATACTGCACATTACTGCACATATGTATATATGTCTGTAGATGCTGTAGATATGAGCCAAAGCTGAAAACTGCATGTTTGTAAGCCAACTATAAGTTGTATCGGAATAGCGAGAAACAGACGTTTTGCCACACCAATTAAGTAGCCAAATTAAGGAGTCTTAATTTTAAAGCCTGTGACCGCATAGAGACCTAAGTGGTCCAAATCATGCACCCCCAAATTCAGTTTGGGGCTAGCTTTTAAAGACGAAATTACATACTGATTGGGGAATGGGGAGGAGGGGAAGCCTAGCAGTAAAACAAAACAGTGAAACAAGCTTTCATACAATGTTTCTCTATAAGATTAATTCAGGGAGTAACTTTCCAGAACATCTGCATCCTTGTGTAACTACCTAAGGCCACACCCTGGGAAACCAACCCCAAGGCCAGGGGTAAGGAGTCTTTAGAGAAAAAGGAAGTGCTGCTAAAAGTCCCTTTGTTTTCGAGAAAGTAAGTTCTGCTAAAAGTTACTCATGCTAAGAGCCCTTCTTTTCTATATTTTGTATAGAGAGACTTTTTCTTCCAAGAAAATCAATGTTATTAGAAAAGAAAAAATTGCTGATTTATGTATAGAAAAATATTCCCATAATAATTATAATCAAGTGCAAATACATTTCTAGAAGAATATAATATAAAATCATAAACAAGTTGGTTTCTTATGAAAGACATTACCATTGCCTGACCGATCGTGTCACAGTGAATAGAGCATCGACCTGGAACGCTGAGGTTCCAGGTTCAAAACCCATAGATCTCTAGCTTGAGTGCAGGCTAATCTGGCTTGAGCACAGGCTTGCCAGCGTGACTTGCAGGGTTGCTGGCTTGAGCGTGGGATCTGGCTTGAGAGTTGGATCATTTATAGATCCCATGGTCACTGGCTTGAAGCCCAAGGTCACTTGAGCAAGGGATCACTGGTTCAGCTGAAGTTCTCCGGTCAAAGCATATATCAGAAACAATCAATGAATAACTAAAGTGACACAACTATGAGTTCATGCTTCTCATCTCTCTCCCTTCCTGTTTATCTGTCTCTTTCCCACTTTTTCCCTAAAACACAAACAAAAACAAACAAAAATAACCATTGAACTCCACATAGGATCTTATGTTTTCGTATGTGCAGGATATATAAACTTAGATAAGAATATATTATTTTTTCTCTTATACCATGTAGTCCTGGAAATCAAACACTAAGTCATGTTTCTTATTCAAAATAGACACCAAAATGAAAGGTTATTTCTTAATTCAATCAGAAGTATTATATAATCCATAACAATGTCAACAACACAAAAATGATGCTTCCTAAACATATATTTATTTTTCCTAGCTATAATTCCTGCTATTTTCCTAGCTATAATTTGAGCCTACCTCAGAATTGAAAACTCTGTAGAGTCACCAGCCCAGTGGTGATCAAAGTGTGGTCCTAGAACCAGGACCAGCAGCATCAGCATTCCCTAGAAACTTGTTTGCCATGATAACTCTCCAGCCCCACGTCAGACACGCTGAGGCAGAAAGTGAGAGGATCCGGTCTTTCCACCAGCCCTACTGGTATTGTCGATGTGCATGAAGGTTTCAGAACTGCTGGACCAGCCACTATCATTGAGTGAGTCATCTAGGCTGTGAATTTGGAGACATCTGAATAGAACGAGCTCATTATGCTGTCATCTATTTATGACCCTTTTCTGTTTTAAATAGATCAACAAAAGTTACCTCCATTTTTTATATTAATGCTATCTCTGTGCAGATTTATGGTCCTTAGAAGAATTCCTATGACTTTATTTCAGTAGGAGAATATGGGTATGTGTTTGCAAATAAAAGGAATCCAATAAATATTTCTTGACTTCATTTATTATCATTTCATAAAAAACATAAAGGGACTTTGTAAAGCCAGTATCCAGGGCCAGGGCCACCATCACAGCAGCCCGGCCCATGCAGGTTCGCATTGGATTCGGACAGTCGGTAAAGAAACAACGGAGCCAAGAACTGGTGGGTCATCATCTTTAATCCTAGCTTGCACCCGGCGGGCAAGTAAAAACACATACTGGGCTCCAAAACCCACTCACATTCAGGGCTCACAAAGCTACTGACTTATCCGAGTTTCCTAGAATCAAAGGTTTCTAGCTCACCAGACTTATTCACCTCTGTTCCCCATCTCCTTCCTTCTCCCTGCACAAACTCTGCACTAACTGGCTTCTCACTCAACACTCCGCCATCTTGGCTGCTTCTCCTGGCCACATGGCCTCTTTCTGCTCTCCTCTCTGCTCTCTCCTCTAATGATAATCTCAGGAACCAAGAGCACAAGCTTCCGTTCTGCCCCTATTTTATAGTGTAGAAATCCAAACTTTTAATCCAATATACAAAATAGGGAAGTCTCTAATACAAAGTCACTTATCAGAGACATGATGGGATTGTACCACCCACATCAAAAAGGGTGGTAAATGCTTAGTCTTAAAACCAAGCCCCAGGCTACAAGGATTCTGCCTGCCTTTAGCCCACCCCAACACACATTAATATCACCTGGGCGACGGCCTCCTCGTGGGAAGCGCCATCTTTAACAAAGTGAGCATAATATATTTTATCTGCCCAACAATCCACCCCTATCCTCACTTTACTATCCACAATCTACATCACCGGCATCCCTGGGCAAGGAAATTAGGCACATTACACAAATTACAACATGAGAAATCATACAGTTTCAACAATCACAAAGGTACACTTCACCAGTCTCTGAGCACTTAGCCCAAAGCGCAAAATGTCCTTGGCCTTCTTTCTAGCCACGGGAAAAGCTTCCGCGGGCAGGGGAGTGCTTCCAGCAAAGCCGCCTCCCACCCCCATCAGGGTATTTCACATTGTCCAAAATCCATAAGTCCATTCAGCAAAAGAGCCAATGCCCAATCCAGTCGTAGTCCAGGAAATCAGTCCATGCACATGGGGCATCAGCCACCCCCTTCATCCCTGCCATCCTGGCAGGTCTTACACTGTCCCAAAGAGGGGCACATGGCAATGGCAGTCAGCATTTCCATCTCTGCTCTGGAAAGCATGTCCAGCCCTATGTCCCAGAATCACAGACCTACCAGGGCCGCAGTAGGTGCTCCTTCCAGCTGGGCTGTCATCTTCTGGAGACTGCAGATTGCAACTCCAGTCCAATTCTCCTCATCCTCCAAAGAGGAACTGAAAACACCAGGTCCCACTGCTGGGCTTGCAGCCCCGGGCCCGGCCTCAGCCCAGGCCTCAGCCCCAGCTTCCAGCCGCTGCTGACTCTCCACAACATCCAGGGCAATCTGCAACTCACGAACCTGTGAATCCTCCTCCAGCAGCTGCTCCATTTCCAGGTGAATCTCGCAAACCTGGTTGGCCTCCTCCTTCAGCGCTTCCTCCAGCCTCAGGGTCAGCATCTCTCTCTCCCACCTTTGCTCCAGCTCCTTCCACTGCTCAGTTTGCAGGTCTCAGGCAGCCTCCTCCACAGAGCTCTTGGTTTCCTCATGCATGGCTGTAAAAGTCAGCCAGCCTATGGTCCCCAAAAGGACAGCCATGGGGAACCATAACAGCAGCCGGTCCTCTACTCCGCCACTCACAGGTGGTGGTCGCTCCATACTGAACTGTATCGAATCCTGCCTCGGACTACGCCAAATGTAAAGCCAGGAGCCACGGCCACAGCCACCACTACAGCAGCCTGGCCCATGCAGGTTCGCATTGGATTCGGACAGTTGATAAAGAAACAATGGAGCCAAAAACTGATGAACCATCTTCTTTAATCCTAGCTTGCACCCAGCGGGCAAGTAAAAAAAAACACACACTGGGCTCCAAAACCCACTCACATTCAGTGCTCACAAAGCTACTGACTTATCTGAGTTTCCTAGAATCAAAGGTTTCTAGCTCACCAGACTTATTCACCTCTGTTCCCCATCTCCTTCCTTCTCCCTGCACAAACTCTGCACTAACTGCCCTCTCACTCAACACTCCGCCATCTTGGTTGCTTCTCCTGGCCTCTTCCATGTGGCCTTTCTCTGCTCTCTCATGCTAATCTCAGGAACCAAGAGTGCAAGCTCCTGTTCTGCCCCTATTTTATAGTGTAAGAAATCCAAAACTTTAATCCAATATACAAAATAGGGAAGTCTCTAATACAAAGTCACCTCTCAGAGACATGATGGGATTGTACCACCCCACATCAAAAAGGGTGGTAAATGCTTAGTCCTAAAACCAAGCTCCAGGCTACAAGGATTCTGCCTGCCCACAGCCCGCCCCCAACACACATTAATATCACCTGGGCAACGGCCTCCACGTGGGCAGCGTCATCTTTAACAAAGTGAGCATAATACATTTTATCTTCCCAACAGACTTCTTCTAAAAAGTGCTTTAAGAAAATAACAATATTTCAACAGCAAAAGACTGCATAAAAAAAAAGACTGCATAAAGAGTTATATTGTTTTCAAACAAGGAAAAGAACTATACGGTTTAACTATACCTTTTTCTAAAGAAGAAAGAAGCCTGACCACCAGGCAGTGGCGCAGCAGATAGAGCATCAGCCTGGGATGCTGAGGACCCAGGTTTGAGACCCTGAGGTCACTGGCTTGAGTGTGGGCTCACCAGCTTGAGGGTAGGGTCACTGGCTTCAGCGTGGGATCATAGATGTGACCCCGTGGTCACTGGCTTGAACTCAAAGGTCACTGGCTTGAAGCCCAAGGTTTCTGGCTTGATCCCAAGGTCACTGGTTTGAGCAAGGGGTCACTGGCTCAGCTGAAACCCCCAAGTCAAGGCACATATGAGAAAGCAATCAATGAACAACTAAGATGCCGCAACAAAGAGTTCAATGCTTCTCATCTTTCTTCCTTCCTGTCTGTCTGTCCCTCTCTCTATATATATATATAAAAGAAGAAAGAGGTCACAGATCACAGGGCATCAGATGACTTTTCTGAAGTCAGACAGATTTGTAATGGTCAAAGCAAGACAGAAATTTAGTTTCTGACTCATAGTCCATTATTCTTTTATTTAAAATCCACCCCTCCCGATGAATTAGAGATCTAGGGTAGAGCATTATTGTTTGACATCCTCATGGACAAAATAATAAGACAAACATCAAGTAAAAAAATAAACATTTATGTGAATAGAACAATGGCAGAGGATGCAATTAGTCTATGTAATATAGAAGAAATAAAAAAAATCAGATTCCCCACAAAAGACCTGCTTTATTTCTTATTTTTTTAAATTTTTTATTTCAAGTCTTAAATAAGACATGATATCCTGGAATACAGAGGCTTTAAGTGAAAGCATTTTTTTATGTCTTAAAAATTCTTTAAGCATAAAGAAATCAAATTTCTTACCCAGAAAAACTCTTTTTAGATCATCAAAAAGAGATAAATCACAAAAGAGGGTAAAAAAAAAAAAAAACATTGAAGGAGATTGTCATAGCAACCAGATAAGAACAAATTTGGCAGAGAAAGCAACCTGATTATTTCTCCTTTTAAATCAAATTACATATCATCAGGCTCAGAAGCAAAACAATTGGGAAAACAGTAAAAGAATTTCAAAGTATACTGCATGCACATTCATGTTTATTAAATCTCTCAGCACCTAAAGTAGATGCAATTATTAGTTAATCTGAGAATCATTTATTTTTCATGGGATTTTTAGCCTCATTCTTTCCTCTACTTTATGCACTTGAAAGTCACCAAACATTGTTTGTTCTTTTCCAGAAATATTTTTTCAAATTCTTTTATAAATTCAAGTAGCACATACTATCTCTTGATGATTTTATTCTTATATTCTACAATATTCATTGTCTGTAGTTAGTGTTGTCTTATGGACAATTAATATTGACTTTGACTGCTTTTGGGAACATGTGTGCTTATTTGGTTTTTTGACAAGAGTATGATGTTTGTAAGTCTGGGGTTGGCTTCCTACCCTTAGTGAACTCTTTGTAAAAAGCATGGAGCAGAAATCTTTATGATAGGCACCCATGCCTGGGCATTGGTTTTCTATTTTCCAATTTCAAATGTCTGGAGGAATGAGATGATGAAATTTAACTGCGGAATCGGATGACCCCAACAAAATAGGCTCAGCACATCTCCATGTGGCCTGGACACGTTAACTGTATTTCTTGGGCTGGTAGTTCACCGCTGCCCTCCTCAACTTTGGTAAATTGTGAAAGATGTAGGTTATCCTCAAGACCCTGGGTAGATGCTTAGAGATTCTCTGAAATAGAATGGTCCTGTTGCAAAAAGCACACTGATTCTTCTAACAAAACATTAAATGAGGCATCAAAGAATGCATCTGAAGATTGTGCAAACTGAATTGGCGTGAAGACTGAACTCTGACCCCTCTCTTAATCGCCAAATTCACAACCAGTTGTTCAAGCAAAATGAGGAGAAAATTCTCAGTCTACTTCAATTCTCAGCTGAAAGCTACTGCAGCCAATGGTATGGGAAGGAATAAATAGGGAACGCCAGAGAGAGAACAAAAGTGTATTCAGCATCTTATTCTGTAGCGCATATTACTCGGGCATTGAGCGAGTATGGAAATCTACCTTCTAAGAAAGTAAAGTTGTGGTTACACAGTATCACTCCGTCAGGTGGCTAAATAGTGAATCCTACCTTCTGGAGTCCTAACTGCAAATCTGAGAGTCTATAGTTCAAACTGATTAATGAAAATAAGAAATAGGGGCCTGACTGGTGATGGTGCAATGGATAGAGTGTCAACCTACAATGCCATGGTCCTAGTTTGAAACTTAAGGTTGCCGGCTTGAGCACAGGTTCATCTGGCTTGAGCATAAACTCAGCAGCTTGAGTGCAGGGTTGCTGGTTTGAGCATGGGATCATCAACAGGACCCATGGTTGCTGGGTTAAGCCTAAAAGGTCACTAGCTTGAAGCCCAAGGTCACTGGCTTGAGCAAGGGGTAGCCCCCTCCCCATCAAGGCATATGTGAGAAGCAATCAATGAACAATTAAAATGCTTCAACTGGCCCTGGCTGGTTGGCTCAGAGGTAGAGCGTCAGCCTGGCGTGCAGGAATCCTGGGTTTGATTCCCAGCCAGGGCACACAGGAGAAGCGCCCATCTGCTTCTCCACCCTTCCCCCTCTCCTTCCTCTCTGTCTCTCTCTTCTCCTCCCGCAGCCAAGGCTCCATTGGAGCAAAGATGGCCTGGGCACTGAGGATGGCTCTGTGGCCTCTGCCTCAGGAGCTAGAATGGCTCTGATTGCGGCAGAGCAACGCCCCAAGATGGGCAGAGCATCGCCTCCTGGTGGGCGTGCTGGGTGGATCCCAGTCGGGCACATGCGGGAGTCTGTCTGACTGCCTCCCCATTTCTGGCTTCGGAAAAATACAAAAAAAAAAAATTAAAATGTTTCAACTACATGTTGGTGCTTCTTATCTCTCTCCCTTCCTGTCTCTCCCTCTTTCTCTCTAAAAATGTAAATAAATAAATAAATAAGGACCTAAATCAAAAGAGTTATTGAATACATAAAAAAAAAAGTGAAAACACTTTGCAGATATGCTAACAAAGATTACCTTAGGTTAGATGTCATAAAAATAGCGCTTGCGATAAGAATTTTTATTAAAGAATTTTTTTAAAAGACTTTAGCATGCCTCTTTTAATAGCTAATAGAACAAGTAACAGAGTAATTTAAGGATAAACCTGTAAAAAAAATAAGGAAAGCAGGACAGAACGGGAGAAATGGAAGCACAGACATAGTTTAAGGAGCAATATCGTGAGTGTCATTTTGATCCCAGAGAGTGTTCCCAAGCATTAGTAATGACAATTTATGCCACCGTTGAACAAGAAGACCAGGTCTGTACTCCGCCATTTCCATGAGTGGTTGCCACTGCTCTGGGGACATCTGCAAATATCCCAGGCATTTTCAGCCTAGAGATTCCCTTTGAAAAAGGGAAATTCTGAGAAGCATGTGGCTGGAAGCCATTAGAAACTTACACACAATCTAGATTTTTTTTTTAATACACCAGAAAAGGATAACTAAGAGGAACACCAACAGCATCTAACACAGAAAGGAAAATGGAATTAGAAAACATTTAATTAATTCAGAAAAAGGCAAAAAATATATATATAGTGAGAAATACAAATACCGTATTTCCCCATGTATAAGACACATCTTGTCCCGAAAAATTTGGGGTCTACAAACTGGGTGCATCTCATACAGTGGGTGTAGGTTTTTTTACTTGTATTTCCTGCTCTTTCACGCTTGTTTCTGTGCTTGTTGTTGAAGGCGGTGATTTGTCATCAGACCCAGATGAGGACGAGCTAACAGATGGGAGCTCTGACAGTGATGAGGAGTTGTATGACTTTTATGATGATTACAACTTGAGTTCAATAACTTTATGTAATATTTTTTTTTCAAATTTCAGGCCTCAAAATTAAGGTGCGCCTTGTATACAGGAGCATCTTCTACATGGGGAAATCCTGTAGAGAGAGCATGTGAAACAAGTAAGAAACAAACCAAAAAAGAAAATGTAAACCCAAACTGTAAGTAATGTAGACGTAAGAGGGGCCACATGCTGAACCTGACAAGCTCGCAGGAAGCCTGCGTGGTGGCCTTGCAGACTCACAGACCTCATGTGGCCACACCAGAGGGACTGTAATTGAACTTTCTAACTAAAGGCAGTTCATAGTGCGTAGTCATCTTCTAGGCTGGTGTGGTATATTTTTACCTAAGGAAGGGTCAATCTTAACTTGAGCTAAACCTGTCATCTTTTTTTTTTAATCTACAATAACATACCTGATAACATACTTTTGAACTATCAAACTAATTTCCTTTTATCTGAATCCCCTCAAAGCACGACCATCAAACCAGAGCAAAGATCACAAATCCCCTCTTGTTGTTATTATGTTAATTGTCCAAAATCCTGTACCCAACTGTGTAAAAGAAGTGTCTATTTATTTCACCTTTTCTCCAATCCCAGAGATCTCCCCTCTTTGCTTTCTCCTGTCTCCCTAATCTATCACCAGTGAATTTTATATGTAACCCCCTTAAGCCTATTCATTTTATTCTAATGTGTAAACTTTGAATACTACTAGATTTATTTTTAAATTTGATTCAAGGTAAAAAATATATATATATATGTATTTCTACAAATAGTGCTACCAAATATTTTAAAAAAGAAATAACAATTTTTTTGGTAACTTCTCTGTAATCTTTTTTATGAGTCCAAAACCACCTTTTCCAAAACCTGACAATAACACTACCGAAGGGAAAGATACAACACAATCTTTATCATAAATATGAAACCAGAAAAATGATCAGCAGGCCCTGCTTTGCCTGTTGCCATGAAAGACAAGGGCTGAGGAGAAGGAAAGAGGTTTTATTCAAGTGCCGGTCACCTGAGAAGATGGGGGACTCCTGTCCCCAAACACCTGTCTTACTCTTTTGGAGTAAGCAGGGATTTTTGTAAGGAAATAGAAGGAAGAGGGGAAAAAAATAGAAGAAAGGAATCAAAAGAAAGGAGTTGAGAATTTTGTGTGTGTGTGTGTTGTTTATTTTTTTTGCTGGGGGGGGGGCAACTTGCAAGGTAGCCCAGTGTGTTTAGATAACTGATTGAAGGTCAATAAATCTCTTAGAGCTGGTATATCTGAAAGTCAGTGGGGTCTGCTTCTCTGGTTTTTACAGAAACTGAAGCTAGCGAGCAACTTAGGAATGAGAGTCACTGTTCTTTGCAATAGGGTTCCCACAGTCAGGTTGTCCTCTTGTCCTTGAGCGAGGATTAGAACCGCCAGCTTCAGCATGGTGGGAGTGAAAAGTGGGGGAGATGAGATGGATTTATGTAGTTCTTGTTTATGCTTCTTCTTCTTGCTCGGATATTAACTTTTCTTATCCCTTGCTGTGCGTCGGCCACAAGGGAATGAGGTTTACAACTACGAGGAGAACTTGGCCAGAGGTGCAAGCACAGGGTTGAGCATATACTTCTGATTTGTTAGAGAATACATCACTTTGATCACTGACTGATGATATTCAATCATAGTTATAAAAGCAACAAACTGTATTTAACCTTTTATAGAAATTCTTTTATAAGCTTAGATTGCTAGTATATTCTTATGTAGCTCTATTTTATGGCTAGTCAGACTAAAACCAATAAATCAGTAATATAATATATTTATTCCCAGTTACAAATATAGATGCAAAAACCCTAGACAAAAATTGACAAATTATAAGTGGAGTGTGTGTGTGTGTGTGTGTGTGTGTGTACACTACAATCAAAATTGTGGGCCCTGGCCGGTTGGCTCAGTGGTAGAGCATCGGCCTGGTGTGCAGAAGTCCCGAGTTCAATTCCTGGCCAGGGCACACAGGAGAAGCGCCCATCTGCTTCTCCAACCCTCCCCCTCTCCTTCCTCTCTGTCTCTCTCTTCCCCTCCCGCAGCTGAGGCTCCATTGGAGCAAAGATGGCCCCGGCACTGGGGATGGCTCCTTGGCCTCTGCCCCAAGGCACTAGAATGGCTCTGGTTGCAACACAGCGACGCCCCGGAGGGGCAGAGCATCGCCCCCTGGTGGGCAGAGCGTTGCCCCTGGTGGGCGTGCTGGGTGGATCCCGGTCGGGCGCATGCGGGAGTCTGTCTGACTGTCTCTCCCCGTTTCCAGCTTCAGAAAAATACAAAAAAAAAAATTGTGATTACTCCAAGAGTGTAAGTTTAGTTTAGCATTCAAACTTTCAGAATTCTACTAATATGTTCATTACATTAAAAGAATAAAGGGGGAAAATTATATGTCATCTCAAAAGGCAGAGAAAGTAAATAAAAATCCAAAATTTATTAATTGAAAATAAAAAGACTCTTAGGAGACATGATCAATCTGAAAAGGTATACCACAAAGAACCCATAGCTAACAAACTCATATCACATATTAAAAACTTATCCTTAAATATTGGGAACCAGGCAACCAAATCCTATTATATTTGAATTCACATTGTTTGGCAATTCTAGATTGTATAATAATGCAAAGAAAAATAAATAAATAAAATGTATAAGAATTGCAAGAACTAATATTTTAGAATTTGAAAATAGTATGATGTAAAACATAGAATATTCTCCAAAAAATCAAAGTACCAGGGTTAATAAGTGAATTTATCAATGTTGTCATACACAAAGTCATTGTGTAAAACACAATTATATTTTTCTAAGACAGCAGCAATTAGCAAAGCAAATTATAAAGTTTATAACATTTTTTTATTCAGACAATTTTAACAGGGTGACATTGATTAATTAGGGTACATAGATTCAGACAAAACATGTTTATAACATTTTAATGGCATGAAAATCCACCAAATGTTTAAAAATAAGTCTAACAAAACTGCAAGAGCTTTACTAAGAAAACAACAAATATTACTGAGAGAATTGAAGAAGACTCAGTTAAACAGTCTTAAGGATGAATTAATACAATGGTAAGTTATATAATGTTCATAGTTTGGAAAATGAGAATTGGAAAAATGTCAAATTTCCAAAATTGACATATACTTATATAAAAAACAAATAATTCAGCAGGATTAAAAAAAAATAAAATTAGAAGACTAATGACTGTGTCATAAACTAGTGATGAACTGAGATTCATTACTAAACACATTTAAATAAACATTACATTTACACTAGGAGAATTTAAATGTGTTTATTACTGTGTTTACACTTTTACTTTCTTAAGTTGCGTTTCTAAGATCAAGCTGACACTTTTTCATGACTGCAGCAATTTTATATTTATATCTTCCCAGGATAACTACTACAATCTTGAGAACCAAAGAAATAAAACCTCAGACAACACAATATTCTGATTTTCATCACCAGTCAATTGATTTTATTTTTAGATTTTTTATTCTGAAAACTTCAAATCTAAAAAAAAGTAATTGAAACATTAAGGTTAATAAATTTTTAAATACCTCTTCTCTAAATTTGCCAATTTTTGTTTTACTGCTTTTTTTATCTTTCTTTGTGTGTATACAGCAATTTTTGAAGCATTAAAAGAAAATTGCAGAAGTTATGACACTTCTTTCTTAAACACTTCAATGTACATTTTCTAAGGACATTTTCCTTGCATAACCATAAATTGTTATATTATACTTAAGAAAGTAAAAATGAGGCCCTGGCCAGTTGGCTCAGTAGTAGAACACTGGCCCAATGTGTGGATGTCCTGGGTTCAATTCCCAATGAGGGCACACAGGAGAAGTGACCATACCTCCCATCCACCTTCTCTTTCACTCTCTGTCTTCCCCTCCCACAGCCATGGCTCAATTGGTTCAAGTGCATCGCCCTGGCACTGAGAATGGTTCTGTGGAGCCTTGGCCTCTGGCATTAAAAATAGCTTGGTTGCAAGCATGGTCTAAGATGAGCAGAGCATCAGCTCCTGCATGCACCCCAACTGGTGGATCCCAGTTGAGGTGCATGAAGGAGTCTGTTTTTCTATCTCCTCTCTTCTCACTTGCAAAAGAAGACGAAGAAAAAAAAGTAAAAGTGATTTAACAATATTATCTGAGTTCATATTTAAATTTTACAATTGACCCCTAAATGATTTATATATCTGGAGTTTTTTTATTTTTTCCTACTTTTTTTTCTAATAAGTTATACACAATGCATGTAATTATTCTTTTTTAGTCTTTAATCTAGTAAAGTTCATTTACCTTTTTTTTCTTTTTTTTGTGTGTGGAGTCCAATTTAGTAGTTTTACAGAATGTTACCTATTCTGGATATTTCCTAGTTTTCTGCATGAACAGATAGAGGAAAAACTTTTTTCCCACAAAAATTTTACATGGTAAAATTTTGAGTACTTCTTATTTTATATGTAAGAGTCAAATAATGTGAGATTATTACACAATTGAAGATGTTAAGGTCAATGACTCTCCAAAGTCTTGACCCAAGAATTCATCATTTTAATAGTAACTTTTTTCTTTTGTATTGAATAAGTAAACTTATTCCAACAAACTTTTACCAGGTACTTTTAGCATCCACTGATGATCATTGTCTGAATTCTATGATATGTGGAAGATCTGGAAATAATTTAAAAACTGACCCATAATGAAATATAATCAAACACTTAGACATTTAAAAAATTATTTAATGGAATAAGAAGAGTTATTGTTTCTGTTGTATTGTTGTTAAAATTTTTCACAATAAAAGTCAGTCTTTAATCATTCAACCTAAATTAATATGTAAATGGTGATCAAAATGCAGAATATATAAGGACCACACTCATTTCATTTCATTTGAAGCATATTAGACAATTGTTTCAAAGATACATCATCATTGCATTCCTCTGTAATTTGATTGAACTTAACAGTAATTAAATCAATGTTAAGGAGTTATTTTACATTTGAAAATTGTTGATATGAGTAAACCAGTTCCCTTTTGTCTTTCATAATTAACTTGAGAAGTAGTTTCTATTTTTCACCTTGAATGTCCTCAATTATAATTAAAATAAATGAGCATTTACTTGTCCATTTCCAATAGAAGATGGATGGGCATGACAATTGCATTTATTTACCGCCAGCAAATAATTACTGTGGGAATTTAAAAGTACAACCCATGGAACAAGTGTTATTTCATAATAGAAACATTACAAAATGCTCACGTCAGCAAACCTGAGTTTTAGGAATAATCCATTCTGTTCAGTACAAACAGGTCTATTTTGATCTGTAGAACACTGCCAACCTACATTTAATCTCAGGATTGGGAACAGTAAGCAACTTACTATAAAAGAGATATAGAAACTTCCTCTTTCTTCTTCTCTCTTCACCTTCGCCCTTTCTCACAGATTTACTAGTTGAGCAGTAGATAAGAAAAATAAAATATTGATCTTTTAATAAATAATAACTAGCATTTATTAAGTGGGTGTGATCCATCAATCACAGCAATAGGAATTTTTGTCAAATGAAGAGTCTGTTCTCTCTCTCACAACCACTCTACGTGGTGAGTGTTCTTTTGCTCATTTTATATAGAGAGAAACTGAGGATTACAGGATGTTCTGGCTTTGTTTATTGCAACTACTTACTTATTCTCTCTTAAATGAATGGCAATTTTGATTAGTTATCCGGTCTTCATTTGTGAGTCCAGCCCATACCCATTTATTTGAATAGGGCCAATGCTAGTATTTGTATATGAAGTAGTTCCTTAATTCTTAAATCTGAATAGAAATTATCTTTATTTTTAATTTATTTTTTTTATTTTAGATAGAAAGATGGAGGGGAGGAGAGAAACATTGATCTATCTGTTCCTATATGTGCCCTGACGCGGAATCGAACCAGCAACTTTTGTAAACCAGGATGATGGTCTAACAAACCAAGCTATCCCGCCAGGGCAGGTTTCTGGAAAATATTTACTTGCTAATAGCAGAAAACACAGGAAGGAATATTTTAGCTTCTTCTTATTTATATCTGGGTAACAAGAGGATTACCTGTAGCTGTGAACTGCAGTCTAAGGACGAAACTGACTATAAGCATAATGGATTATAGAGATAAACAAAAAAGAAGAAATGAAAAAAAACACAACAGTATCTTTGATACTATCTGTTAGGTTCTGAATAAACCAATCCTGAAAGTCATGCAATTGTCTCATCAGGGTTCGCAGAGCTTCTGGTTTGGAAACACTGGAGACTTAGGGAGAACGGCATGTTTCGAGAAGCACGAATGCTTTTTACCCTTTCCCATTGTGGATCTTTAACATTACAGCCAGACATTTCTTTAGCAAAATGGATTTATTAGAGAACAACAAAAAACCCCCAGAAGAATTCAACAAAGAATTTAGGACCTGCAGTCTAATAACAAATCATAAGTGAGTCCAGAGAAACAAAGGTGAACGATGCTCTTTTACAAACTTGGGAGTTACCACTTTAAACAAAGAATCAATTGAACGGACCTGAAAATTCAAAGTATAGTGATTTTTCATTGGTTGAGTTATAGCAGTCTCCTATTGGCTGAACTGTTATTGTGTAAGGACAGATCTTTTTCTTTTTTCTTTTTTTAAATTTCTCCTTTTGAGATAGTAAAGTAGTATGACTCCCTGTTGGAGATGCAAGGTACATGTCCTCCTGTTGTGGTTAGTAGTATGCGTTGAACCACATATACATGAGAATTCACCCTTTTAGCCTCCTGACTACATTTTAAATAATATGTCTGTTTATTAATTTTCACACCGTGTGCCTTGCACTATGCCTCTCTTCTATTCTGTTCCTGAGTTATATCCTTTTATAATAATCAGAATTGAGTTGACTTATAAAGATACCCAGTTGGTGTCCAGAGAATTGTTGAAGTATAGGAACATCCTTCCACTTCAGGGTAATTGGGTCCCAAACTCCAGTGCCATTAGGTCCCAGAACAGCAAAAGATCAGGAGACAGGCTCTCCAACTCAAATTTTACCTTGAGCTCATCTTCTTTTCAGCCTCATAAAGTAGCTTGAAGTAAGTTTGAAGCACTTTCTAACAGAAAATGATTGGAGCTTTCTTACTCCATTAAACCCAGAAGAGTGTGCAGGGTGGAACAGAGAGTAACTAAACCATACTGTATCAGGAAAAATATCTGCTGGTGTGTAATAGTGGGTGTAGGAGCCATTTACACAAGTACTTTGATTTGCCCATTCTTACTCTCAGCTGTACAAATCCAAAAGAAAGATTTTTCTCATCCAAAGAGCACATTTAAGACTCTTGAAGATCAAGACATGCTGTCCCAAATATGCCGTTCTTACGCGAAACTTATGTTGAGCTAAAAGCATTTGATTTTTGAAATCCCTTTTCCGCTAAAATGAGAAACTCCCAAAAGAACTCAAGTTGTCATAAATCTTCTTTTCAGGAACAACACTAATAACTTTTTTATCACAGAAAATTCATACCACACCCAGACAGACATTGTCACAAGGATCATATCTCCCACACAGTCTCCTAAGGGCCAATTTACCTTTTCAAAAAGTTATCTGTTTTTTCAAAACTGTCTTTTCTCCCCTTCGCTTATCCCTCTTATGTTAGGTATATAAACTCCAAATTTTAACCACCTGTCAACTTACTCCTCATTGGGTGCTCCTGTGTTGTGAGATGCACAAGATAGTGAACATCTGGGTTTAATTTTATTGCTGTTAATCTTGTTGGAAGAGGTAATCAAGGCTAGTGGCTGCTGTCTGACTCTAGCAAGGCCTGGGCGACCTGAGGGTTCTCACCCCTTCCCTTTCCTTTCCTTTCCTTGGAGTGTATACACTGCCTACCATCCCCATGGTGGGAGCTGTTTGAGGAATGCAGTCAAGAGAGAGCAATGTGTTGTTGAGACCATCTGGGTGGTCTACATGAATGAAACAGATTAAGGCCTCTATATAAAATTTTAAGATTTGTGATGGAGAAGTACAGGGTGTCCTTGAGTTATGATACAGCTCTGTTCCTACGACAGTGACATAACCTAAATTTTGGTGTAAGTCGAAACACACCCTCGTCTAAGTCACTTACCTATCCTAACACAGTTGTGAAATCATAATCTAGAACATAAAAACACAAGTAAACTACAGAAAAAGGGAAAGGACATAAAAAGACTGCATTGTATATTGTACTGTATTAACAGAAAAAAAAATGAATGTAAAAAATATCCTTACCTTTATTCCTGTGCTACTGGAATGGGCATTGCAAGGTGGGAGAGAGTGACCTATCGGGAGGAGGAAGCTGGAGAGGCAGGAGAACCTGCAGAAGGTGCGGGAGATGCTGAGTCAGGTGAATCAGGACTGCCTAAGGAACACGCAGGAGATGCTGGAGATGATTCTACCTGCACGACAGGTGTTTCATCTTGAGAAGCAGCTGATGTAGAGAGTGCAGGATCTGTTGCAGACCTCTCTACCCTCTTAAAGAATTGTTCCAGGCTAATCTGGAAGGTTGATGATTTCTTCCCTTCCAAAACCTGCCTATAACATTGCAAAGCATCCATAACAGCTCTGTGGACCTCACTGAATCTGTCATCACTGGGGTCCTCTGCTTGAAATTCTGCCAACACACCCTCTACCATAGACAATCCTTCTGCCAAACCTTTGGTAGTAAATCTCTTGGGTGTTGGGGTTTCCATCTCTTCCTCTTCAATCAGCTGCTTCTCCAGCTGAATAAGGGCCTCAGCAGACAGCTTCTCTCCATGTGATGCCAGTAGCTCTGTGAAATCCATCCTGATGGCATTCCTCTTCTTCAAAGCACTATTATCTGAAGACTTTTTCATTTAGGAGCCATGATAAGGGCAAGAAAAGTCAGGAGAGCAGCACAAACAGAACACTTGCACTTTTCACAGTCCAAAATGGCGTAGGTAAGCGTCCTGGGGGACGCCAACTTTCTCTCTCATATCCCGCGTTACTGTTACTGCGTATTCTTCTACCGCACAACCAAGCTCAACCAAACTCATTCACCCACATAGTCCATAAGGGCGACGCTAACAGCGTAAGCCAAAACATTCATGTCTCAATTATTTCACGTTCTTATGGTAGTGAACGGTGTAAACTTGAAACATCATATGTGGAGACTGTTGTAACCCGAGGACCACCTGTAATCAATTTACAGCCACCCAAGACAAGACTACCAATCTGGAATGATCTATCTCTTTTGACCCTCAGCCTACCAGGGCCAGTTTTAGCTTACTTACACCTAGAACAATCCCCAAGGAGCTTGCAAACTAACAAATGTCTTTTGTTAGACTAATTTACAGGACCCACTTTAGGAAAGCTGAGACAGGGAGAAAAAATAACAGGGATATTTTTTCTCTCTTACACTTTCTACAGGAATTGTATGAAACCGTGTTATTCCCCCGAAATTTGTTCTTTAGAAGGTACACACCTCATAGCATCAGATTAAAGGTTTTATTTTTCTTTCCTATAAAATGGTGATAAAATACATTCTTCACATAACAATGGGAGCCCTATGAGGAGCAATGTGTATAAAAAGTTTGACTCTTTATACATGAAAATTATGTTTGTCTTCTTATTATTGTTGCCCTTATTATTTTTTTTTTAGTATTATAAAAAAAAACATTGAAAGAGTTAAAAACAAAGTATCTTTAATCAGGATACTCTGGGTGAAATTCTGACTGTATTTTTCATAAACATGTTGTCTTGTGCAAGTTACTGTACCTTTCCCAGACTTTCTTCATAAAGTAAAGATGGTAATATAACTTTCCTCCTAGAATTATGGTAAAATTAGGTGAGTACTCCAGGAAGAGGATCCAATAACTGCTAACCAAAAATTGAAATGTTAGTATTCACAGAAGCTGCCGGCAATACAGGTATGATTCTTTACTCTGGACCCATGAAGTCTGGCTATAGTGGCAAATTTGGAAAGGTCATGTAGGCAAGGTCATGTGTGACCAGTACCCTCTTGGGATAAAAAAAAAATCAAATTGTGTTTAAAAGTCACTGAAGAAATTGGGAAAAGAAGAGCTATAAGGAAGTGCAAACACTAATCCTATAATATAGCTCTGTATCATGGGCTCCACTAGGGGTGCAGAATGCTTTGGGAGCCAGTGACCCAGTTGGATTAAACTGAAAGTTCTTTTTCGGTCTAATAAAATGAATCTTTAGAATAAAGTCTCGATATGGTTTTCACAGGGGTGGAGAATGCTGATTTAGGTTGCACTAAGAAAAACAATTCAGAACCACAAAAGAGAGTACAAAAACCAAAACTGGCATTAAAGAAACCAGGAACTGTGTAAATTGTACATAATTCAGTTTCACTCATATCATTCAACCTAACAGGATCTTTCTTCTTTCTTTGTTTCTTTCTTTCTTCTTTCTTTCTTTCTTTCTTTCTTTCTTTCTTTCTTTCTTTCTTTCTTTCTTTCTTTTCCTTCCTTCCTTCCTTTCCCTTCCCTCCTTCTTTCCTTCCTTCCATCCTCCCTTCCTCCTTTCCTCCCTCCCTCCCTCCCTCCCTTCCTTTCTCTCTCTCTTTCTTTCTTTCTTTCTTTTCTTTCTTTCTTTTCTCTCTCCCTTCCTTCTTTCCT